>NC_139930.1:3551200-4231200 GCF_963514095.1 Eutrigla gurnardus | reverse complement strand
CCCGGTGAAGAGGGCCTCATTCGCCCCCCTCCACTGGATCAGGGCCCGGGTCTCTTCAGCTGTCCCTTGAACAAAATATAGCTCGTCAGCTGTGATGCATAATACCTTCATTTTCTACACGTGGGTTTAAGTAACTGATAACTGATAACTGATACGGGAACAACCGGGAATACGGGCGGATTACGTAAACACGACAAAACGCTTTAGTATAACGTTATAGTTGTATAAAAATATAAAAACCCTCCCTTAAAACGGACCGATTAGTCCGATATCACAGCCTAAAGTGTTTCGTTCAGAGACCAAAGTCTGCCTTTTAGACGCACAGAAAACAGCATTGCTTTACCACACTACAATCATACAAGACCAGCGTCAGATTTCAGAGGGTCACGCCGGGACAAGGCAGTCATCAGCGGGGTAGCAGTAATGCTAAGTGCCCGGGCCAACTTGCTAGCGGCTAGCGAGGTAGCTAGCCGTGATAGCCGTTAGCGGCGAAAACGTCGGAATAAAAACTACGTGCTACAGTAATAAATCACCCACAGCACCGATTTGAAGTTGTAAAAATGACATTCCCGCAAAAATACATAAAAACATTTATTCACCCCAAAACAGTAGAATTTCAAAACTTCTAACGTTAACTTACAATTGTGCGTCTTCTCCTCCGCCATTGCTTTATTGAAATGCATTCTGGGATACGTAACTGCCCAAAGTCCACACAAGTCTCCTCCGATGCATCCCCGGTGAAATGGGCGGGGCAAGAACACATCCGGGGTATTTGACCGTACTTGGCCAGATGCGAACTTTGAATTGGAACAGTACTCGGTCCGACGCTGATGACGTTTCTCAAGTCCACAAGAACAGAAGTACAGAGAAGAACGCATATTGAGAAACGGCCGCAATCTGGAGACGAACGACGAGACGCACCATGTCCTCATTTGCTGTCGTACCTGCTTTCCTTAACAGGTCGGTAAACTGTATAAAACCTGTAAAATATGCACTGTTGAAGTTGAATGTGTTAATACGGATATTGGAGACGCCATGTTGCGCACACGTGCATTTATAATCAGGATCAAGTTACCGGAACGGTTTCGAAATGCTCCGGTACACGGTGAAAGTTAAGTCCGAACGCTGTTTATAAAAATGTGCACTTTATTAAGATGACATTGTAATAAGCGCATGTACGTAATAAGTTACTGGTTGTTAATGTTTTATTGTTTGTGTAAGAATAATATGACATGTAGCATTAGCATTCTTGATGAGTCATTCCATAACCTGTATTTAGTACAGATGCTGTGGTGAGGATTTTGGCGTATTAAAGGGGCCAAATGCCAACTTTTAGTATGTTGCTAAAAATTACAAAGAAGGTTAATTGAATACCTGGAAATGTTTATTGATGTATAAAATCAAAATATAATTGTGTAAAGTATATACATGGTGATTGTTAATGTGTGAAACTTGTGAATTGTGATTGGATATTTGAGCTGGATGAAAATAGAGATAGAATCGATGATTGGAATGATTATTAAAGTAATGTCTTGTGGTTATATGATTATTTCATGTTGAATAAAACAACCAGAGACGCAATCTGGAGACGAACGAGACGCACCGTGTCCTCATTTGCTGTCGTACCTGCTTTCCTTAACAGGGCATATATCTGCCTTACGGTGCCCTATCCTGGGACCCGTAACACTTGGAATACCGGCTGGAGATCTGCTGATGTCGGCAAGGAACTTCGCTAACACAGGTCCGTTATCTCGTTGTTGGCCTCCCTCATCAAGCATCTGTGTGATGGGCAGTTTGATGATGCAGGGTTGCAATCCAGGGCAAGAGCGTAAGTGTTCCTGGGCAGATCCAGGGTCTGAGTGGAAGGAAGGAGGGTCTGATGGCTGAGAGAGTGAGCAGGCAAAGTGTAGTAGATGGAATCATCGGGCGAAGACTGGGAGGGAAGCCAGCTTCGATGTACTGGAGCAGTTGATTAAGTGACAAGACTCAGGATTAGCCACGCCCTCAAAAGTGATGGACATGCAGGGAGATGACAGGAGACAAGAGGGAACACACAGAAATGCAAGGAAAGGCTGGAGGAGAGGATGAGACATGACAGGTAGCCAAAATACTTTGTGAAACCCATTTAATCAATTACTGCATGTTTATATATTCATACTGCATATGTCTATACGCAGGTTAAACGCAGAGCATTTTAAGGCATCTTCAAAGTAGTGTGCATGACCTGATGCTAGAGCAGAATGACACAATGCAGTCACACTCTCCTGACTCACATGCCTCGGCTTATGTGTGAATATCCCTCAGGTCACACAAACACTTTCCACTGACCTAATATGCAACAGCACTTCCTCTGAAATGTTCTTTTCATTTGGTCTGAACAAGGCAGAAACCTCCAGGTCTGAAAGTGAAGCCCAAGCCCAAGTGCCTTAAACTTGCATTCTCTTAGCTGGCCATCAGGGGGTGACTCTTTCTGGTTGCAAAAGGTCAGATAACCTCTGTTAACATTACATTTACATTTAGCAGACGCTTTTGTCCAAAGCGACTTACAATAAGTACATTTGTCAAAAGAAGGAAACAAAGAAACCACAACGTATCATTGCCGATAAAGTAAGAGCTAAAAATAGAACAAGTGTTAGGTCCTCATCATGTTCATTAATAATGGTCCATTTAGAGTCAAATAGAGTCATTATTAATGAACATCATGCTGGATTGAAGAAGACTTGGAACAAGAGATTGAGACCATAAACCTTACATGTTTATAGCACTCTGATCATAGCACTGTCGCTCTTAAGGTACTACTCAGATGAGCAGGGGATGTTTAGGGCGGGGCTACCTTTTTATTGACAGGATGCTACC
The DNA here is from genome assembly GCF_963514095.1 of Eutrigla gurnardus. Lineage (NCBI taxonomy): Eukaryota > Metazoa > Chordata > Actinopteri > Perciformes > Triglidae > Eutrigla > Eutrigla gurnardus. Next base: position 4,228,344 of record NC_139930.1, on the reverse strand, counting down.
ACGGCGTCCTTGTGACTATCGCCACCACGCTACCAAAGTTGACCTTGAACTATGACGTAGAATTAGAAGTTTTTTTAACAGCCTCACACCAGAATCGAGATGGATCAGTAAGGTTGCCGCTCTGCTACTTACGTTCTTCAGATCCACCTGTCGCTCCTGCACAGTCCAAATATGGTCACTTGTCTTGTATCAGCAATGATCATACAAAGCAACAGTCTCAACTCTCAGATGTTATACAGACAGTTAGGCTCTATATATGTATGTGTCTGTGTGATGCATTGATCTAGAGACTCTTAAATCAATGTGTCTTACTATGTTTAAGTGTCCCCCCCTTTAGTCCTAAAGCTCTCTCTCTCTGTCTCTCTGTCTCTCTGTCTCTCTCTCTCTCTCTCTCTCTCTCTCTCTCTCTCTCTCTCTCTGAGGAGAAAATACCACATTCAATATTCTGTGATAAAACCCTCGGTCAATACTCTGGTACTTAGTCATTGCTGCTGCTGTTTGCCAGATAGTGGTTCTTTACATTTTCTTAAATCAGGCTGAACCAATGCTAATAAAGTGTGTGTGTGTGTGTGTGTGTGTGTGTGTGTGTGTGTGTGTGTGTGTGTGTGTGTGTGTGTGTGTGTGTGTGTGTGTAAAAGAGACTCAATTACTGCATTGATTTGTACACAAAACCTGCCTCCCTGGAGTCCCTCTCCAATGATTACACCCCTCGTTCTGTCTTTGTAAGTAGTTGCTCTAGATGTTTTTGTGTCACATCATTTCTTGCTCTCATCAGCATCCTGGGGAAACCAGCCCACCGCGTGTCTCCACAACACTTGGTTGACACCAGCTGTGATGGACAGGTCATGTAATTCCCATGTGAAACATCCATGCCCTGCCACACGGCAATTGGATTATCACAATCTTTAAATTAGATTTACTAGATCATGCGAGAATTGTGGAATCACATATTACTGGAAAATGTATCTTGTCAGGCTTCAAGTAATGCGTGTGTTTCCAGCATCCAATGAGGAGCTACTGCCAGCTACGGGCGTAGCTTGGTTGTGTGTGATGCAATGCGGAGGTGCAACATTGGCAGCTACTAAAGAGATTAGCATCAACAAAGAACAGCACTGAAGGATTTTCAGTATTCAGGATAGGAAAAGGTATTTTCATCAGTCTCCAAGCTGGCTTTGATTGACAGATGCATCATCCAATCCAAGTTTTTTGGGCAAGTGAAAATCTTTTCCAAATAGTTTCCAATCATTATCTCAAGGTCAGTTGAAGCGCACGCAAAGGAAACAAAAACAGCAGTACGAGGATAAACTCATCAACGTGAAGAAAAGCTGCATCGACCACGGAAACTGGGAAGAGATGACCTGTGACAGGAAGCTTTGGAGAAGGCACAGCACAACAAGATGAAGACCTCCACCTTCTTCATCTTGGAAGCAAAAAGGCCACATAGAAAGTAGAGACACAGCATCTAACCTATGAATACCACATCTACCCACACTGCACCCTGTGGATCCAGGACTGGCCTCTAAAGTCATCTTAAGTACCACAAAGAATCCATTTTATCAAGCAGGACAATCGCAACCACGGGTGATTGCCGAGGATAATGATGATGATGATTTGTGTCATCTACCATATCTTCCCTGTCATCCTCCGTGTCCAACTTCTTCTGTTACCGTGGAGACAGGGTTTCATTTGTGTTATTAATGACACAGAGAGCCTCCTGGTGACGACTGATTTGCTTCACAGGGACACAAGCGTACAAAATACACAGAGTCGGTGGATGACAAGGTGAGACGGGACGGGGGGTCAGGGAAAGTTAAGTGATGTGAGATATGAGGAACAATGAACCAGAATTGTTTTGACTAAGAGTGAGATGAAGTAAAGTGAGTGAAACTATGAAGTGACAAGAGGTGACGTGAGAATGCGAGACATAAGGTGGAGTAAGATGCCCTGAGACATTTATAATGTCAAACAACAACCAAGAGATGACATTCAGATTGAGCCATGATGAAATGAGGTCAGATCTCCTGTGGCATGGAGTTAGGCAATATGTGATGAACAGTGTTGGGCAAGTTACTTCAAAAGTGTAATGCATTATTTATTACTTGTTACTGTAATTTCAAAGTAATTAGTTACATTACAACATTACTGTCTTTGAATTGTAAGGCATTACACTACTTTTACATTACTTTTGCATTACTTTTCGCCAAAATAAAAGGAAATGTGGATTTTTTGTTCTCAATAGATCTTCTTGTGTTCAATGCAGCTAATTACACAGCAGGATGTGATGTTTTTCGTTTCAAAATAAAAGAACGAAAACCGGAAAATGACTCGTATCCCGTTATTCGTAAAAACGGAAAACGAGAAACAGAAAACGACTCGTTAACTGATATTAGATATTGTGTTCATGAATGGGATTCGGGGATGAAATAACAGTGCCATTTTTCATTCCAGATTTGCCGTACGTCTTTTTTAATGACCCGGAATGCGCTGTGTTATGCTGCGAAATTACCTGAAATCCTACCTGAGACATTTAGGGGGAGCTCTAAAACACTGTTCATTAACGCTCTGACAGCGTCTGACGCTCGCGTTTTGAAACCTACTGTTTTAAACTCGCACCAAAAGCGTTATGACGCGGACATAAAAGCGGTCCATAACCGACGGGGAGAATCGGAGCCTTCGCCTCTTCCCCGCCGCCCCTCAGCTGTTGATCCTCGGTGTGACAGCAGGGGTCGGCTGCGCTCTGACTGACCGGGAGCCGCTCCGTGAGTCGGTGTCCAGCTCATGGAGCCTGCTAACAACAGCGCTTAATTAACATAGTGTAGAGTTACACGGACCGGCTTTCACACTTTTCCAGAAGTGGAGCGTATGCCCATCTCGCGATCGCGAATGAAGAGTCAATTGATTTCGGGTTTAAAATGCATTGTAACGCGCGTTACTGAGATTTGTACTGAGTAAAATATTACCAGTTTTTTTTTTGTAATGCCTTACATTACCTCGTTACAGCAAAACGTAATGCATTACAGTAATGCATTACTTTTGTAACGCGTTACTCCCAACACTGGTGATGAAATAGATGAGTTTTAATGTGTTGAGACAAAAAAATGTGTTGAGACGAAATCTCAGGTGACATGAGGACAGACTATTTATCATTTATTTTGTTGTATTTGTTTGTATTTTGTTTCAAGGAAATATTCTAGCGCTGTATACATCAGTAGGGCCCTATGATTTCCGCGATCGGAAATGGATTGAAACGGAAAAAACAGAATTTGATGAAAACTAAAATTAAAAGGAAAATAAAATGGATTTCATAGGGCCCTACATTCATGACATAGGACCCAGCTATCTGGCTTACGTGAGTTTATGTTTACATCATTGACCGTCATTTTATTAAGTCACTTCCGTACTTTACTAAAGCCGGTAACAAAGGTATTACTGTCGTGTTCGGGTCAAATCTGACCGGTTTCCTACTTTCATTGATCATAAATATTGTGTTTTAAATTTGATTGTCTCAAGGCCTTATGATATCCTCCACACAAGGCATTTGAACATATACAATTGATGATCACCACTTTCAATAAATTTTGAGTGGTTAAATCAACGTTGTAACACCTGTGGTGTTCCCGGTCAAAAATGAAATGAATGGGTGACCCTAGTTTGTGTTCATCCATCAGATAGTATACAACCACAAATCCACCACCGCCACTACACACACACACACACACACAGACACACACACACACACACACACACACACACTACACCCCACGTGAACCCCTTTCAGACTGAATAATTAGGTGTCTCCTCTTCTCACCTCTTTCCTGCGCTTATGTGCCTCTCCCCTACGTGAACCACACTTTTTGATACAAAATGTATCATATCTTATCACAGACCACCTATATAAAGCTTTATTTGTGTATTGCTGTCATTTTACTCTGAACACAATGAGTAGGCGCCTGATCAGACGATTTTCTGCCAGAGAGGCTCTTGACCGTTTTTTTGATGAAGAAGGGATTGAAGTTGAACTGGAAATAGAGGAGGATGTCTCAGAAATAGAAGACAACATCGATCCTGATTTTGACCCAGACCATTGTGAGACCGACCAGTCAACAGATGGTGAGGAAGAGGCACCTGAGGAAGAGGCACCTGGGGAAGAGGCACCTGTGGAAGAGGCACCTGAGGAAGAGGCACCTGAGATGACATTCCGGTCCAAGGATGGCAACATGCTCTGGTATTCATCCACCCAGGACAGAGGAGGCAGAGCAAGAGTTTAGGATATTGTTAGGATGACGCCAGGGCCAACACGGTCCATTATGGAAATTATACTGATAACAAACCTGGAGGGGAGGCGTGTGTTTGCAGACACATAGAAGGCATTGGACCTCCAAGCCTACATGGGTCTGTTGATTTTAGCAGGAGTATATCGGTCCAACAATGAGGCTCCAAAAAGTCTGTGGGATGCGGAAGCAGGGAGGCCTATATTCTGGTCAACTATGTCCCTGCAACAGTTTCATGTCCACTCACGAGTTATCCGATTAGTTGACAGAACTTCACAACCTTTCCGACCTTGCCTACGTTTGCAAGGTGCATTCTGACCTGATTGCAAAATGCCAATCCTGTGTGTGAAGACACACACACACACACACACACACATTCACACATGGATGATGTGTTCATGCTGATGTTCTGATGTTTTGTGAATTTGGTCTCTGTTTTGATTATTTTTTTTACAATAAATGCGAATTTTGGAATAGAGTGTAAAATTTCAATATTCACTTCAGTTATTCATGAAAACCAGTAGTCTGAGACATTGTTAACAGCTTAAAAGGGAGTAAAATAACATTTGGTGATGATCAGTGGTTTTTGTGTTAATGTAAGAGCAGTTAAAACAGGCCGGTCAAATTTGACCGGGAACACGTAAGTAAGGGGGGAGAAATGAACACGACACAAAGGTTAACAAACCCAACCCACAATCTGACCGTGTTGTTTTTTTCATGTAAGTGAACCTAACTAAGTACACCTACGTTGGAAGAAACTGTATGCATGTCACGAGCAGAAACTAAGTTTTCTTTGAACAGATATGTTTATTTTGGGAAAAAAAACACTATGCCTCTCTCTCTCCAATGAAATATCAACACAACATGGTGGGGGGTTTTCAGTTGGCCTCAAGGAAGCACTGGCAGACCAGGATATCACTCAGTAAGGGAAAGCTGAACTGGGCTCACACTGTGTTCAGAAAAGGAGAACTGCTGAATTGTTGAGCAATCTCAGGAATTAGTCAAAAAGCTCCTCGGCGGCAAGTCGCCAGGAGTGGACGAGATTCGCCCCGAGATGCTAAAGGCTGGACATTGCTGGAGACGGTACCTGTGGAGTGGAAAACTGAGGTGGTGGTTCAGAATTTCTTTTTTGCTCTTTGCAGATGATGTGGTTCTGTTGGTCCAATCAGACAGGGATCTTCAGCGTTCACTGGGGGAGTTTGAAGTGGCCACACTAAGAGTCAATACCTCCGAGTCTTAGGCGATGGTTCTCTGATAATGGTCAATTGGAGTTACTGCCCCCCAGTGAAGGAGTATTGTTCAGGAGTTAGGGTAAAAGGGGTCGGGATATGAACAGCGTGGGCTACACATGTAACAAGCTGAAACAGATACGCCGTCCCTGACAGGTCTAGCACTAGAAGGTACCTCGAGGATCTTACTTTGACAAGTATTTGACGATCATTCATCGTTCATTACAGCAGAATAAAATACACAGCATTAAAGCTTTGAATGGAATATGGATAAATGCATAGAACAAAATAAAGAACAACACAATAAAACACCTGTACATTACTTGACATGACAGCAGTGTTAGGATCATCAGCCTTCAGGCCCCTCACAAAATCCACTTTCCTGCTTCACCACAAAGACCTGTTCACACTCCTTTGAACATCTGCCGCTTCATTTGGCCATAAAAGCCACAACCATGGCAATCAATAATGCTCTGTTTCAACATGGCACTTTATTTCTGTTACAGAGACCTGCTCTGATGTGCAGGAATGTATCGCCACCCCGATCTAGTCTATGGTCCTGGATCTAGAGTGGCAGGCCTGTCTGGTCATGGCACAGCAGCTAAATGGAGGGTTTACATCACCTTACAGTAAACTGTGATGGAAGCAACACACAGGTCATCAGTTTCCCAGTGGATCAGTGAATAGCATCACCTGGTTCTATCTTTCTGTGGAGCAGCTTGAATATGAGACCTTCCTTCTTTTTTAGTGAAACACAAACACAGAAGGTTGCTCTGTAATGTTTCATGTCTTTTTCTGCTCTGCTTTGTTTGTTTCAGCGTCTTGAGACTGACACAAAACAACAAACAATCCGAAAATATGAAAGCTCCCCATTAGTGCCTCTGGTTCAGAACGACATCACGTTTACTGTAATTATATTGCTGTGTCCAATCCTTCACCCGGAAAATCCTCCCATTTGGGAGAATTTGGTTATGAAGTTGAATGGGCTATTATTGTGTCGAAAAATATGGATGGAAGTCAGAAAGTGAACGTCGCTCATTAAGTCTGCTGCTTTCATGGTCCCTGTGTGTCGTTTGTGGTGTTATGGGCTCAGCTTGAAAGGCACGCTTCCCTCCGGGGCAAGTCTGGTCTCTTTGTGTTTAAAGAACGGAACATCAAAATGCAAAGTTTCTAGAAAGTAATAGTTTCACACAGTTTTAACATCAATACATATTTACTGTATGGCTGTCTCAGCCCTCTAACCCCTCCCCCAACCAAAAAAACCCTAGTATCCCTGTTTTAGCCATACTGATGGTGTGCATGTAGTGATAGCAATTGTCGTGTTTCGGTCAATCTTCATAGTCCTCAGAGGATGAACCCTTGTGACCTAGATGACCCCCTGAGTTTTCCTCCTTCGGGGTGTTTGGAGAATATTAGACCTTTGTAGTGGGGAACCTCCTGTATTCATGATCAACAAGCTCTATGTTGATGCTTTTTTATGGTCTCTGGCATTTTACTTCCATTCAGAATACATGTCCTCTTTTTAATGGACTGTAAACAGCTTTTCATCATTTTCTATGAAACACTGCAGCACGCTGACCTGTAGCTCTGTGTTGCTGTGTGTGCTTCTGAACAGCTTGGAATCAGCTTCAGGCTGCACTTTATTGGAGCTGCTGAAGTTAACATTAGCATGTACAATAAACCACATGATGGTGAGATTCATGCCTGATCAGAAGAGAGTCGCGAATGGGTTATGAGTCTGTCGGAGGGAATAATACCATAACTGAGCTGAGCAATAACATAATGCTATAAAAACTATAGGAAAATGTCCATTTTTATTCTTAAATCTTGTATTACAAATTTTCTCTCAAAATATTACAACTCTTTTCTTGACGTCTCAGAGAAGTCAGGAATATACAATAATGTAAATGAATGCATCAATTCAATTGAATGTTATTGATAGTGCCATATCGCAACAGAAGTTATCTCAGGACACTTCACACATTGAGCAGGACTAGAACACGCTAAGGATTTCAATTGTCATTACATTTCATGTCAATACATGTTTAAAGTCCCCAACATCAGGAGCGTTACAGCGACAAGGCGAGAAAAAACTGCCTTAACGGGCTTCTAGGCAGAAATCTGGAGCAGAGCAGGCCCTTGGGTTCCATCTGCATGTGGTGTTGGTAGTATAGTAGTAGTAGTATTAACAGTAGTTATTAAGGCAAATATGTACCACATGAATATTTAAAGAGTTCCCCAAACAAATTACACAAAAGAGATAACAGTGGAAGACTTAAAAATGCCAGAAGAGTGATGACTCAGCAGATATAACATAAGAAACCTTGATGTTCAGGAGAATATTTGAAAGATCACACTTCATTATATTTTGAACCTGCTCCCTGAATTCTGTGTTTCCCCTTACATACATTAAACATTTCATCCATAAATCGGTGCATACAAATCTGACCAGAATGCAGGAAATAACCTTCATGCATAACACGGCTTGTTAATCAACCCAGATCACCTGCAGCTGCGTGGATCCGCCGTCCCCACACACCTCTCTCTCTCCTGCAGCCAGACGCTGCACCTCACCCACCTTCACGACTCTGCAATCGGATTCAGCAGGAAGAGACGTGAATTGGGAGGAAACAACATACTGATTTGGAGGAGGTGACAATAAGCCTTTTTACGCGACACAGCTCAGAACATCACATCAACGTGGGCTTTCATCCCTGGAGACGCTCCTCTAGCCGTTCATCCAGATAGATCTGTGCTGGGCTGAGAACCTGAGGACATGCAGACAAAAAACAACATGATACCATCTTGTTCACAAAATGTGAGGAGCAGGCAGATGGTGCATCCTCTCGGGACCTGGACAGCATGGTGGAGAGACCGTGATGCTGCCGAGTCAAACAGAAAGTACATCTAATGGAATTGATAAATAGGAAAATGGTTCATTGTTCGTATCTTCATTCCTGCAAGAGATAAAAACATGTTATTGTTTCGTAAGGGAGGGATAAATCCACGAGCAGAAGGTCCACATGAGCACTTACAAAGAAAAAGTACATATGATTATAAAACTACACTACACTGAGGTTAAATCCACTGGTTTCAAATGAGATTTAAGTGGAAGTAAATCAGGCTTTATTGGTTTTAAATCAGCATTTAGTGGGATTCAATGAGATTCTACTGAATTTAAATACAGTTTTATTGGGATTTAGTGGGATTAAATCAGATTTTACTGGGATTAGAGCACTTTAGTGGGATTAAATCAGCCTTTACTGGGATTAGAGCAGAGTTTAGTGGGATTAAATCAGACTTTACTGGGATTAGAGCAGAGTTTAGTGTGATTAAAGCAGACTTTACTGGGATTTGAGCAGAGTTTAGAGGGATTAAATCAGCCTTTAATTGGATTGAATCAGATTGCACTGGTTTTAGACTCGACTATACTCCAGTTTTGAGGTAAACCAGATTCCATTCCATTGATCAAATCCTACTTGACCGGGTTTAAATCCCACACTAGTGGGGTCCAACCAGCTTGTGATGGTATTGTCATGTCGTGGCTGTCCTCCGGCTTGTTACCTGGGTATTTCTGCCTCCCCCCTGTCTGTCTCTCTGACCCTTCCTGGCGCTCTCCCAGCTGCCTCCTGATTACTGCTCATTCACCTCACCTGTCCAGTCGGCACAGCTGCTTCACATCAACACCACAATCACTTTTCTCCGCTTCTGTATGAATATTTCTCATCGACTGATCATCAGCTTTCCAGTCTGCCTGCCTGCTTACCCTGTGCAACCTCTGTAGTCCACCACCGCCGCCTTGAATCAATTAACCAAAGCGAACTTTGTCAGGGCTAAACTACACTCTACTGGTTGACCCAGAATCGAAATGTGATTAGGAGGCTGCAGTTAAACTAGGTTCTAATGGAGTTAAAGCAGAGACTATTAAACCAATTAAAAAGTAAGTTCCTCTCCCGCCACCAGAAGACATCTTCGGGACCAGCAGCATCCTGAAAGAAAAAGAAATTGCACTACTATGTTCTTACCTATAGCACTTTGATCATAGCACTGTTGTTGTTAAGGTATGTTTGATGAACAGCTACTACTTTACTCAGACGAGGATCTAACACTTGTTCTATTTTTTTATCTCTTACTTTATCAGCAATGATATGTTGTGGTTTTCTTTCTTTTGACAAATGTACTTATTCTAAGTCGCTTTGGACAAAAGCATCTGCTAAATGACCTAAATGTAAATGTAAATGTACGCTCTCCTAACGTGCAATAATGCCTCCACCTGATTACTTGCAACTTTCTTTGATCGTACTGTTCTAAGCAAACCTCCCCAACATATTGTCCAAAGCCGTTTGACCTTTTGATAATGTGTTTATGTTATCAGCTTTTACTTGCATGTTATCTACAATGGTGTATTGGGATCACTGTCGAGAGAGGTGCGAATTTGCTACTTTAAAAGTCGCAGATTTACAACCATCAATCACCATCAACAGCCATCACCCTAAGGACCTTAAAGGAGAAATCCGGTCATTTTTGACCCCATTTCCGTTGTCCTCAGGGTCATCCCGACTTATTAGAAGCAAAAAACCCGACAAAAATTGACGTTGCCTAGCCCGAGATCTGTACCTGCCTGGCAGCCTTCCAGACTCGCTCCAATGCTAACCCATTGGGGCACGTTATATCTGCTTTCCTGGGCCTCAGAAAACAATTCCAAGACCTATGCAACACAGGTTGGGTCCGTACGAGACACCACGGCGCTCGTTTAGCTCAAATAGTGTTGCAAAACGACATAAATATGTGTTTTAGCATGAAGTTACTCACCTCAAATCCCCCCGTAGACATTAGCAGTAGATAGCCGAGCGCCTGTCGTCCCTCCCAGTCACCGCAGAAACGAAAACGTTTTCCTCGTAGTTTTGATTTTGTATCCATAAAGAAACGACCGAGCAGTGCAGTCGTCCTGTCCGTAATAAATCCAGGAAGCTGTTATGTCCATATGTATGACTATGTTACAACATAGCAACGATAGCTTCAGCTAGTAACGTGCCGGGCGCTCGTCCGTCCCACTCACCGCAGAAACGAAAACGTTTTCCTCGTAGATTTTGTATCCATAAAGAAACGACCGAGCAGTGCAGTCGTCCTGTCCGTAATAAATCCATGAAGCTGTTATGTCCATATGTATGACTATGTTACAACATAGCAACGACTGCTTACAGCTAAACAGTAGCCGAGAGCAGGCGCTCGGCTATCTACTGCTAACGTCTACGGGGTGATTTGAGGTGAGTAACTCCATGCAAAAACACACATATTTATGTCGTTTTGCAACACTATTTGAGCTAAACGAGCGCCGTGGTGTCTCGTACGGACCCAACCTGTGTTGCATAGGTCTTGGAATTATTTTCTGAGGCCCAGGAAAGCAGATATAACGTGCCCCAATGGGTTAGCATTGGAGCGAGTCTGGAAGGCTGCCAGCCAGGTACAGATCTCGGGCTAGGCAACGTCAATTTTTGTCTGGTTTTTTGCTTCTAATAAGTCGGGATGACCCTGAGGACAACGGAAATGGGGTCAAAAATGACCGGATTTCTCCTTTAATGAGGCGTGGTTGCAAGATGTGATGTATTAAATTCCCAGTTGGCAAGACTGACGGATCGAGGGCACTCTGTCAGATTTTGAATGTTTACAACACTCACGCTCCTCCCCCACGACCACCGAGCTCCTTCCCCTCGACTTCATGCCCTTTGAAATCCCTTAGATCACCTTTGAAACGCCACCTTTGAAACGCGGGTCCGATGTTGATTCTGGTTTTATCACGGACACCGTCAAAAACTTTCTTTTTTTCCTTCTTTTCCACCGGTGTTTTCTTTTCCTTGGTTGTTTTGGACCTCCTTGTTTCGGTTTTTAACTGAGGAATTAGAAGCTTGTTGCTACTTCCCTCCGCCTCCCCCCTGTGATCGTGATACGACCCGAGGGGGGAGGGGCTCTGTGTGTGCACGAACACAGCCCTGCGTGCTGATTGGACAGGATGATCCGGGCGTTGTCATGCACGTAGAGGCGCGCTTTTTTTTCTAAAACCGGATGATTTATGTTTTTCTATTGGAGCATAGTGTCGGCTTCAGTGAATATGATTAAAAAAATGTTGCCAACTGGGACTTTAATTAGAACAATAAATGCAAAATTCATGGGATTTTATCTAGCATAAATGCCAATTGTTTGCATCGTAATAAAGTAGCAAATCTGCAACTTTTTTTCGTCTTTTTTTGTTTTTCCTACAGTGGCCCTAATGTGCCGTCCTAGGCCTACATATCTCATCTCCTTCTTTGGCTATTTTTTATATCAATAATAATAAAGGCATTCTTTGGGATTCTACTCTGTTCTCATCTCCACTAGGATTAGAACCACACTGTACTTGGATTAAAGTATAGTGACTCTACTGAGATTAAATTCAGCTCTATTTGTTTGAAGAAGACGGAAACTACCTGGTTAATACATACTCTGATGGGGTTACACTCGACTCCAGACCCCAATGCAGTTAAAGCAGTCTACTTGAGTTAATGTAGCCTCCAGGGGGATTATCAAACTGTGGTTAACGCGGATAAACAATACTTCACTGGGTTAATCCAGACACCAGTGGTTTTATTAGACCATACTGGGAATAAAACCAGGCTATTGTGTCTGAGCGAGAGTCTTTGAGTTTAAACCAGGCTGTAGTGTTTTTTATGTGTCGCTGTACATTTCAGTGGATAGTTTGTTTGTGCAGATGGATCACATGAGAGCAGGAACAAAGACATGAGTCTGAAGGTTGGCGTCTGATTTACAGCTGAGTGGCCATCTTGCATCAGCTGACATAGCACTTTGTAATGACAGTTACCACGGAGGGGCGGGTCAGACCACCTCATTGGGCCGCAGTCAGGGGGGAGCGGGAGGAGGAGGATGGAGGGGAGGGGCAATGTGCTTTATCTGCATCCGTCAAATTATCCGTTCATCAAATATTGATCAGATGAAAACAGATGTGAAGTATTGACTCAGAGAGAGGGAGAAACATGGGGGAGGACGAGAAGGAGAGGATGAGGATAATACATACCAACATACACCTGACTTCATTGTAGATTTGGATTCTTCCATATTTATTTGGGACTTTATTTACTGTTGACGACATACAGTAAAATAAAATATGGAGCCAACTATCAAGGTCTTCACCGTGTGATTTATATCTACAGAACACTAAATAATCAGAGTGTGGACGATGGAGTCACTATGTCTTTAGTCTTACTGTTGACGCCTTCAATTAGCAATTATGCCAACGGCAATTATGATAACCAACAGATGTTTTTCACAGCGGAATCTTTTGGCTCTACTTAGCGGGATGTCCAGGTGTAATTAGGCTAACTGGGCATAATTAATATAACTGATAGAATTATTAATATAATAGTTCTACCCACAGTCAACCAATTGATGCTGTTTTCTAGTCACGCTGCTCGTGTTTTCATCCAGGGATCATATTTTTATGTTATTAATTTCCTTTTAAGTTTTTTTTAACAGTCATTTAAGAATTATGTTCCTACTCACATCAATGAGTTATGAAACAGCGTTTCCACACAAAAAAAAAACAATTAAATTCACAGTGAAAAAGTGTTCCGCAGCAGCGTCATTTACCTGAAGTGAATTTGATTATGATGATGATGGTACCCCCATGGTGATGACATATCATGGATCCAGGCGGATCCTTTTTTACTGGGCTCTCCTTGTTTCCTTCATCCTATTGAACCGGGACTTTTTCTGTCTCCTCTCTCTGCTGTCGGCACGAACGAGGCCCAGAGGAGCTCTATCAATTAGCAGCCTGTGTTCAGCACTCTGCAGCAATCCTGCTTTGACAGGAGCGATCAATCTGCAGTCTGCATGCACACACACACACACTCACACATTTCATCAAGCTACCCAAGACAGAAGCAGCAAGCAGTTAGTAGAAGGCAGACATTACTGATGGAGCTTTGAATCCAATGGTGGAGAGAAGAAGCACTTTTAAAATAAATTGTGCTTATTACGGTTGAAAAGCAACAACAACAACGTTTCTGTGCAAGCAAGAATCGTTTCTTTTGAAAGTGACAATATTTTTACTAACGGCGACAATGTTTCTCTTAGAGTAACAAAGGTTTTACCAAAAGCTATAATATTTCAATAAATATTTGTTTTTGGACTTTACATTGTCTGGAGTTATTGGAAATAACTTTGAATCACATAAATTGGAAACAATCCTATTCAGCCACCACTGTGATCTATAATAACTCTACAAATATGTATAACACTAATAATATTAGTATAGCCTTTCACTGATAAGACACAGTGACCATGTTTCTGTCCACAGTGACAGTGTTTCTATTGATAATCCACCAACAGTGACCTTGTTTCTGAAGGCGCTTTACACTTTCTTCAGTCTCCTTTTACATTTACCAACATGTGACAATGTCTCTATCAACATTAACAATGATTACATCAACAGTTACAATATTTCTATCAACAGTGACAATGTTTCTACCAACAGTTACAATGTTTATATCAACAGTGACAATGTTACTAACAGTGACAATGATTACATCTATAGTTACAATGTTTCTACCAACAGGGACAATGATTACATCTACAGTTACAATGTTTCTACCAACAGTTACAATGTTTATATCAACAGTGACAATGTTACTAACAGTGACAATGATTACATCTATAGTTACAATGTTTCTACCAACAGGGACAATGTTTCTACAAGCATTGAACATTTTTCTATGAAAACAACAATGTTTCTCTAAAAACAACAATGTTTCTATCAATGGCATATATGAAAACAATCTGCAATGAGGAAAAGCTTTTGTGCCACAATAGCCTTAATAAATCACTTACAAATTCATCATTGACCAAGCAAAATTACTTGATGTTCTTGGTCTTCATTATTCACAATTGACATACACAATAATGCCATCATCAAGAAATGCATCCTTATATCTTAGAATATGTTATTTGGGTCCAAACTACTGTAAATCATTTCCACTTCCATCAAATCCTCCTTTTACATGTTTCAAGACCCCAAAGGCCTTACATTCACACATTTCTGGGCAAATTTGAGTGTTTCCTGGACTTGCAGATTGCTTGAAGAAAGAGAACACAGGCATACAGAGCATCTGCATCCATCTCTTTCTGCATTTTTATTATTTTATAATCATACATTGTTTTGCTGAAAAGCAGACAAATCAACCCCTCATGTCTTGTTATCGGCGTGTTTTTCTCTAAATAATCCTGTTGAGACAATGAGATTCTTTGAGAGTCTGAGCACTTTTTTCTGCAAAAGTCATTTTGAGGTCCCTTGTGCCATGATTATAGACGGCTGAGTGAAATAAGTGAAGGCTGTATTTCAGGGACAATATACATTGACCCAGTCTCATGGCAGTTTGTGAAATAGGCCAAATACAATGACATCCAATCTATTGGTTTTCGTGTGCATGGACATGAATTGCCCTTTTTTTTCGTGTTGCTCAGCATTAAGACAATGCCAATGAAAATCAGTTTTCATGCTGGACATCCACGTGACTTTAATTTAATTAAATACTATGTCATTAGCTCTGGCCATGACTGTTTTCTGTAAAAATCTTAACTAGGACAACACAACTTTCGTTTTGTAGCGTAATAGTATGTCTTTATCTTATTTAAAATGCATTAACAATATTTGAATATAAAAGTCACCTGTTCTTCAGTGTTTGATAAAACTTTAAATAAGTGTTGACGTGAAAGTTTAACAGCCCAATGTGGGAGGAAATCAATGTGTGAATATGTGAAATTCAAATGAAGATCTGTGGCAAGTCCTCTGTGCAGAGAGGGTGGGGGAAGGATGGAGGGAGGGAGAGAATGGATGAGTGGTCAAAAAGAGAGATTAAAGGGAGGAGAGTATAGGGGGAGGGAGAGAAGATGGATGAAGGAGGGGAGGAGGCAGGGAAGGTGGTGAGGGAAGGAAAGAAAAATGGACGAGAGAAAAATCCCTATTTGCATCAATACTGTAAAGGGTATAATCCATATGAAAATGAGCATGTCATCTGCATGCCATTAAACCAATTGAATAGAATACAAGACCATTCAGAGGGATCATGCAGCACAGGTGAGGATGAGTATATAACATTATTATTCATTCAGTAATCTTATTACAAAAAAGAGCTATGAGTTTATTCATAAATCTGGTTGCTATGATCACACAGACCCATTGTTTAGACATCTCATGTTAAGACCTTCAGTGACTTTAGTATATTTTGCATAATGCAAATAACCTTCGGAGCAAAACAAAGTCAGTGCCAGACTGTGTACAAAGATTATTTTTAGTGCATGTGTTCATTTTAGGAGATGTTTGTAAATTTAGTGTCCAAAAAAGGATTAAAAAAAGAAGGATTAAGAAAAGCTGCATTTCTTTTATCAGGGTTAAAATAGGGAACAATGCAAACATAAATTGAAGATTGTGCTTGCATGATTTACAAACTAATGGTTTATAAAGCAATCTTTGAGGGTGAATATGTTTTTATTTATCTGATCATTATTGTTTTGTTTTGATTTTCCTTGTTCTATGGAGGTTTGGCTTTATGCTTCTGCCGTCAATTATCACTATATTCTCACACTTAAATATTGTACCTTTTGTCAAATATAATACATATATACGTTCATATATCTATTTTCATGTGGATATATTCATATATGTATTTACATACAGATTTGTTTTACAATGGATTGCATACTGCATCATATTTGTATTTACTATACTACCACCAGTATTTCAGATGACATTTGAGCGAATGTTATGTTCTTGTTTGTAGAATGACAATGAGGGCCGCGGGATAAAGGCTTCAACCCAATTCTGTGGCCGCCACAATCAGGACGTTCACAGAAGAGAACAAGTAATTGTTATTTTTGGTCATTAACGAGGTAGGTTGATGTTTCACGACATCAATTTGCTGAAAAATGGGAAAGTACAATATTCAAAATATGATATGTTGCAAGGCTGCAGCTTCAGGGTGAAGGACTTTTCTGTCAACAGCAAGAGGCTCTTATTGATTATGTGGTCTGGACATTGATGATATAGACCTCCAACATAACAGCACCCATGAAGCAGATGTACAGAGTTCCCTTAAAGCTCAGAAAGGGTCAAACATCCAAGAATACTATGCTGTTGCTCTCAAACTGGTTACTTCCTCTGATGCACTTCCAAAACAAATTAATTCCAAAACAAATTAATTCCTCATTTTTTTAGGTTTAACTCTCATATCACCAACCACTAGTGACACCATGTGGTTGAAGGTGTGCCACTTAAATATATAACCACACTTTTTTCAGGCAAATACTGCAAAAGTGTAAAGATTAACCTTAACATTACTCAAAAACAATATTCAGGTCGATAAGACTCGTTTTCAGTCTCTTAATCACAAATCCAGTTTTTCAGGCTTTCTGATTCCCCCCTTGCAGATCTTCTTCCTGTCTGTGGGGGGTAAGGGTGGACTCAGACTCACCGTGGACTCAGACCTCAAACAGCCTCTTGTGTTCTTAGAAGCCTGTGGTGGTTGTACCTGGAGATCTGTCCTTCCTCTGTCCTCACAGGAAATGCAAATTTCTCCCACTCCCGCTGCTGAAGCAAGGTCCGCTGTCACTCACCCCTGTGGCTCGCATCGCATATCTGGCAAAGATGGATTGTGCATATGTTATGTCACATGTAGACAGTGTGGTTGAAAGCAGAGCCGTTTCAGGGAAATTTGACTAATAGTCAATGACAACTAGATATTCTTTGCCCTTGAGATGACAAGTCCATTCGTAGCTCCTGCCATGGTGCTGTTGGCCCATCGGCTGCCAATGTTATGCTCTTTGTGTCTGGCATATTTCACATCTGCTTATGTCTCTCTATGTCTTGTCTATTCCATAACACTGTTTCTCTCACATTCTTAAATCTCTTGGCCTCATGATGACCTTTATGGACCCTTTGTAGAATATCCTTCCTCAATGCTTGCAGAATGACTATTCTGTGTTCCTGTTGTTTGACGTTGTTCTGTCTCTACCAGACAATAACCTGAGTCATTGTTGTTCTAGTTGTGCATACGGATATATTCCATCACGGACCTGGAAGCATACAGTTTCCATGCTTCAAGGTTAAAGGTGCTATTGACAACGTTGATAACATCCAGCCACTAGATGTCACACTAGCACTCCCCCCTTCCATTGCATTCATGTCACAACACAGCTGTTGCTCGAAGCACATGCACCCTCTATCCGCCCTGCAACAAGGGCCGTAGAGTATTAGCACAAGTGTTTTTTTTTTCATTCGCGCACAGAGCTCCATGGGATCTTTTACAAATGCTGATGCCATTTTCCAAGAGTGCTGATTGGTCAGTAGGCGGTGCTTTTCTACACGTTAATCTCTTATCAGGAACATAACCTTCTCCGGAGCAGGTTAAAGCACTTGGAAATGTTACTGTTTTCATGACAAAAGTTGAGGAACCCCCCCATTTTCCTCCTGTGGTCCATTCCATAAGTTGCAGGGGGTTTGTCTCTGAGGAATATGATTTACTGAGCCCCAAACTCTTTTTGAGCTTCAGTCAAAATGTTTGCATCTGCTCCAGCAATGTGGTCAGCCTCTCATCGGGTTCTTGGACTATGAAGTCCCAGACGATGTCATCGACATAGACTTGAACTGCTTCCAACACCTTGATGACGCACTTCATTGCTGTGTGATATTTCAGTTGCTGAGATGATTCCAAATGGCAGTCTGAGGGCGCTCCCTCCAGCCATTTGGAATCATCTCAGCAACTATTATCAACTTATATCTGCTGAACGAGTGTATTAAATGAGCAGCACTTGGATCTGCTTTCATTCATTTTTTAGCTGCCAAGAAGCTTGTGATGAGTGGAGCTTTGTAAAATATCTGGCCAGGCGATGTCTTGGGTGTCTGGTGGTCGCACTTGCTGTTTTTTGTTCAGATCTTTCAAATTCATAAATACTCTCATGTCGCCATCCTTTTTCTTTGTGCACACCATGGAGTTGACCCAGTCTGTTGGTTCCTTGCCCTTCCTTTTCAAACCCAGTTGTTGTTGTTGCTGTTGTGATCCAGTCTAGTTCTGTTTTGATACAGTCTCCTTGTCATGCTGAGCTTTTCTTTCAGCCGGATTTTGTACTTGGATGGCAATACACCAACACCCTGAAGATATCTGCAAAGTTTTCTACTGTAGAGTCAGCGCACTCACAGCTGTGTTCATGTGATACTCTCTCTTCAGCAGCCCTAACTCTTCATAGGCTGTGTCACCCAGCAGCAAAGCAAGTCATTCAGCAACAACAGAGAAGAGTAGGTGGTTCACTTCTTCTTTCAACACTTCGTTCTCTGTGTAGTCTGTCAGCACAGATGCATTTCTCTGTATTTGTGGCTTTTCTTTCATTGCTTTGACATCCGACATGCTGATCAGGTTTGCTTTTGCACCAGTATCTAACTTCATTGTGACCAGAGTCCCATTTATCTCCTCTATTAGCATTATTTGCCTTCTCAAGTTCATTTTCATTTTCACAGTTCACCATTCCAATGAAAATTGTTTCATTGAGATCAGCGTCCTCTTTGTTCCCTTTTTTTAAAAACAAGCTCCCCTAAATATTCAGTGAGCAATAACATGTGAGCCCTGGTCATGCAGTTACAGTTACAGTTGCGAAAGACTGTTATTGTTGTTTGTTTCCTAGAATGGGTTTCACTATGAGACACTGGACTTTTTTTTCATGCACTCAGCATGTAATTCCCCGAAGAGCTTCTTATGTGTGCTGATATAAAATTGTTGTGTTGCTTCGCGATGTTGCAACTATAACGCGCCGTCTCAGAGTAATAACTTAGACTTAGACTTCTTTAATATCCATAAAACTTAAATACAATGGAAAATTGTCTTTGACAGTGGAATAAAGACACACAACACACACACGTCACAGACAACACTATGCACAATAAATATATAAACATAATATATAAGTAAAAACTATGAAATCAATCCAGTTTACTCCAGAGAAGAGTCAAAAGATGTAAATAAATAATGAGCAAAATACATAAAGTGCCTAACTGCATACATTTATCTGACCATGGGCAGTTCTTAAGATTAGATTAGATTAAGTTAGATTAGATTAGATTTCATTGTCACTGGCAGAGTACAGGTACAGAACCAATGAAATGCAGTTGACGTCTAACCAGAAGTGCAAAAGAAGCATTAAGAAGCATTTAAATACCAAAGTGCTATTTGAATACAGTGTTTCTGTGCAGTTAAGTAGGCATAACAGATGTATTATGTACCACAGTGTAAGTTTATAAATACAGGTTTGTCAGGAGTTACGTACAGAGAGTATAAATAGACATTTTATATAAATACTATATATACATATATCTATATTGTGCAAGTTTTGGTCTGCAAGGCAGTAAATGTTTGTCCAGATGACTGTAAATGCTGTTCGTCCTCCACCCCTCTGTTGGTTTGGTAGGCAAATTGCCTGGGGTCCAGTGGTCCTGCTACCTGGTGGGTCAGTTCATTGTGTATAAGGCACTCCATACATTTGCTAAGGATGGGTGTCACTATTTATTTTGGCGTGAGGGGTTTTCGGTACAGGTAAGATGGTCGCTGGTTTCCAGGCCTGGGGGTAAAAGTTGGAGTTCAGGTTGGGCTGTCTCGTCACACTGAGAGGTCTGTCTCTGCTCCCTACCCATCATTTTGTTCAGCCCTCTCCATGCATCTCTAGCATTACCAGTCTTCAGTTTCTCCTCAACCTTATCCTCATAGTCCAATTGGGCTAACTTCCTTGGTCAGCTCCTTTGTTTTTTGTAAGTATGACAGCTATTTTCTTCAGATTTAGATGACGTTTGAGTTCCTTACTGACCCGCGGTTTATTATTTGGATAGATTTTCATTTATTTAGCTCCAATTACTGAATCCACACAGACGTTAATGTAGCTGTTATGGTGTCATTTAATAATTCATAATTGCTCTGACAGTCCTGGTCTCTTAAAACAGATCCCATTCCATTGCCTCAGCGTGTCCACCGGGCTGTCTGTCCAGGTCTGACAGTGAAATACAGTGGGTTTAGCCCTCTTCCTTGATTGACGGTACTTTGGAAGGAGGTGAATGGCGTTGTGATCTGATAGGGTTAGGGTGGGCGGAACCGGGAAGCATAGGCACCTTCCACATTCCCATAACATAAATCTAGAGTTCTGTTCAGTCGTGTCGTGCATGTAACATATTGTTCCAAATTTGGCAGGTGCCGAGACATCGCATCTGTTAAAATCTCCCAAAAGGAAGACAGGGTCATCAACTGGGTGCCACAGCGCCTTTTAACTAGCAGCTATGCTGTCTGCCGAGTTTGAAGTCTGGACCCAGCACATATACCAGAATTACTGTTATCTGGCCAAATTCACGGGGCATAATGTGGTCTTAATGAAACAGTCATTAGTTCATAGTGAGTGGTACATTTAGTGCCACGTACCGTGATATTTGTTGCCCAGCTGGAGTTTATGAAATACACAGTCCGCCTCCAATGTGCTTTGCTGTCTGTGTTACTACTGGCCATAGCGAACTAGAGAATATCCATCCAAATTCATGTTAACATCCTTGTTCAGCCACGTCCCGGTGATCAGGTTGTCCCTGCTGAAGTCCCTGTCAAACTTAAGGAGTGCAGCAAGTTCATGCATTTTGTTCTGAAGTGAACGCACATTAGAAAGAGTTAATGTCGGGAGGGGGAAGCCGCTTCCCCACCAGTTGATCCTGTTCCGAATCCCACCTCTTGATCCTCTTTCCTTTTTGTTGTTATTGCTCCATCCGTGGTTGATTATTCCAGGAGGGCTGAAGAGAAGTTTTGGAGGTCCTTTGAAGGAAAATCGGAGATTCAGTATATCCGCCCGGGTGTAGAAACGAACGTTGGACACCAGAGTTTCTCCTCCGTGTGCATTTACAATGTCCCAGATTATTGTTAGGGTCCAGATTGTGTGTTGCAATCTTGATCAGCATAAAGTCAAGCATGATTTCCACGTATTAACCTGTCGTAAGTTTACGCATGAACCGTTCCGTGCCAAAATCCACCTTTTCCTATCTTGCCTCGGCCGCTTTGAGCCATGATTGGAGAATGTTACTTTTACACGAGGGGCAAGGCACTCCTGATTGGTTAACAGGACTGAGCACGACTATCACAAATGGGGGACAGCATGTACATCAGACAGATGTACTCTTTTGCGAGTTACATAATTGCAGTGTTCTAAATCACAATTTTGATTAAAAAACAACTTATCTTTCAGCCCTACCGAGCCACACTCTCTTATCACACCATATAAGAACATTAATCTTGTCAGATGAGTGGCAACTTTGTTCAGCTCATTTTCTGTAACAAGTGTATTTAAGCAGTGGAATTGGTCTAAAGGTTTGTTTTTATGTTTGAGGTTTGGGTCGAGGGAATGGACAACGTCAATGAGACAGAGAGAATTATGATTAAAAGGGTAATTTCACCCAAATTATGCACAGAAACAGAAACATTGCAGACTGACTGATCTGTTATATCCTCAGGAAGGTAGCAAATTCAATTGTTCAATATTTACCATCAACAGGAGAAGATGACCTTGTGAAAACTGTCTGTAGTTTGTCCTGTGGGTTATCCAGAGTAACAGGGGCACTCACCATATCTGGAGGGAGACATGCCGTTGAATTTTTAAAGTGACATTTTTGTATGCTGGAAGCAGCATGAACTAAATTCACCTCTATTGTGTTGGAGTGTCTCTGTGACTGGATTCCAAAAACTTCAACTAATAAAACCCAAACTATTTGGAGATGGTTTGCAACTCACAGATTTTTTTTTCTTTCAAATCTCTTGTTGAATAGTGTTATAATCTTGTGTTGGTAATGTAGGAGTGTGTGTGTGTGTGTGTGTGTGTGTGTGTGTGTGTGTGTGTGTGTGTGTGTGTGTGTGTGTGTGTGTGTGTGCGTGCGTGTGTGTGTGTGTGTGTGTGTGCTGCTTGAATTTTTCTGCAGCCGCTGCTCTGACCTCTGTTAGCTCGAGTCTCACACTCACACTGTCTGTAATTACATTTCTAACTTCTACCAGATTAACACACAGAGACTGTATGCCCCGGGGAACAGCACTGCCCCCTGAAGCTAAACTAAGCTACTTTTAATCATCTTTACAATTGTCAAGAACGACAATCATGATGGAGGGAAGATGATTATTTTAGAGCTAGTTAACACTGGTTCACCTCCTGCTGGGAGGGGAGGAAGGGGAGTAGAGGAAAAGATGAAAGGAGGATAGGAGGAACGGACGTGCTACGCTAAATGCCTTGTGTCATATCCTGTGTCTCTGTGTTGGTCGCTGCAGGCTTTCTCCCCATCTTATAACTTTGCTCATTTAACTAATGTTATATTCTTTCCAGTGGCGTATCGTACAGTATTGTATGGTATGGTATGGTATTATGTTGTATGTTATGGTATGGTATGGTATGGTATGGTATGGTATGGTATTATGTTGTATGGTATGGTATGGTATGGTATGGTATTGTACTGTATGGTATTGTATGGTATTGTATGGTATGGTATGGTATTGTACTGTATGGTATTGTATGGTATTGTATGGTATGGTATGGTATGAAATGGTATTGGGCCCTAGTTTCGTAGACCAGGCGCAGTCAGCGCGCAGCGCACCTGCGCCGCGCCGACGGGATGTGTCCGCCTGGATTTTGCAAGTTCCGTGCACAGCGCAGTCTAGCGCAGGCACGCCTCCCGTCACGCCTCCCGTCACTCAAGAGGGAGGAGAATACCGATTCACAGCCGATTCAGATCTTCACCAATCAAATGAGCTCCTCTCCTCACCTTTAATGCGTTAGGGGAGGTTCACTGCAAGTTTCGTCACTTGACAACCCGATGACAGAAGCAGCGCCACCGCTCCCACCACGCACGTCACGCGCTGTGCGTGCGTATAGTCATAATAATTATAATGCTGATATTATATCACTATAGAAATTGTAGGCACATTTTAGGCATGTCTATCACAAAACAGGGTCAGGGCGCACAGCAGTAGACATAATAGACGAGCCGGCCGGGCCATTCATCATCATCATCACCGTCTTCATCATCCGCGCTCCACAGCTGCACCGGATTCCCCGTCCAACACCAGAACGGCGGGACACCGGGACATCGCGGGCCGCTCAGACCAGCTGCAGCCCCAACTCCGGTTCCAGCTCGCGGCAAAGTTGCGCGTTTCTCCACGGACACGGACACGGAGGCGCGAGACCAGCACGAGCTGCTGTATTTTTTTCAGGCATAGATGCATTTTATTAGCAGTGGATAGAGAGAGAGAGGGAGATGTATTGGTCCGAGAGGTCCAAGTTTCAGCTGTGTTAATTCAGTCAGGCTGAGTTTCCGTTACGCGTGCCATCCGCCTTTGATCTGACGTCAGATGTGACGGGACAATCTATATAGATAAAAATGTGCGTGTTGATTCAATTAGTTGCATTAAATAGTGTTTGTTGTGATTATTTATTGCATTTAAATGTGCCTGCAACTGTGGAAACCTGCCTGTGAGGTCTTGGTGACGTGTGCACACTGCGCCAAGAGTAGACCAGGTTGGAGTAGGTTGGAGCTGACGGGCTTTCGGCGCAGTCCCGGCGAGGCTTTTTGCCAGGAAACTTCCGTTGCACCAAGCTGAATCTATGACGCCTCCCCCTGCTGCGCCGCCACACCCATCTTGGCGCAGGCGATCCACCAAACTGCCAAACTGACCGTGCACAAGGCTGCGCTGGTCGAAACTTGCATTACGCCGGCTCTGCCACCCTGCGCTGCACCACAAAACTAGGGCCCAGAGTGTTGTATGGTATGGTGTTGTATGGTATGGTATTGTGTGGTATGATATTGTATGGTATGGTGTTGTACAGTATGGTATGGTATTGTATGGTATGACGTAAATTCCATGCATGCTTACCTCTGCCGGCACACGCACCTACTCATAATTCCGGGGGGGGTATCAGCCAATCAGGAAGCAGTTGTGTGGGTATATACAACTGCTGCAATTTGTAATTGTGCCTGCGAGATGATGGATCTGTACATGGTGCTCAAATAAATGGTGCATGTTGGAATAACACAAAGAGGCAGGTTCCTCTCATCTCTTATAGGCCCCACGGTTGTGCTGATTGGACTCTTGAAAGAGTAAGAGAAAGGTGGAGTCAGAGGTGTTCTGTATTGCACCAATATCCACATCCAACAGTGACATCACACTGTGCTGACACATCCTGTACAAATATACATCACTGCAGAAAGATGAGACGTTTAACCAGCCAAGCATTCCAATGGGAGTTCATTTCTCCTTGAAAACACATTATTAACTCACAAGTTTTAAATATTGTCTTCCTCTGTGCCAGAGAGCCCCATTGTTGTCCAAACCCCACATCAATGAGCCAAAGAGAAAGTAGTATTTTCTGCAGTGTAACTCATGTTCGACACGGTGTGTGAAAGTCAGAGACTCACAGCAGGTGGGCTTGTCAGCAGGAACAAGACACACACACACACACACAGTGTTTCATAGTTTCACACAGTCTCACTCTCTCTCTCACTGTGTCCGTCAGTGTCAGTCACACTAATAGGGTGCTGTCAGGGCGTCCGAGCATGAGACAGACAGAAAGAAAAAGGGAGAGAAAGAGAGAGGAAGTGGATGAGTGTGGTGTCACTCTGTTGTTTACTTGATTGATTTTCACCAACATACCCCCCCTCCCAACCAACTCTACACATATACACACACACACACACACACAGTCCTCTAAGCCTAGTGTTAAGATGCTGACTGTCTCAACATTGTCCTGAAGTTTAATAAAGATAAATGAGGCTGAATTGAAAAGCCCCGCCCCTTTCAAACGGCTCTGTCTCACTGAGGGACCCCTGTTTCCCTACTGATCTATTTTTATTTATATCATGGTTGTCTAAGAATAATAACTCTCAAAGAATACTCACATGACAAATTTGAAGGAGAATTATAAAATATATTATGTGAGTATTCTTTGAGAGTTATTCACATGACAAATTTGAAGAATTATTAAATATGGTTCCTAACTTTTCTATGGAATGCATATTATATGACATTTATTCAGTTGAAAGACTCACCTGTGCAGCTGCCATTGGAATTGGTATTCAAAGCAACAAACGTGTGTGTGTGTGTGTGTGTGTGTGTGTGTGTGTGTGTGTGTGTGTGTGAGAGAGCAGGTGTTCCAGCAGTGGAAGATGTTTTGTCGGCAGGAAGCGAGTCATTACAGTGTCGGGTCGCCGCCCTCGGCAGTCGAGGCATCACAGGTTAATGAACAGATGATGTTACAACACAGGGAGGGGGTCAAACACACACACACACACACACACACAGTCTTGTTTCCATCACTTTAGAGGACATTACATTGACTTACATTCATTTCCTGGAGACTTGCCCGAAGCCCACTTAAAAAACTTTATATAATCGTAATGTGCATGTGGTTTCAGGCAAGGAGGCACCTCACGGTTCTAAAAAGTGAAGCAAAAGCCAAGATGCCTTAAACTTGCATTCTCTCTACTGACCAGCAGGGGGCGACTCCTGGCTGCACAAAGAAGTCTGATTGCATGGAAGTGACACAGATGTCTTTTCCTAAATCTCCTCCAAATCTTTCCTAGACCTCATGATGTCTTCCCTCAAGGTAAAAAAGGAAAAGACATCAGGACTTCATTTTTACTTTTCGACCACAACCTTTCAAGCTTTTAAGGTCTGTTCTATGCAACCGTTTATCCTATAGAGAGTTGCAGGGCAGCTGGAGATGATCCCAGCTGACATTGACACAATCAGGGATGACAGATGGATTTAGTTTTACGCTAACTGACAGAATTAACATTGCTGATTAAAGTTTTCTGACTGGTGACGGCTGCCAGCTTTAAACTTGCTCTTGTTACAGCTTGTTTACTACTGCTTATGTCATTTATAGTTCAAATGAAAAGCGATACCTCGGGGTCACACTCACATAAACACCAGCTGACAGCTCAGATCAACAATTTTTCCAGCTCCAACTTTTCTAATTCTGTAAGCAAATCAATATTTCAAACATTTCGAAAACCTGTTTGAATGTATTAACTTACTGAAATTTTCTTTCTGTGTGACACAAGATGTTACACATACTATAGCATCCACCTTCCAGTCCCCCTTCAGGTAGACACTTTTAGCTCTGTCAGCAGGTTTGCTGTAGTTTGTACTGTTAGCGTTATTGGCACCATTAGCTTTCAGGCATTGCAATGTTGAGAGCCATTGAGATGTCGTTCTTTAAGTTCAGAGCACATATTTACACATTTTAAATACGTCTCAACCTAAGTGCTTTGTTCCAGAACATTTGGCACATTTTAAGGACTTTTCCAGGAATGATGAGCTGCTTTTATGTATCCCAGGTTTTCCAGGATGTGTAGGAACCCTCGTAAACACAAGGTTTTTAAACTGATTTGCAAAATGCTCCTGCAGCCCGGAGGTCCAGGACCCTTTGATTCCCTCTGTTCAGACAGAAAAGAGACTCTTTAGTCTGAATGATGTTCAAACAGACTCATCAGCTGTTGTGTTCTAACACAGACCGTGAAAGCCTTCCGCTGCGGGATGAGGAGAGGAAAATGGAGGTCAGACGTCTAATTGATGTTTTAATTAACTTATTAACCAAACGGCCCTTTGTAGTTCCAAGAGGCTGACTCCGTCTGTGTGATGACTGTGTTAGAGTGAAAAGAGGCACAAGTCTACAGCCACACTAGCGGCTCGGCGAGGCTGTAAAGATCATCGAGTTCAAGTCCCACGCTTGCTTCCAATCCTTCACAGTCACGGTGAAGTAAATGTAAAAATAATCAGTTCATTAAACTTTAGTTTGTCACGATTACTGTAGTGTATGAAAGTGTAGTGTGGCCAACTGTGTCTTCTGAAAAATGCATTTAGATAGTATGGAAACATAAATGCTGCATGGACATTGTTCAGTCATAATGTTTTGACCGCTCCAGGAAAAGCTACATGCTCACACTCGCAGCTTAAAGCTACGGAACACTTTGTGGTGTTGGGGTAGTAGCAGGAGCAGATTTGGTTATCAACAGCTAATTATTAATGTCGATATGATTATTGATATTAATAATTATATTTAATATATTATCATGATATAATCATGAATAAACAGGGCACCACCCTGGGATCAGGGAAAAGATAACCAAAAACTGTATTCAGTCTCAATATAAAGGTTTTATACTCACATGCCAAGGATCGTGATCATTGCCATAGAAGTATAAAAATAATCGAACAATTAAAAAGGCGTGAAATTCGAGCACTAGCCTTCACAACCTGCTGTTATCCAGTGACATATACACAACAAGCACAAGAGACCGCTAGTTATAATATAATAAGATTTATTAAAACCAGTATTAATGATCACAATAAATAACACTGCAATTAACAAAGCCTTATTACCTAACTACCTAACACAAAGCTAAGCTAAACAAAGGAAGAGACTCACGTGGAGTGCGTGTGTGTGTGTGTGTGTGTGTGCGTGTGCGTGTGTGTGTGGAGAGAGAGAGAGAGAGAGAGATATGGCCGGGCGCGACCACCAGATGGAGCTATTCCTCACAGCGTTCAGGGGCGGAGCCACTGACGTCAGATGGAGTAGCGAGAGAGGGGGAGAGAGAGGGAGAGATGGCCGGGTGCAGCCACCAGATGCAGCTATTCCTCACAGCGTTCAGGGGCGGAGCCACTGACGTCCGATAGAATCGCGCGAGAGAGAGCGAGAGATGGCCGGGTACAGCCACCAGATGGAGCTATTTCCCTAGCGTCCGGAGACGGAAACAGCTGGCGGAGGATACGTGTCGGGGGCGGTGGATGTGTGTTAGCCAGAACAAAAAGAGAGAGAATGCGCACGTAATACACAAAGGATCAGTAAGCTATTACCATCACACGGGAGCCCGTGAATGAACTGGCGTTCATTTGGCGGGACCCCGGTCTTTTAACTGATGGTAGATCACTTACTGAGCTCGTGAATGTGTCCGAGGTTGGACACGCATTGTTACCGAGATGAAACGGTAACAAAGCGGTGTCAGCAGGGGACGTGATGAGTCGGCTAAGTCCAGACGAGAGCAGGGCGTTTTTCCTCTCGTTGATCAAGCTCGGATAAAGAAAACAGTTTGTGTTTCTTCCTTCCGCGGGCAACAATATAATCGCACGCTTGGCGATTTAGTCAGCTGACTTCAGACAGGAGCGGGGCTTCCGGCTGGTCGCTGAAATAAAGAAACCGTTTCTTCGTCTGCAGGTAAACATAGGATCGCGGAGTTGTGGCGATCTCTCAGGATCCAAAAACGAGTAAAAGAAAAGGGGCGAGTCGCGGAAAACGGGGAAAAACAGTCTGTCGCTCGTCCAGCGAGATCGGGGAGAAGACTGTGGCCTAGGACAAAGGAAACGCTGCAGACGTTATAAGTTGGTCTCCTGTTGCAGCGGTGTGCTGCGGTGGACGAGTCTACCTCCTGTTGCAACGTGGTGTTGCGATGGAAGAGAGGGTTCTTAAGGCGGCACCGGTTTATATAGCTCACGGCTGCTCCCGGGGCCCCCCTGGGGTACCTGTGGTTGTCAGCCAATAGGGCACCAGTTGTGTGACGTTGCACTTCGCACCTCGGTGAGAAGTGAAACTGACATGGCGGTTGTAGTTTTTAATGGTCTTTGTTCCTTTGTCCTGACCGCATGTGAAGGCTTTTCTAGGCCGCATTGTGTAGTCCTAATGGTGAGGTCCCAACAGTGGGTTAAAGAAGTGGTTGAATACTGAAACTGTTCTGACATGTCAGAATGTGCTCGAAGTGCATGTGTCACCAGTAGATGGGGACTTTGTACAGAAATGTCAAAGTGACTGTTTTATGGACTGATGTGTGTGTGGACTGACATCGTTAAAATAACTTTGTGCATGGACAGATGCTGATTGGGACCTGAACTCATTCATTGAGGAAGCATGGAGACTGTTGAGACTGTGGGGGCGGGGTTGGTATGTACTCTGTTTTGTTCACCGCTGATATGGATGAGCCTAAAGATTAGGACTGGTTGCTGATTGGTCGGCCACAGGACAGGCCTTCCAGGTGACCGTGGTGATTGGCGCAGCCGGGGGTGTGCTGGGGGCTCACCTGAGGAGAAAAGGGGACAACGCGAGACGCAGGGGGATTTCGTTTTGGGCAGGCCAGCGGTGAGGACGGGGATGGAGAGTCGAGAGTCTGAAGGAAGCCATCGACTGATCGGCACAGGTGGCGGAGGCGAGGGGATCGCTGTTCGCCTGTTTGGAGTATCAGGACCGAAGACGGACCAGCCGGGGGGCGATCGTGGCGAGGCCCGAAAGACCCGTTTACTACGCTCGCTGTTTCCTGAGTGAAGGAAAGTTGAAACGTCAACCTCCGTGGCGTGTGTGAGTGAAGCTCCGTTAAATAAAGAGATCAGTGTTGATTCCTCTTGTTTTTCCCCGGCAGCCGTCGGCCTCGGGACGCTGTAGAAGAGACTTGCTGGACGGCTAGTTTGGGGAGACGCTGCGCCACCACGGACTGCCGTGCTGTCGTTCGGGACCCCGCCGGTGGTGCCTAGGGCGGTGAGAGACTTTATTGTTTAGATTCTCTCGGTCGTGGTCAGCGACCGAGAGTGGACATTTAACTTCCTCATTCCGCTGTGTAGCCAGCGGCCGCTGTCCCTGCACCTCTTCATGACAGTGTTTATATGCTAAGTAATCAGTGCCACCTCTTGCTAAATTCCACCTTGGTTTGTACCTGTCTATTCTCCCCTATAGTGGCCAGGGGGTGCCATAAGGGTGTTCCACTGGGTATTGTTTGCTGTGACAAAAGGGGGTGTTCCACCCCTTGTGTGAGTTTATAAAATTGATAATCGTGTGCAGTGATTAATTTAAGGGAAATGTCTGCTGTGGAATGTCCTCTCTTCAATGAGTGTGTGTAGTGGAAAAGTGTGTTAATTTCTTGTAGTGTCTATTTCCTGGGCTACTCCTCTAGCACCCCTAGCCCGAAAGAAAGGGGAGAGTTGACGTACAACAGACGTTGGCTATACTGTCTTACCTGTCTTGTCATTGGTCGAGAGCTGGGTTGGGTGGTGGCTGGGCGGGTGGGATTATGTAACTATTTTAATGCATTGAAATATTAATAAAGTTGTATTTTTGGTACCTGTCCTTGTCTGCTGTCTGTGTGATTCGGGGGATCTGAGAACCTGATTTCCAAGTGTTGCTGAAGTTAGATCTTCGCGACACGTCTCTTTTTTTGGCGTTGTCGGCAGGATCCCCCCTACACACACATTCAGTATGTCGAACAATGGTAATGAGAACCCGGCTGACCCAGCTCATGTACCTCCTAATATTGTGAACAATGTCATGCTACCTTGGTATATGGGGGGGCCATGGCTGCCCATTTTCGAAGGAAAGAAGGGAGAAAAGGTTGAGGAATGGCGGGCTAAAATTGAAATGTTTGTACGGGCACAAGGTCTTCCAAATTAACAAAAGACTGATTTTATGTTGAGTGCTCTGGGTGGCGAAGCCAAACATGAAGTTTTATTGCTACCCGACAATGAACGAGACACTGATGTGAAAATATTGGACTTCTTGACAGCATTATATGAGGGAAGTCAATCCCTAGCCACACTGAGGGCTCAGTTCTATGAGCGAGGCAGGGCGCAGAAGAGGAAATGGGGGTGTTACAACCAAAAACGTAATAACGGCCAATAACGTAATAACAGCCAATAACGTAATAATTTTGGCCATTTCAAATGTAATAAAGCCAATAGTGTAATAACGTGCCAATAATGTAATACAACTTTTGAGCCAATAACGTAATAACTTTTTGCCGATAATGTAATAAGGCATTACATTATTGGCTGGTTATTACGTTATTGGCCTGGTATTAAAAAAAAACTTTCAAAATGTAATAACTGGTGCCGATAATGTAATAACACATATATATGACAGCAGCTCTTGGAAATAAAGTTTTTTTTTGCAGTTTTTGGGCAGTTAGTGGATGACATATAGTCGTCATATTTATTCATCCAAGATATGTTCTCTCTCCCTCTCTCTCTCTCTCTCTCTCTCTCTCTCTCTCTCTCACTTTTATAATTGTGTGGTATTTCCCCTCTTTAGCCAAATAGATATTCATAGATATTCTTGTCTAAACAGGCAATTTTTCATGTGTACCATGCATATGCCATAAAATCAGTGTCTCGTTGAGGGTGTTGAGGTGTCAAATGAATTCACCATATATTTTCCTGGACTAGCATTATTATTTATTTCCAATCCAAAAATCTGAACTGAAGTGTACAATACACAGGATAGAACATGAACAATCAAAATTAAATTAAAACTGTTCCTTCTCAAATGAAAAGTAGCTTTCACTCATTCACAAATGTAAAAAAAATATGGAGCAGTAATATATTAGTATATAATAGTAATCTATTTGTTGATTGGTTAACAGTTGCAGCAACAGAAGTGTGTTACAAGCGTCCTGAGGCTTCCTCCCTCTTCTTCTTGTTTTTATTATTATTTATTTCCAATCAAAAAATCTGAACTGCAATATATAATATACATACAGCAAAAACATGAACAAAAAAAATTAAAACTGTTCTCAAATGAAAAGTAGCTTTCGCTCATTTACAAATGTGAAAAAAAAACTTAAAATAGTTGACAAAGGAGGAATCATAACAGACAACTGGCATTACTTCTTCCAGTATATGTCTTTGATTTTGTACTGCCCAAAAGTCAGAGGAGTGAGGACTATCCAGGCTTTCATCCATCGGCTGTCCTTGCTAAACAACTCCTTTATTCTTGTGCTGAGACCACTGTTGCGTCCAGCAGCCTTGTACAGCTTCATAACACTAATAGAACAGTCATTTTCTTTCTCTAGTTCTAGGCTCTCCTCAAGTGTTTCTCTGATATAGAGGTTGGGATGAAATGGTGCCGATAGTGCCTGGAATAAGTGTGAGACCCGATTAAATGTCCCCAGCATGGACATATCTTGAATTAAAGCAAATTCAATAATTCTTGATAAAATCTCTGGAGGCAGGTATTGGCCTCCCAGCTCATTTCCAGCATCCTCAATGTCAGTGTCAACCAAAGGGTTAGCCATAGACTGTTTATCGGAATTATGTTGACACCCAGCTTCAGTTTGAAACAGAAAGCCAGGTTCATCAGCTTTACAAGCAGGTTCATCCGATATAGAGGGGGGGTCGGGATCAGACTGAGAGCCAAGTTCAGTGTCAAACAGAGGTCCAGGTCGGGGCACATTGTGCATCTCTGCCTCTTGAATAGCCTGAATATATGGGTGAATAAATCCATCTAAACTAACATAATGCTCCCCCTGTCCCTCAGCAAAATGTCCAAGAGTCAAAACAGGCAAGCTTTCAGAGTAACCACCAGGTGGTGATATTATAGTGGTGGCATCCAAACCAAGAGTCGACACAATAAGGAACTGAACATTGAATATCTGGGATGTTCTCTGAAGAGTTAGGTGGTCTCCATACGTGCCATGTTGTGCCATCCTCTGTAAATATTCATCCCGTGTCTCCTCAACATACTCTGAAAGGGGTGTCCCATCCACCCCATAGGGATGTAATGTTAGGTTAGCCACTATTTCTTCACTCAATGTTGCTGCAGAACAGAAAATTCCAATGGTGGCCAATTGATCTGAAAGAGCAGCAAATTGGCAGTTGCCATCAGGGATTGGGTCAAAGCGAATGTTCAGGTTTGATGATTCAAAATTTTCCAATCTGTCCTCATGTGAGAAAGGTATTCTCAGGTCCACTGTTTTGGGCTGAGACTTTGGACGCTGCCTTTCTTCCAATCTTGTCACACTGGTCACATCAGAAACTGGGAACCACCTTTGTGTTGGAGTGCGGCTATATGGCATTTGAAACTCAACCTTGTATTTGTGCAACTTACGGTTTCTTGCCACAACCACACCTGGTATCACAAAATGTTTCTGTGAGACTCTGTGATGGGCACTCTTCACCCTGACCAACACATGATCATGTATCCTATGTATCGAGGGGTTAAACTTCCCCGATAGGGTCTGTCGACGTATGCAATGTTGGGTTGCTTTTTTTGCCCTTTTCCTGATCCTATTTCGTTTGTCCTCAAATAAAAGTCTCTGCCTTTGGGTGGGCAATGCTTTGTTGCCTGGTGGACAGGGTTCTTCAAGAACTTCCTGATTGGTCCATGCATGACTTTGCCTTCCATAATAAACCTGAAAAGGAGACATCCAACTCAAAACTTCCTTTGGGTCTTCATTCATTATCTTTGCATAAATTGGCAAGTGGTTAACCCAGTTGACTCCTCCTCTTTGGTATTGGACTAGGTCATACATTATCTTCTTCCTTAGAACACGGTGACTTCTCTCCACTTTACCCTGGCTCTGAGGATGGTATGGCGAGCTCTGAATTATTTTCATTTGTAAGGACTCCATAAGTTTTTTTACAGCACCTTTGAACTCCTTCCCTTGGTCATGCTGTATGACTTTTGGTGGACCATGCTCATTGTAAATTTCTTCAAGCTGTCTAGCATCTCTGCACTGTGTTTACCTTTCAGGGGTCTTAGCCATACATATCTACTGAACACATCTATTACAGTCAGGATGTACCTATATGTGACCCGGCCATACTTGACCCTCCATCCAGCCATGTCAACAAGGTCTACCTGATGTCGCTCTTGAACTGCTTTGGCCCTGGTCGATTTTGGAATGGATTTGTTCCGGAATGTTGCTTTGTGAAGTTGGTAACGTTTTGATCGGTCCAAGTTGTTTTTCACACTTGCTCGGCTGATGCCAGAGTACTTTCCCCTTAGGAGTAGGCTTAATGTTCTTACACCAGAGCCTTTTGTTTCATCTAGAGCCTTATTTACAAGTGCAGAGATCGATGACTTCCTGGGTACCAATTTTCCATCAAATGTAAGTGACTGACCATCCTCACTGAGCGCGTAACGTTGCTTGTTCCGCCACAGTTGAACGAGTGCAGAGCGTTGGATCCTGGATCTCTCTGCTACAGGAACATTAAATTCCCCCTTAAGTGCCTTGAATATGACATTGTAGGTCTCATCGGACATTGGTCTCTGTCCATGTCCTCCAAAAGGATGCAGGAGAGGATAAAGACTGTTTGCAGTATTCTCATTTTTTCCAGATATGTCAAATACCTGCAATGGCATTAGAGACAAAGTTATTCCCTTTTTCACTCTAAGCAGAGGGTGATACAGTATGACCTGATAATGCTACAAAATAAAGTATGCAAGACACAGGCCCAATGTACTGTTAAAGTCAATATTTCATGGTAAAGCAGGCTGATGAACCCATCAGGTTATAGTACATATTGTTCACTTAGTCTTCATTTTGTTATTAAGTTTAATTTTTGTACCAGGTTTAGCTAATGTGGCATGATTAATCTTTGAATGTACACATAAACATACACACAAACATAACTCTCAATTAATCTTCAATACACATTATAATACAAGTATAAGCATACACATGCATCATATCATCATATCTTAAGAGTTGTAACACTAACACTATTTAATTCATTTTCCTACACTGCAACACCTGTTGGATAAACCTAGCCTCATTTAGCCATCTTATTGCAGATATTACTTGCGATAATACACAAAAAAACACAATATTTACTGATATATCTGATACGGTAGCCTACAACTGTGCACATGTGATGTTAGCATTTTTGCTAGCTAGCTATTTTTCTGTTGTTATGCTCTCAATGTTTATATGTCCTTAGCTTATTATATTTATGAAGAGGGGTTCCAACGAAATTAAGAGTGTTAACTGTAGTAGCTAAATCATATAATTATTTACCTACCTTTCCACACAGTGCAACAAGTTCCCCAAGTCTGCAGAGAAAGTCTAATGTCAGTCACATCACCTGGTTATCGTGACATGACTTTGCGACCTAGTGGTCAACCATGGGTACTGTGAAAGAAAACTTTTCTTTGAGAAAGAAATTTCTGAATGTGTATTTGTGCTGCCACTTTATTTGGAACTTCAGATACTATAGGTGTTCTGGAGATAACCATCTAGTTGGACAAAAAAACAATAAAAAACAGATCAACTCCATTGCTCCTCCGAGCCATGTTGGGATTATCACATTCCACACTGTATATTTCCAATGGTTTGTCTGAGGCAGGAAGTTGACTGAAACATAAACTGGCTGGCAGACGCCATTCAATACACACGTTTGGTTATGTTTTGGAGGTTGTTGATAGCCTACAGTGCTTACTTCTTCTGTTTGCAAACATATCATGGTAGAAGTGAGTGAGAGATCGAGAAAGAGAGAGGTGAAAGTACATATCTTGGATGAATAAATATGACGACTGTGTCATCCACTATAGGCTACCTATTTTTGATTAGCAAACTGCACAAAAACTTCACAAAAGCCTTTATTTCCAAGAGCTGCTGTCATATTTATGTGTTATTACATTATCGGCACCAGTTATTACATTTTAAAAGGGTTTTTTTAATACCAGGCCAATAACGTAATAACCAGCCAATAATGTAATGCCTTATTACATTATCGACAAAAAGTTATTACGTTATTGGCTCAAAAGTTTTATTACATTATTGGCACATTATTACACTATTGGCTTTATTACATTTGAAATGGCCAAAATTATTACGTTATTGGCTGTTATTACGTTTTTGGTTGTAACAGGGGGCTTTCATTCTCCGTTTCAGTGAGCTCTATCACAGGTGGCAGGTGAAGGAGCACGACGTTGCCGTGGAGGACGAACTGCTACGCACCCAGTTCATCAGAGGACTACAGGAAAGTCACGTGAAGCAAGAGTTGAAAAGGCTACGTCGTCGCACACCAGAGATCACCTTCCCTGCCATTTGCAAAGAGGCGAAGGCACTTGAAAAAGAGCGCACTAAGGATGAAATGGAGACCTGGACCTGCCACGCTTACACACCCAGGCCTCCCCAGAAACAGCGGCCATCCCCGCCTACGCATCAGGCAACACTACAGCAGGCTCCCCCAAGTCCATCCACCCATCACCTGGAACCCCCTTCTGGCCAGGGCAGTCAGGCACTGTGGGAATCCCTGCGGGCGGAGCTCCAACAAGACCTCAAAAATCAGATGTCGGCATTGGGGAAATCTCTGGCAAATAGCTAACCTTTCTGTGGGGCCTGCTGACCCAACTGCACAAACTGTCCAACAAGGGTCAACGCTAGCGCAGAGGTCTCGCCGGTCCGCCCCTGAGATGTCCCGAAGTCAGTTCCAGTGGGACCCTCAGGGCCGACCCATTTGCCTGGAATGTGGGCAACCAGGCCACACTCGCCGGTTTTGCCCCAAGCGACGCCAAGGCCCCCAGGTTTTGCCCCAAGCGACGCCAAGGCCCCCAGGATTTTTAGCCTCCTCGGTCGCTGCAGGGCAAGCGGTCGAGAAAATGATGACCAAGAGTGGCGTGTGGCGAGGACCCTAAGTTGGGTGCGGGGCGGAAGAGTGCCAGTAAGAGTGTGTAACCCTCACCCTTCTCTTTAGAGCTCCCGCAGCGTCGGGCCCTCGCCGCAGTTTCCCAGGTGGATTCCCGAGACGTGCGAACCGAGGAAGAGTTGGTGTTTACTCCCAGTGGGCCCTCAACAGTGGAGGTGGAGGTGAGGAGAATAAATTATCTTTCAGCCTCAGCAGATGCATCACCACAGAGCCACCCAGCCCTGGCACTACAGGGGGAGGGCCTGGACCTGGGCGAGCAGCGGAGGCTGGCCGAGCTGCTGCAGAAATGGACTTAAGTCTTTGCGGCAGACAAGGATGATTTTGGCCACACTACTGCAGTCCTTCATCAGATTCCCACTGGGGACGCACCGCCAGTACGCGAGAGATACAGGCCAGTTCCACCTAATCTATATGCTGAGTTAAGATCCCTGTTGAAAGGTATGTTGGACAATGGTGTAATAAAGGAAAGTGCCAGTCCCTGGGCTGCCCCCGTGGTACTGGTCCGGAAGAAGGATGGGTCCTGGCGGTTTTGCGTTGATTACCGGAAGTTAAATGCCATCACTCACAAAGATGCTTTTCCTTTGCCCAGGATCGAGGAGTCCCTGACCCATCTCAAGGAGTCTGCCTGGTATTCTACCCTGGATCTCGCAAGTGGGTATTGGCAGGTCGAGGTGGATCCGCGAGACCAGGAAAAGACAGCCTTCACAACACCAGTGGGCCTTTTCCAGTTCAAGCGGATGCCCTTGGGCCTGTGCAATGCCCCCGCTACCTTCCAGCGGCTCATGCAGCGCTGCCTGGGCGGCCAGGTGAATGACTTCCTGTTGATATACTTGGATGACGTCATTGTGTATTCCCCCTGTTTCAGCAGTCACTTGGGACACCACGAGAACGTGTTTGAGAAACTACACCAACACGGCATGAAACTCCAGCCCCAGAAATGTCACCTCTTTCGTAAAGAAGTCAAGTACCTGGGACATGTGGTCAGCAAAAGTGGGGTGGCCACTGACCCTGACAAGACAGCAGCAGTACAGAACTGGCCGGTTCCTGCGACAGTCACCCAAGTCCGCTCCTTCCTTAACTTCGCAGGTTATTACCGTCGTTTCATCCCTGGGTTTTCCAGAGTGGCAGCCCCCATCAACGCACTCCTTCAGGGTACGGCAGGGGTTAAGAAGCCAGCAATTCAGTGGTCCCCCAAGTGCCAACAGGCGTTTGAAGAGCTCAAGCAAGCGCTGCTGCAGGCACCAGTGCTGGCTTATGCAGAGTTTACCCTACCGTTTTTGCTGTATACAGATGCCAGCTTGGAGGGACTTGGGGCAGTGCTGTCACAGGTACAAGGGGGGAGGGAACGGGTGATTGCTTATGCAAGCCGGAGCCTGAAACCCCACGAGAGGAATGACCAAAACTACAGTTCATTTAAGTTGGAGCTGTTGGCGCTGTTTTGGGCAATCACGGAGAAGTTTAAGCACTACCTGTGGGGGTCAGAGTTCGCGGTGTTCACGGATAACAACCCCCTTGTACACCCAGAGACGGCAAAACTGGGAGCGGTAGAGCAGAGGTGGGTGGCTCAACTCGCCACACCAGTATATTCTTGTAATGACTGATCTGTTTTCTAGGTTTGCAGTGGCTGTACCTACTAAGGACCAGACTGCTCAGACTACTGCAAACGCCCTGTGGGCTGCCCTCATCCAGCCATTTGGCTGTCCAGAGCGTTTCCTGACAGACCGTGGGGGGGCTTTTGAATCTGAGGTAATGCATCGACTCTGTGAATTGTATGGTTGCACGAAGAGCCAGACCACTCCATACCACCCGCAGGGCAATGGTGCATGTGAGCGCTTCAATAGGACGCTACTGTCCCTGTTAAATACACTCTGTGAAGAGGATCAGTCGCGGTGGAGAGACAAGCTTCCAGCCTTGGTGCAAGCCTATAACAACACTGTGCATTGTAGTACTGGTCTGACCCCTTATTTTGTGCTTTTTGGACGTCATACCCGACTGCCTATTGACCTGTGTGTAGATGTTGTCCCCCCACAGGATCGGCGGACAGTGGCGGGATGGGTGGACAAACACCATCGGACGCTGGTGGATGCCTATAGCTGGGTCCGAACCCACGCAGGACAAAGGCAGAACTGGTATCGGGCTCGGTATGACAAGAAGGCACGGGCCGTCCCTTTGTTGCTGGGCGAGAGAGTGCTAATCAGGAATTTCAGACGGAGAGCTCGGGGCAAGTTGGCACCCCATTGCACTGCATGAAAAGTCGGATTTTCGTCCTTGTAAACGCCCGGAAATCTCCCAAATTTTCGGGAGTTAACGACAATTTACAGGCTGCTATATATATATATGTTTATATATGTATATATATATATGTATATTTATACATATATATATATATATATATATATATACACACACATATTTATTTTTATTTATTTATATATTTATAAATATAAATATGAATGAATTTATTGAGGAAAGGAAAAATTGCCAGGAGGAAGTATTCAAAGAAAGAGCTTTATTGACAACACAACACACAACTGTACAAATTTGCCCACACAACAAACAAATGAACTGGCGACATTCTGTCCGAATTTGGTCAATTTTACAGCCGCCTGCGGTGCGTGGCCCTGTACTTGGGAGTCTTCTCTAATCGCGACTGTAGAGTCGCACAGAGCTCGGTGAGCTCCTGGCTGTCGCACAATCCATCCAGACACCCCGCCAACGACGCCGTCCTCCTCATCAGACATCATGTCTGTGGTGGCGCACTTCCAAGCACACTCCGTCTCGCTTCCAGCAGCTGTAAAACAATAAATAAAGACAATCAGTACTGCGCGATGCACTGCGCATGGACACAACACATCTATCAATGCACCTGAAAAATAGGTTTAGGTAGGTTTGGTCACATTGACCAAAAACGGATCTAATAAATCTAATAAGTCTTACCCTCTTTCTCCTGGAACGACTCCGAGCTGACCTCTTCACAGCTTCCGCCTGCGATGCGAGATCAGGCTGTGTGTGTCTGAAGCTCCTGCGTACCGTTTCATAGTATGTCTTACAGGCAGCTGGAAAACAATTAAATGAGTGGTATGAATAAGAAAACTTAAGTCACAGTAAAATTAAAACAAGGAAGAAGAAAACAGTAAAAGTTACTTACACACAATGGCGTCACTATCAGCGTCATAGAAATCCGGACTTGCGGACAAAGCTCCGAGCAAGTAAGAGGTCACAGCTTCGTTATGAGGCGAGGTTCGTCTGTGAAAACAAAATGAACAGTTAAGATCGGTATCTGCTGTTAACGCATCTATTTCCTTATACAGCAGAATGAAAGCATATTCTTTAAATCTTACCCTTGCTCCGGTTCGTAGCGCCTACAATTCGTCTCCGAGTTGTGAAGACGGCGTACTGCTTCCTGTAAAAGACCAACAACGTACACTTAACAAAGCAACTTAACGTTACACTGGTTCCTCTCTCTTGTTCTTTTACAAGGCTACTATGCTACTTTTAGCTTGGACTATTAGCTTTTAAGCTACTTTTAGCTTGGGCTTGCTTTGCTAATTTTAGCTTAGCTAGCAGTCACCGAACATATTCTTACCGCAATCATCCTGAGAGTCTCCAGCAGTCCTGGGACATCCTCAGAGTCTCCAGCAGTCCTGGATATAAGAATTATAACATTTAAACCACATTTTCTTAAGTGAAGCCTCTCAGAGCAGCATTCCTGCTGCCGGTGAACGTGAACGTCTCCTCATCGTTCCCTCCACTGAATGAGGCGCCCGGTGTCTGCATCCGTCCCTTTAACGGACAACGGTGCACGGCGTTATTAATCACCGTTAGTAAATATATAACCACGGTTTAACATAAGCACTATATTATTAGTTAACGTCGGTAAAAACGGCACATTTTCCGCTTCGCTTGCGCTCGCTAACCTCTGTGGTAAATTAGCGTCAGTAGGCTAGCCGGCTGGCAGGACCTTTGATTCGTAACGTTAACGTACAATGCCAACAACAATAAAGTAACGTTCATTATCAATACGATTTAAAAGTCAGCTGGAAACATAAAAGTCATGTTACAGTATACTTACATGTGTACGCGGTTTGTGTCGGGCTGTCGCCAGAATCACCGCAGTCGTCCGCCATTATCCAAAACTTGTGAAGTCCAACGAGCCGCAATGCATTTTGGGAAGTTGAGTAGATTTAGCAAGGTCCGCTGTATACTCTGAAATTCTTGCCAATGCAGTATACATCCGGGCATTTCTCGCGTACACAAATTCACATACTATTGTATGGGAACGCACTACGTACTCAAATTTACGTCACAATTAAGTACGAGTAGGACGTTAGTATGGCATTTCTAACACAGCCGAGATCTATGATCTATGAACCCATCCTTGACCCTCTAGCAGAACTACGACCAGCCATTATAAAGCAGTTTATAGTTATTAATGTTGTGTCAAAAGGTACTGCATTTAAACATGTTATTGCGCAAGTTTCCTGGCTTCATCCCCATCCGGACAGACATTTTTATGGAAAGCCAATAGAAGTTTGGAGCTTGCAGGGAACAGACACGTCATACCCAGCATCATTTCTGCCTGTTGAGCGCATTGCTGGGAGATGTGTGGTTAACACATCCACTGTGCATTTAAGCAAGACCAAAGAAAGGGTCACTGTAGTCATACCACTATGCACAGTGGTTGAGCTCTAGGAGACTGTGATGTTGTTTGCATGAATGTACATTTTACCTTTGTGGCAAAGCCTGATTAAAAGTAATTGTTGAAGCAAATTGTTTTGTGTATCTTTGAATGAAGATGAAATGAAGTTATATCTTTGAATGAAGATGAAATGAAGTTAACACCTTTCTGAAAAATGTCGCCTGTTGTGGTGATTTTGCAGATATGGCCTGGCCACCCAGTGTACAAGATTCGACCTGAAGGGAAGGAGGGACCGATTCAGACGATGCACCGGAACAACTTGCGCCCCTGCCCTGCAGGACTCGGGACTACAAGGACTGAGCCCAAGGTGTGTACTCCAAAGATGGATTCTTTGCCTAAGCAGCCTACATTTTTTTTACCTTTTGCCCCCTTAGCCCGATTGGCCCCGTTGGCCGTTGCAGAGCCTGCCATTCCTCACCTGGGGATTTCGTTTTGGGCAGGCCAGCGGTGAGGACGGGGACGGAGAGTCGAGAGTGTTAATTTCTTGTAGTGTCTATTTCCTGGGCTCCCCTAGCACCCCTAGCCCGAAAGAAAGGGGAGAGTTGACGTACAACAGACGTTGGCTATACTGTCTTACCTGTCTTGTCATTGGTCGAGAGCTGGGTTGGGTGGTGGCTGGGCAGGTGGGATTATGTAACTATTTTAATGCATTGAAATATTAATAAAGTTGTATTTTTGGTACCTGTCCTCGTCTGCTGTCTGTGTGATTCGGGGGATCTGAGAACCTGATTTCCAAGTGTTGCTGAAGTTAGATCTTCGCGATACATGTTGGGGGAAAATGAAATGTTGCTGAAATGTTTATTTTAACAGATACATACATCGAATGCTTTCTGTGTGGCATTGTGGTTGGGAGGTTTAAGATTTTTAGGAGTCCATCTTTGGCAGGTTGGATTTTTACCACAGAAAACCCACGACAATAGCGTCCACCAGCCTTCGCGTTATGACTACGTCGCTTTGTGAAAGTGTGGATTCTCTGAGCACCGCGATAGTCTTTTCAAAGATCCTTATGAAATCTTCTTCACATCTTTCCTTGACCTCATGATCTTTTGCCTCGAGGTCAAGGCAAGAGACATTAGACTGCAGCCTGAGAATGTGTTGCTTTTATAATAGCTGACATGGAGCGATAGGTGGATAATCTTTCATGTAAGTGTGCATTCAGCTGCTTTTTCAAGAAACTGGTCTAAACATCAAATTAGGTGGGGTACAGGTGGACTATCGACCACAGGGACAGCAAATGCTTTCTGTGGGGATTGTGGTTGAGACGGTATGGCAGTGTTAAGCTAACCTCATCTGCAAGATGGTTTGTTACACAGAACCATCTGAAAAGAATTTACTGGCAACTGTTTGGAAAAGGGTAGATACTTTCAAAAGGCCCTTTTCCAGCTTTCATTGTCAACACAGATGTAACCGCATTTTCCCTGAAACATTACAAGGTCTTGAGGTGGGAAATTGATGGTGCCTGAATATCGATCCCTGTTCCCATTCACACACGTTAACATGAAGGAAATGTTCCTTTCAGGGGCGGATTGGCCATCAGGAGTACTGGGAGTTTTCCTGATGGGCCGCACCGTCAGTAGGCCGACCCGGTATGGCCGGTAAAAAAAAAAATGTCTGTTGGCCAATCTGCCCCTGGCCTAGGCAGCCCACAGCGTTGTGGGCATTGGCCCAATATGAGCATTTTTTGATAGCCTATCTTTAAAGAATGTGGCCGGCCAGTTAACTTTCATCAATGTGGGTTTGCCACGCCACAAAATGCCTGAAAATACCGGCATTTGTTGAGCCCACTCAGTCCAGTGACATACCAGAGCAGCCAGCACAGCGGCCTCTGCTCAGTCAAGACTGCACCAGGGATATGATGGTAAGATACATGGAAGCATTATGCTGATTTGACTAGTATTAGCTTGCTTCTAAACCATATATGTCACAGATGAGCAAACGTTAGCTAACTACACAGAAGGCTAGTTTCCATGAAGGCCAGTCAGGAACAAATTCCCGGGCCACTTTTTTTCCCTAGTCCGCCCCTGGTTCCTGTACATTTTAGAGCTAAACTGCTCGTGTGAAACGGAAATTATGTATTTGTCCTTCTGGTTTACAATCAAATATCTTAAAAAAACATTCACATCCTCATCAGCCTCAGCTGTACTTTGTGTTAATGCTAATTGTTAGCTTGCTAATATGCTAAACTCAGATGGTACCATAGACCTGCTAAACATCAGCATGTAAGCTTTTAATTGTTCATGTGAGCTTGATGTTGTTAGCATTTAGCTTTAATGTGAAGTGATGCTGGTGTTTAAAATGTGTACATGTTTAACACGTAACAATCACAGTACAAACAGTATCATCTGACCATATTCAGTTTTCTTTTTAGAAAACAATCTCATTACAACGTCCATGTAATGGCTGGTTTGAAGCTTATGATAAAATAATCATTTTGAAAATATATGTAAACTTTAAAGGGAAAATACACTGTAATTAAATAACATGCAAGAAACAAAATAAAGAAACATGCTCACTGATTTGACAAAAAATTCACATCAAACCATAAATATCTGCATCCCTGTTTCCTGGTGTAATCATGTAAAGTGCTTTGTATCTTTGCTTTGAAAAGCACTCTAAGAAGATGGTGCTGCTAACATGTGAAGTGCCTTATCATGTGTAGCATGGGTGAAAAATTCAATAAAAACAACATGTTTTGCATTTGTATTATGAATGAAGTGTGTACATTGTTTTTCATTTGTGTACAGTTCAGATGTTGGTATTTAATTGATGTTGAGTGTTGTCTTCATCGTCTCAGACACGTTACTGTCTTCCAGTAGGCATGGGACAATATGAAAATGTCATGTCATGATCATCCTGGCCAAAATGACTGTGATACTTTCTGTATAACTTTACTCTACTCTACATAAAGTAGTCATAAATCATATGGCCGACCTGTGTATGTATTAAGGATGACTACAAAATAGTTACTTATA
This sequence comes from Eutrigla gurnardus, assembly GCF_963514095.1. Classification (NCBI taxonomy): domain Eukaryota; kingdom Metazoa; phylum Chordata; class Actinopteri; order Perciformes; family Triglidae; genus Eutrigla; species Eutrigla gurnardus. The sequence goes on along the minus strand of NC_139930.1, from coordinate 4,183,674 downwards.
TGATATATTGCTGTATTTCTTTTTTACATAAAACTACATTTTTCACTTCTCTATCAGGACAGGGAGCTAGACAGCTTTTTCAAGTCACAAGTAATGATGTTTATAATTCAGATAATGGAAATTCACCACAATTAACTGTGTAATTTTCATTGTTATCTGCGGTTTATAATCCTGTATCGTTTCAGTCCCTAGAGAAAGACAATTCAACTTCAATAGCATGTGGACCGAGTAGGTAATCCCCGGGGGTTTGTGGACCACAAAGAATACTTTTCAATTAATGGCTAAAAATAAATTGTACAGTATTTAATAGATATATTACTACATGGCTTAAACTGGCTCCCTTTCCATCCATTCACTCTGGAGTCGTCTTTACGTCCCTTTGGCTTTGAGAGACATTCTGTATCTTGTGGTTAGCTTAGCTAACTTGACAGTGTAACGTGTCGTAGCCAATCACAACGCATAACGACACCTAAAGCAGTAGCTCAGAGATATGTGCATTTGTTTTATTTCTTATACCACACACATGCCAGATGAACAGGTAGCCTCTTGTGGGTCATAGAAAAATAAAAGAGGGCCACATGAATGTAGCCGTTTTAAAAGGGCAAACGATATTGATAAAAGACCCAAGATGTCCCGTCAGTATTTGCTGTTTTATTCTGCTCTGAATATGTTTCATCCTGTATGAAGGTCTGATGGATACGTGAACAATCTCAGACCAAAGTGTCTGACCTGCATCTCGCTGGTTACCATGACAACCTATATTACCTCCAAGTCTCTCATACCAAACCCCAGGGAGAGAAAGACGCACGCACACACACACACACACACACACACACACACACACACACACACACACACAGCGGCCTGCAGATTTTCACCATCATTCAGCCGATTATAGATCAGGGTCTGTCTGGGTTTACCACATCAGAGCCACATCGGCGTTGGAGTGTGAACGTATGTGCAGGATCCATGTGTCAGCTCCACTCGATCTCTGTGAAAGACTTCAATCCTACACATCATTAAAGGCATAATGTCCATGACTCCCGACTGTTCTTTCAGCACCAAGGACAGAGCCTGGTCAGTCAGTCCTCAGTGTAAAGGCAACTCGAGTGTTGTGGACAAATTTCTACTGAAGTAACTGGACAACTGACTTTCAATAGAAGATGAAAGTTGCCCTGGGTGGCTCAGCGGTAGAGTGAATTGGCAGTCCAGTCCCAGTCCCAGTCCCAGGTCAAGCTTCCCCCATCAGTATAGTATCAGTATGAATGTGTGTGTGATTGCTGACATGCAGTGTATAAGGCATTGAGTGGTCGAAAGCTGTGAATAAATCCAGGTTCATTTCGCATTTCAAGGAGGCAGCTCGGATTTGTTCAATGATTCAAATAAATCTGGTGCGAGCCGAGGAGTTTTCTTCAAAATGGGCAATTATTGGACGAGTAGCAACGGGATAGCTGGCTACGGCAGGAATCAACTCTTGTATGAGTGGATTTGTAAATGTGAAATGTGCAATAGAGTCATTGACTTTGTGGAGGTTGTAGATTTAAGTTGGAGGAAGGATTCCCAAGAAACCAGCTGCTGGAGAAAGAGACTGGAATCAGGACTATGGGACGGCTCAACCTTTCTCTCCTGAACTTCAACCCACATTTTCTGTAGATTCCTAAGAATCAAAGAAGATTAAACCGTCATTGAGACCTGTTAAGATAACTAAGTGGTGGGAAATGAGTGGCTGGATGTAAAACTAATGGTATTCACACCAAGCAAACTTGTGTACGCTGCGATTAGATATAAAGTCAAAGCAAAGAGTAAAATAGACTTTGCTCAGCTGCATGACTGACAAATATTCAGTTCAAATATTATGCTTAAATGATGTTTCGCAAAAGCCAATCAGGGTTGAGATTCTCCTCCTGTCGTCAATGATGTACTGAAATATAACATAGGACTGTAGTAAACCAGCAGATGTGTAACTTGCTCGATACAGTGAATAAAGCTTGGTGAAATTCACCGAGCACCTCTGGATGATGTTATGAACTCAGACAGATGTACAAAGCAGCTATAGTTAGTAGCAGTGGCTTATTTCTGGTGATATAATATATAATTGATGAAATGTTGGCATCTACATGGGTCTATCAGCAGCATGATGCAATAATTTGCTTCGCTTCTGGTGTAAAATATGTTTATTTACCTAGATTGAAGACTTGTGAATGGAAGCTCGTCGTTACCTTGGAGAGGTACTGTATGTGAATAACCTCAACTATAGTACACTTAGTAGTTTTTATATGGAGATGCTTAAGTTTTCTCCTTTTGTCAGACGTTTGAGTGTGGAAAAGGATCCAAAACACTTCACATTTTCAACATATTTACCTGTTTACCATATTTAGCTCAGTCTACGGTGAGAGTCTGGAAGCAGCAAACATACTGCTCTGCTTTTTAACAGGAGGGTTCCATTTTCTTCCAAATACATGTCAGCTGAAAGACGTTTTCACATGAAACTGCTCCTTATAATTGCCGTAAACACCATTTCTTCCCAGAAAACACCACAAACAAAAGAATGTGAGCCCAGTTTGATCACAGTGATAGTAACAACGTGATAATTATTTGTGAACACTGTCGATTGTACCATTAAAGAGCTGCAGCTCTTCACCCAACCGTTACTCTCACCGCCGCGTCTCTTTATCTAGTTTTATGTGGTTCTTGTTTTGATGTTGTTTTCTTGTTATCTTTCTTTGGATAGAGGGTTGAGTTTTTAAAAAGATTCCTTGACACTCTATCACCTCTCAAAGCTCTTATCTTCTGTTAACCTGAACTAAAGGAAGGTTAAAGTTAACATGATGAATCTGCAGGAGCATCTGATTAAGACTTAAGACCTCTGATTCCGGATAGAAAACTCTATAAAACCTCTGTCATGTTTTATTTTCCATTATATTACGATGTGTCATTTTGCATTATGTTGTAATGCTGTTCAAACCAGTCTCACGGCAGATTGAGAAATAGCGTAAATCCTCTAATATAGGTTGGGGCCTTTATTTACTCAAGCGCATCGCGGCCTAGGCCTTTATTGGAAGGAGGCCAGAATTAGAGACAGGCCTCTATTTCTATTTGAGCAAAACGGACTACCAGTAGAATGAATAAAAATGAGATTTTGTGTCTATTTGAACCTATAAAATACTAGGTGCTCCGCAGCTGCCATATTACGGTAAACAACGTTTACCGCTTGCCAGTATTGCACGCTTGGTGGGCTGCCACAATGAGGATGATTGACAGGCGCTCTCTTTCATACAATCACACGCACACTTCATGGCTGCACCTGATTGGACGAATGCTTTTACTGGTGGCCTGTCTGCTCATAGCTATGGCTTGGATTCGTTAGCAATATTGCGCCCCTGTGGTACTTGCATGTTACTATCACAAGCATAATGTTGAGGCCTGTCCAGAAAAACGTTGGTTCTAATAATAGCCCCGGCCTCCATTAGAGACCGGCCTTTATTTACCTCCGCCGACAGCGTGACCGGCCAATGTTAGAGACCCAGCCGGTAATAGAATACAGGCCAATATTAGAGGATTCATGGTAGTCGCGATATGGAATCTATTGTTTTCACGTACAGGGACACAATATGTCCATTAAAACGACAGATTTTCGACCATAAACTCATGTTTACAATGTTGACTGAGATAATAAATCAAGAGAGAAGTAAGCTAATTTTCTTATAGACTTCCATGCAATCAGAATTATTTTTGCAACAAGAGGAGTCGCCCCCTGATGGTCAGTAGAGAGAATGCAGGTTTAAGGCACTTTATAATTGGCTTCAATTGACTTCACTTTTCAGCGCCGGAGGTTGCTCCATGTTGTGATGGCCTCCTCCGGGAAATAAATGTCATAGACATGGTCTATTGATGTGTTGAGCATTAAAACAAATGTGTGTACCACAAAGACTGTTTAGAGCCTAGATGAATTATGAACTGTGATATTATAATTAGTAGTTGTTAGTGATTCATATTATATAATGTTTGAACCAAATCTTTTAAAACAACTTTCATATTTGATGACTTGGAAAACAGTTATTAAATGTAATTATTTCAACAGTAGTGGAATGTAAGTAGTTTCTGACTTTAAGTCGTTTTCTCTGACAGTAAAATAGGTGGTTGTTTGTTTTGGAGCCAAGTCATACCTAACTTGTCCATAATAATAATAATAATAACTTAAGGAAGAGGCACAGTAAAAAGAGGCCGCTGTTATTGGTGTAAGTTACGTTCCATCACACGACATTCACCTGAAACTAAGTGTTGTGTCATATTGCAGAATAGCATATGATTAAACATGTCGATGTGGTGATACATTCAGGCAAACGCAGAGGAATGAGTGGTTTGAAGACAACAGCTTAAAGTGCCACCTCCCCCACCCTTCCTTCCATTAGTGCGTGTCCCAGGGTCAGGTTGTCTATTTCAGTATGAAAGTCCTGCCGACAGCCTTGTGACCCTGGAGGTTCTGCTGCCTCGGAGATACCAGCCCTGAAATTAACAACCTGCCCTCCTCTGCTCCTCCTCCTTCACCCCTCCACTTCCTCCTCTCCCTCCCCCTCTCCTCTTTCATCTTTTTATCATTCCTTCCTTCTGTCTTCTCCATTCTATTTGTGTTCTTCCTCCTTCAGCTCCTCTAACTCTTCCTTCTGCATCCTGTTTTCACTTTCTTTCTCTCTTCCTGCTGATGAGTCACCTTGACCTATGAATGCGGAATGCCACTTTGTGGTTTCACTGCGAGCTTCACGTTGTGTGGTGGTGCTTAAATGTTGGACTAGCATACGTATTTGGTCATGATTGCAATGACCGAAAATGTGTCAACATGGGGAAAGTCGAGCCTCGGCTGTAGCAGAGCTAAAACTGTAATGTTTCTCATGAGGGTGGCCCCAGAGGAAAAGTCATGGGGTCATTAAATCTATGGGTTCATCCTCTGGAGGGCAGGAATGGGATCAGGGAAGTTCTTGGTTAGCAGTAACAGTGGTTCAAGTTTAATGTAATTTGGGGGATTCAAAGGATTCATGGATCACTTCTTGTGAGAACTTATCTGTTAGCTAAACACGCTAAACTACGCTAACATGGCTCAAAGGGAATTTGTTTTGTATGACATTTTTTATGACAATATTACACTACAACAACAACAAAACGTGCTCGTCTTGTTTCCTGAATCCCATTTCAATCCACAAAAGCGAGTCAATATTTTACACAAAAAGTGAAAAAAAACATGAATCAGCACGAAAATAAAATCATTACCTGCAATATAAATGCACAATCCTGAAATGCTCTTCATGACTGAAAGCACAATTCGCTGTCGCTACAATAATCATATTCAACCAAAGATTTTGTTTTTCTTTGGTTCATTTTCGACAGACAGCTGTCTGCTGCTCATTGCCTTGAATGAAAAAAACAGTATTTAGGTTTAGTAGAAAAATAGGATTATGAAGACAACATAAGCCTATTTCACCTTAGCCTCCAACAATAGCAGGTTACAAACTGGACCCAGGAAAGATGGCTGCCACATGTTAGAACATCTACTGGTTTATATCTATGAACCCCGACCTCCTCCCTATACGGACCGCCCACGTTTTTCTGCATGGGATGGCTTTACATTGGAGTTAATTCACATCACGGCACGTATCGGTCGGATGCCAAAGGATGCTTTGTGCATTGGTATAAGACTCCAAGGGGCCGTAACAAAACATCAGTGTTTGAGGCCCCTGAGAATGAGATGGGTCTGTTTAATAGCAGTATTACCACCAGAGGCGACACAGAAAAGATTCTAATGAAAAGTGTTGACTCCCCCCGATACACACACACACACACACACAGATGAGCTGTGGGAGTTGAATTGCGCTTCACTTTTTTTTTAGCTCAGCCCTCTGGAACAAAACTCATCATCCCAGATATCATTTCTGCCTGGCCTCACTCCCTCTCCTTCTTCATCCTTTCTACTCCAACCAATCAGTGACACGGAGAGGGAGGTCACTGTGTGTCCCTGCTGAACGCCGGAGTCATTATTTAAACTTTTTGATCCCCGTGTGTAGTCCGAGACGTCCTTACATACTGGAATACAAATAAAACGTCTCTGCGTCCGAATGCAATGCGAGGAGTCGGTGAGTTATCACTCTTATTCGTGGTGTCAAACCAGTTGTGACCCTGAACGAATCACACCCTCGAGTCACAGTGCATAAAATTGGTTTTAATGTGTTTTCTGGTTATGAAACAGGTCTGTTCCTGTTGTTGGTGTCCGATTCCTCGGCTGCGTGTCAGCTGATTCGCTCCTAGAGATTAGAGGTCTTGTGGATTCTGATTTACATTTCGACAGTCACGTTAAATCAGTAACAAAATCAGCCTACTATCACCTAAAAAATGTAGCAAGACTTAGAGGGCTCATGTCAGCTCAAGACTTAGAAAAACTTGTACATGCCTTTATTACTAGTAGGCTAGACTACTGTAATGGTCTCCTTGCAGGTCTTCCGAAAAAAACTGTCAGGCAGCTACAGCTTGTTCAGAACGCTGCTGCTAGAGTTCTTACAAAGACCAAAAAATGTGAGCACATTACACCAATTCTTAAATCCTTACATTGGCTCCCTGTATGTCAGAGGATTGATTTCAAAATCCTCCTGCTCACATATAAATCACTACATGGTCTAGGACCGAAGTATATCACTGATATGCTCCCACTACATAAAACTTCTAGACCACTAAGATCTTCTGAGACCAATCTGTTAGTGATTCCCAGAGTAAACAACAATCACGGGAGAGCATCATTTAGTCACTATGCAACAAATGGCTGGAATAAACTTCCTGAAGATGTAAGACTTGCCCCAACTCGGACCACTTTTAAAACTAGACTGAAAACTGTTATGTTCACCATAGCTTTCTGCTAAATCTTTTAATGTCTGCACTGTTTTTAATTATTGCTGTAATGCATTTTTTAATTTTTATTATTTTCTTTTAATTCTTCTATTTTTTTTCTTCTCACTTTGTTTTATGATGGGAAGCACTTTGAGTCTGCCTTGTGTATGAAATGTGCTATACAAATAAAGTTGCCTTGCCTTGCCTTGCCTTGTCTTTTCTGACCATGTGACAAGCATTTCCAACACAATCTCACTCCAATGCGTCAAGCTGGGGTCAGTTCTCCAGAGCTTCAAACATTCTGCTTAACCTTCGAGTGTCACTTTTGCATGTATTGACAGGAAGTTGAGGCAACAAAATGTCTTCAGTTCACTTCACAATCAGGATTAGGAGAAGGACTGTGGTTGATGTTTACTTGACTCACTAAAGACTCACAGGAACTCAACTTAAGGGCCAATCACACTGAGACGCACCTGCAATGGTTTTCCTCTGGTGCAGAAAGCCAGACACGCTCTACACGAGTCAATCATCCACAACATTAGCAGCGTTACTACTTAACCACTTCCTTCCTGTTTTGATGCAAGTAGATTAGGAACAGACAAAGGCAAATGAGGACAAAGTTTGTTGCTTAATTTAGTTGACAAATCATTTTCATAACTTTTGTCGTCCTCAACATAGTTTCAACAGAAAACAAGACGATTGCCACATAAAAACAAATTCATGGCAACCGAACCTAGGATGAAATATATCGACACTTTCGACGGCAGATAAAAAGGAGAGGGGAGGGATGAGTTTGGAAGAGATGCAACCAGAGCGTTTCCCTTTGCGTGGCAACGCGGAAACGTCGGGAAGTCAACTAGCAACCAGCCATGGCAAGCACTTATGCGTGTCTAGTAAACAATGTCAACATAAGGAAGAGAAGACAGATATGCTAAATATAATAAATGTCAAGGTCCACTGTCCTCAAATCCGAACTTTATTTTCTTCGTATTCGACCACACAGAAACAGAAGACAATGACAAGGATGGGCCACTGAGAGGAAATAAAGCAAGAGCATCCCAGAGGGTATTTCAACAGCTCTTCTGAGTGCCTCAAAGTAGAAAAAATACTCTAAACAGCAGACCAAGGAGGAGGCTATAGCTAAATGGATTTTGGTCACCACAATTGAAGATGAGGACTTTGTTCTAATGGTGGAGACAGACGATGGGAGGCTGACTGTTCCTAAGAAAACTAAAACAAGCAAGTAAGCAAAGAAACATTCAAAGAAAAACTGACTGCTGTTGAAAGTTTCTATTGGCATTGAGTTGTGGACAAAAATATGCTTTGCCATAACTTCATGCTACTTTGTATTGAACAAAATAAACTGGAACACATTGTTGGCCATTGAACAAGTGTCCCACCCACAACACTTCACAGTCCATCAAGGCATGTAGGGACAAATGTATGCAAAAGTGGGACAAAGCAAAGGAGAAGCTCCTTACACCTTACAGTAACAACGGACAATGGGAGTAACACGGTGGCAGCATTGGAACACAGCAGAAGGAGAAGACAGCAGCTGTGAGGAGGACTCCCCACGATGGAAAGAGACTGAGGCTGCAGTCGATGCCCTGCAGTGAGCTCATTTTGTTTTAGTATTCTTATACATGGCCTTCAGTGACCATGTCAATATGAGATTCATGTTGGGACTGCTCTAGTGCCACTGAATGTCTCCCAGATAGCAAATGACATGGGATGATGTTCCCTAGTGAGTGGCAAAAGCTTTCAGTATCGTTGACCTACTGCTGCCTTTTTGTGGAACATGCTAAAATTCTCCGGAGGGACACCCAGTCCATGTCCCTGGTGGACCCTGCTGTCTTGCATCTGCTCAGCCACCTTGATGATGGCTAGTGGCGGCCCTAGCACAGAAAATTAAAAGAAATGTCAACCTTCTTTTCTCTTGGGTCCCACCGACGAAAGGTTCTCACCGCTTGCAGCGGCTGCCTGCTATGTCGACCCTACTGTCTCCAAAATCCTTGTTGAGGTGGCTGATGACAATAATCAGGAACTGCTAAACAGGCAGAGGAGTATGTGGTCAAAGAGGAGAATTTTGAGGAACCAGAAGCAGCACCATCCTCATCAAAGCAGCCGGTCATTAGGTTTCTTCCAAAAAGACGTCAAATCAGGCAACGCAAATGCAAACGTCTCGTTGGTGGGCTGCGAACAAAATCACTCACTGCTCACTATAAAGTGAGTTCACCACGATGTTGTGCTTTAAGTAGTGTACAACAAGATGGTCACTAACAGAGCATGCATTGCACTGAAGGTAAAATGACAGATGAACAAGAGTAGAGAGCAGAGTGATTAAGACAAATTATGAATATATTGAATGTGAGCAGAGCATCTCATTGACAACAGCGTCTATGAGTCCATTCATTTTTATCTTCCACAATAAAAGCCCTCGAGATATGTACGCAGCAGCACTGCTTACCAGGGAACTTGTTACCGTTCTGTGTTTTTGTCACTCGGGGTGGTTGTTGTATTGTGTTTTCTTGCTCTGGTGTTGGGGGTTGGGCATGGTGTTTTTCCCTGCAGCGCTGCCCCGGCTGTAGGCGTGGTCGTTGCCGTCCGGTCGCTGACGAGGCACACCTTCAACCACTCACCACCAATCAACTCCCCATATAAAACCCAGGGGTGCAGTCGAATAGTCAAAAAATAAGGTCCTAACTCCTATTCCTATCTCCTATTCCTTGACCTCTGGGGAAAACGTCACGGGGTCAAGGAAAGGCGATAGGAGAACTCAAAAGGACTTAGGAATAGTCGACCGCGGTGTTCAGAGAATCCGACCGGACTTTCACTAAGCTACGTCATTATATCGCGGCCGCTGATGATTGACAGCTGATGATCGGCACCGGCGATTGACGTGCGTCTGCGCTGGAGAAACTACAATAATGGACTACAAAAAGCGCATCTTCCACTTCTCCACATGTTGGTTTTATCAACAGCTGGTTCACTGACCGGCTTCAGGTCCAGCAGCTCCTCCTTTCTGTTTGACCGTTGTTTTATTTACTTTTCATTTGTGGTTTTAGTTTCGTTTTTGTCAAACATTTGTAACATGATTGAAATAAATAAAAAAAAAACATTAAATTATTATCACTGTCCACACATTTATCATCACTATTCCAATTACTCTGTCTGCATGAAAGTCATTGTTAAATATGTAAATGCACCTATCGTTTGTTTTCATGAACGGCCGAGGTGTGCGGCACTTTAAATGTTGCTCTCGCAAAGAATTGTGGGTCGGCGTAATCTCCTTTCCTATGGCATAGGAAGGTCCGTTGCATCCTATGCTAAAGGAGCTCTGAAAGGAAGCATTGGAGCTCCTTTCCTATGCATTTAGAGAATTCGAACAGCTCTTATCATGGCGGCCACTTGTTTACTTCCGGGTCACTTCTTCAGTTAGGAACCTTCCTAAGCAAAAAAGACTATTCGACTGCACCCCTGGTTGGATCGCCAGTTCCTTGCCAGATTGTTCAGCTTCTTCGGTAGAGATGGTCACTCTCCTCTCACTCTCTAGTGGTACCATTTCGGATTAACAGTCTCTCTCTCCTCCTTTTCATTCCCCTCGTGTGCCTCGCCGACCTGCTCCTGAATTCGCCTGCAGCTGCCAGCTTCGCACGTTTTTTAACTTTGTCTCAAGCGAAAATAAACATTGTTACTTTCTTCCTAACCTGGACGTGTGTCAGTCTCTGCTCTGGGGTCCGAACTCACTTCGCGAATCATAACAGAACTTCAATTCACCATTCATCATTTATAAGAGTAATTTTGAAGATTATGATGCCAGCACCAAAACCGGAACCCTTAAAGTGGTACAGATAGAGCCTATAGAGGTTGTGAGTACTGAACCATCATGCGATGGCAAGCTAATCGCTGCTGTGTCGCCACTGATCAAAGTTCGAATGGTGCTGTCACGGGACCGCATTATCGTGGAAATTCAAAGCCCAAAATCCAGTCCCGCATAGGTTAGCTCTTGAAGCACTGTTGCCCTTGTTTGCATTGTTCGCGATGTAAGCACCTTTAGCTTCTCGCCGCCGGGCCAGACGTCTGCGGGTCGTAGCTGCTGTGGGAGTGGGCCGAGCACATGTCCCATTAAATTGAAGACAACCAGGCCTTCTGTGCAGCGTTTTAACTGTTTTGAATTCAGACCTTGTGAACATTTGAGGTAGTTTGTGAGTCCAGCAGCCTTCAGGTGTTCTGATGCCAGAACACCATCTCACACAAAGATCAATGAGTTTAAAGAATGACTCAGACTTTCAGCAGGATCTCTTTCTCCCCAACACAGATACAAAATCTCTCTCAGACCACAGATAAAGAATAACCACAGACGGTTTTAGGTGTAACCAGTGTTTGTGTTTGAACATATCAGTGTTTACTTCACATTCTGTGATTAGAAGTTCACTTCAGTCTGGATGGCGGCCACGAATGTCTTGATTAAGGAAAATAATGGATGAGGTTCAAACCATACAAGTAGAATAGGAGTAGAACGGACATTGAACAGTGGTCATGTGACTAGTAGCCTACAAAAGAAAATGGTGGTTGTTAATTGTCATGGTGACAACACAGTGGGGCTGGAAAATGTTGTCACAGCTTACTGGGCAGAGATAGGACGCAGCTCTCGCTAGTTAACTAGCCAGCTGGATGTTAACAAGCAACTAGTTAGCTAGGTAGCATTAAAGTATTACAGAATTACAAAGCTGTAAAACTAATCTGCTAGTTAGCTAGCTAGCTTGCTAGCTTGCTCATTCCACTCCTTTAATGTTGCACTTGTTAGAGAAACTGAGCCCAATTGACTCTCACTCACAGTATAATGGAGAGAGGTCAGAATTAGACCACACCAGTCTATTTCTGACTTCTCTCTATTAGCAGAGGTTCCTCCAGTCTTCAACACATATTGTGAGCATCGGTGTTTACTTTAGGAGAGTTTAGTCTACCTCCTAAACCTCCATTCACTGCCATTCAGGGAGGCAGAGAGGGTGAACATCTAGTGTATTGTTTTGGACTGAAGTGGACCGAGATATAATTTATTAGTAGGTTTTTCCAAGATGCAATGTGTATGGTATTCCTTGATTTCCAGTCCTATTTTTGAAGAAAAGGCTGAAAACGACATACCCAAAGTAAAATGGTTACTGTTCTTGAACCCCTATGACTACAGACACAAAGCTGACCATTCCTGAAAGCTAACCCTTTGAAGTTTCTTCTCCAAGTGTCAGATTTACTCTGAGTGTTACTGACACTGAGTTACTACAGCTCAAAAATTGTGGAAATTTTAATTTTTTGCCTCGCCTAATTTTTTTTTAATTTTTGAGTGAAAAAAGATAGCTGTGGCTCTGGTATTTAGGCCTAAAAACTGAATGAAGCCACAGCCACAAGCCTTACCAACAACTGGTAGAAAGTGGATAAAAATACACCTAAAAATGAGCGTTTGGCAGTCGTTTTTGTCGAACAATGTCAGACGGAGTTGCATCTGGCACAAAGTGTTCCAAATTGTGCCAAATGAGATTATGGGTATTTCTAGGTTCATACTTCTACTTTTTTTGTTTATTCCATCAGTTCTACAACTACTACTAATAAAATCATTATTTTTTTATTTTTTTTTTTATGTTTTTTTTTTTTGTATTTCTCAGTCTAAGGCGTCTTCAAGGGAATACCGAGTCTTTCCTTTGGCTTTAGGCATTGTAAAATGCTCAAAACAATCAAAAGGAATAGTAAACGGCAGCCTTCTGTAATGCGCGCACGAGACTCTGTGCGTAACTATCAAAAGGCTCGTTCGACTTGATGTAGCCGCCTGCAGCGCGCCACCTAACGTGATGTATTGTGGGTTGAAAGCGATGCATGATGGCTAGAATTTGTGTCCGACTTAGCAGCCGACTGCATAGACGTCACAGGGTCGCGACCATATCACGTGACCCAAAACATCGCGAGAACAAGTTTTTCAGAGCCGCTTCTTGCGGCGCTTGGCAGCGCGGTGAACGGTGGCTGCAACTGGCTTGTCCACACCTCCGCTACAGCGGAATGGTTCTCATTGGTTAAAAGTTCAATGACGTGTGTTCAGGTCCGCACTCGGCGGCCACCTTGTGGTGAAATGATACTTTTTATTTTGGTCGCATTGATCTCATGGCTTGATCTAAAGTTCCGTGCATTGTGTTGTGAGTCGGCCTATTATATGTGAGGTCTGGTTAATAGAAACATAGAATGATAATACAAATATACTGGAAAAAATAATGCCTTCCACATGTTGCCTTGCGTGTGTGTGTGTATGTATGTATTTATGTATATATGTATGTGTGTGTGTAATATATATGTTTTATATATATATAAAACATATCCTCTTTGGTTTGCTGCTGTGTTCTATCGCTTGAGCAACATAGTCACGTTGACTTTGTTGTCCGACTTGACGGCGTTGGCTACGGTCTCTTTTAGAGCCCGCCCCCTCAGACACCTGCAGCTCTCGTCGGCGTGATAAGTCAAGTCAAGTCAAGCCAAGACCATCCCGAACGAGCCTACTGTCTCAGATGACAAGTGTAGTTTATGCGTTCGCTGTGCCTCTCACACTCAAGCCCTCTACCCCCATGTAATATACCGTTGGAATCGTAAGCTCATTGGCTATAAGACCTGTCAGTCAAAAATTTACTCCTCTGCTATTGGCTCTCTGTATCTGGAGATTACGCGTGGTTGGTCAGCGTCATTTGACGCGAGCCAGTGAAGCACTGGCTCGCTTGATGGACAGTTTGTTCAGCCAATTCGGATCGCAGAATCATGGAAGGGGGCTTGTTTTGTCCAGAAGACAAAGACGAACACGGAAATAGCAAACATCCATTGTTAGCCCTTCGTCGAACAGCGGTAAAAGGCGATAAACAAATAAAAACGACATCTTGTTTAGAGACTCACAACGTCAACACATGGCGTGTTATGGATGATTACCGGAGATCGCGTGCTTGTGGGACTAAATGAAGTGGATACTTTTGTTCGTTGGACTCTTACCTTTCTGTGGATATGAGGATTATCAAGCTACATGTTTTTTTTAGACTTCGAGACAGCTCCAAAGGTAGGAAACGCCGGCCTTGTTATTGTTTTTTTTCTGTGCACTCCTTACACACACGCTGTGTTTGCTTTTGATGTGTCTCCGTGAGCCTAAAACGGCTGGCTTTGTTCGATTCACGAGACTCGCAGCTTTCAAATGATGTATAATATGACGCAGATGCATTCAAAATAATATGCGATTAAACGGAATGAATGCCAAACGAGTGAAAAACGACCCGACGTGGGGCCGGGGAAAGTAGACAGGTTAACGTTATCTGGATCAAGGGTGTTAGGATGTCATATAATGCGTAAAATGTAGAAATAAAAGTGAGTTAACCTGCAGATAACTAAATACGATGACATTGATTCAATTGGAGAGTTATAATAAGTCAACAGCAGCTCAGTAGTAAAAGTATTGTTCCTCTGTTTAGAAATTCACAGCTGTATCTGCCTCCATCATTGTTTACACTGTTTTCAACATACCCTCAGGCTCCTCTCCCTTTCTCCCGCAGAAGAATCCATTCTCTTCTCCCCATGTGTGCAGCCTAATTGATCTGACTGCCTTCGCTCGGGCTGGCTGATTAATTGCGCTTTTTGCCAGTGTTTCAGGGTTGAGATGAGACGGAGAGAGCGAGCGAGGGCGTTTTGATGAAGAGCAGTCTGAAAACGCAGCGCTGCCGGAGAATAGAGAAAGTTGGTGCCGTAAATGGAGTTCAGGAACTCCATTATGAGTGTGATTACAGTTCCGTATGATAAAACGTCTCGGCAGTGACAGGCAGCTCCACTCTCCTCTAACTTTGTGGAAAGTGTCATTAGACGGCGAGCACTGCCACTCCCAAATAATACCACGATATTGCTGTGCAATCTGAAGTTGATTTGATAAAGAAAAGTTTGATTCAGTAAACAATAATGTGAATTTGTACCATGTTGCATTTGTTGGCACACACACACACACACACACACACACACACACACACACACACACACACACACACCGTCCTCATATTCCAAAAAATGTTGCACATTCTAAAAATCAATTTCCTTCACAAAATGTCCTCACAATGAAAGCTGTCCCCAAAATATGATCACTTCACTTCCAAAAGAATGTCCACTATTTATCTTCGCTATTGTCAATATTTTCCCTTTTTAGAAATCAATGTAAACTGAACTAAAACATCAACACAACACATGATTTTTCTCCAGTTTTTCATGAGCCGAAATCAAAGATCTCAGACTTTTTCTACGTACACAAAAAGGCAAAAATGTCCCACCTTTCAGTTTTGAAAATAATTATACACTTTACATTTATTGTTGTCACTGTCTAAAAATGTCCACAGTTCCTCCTATGTTTCAAAGATTTTGAAAATGGTCCTCACAAAGTTGCAGTTCACCTAATGGCCATTAAATGCTGGTCCAAGAAAACTGACTAAAGAATAGGAAAACCCCACTTCTCTCTGCAATTACAAAATCAATACAAGTCGAGCTCTCCTGAGATGAGCTATATTATTCTGATGTGATTCTGAGTGAAGATTTTCAGTATAAATGTTCCATTGAGGGGAAGGTTTGATTTATTTAGGTTTTCAATTAATTCATTCTTGCTAATAACTACTATCTTATGGTCTCTGACTAGGGCTCAGAGCTACAGAACCATCAGAAACACATGAGGAGACTTAGTGAGAACTGTACACAGTTCAGGAATAAACAGAATCAGCTGTTCTGCAGACAGAGCTCCCTTCTGCTTTGTATTTTTATCATATATACGCTGTTTGCTCTGGCTGTCGGCCAGCACAAGCAAACATTATGAAACAGTGGAATTACACTTTTCTCTCAGTATCAGTCACTGAGGTTCCCCATCTGACAGCTTTGTTCCAGGTTTTACCATAGCAACCTGACCAAACAATGTGCTACTGATTGAGTTTATTAACACATACTGGTGTTTTTATGCAAGTTTAGAACTTATGTACTGTAAACCCTATAAACCCCAGTTTTAATGATGCAAAGCAAACAGCATGATTAGATTCAAAGGCAATGCAAAGATGCAAATTTGTGCTGGGCTGCGGTTTCCTGGGACCTGAGGGACCAGACCTGAGGGACCAAACCTGAGGGACCAGACCTGAGCGACCAGACCTGAGGGACCAGACCTGAGGGACCACCTGAGGGACCAGACACGGGTAACAGCCCAACTAGCAGATTCTTTGTGCCTGAATCAGTTTGAGCTTAGATCCTGCAGTGGGCGCTCACGTCCTGATTCCCCTATCACCCAGTGAACCGGACCATCGGCCCACATTAGAGGGAGTTTGTCTCCGCTGTCTCAGATGTCCATCCTGTCTGACTTCAGAATCTTTTTATCTCTTTGCTTCCACACGTTTTTGTTTTATTTTGTGTCCAAGGTCTCTTGGTACACCTGTGGCACACTTTCTCCGCCATTCCCAACTTGTCAAATACTGACTTTTTTGTAACAGCCATCTGCATCACGTAACACAAACTATGATGCTCTTTTCAGCTACTTAGTACTAGTACCTGAAAAGTACCTAATTAATAGTGACTTTCCACAACTGATATGGTGTTATTATTACCATTTTCTATTTTGGTTTTGTATATTTGTTACTGGAAGATATCTTATTTGATGTATGGCGCACGGTGGCGATGTAAGTATACTACATGTGTGATGTTACATTAAAATGTTATCACAGTTAGAACCCAAAGTGATGCCTTCACAATATTCTTTTTGTCCAAACAACAGCCCGAAACCCCAAATGAGATTATAAAAGAAGATTATAAAATGAATAACATTTTAAAATTGTTCAAAGGAAAAGCAGCAAATTCTTCCGTTTGAGAAGCTGGAAATGTTCTCACATAAAAAATATATTTGCCAATCGATGTTCTTCAATATATTTATATATATATATATATATATCAACTCAAAACAGTTTCACATTTATGTACTTTGTGTGCGAAATTCCGAATTTGTTAAGCAATTGTTATGTACTTTCAACTAAATGTAGAGGAGTAATAATGATCAGTTCATCATCTGGGGAACACGAATGTCTCTTAATGCTACCAGTAGCTAAGATTCTTCCGTCAGAACAAAAGTGGTGGACCAAGCCACCGATCCAGCTGCCATCCCTCAAGCCACGCTGCTAGCAAGGCTAAAAATAGATGAAACTAGTTCCACCTCAAAGAGGTACAACATTAAAATGCAGCTCTACAGATTCAAGTTCAGCAAAGCTAATCAGCAAAACTGACAACTCCACTCATAATCCCCCGCTCAAGACACTGCCAGACGCTTCCAGCAACCAGAGGAGATGTTTGCAGTTTGCTCACATGCTCTGTGTGTAATATTCTGTCTGGCAGGTAAGAAAGCATCAAAGGTTAATGCTGTGTGAGAAGATTTAAATGACTCATGAAGTTACTCACTGATTACACCGCTGTCAACCTGGAGACTGCAGATGAACCGCGATTGTCATTCACCATTTATCGTATGAATTGTGTAGAAAAATGCAAAACTCAACACACATGAAAGGTGTTTTTTTGAGTTCCTCAGCCAAGTCTAACCACGCGGCCCCATGCAAACTTCGAAAGCTAGTGAAATGAAAAGTACATTTTCCCAGATTTAACTGTAGTAATTGCTTGTTTAGGATATGTGAAAACCCACCGGTTCACCAGTTGTGAATCAACGTAGCAACATAGAGAAACGCCGTTCCAAAACTCACTGATTTTTAATCGGCCGTGGCCCGTGCAGATGAACATCCACCGGATGATCCGGAGAGCGAGGAGCACGAGCACGAGGTCGGCCGGACGCCATTCATCTGCGTACTGCCCACGCTGCAGGGGAAAGTTTCCCTTTCATGCCTCCTCCTCATCCAACAGCATCCAACAGTGTGTGTATGTGTGTGTGTGTGTCTGTGTGTCAGTCCTCTATAGATCCGTTTCACCCTAAATTGATTTAAATCCAGCTTGTAACTGAATATCGCTTAAACAGGGTTAGGCACCAGTAGAAAAGCTACTTTAGACAAGTGGGACAAAACTACTTGGGAATAAGTGGGGGGGGGAGTGTAAATGGTAATAAATATATAAATAAATGAATAAATACAAAAGAAATGATTGACATTTCTTGGAGGTTAAGATGAGGTACCAGACTCTTTGGCCCCACCCCTGCATTCAATCATTTGGAATTGAAAATGGAGGAAGGAACTGGCGCTCTGATAACCTGCATGATGTTTTACTGTATATTAAAATGATTGTATTTGATTGAATAATTATTCCATTGCAACACATTAAATCTCTCTGTGTGCGTGTCCCATCCTTCCTTGTGCTGCGTAAGTGTTTATGTTAATGTGATGGGATTGGGTTCAGCCATGTCGGCCTAACAGGATGTTACTTCGTCCAACCTTGTAGATTTGATTATTGACTTTTATGTCAAACTGACTTGAGTGCCTTACCATGGCATTTCATTTACAGTGTGCATGCTGTGTTAAGTTGCTGCTGAGGCAAACCAAACGTTTGCTACTGCTTCACAGAAGGTGTGAACCAGAGGGTGGCTTTTATTGTTAAGAGGCTTTTGTGGGCGTATAAGCTTTAAATATTGAAAATACAAATAAGGGATGAAACAAGAAGATCCCGTTTGAATTCTACCATTTACAATTACTCATTCCCACGTACTAAGTGAAAGAGTAATTAAAGTACTAATAACTCAACAGCTCAGTCACAGGTTCTTTTAAACAAATTTAAATCCTCCGCAGCCACACGTCACGTCGTCTGTATCTAACAGGTGTAGAAATAAAGAACAAGCAAGCCAAGAGCTGGCTAATCATTCCACTAAACACAGTCTCCACATGTGTCCATTGTGAATTTGTCACAAACCTTCCAACTATAAATAAACTCACTCATAATGTCCTTGCTGTCAATCACCTCACCTATAAAGCTCCTAATGGCACCATCATATCTTCAAGAGCTCATTAAACCCTACAGTCCTACCAGATCACTGCGCTCTCAGAAAGCACAGTTACGGGTCATTCCGTGTCATTTCATCAAATTTCTGAAAATCTTCCCACCTGACCATCTCAGAATGTCCTGAAAAAATTCAAGTACAAAGACACACTTGTTAATAGGACAAATCCAAAATATTAGGTCTCTACTGTCAACAGTTTTCTCACGAAACATCATTGAATGAAGGGTAGTTTAGACGTTTTTTGGCATCATGCTCTGAAAAGCCATTTTTAAACAGCAATATCTGGAAAACTATCTCACCTGTGGCCTTCAAAATTTTTACAGAGTATATCTGTTACTAATAGCCTCCAGACATTTAATATCAGGGATGTAGCTCAATGATAACCTAGTATGGTAGGTACTTAAAATTAGGCTTTTTGAAATAAAGTAGTACATTTGAAGAGTGGCTGAGCTCCCATTTTTGCAGATAAAAGACTTCTATCACGTCTGCCTCTATCTCTGGGGTTAGCTGAAACATTCTACAAAATATGGTTTCTCTCAGATGATTAGTTTCACAGATATTAAGGCTCAAAAATGGAAGTAAACACATCTTTGCCCAACTTCAGAGTCATATTCCAAAAAACTGACAACACGTATCAGGTCCAAACTTCCTTTTTTTGAAAGATCATATTCTTGTTAAAATCATATTTAAAAATCGGGAGGGTGTTTTGCCTCATTTTGTCGCAGTGATTTTTTAAAATCCTGATATTGGTGGGGTTTTTGTGGCCGGTTTTGGTACTGCATGTCCTAACAGCCTACTGGTAAACATCACAGCAGGGCAATTCAAATGTGTTTTTTACCATTTACCAAAGGCTTACATGTGACTAAATGCTACTGATAAATTTAGCCTCACGAAAACGTTAAAATGTAGCACAGTTGTAGAGGCAATAAGTCCTTGAATGTGAGTTGAACATGCTGAAAGCAGCTTTAATGTCTTATGAACAAATATAGCATAATATTGAAGACTGTACATTTTGTCATACTTTAAGTATATAAATTACACAACTAAATCAAATAATAATCTTAATTTGAGCATAAAGATTTTACATTACAGTACAAAAGTCTCCAAAGTCTGATATTGAATAACAGTTTGTCTCTATGCTCACTGAAATGACACGGAATGACCCTTACTTTCTTTTACCGCCCAAGCACCAGCGAAGGCCTGATTGAAACTGTGTTGATTACTATTATTTCACCAAATCACTTGCCTTTTTGGAGGCTTTATCATTTATAGAAGTCGGCCAAAATTGACTCCAATCGACATGAAATTTGGCATATTTACAAGTCTGCTCTTCAAAATTGCCATCGAGACGACTCAAGTCCACTTAGAAAATGTTCTGCCATTTTGGATTTTGTGAAAAACAATTTTTTGTGAATTCCTCCTTCACCGTTGATCCAATTCTTTCCAGATTTGTTGTGGATCATCACTTGCTGTCAAGCTGTTACCATGGCTTGTGAAAATAAATATTCCACCTCTATTCCCGTTTACAGGCTGCCGTGCATATTTCCACTAACGTAAAGTTAGTTGTCTCTTTCATTCCTTCTGAAGAGGTTGGCGCTGTGATATTTGTGCGTATCAAATTACCCATTGATGTCAGAGTCCTGTAAAAGTTGACGTGTTTTCCCATCTGTTCTTTTGGCCGTGCATCTCTATGTCAAGGCAGGAACACACCGGCCCAACCGTTGGACGTCTGAAGCGTTTGGAGAGGCTCGGACGAGGTCGGGAACACATATGTTTGGTGTGTACAGCTGCGTCGGAAGCTTTCGGAGCCGCGCGGACGTTGTCTGATCAGACTGAGCATGCGAAGTCTGAGGAGGCGGGCTGTTGGACGTCTGAGCCATTGGATACTCTGATTGGCGGTGTGCTAGCGAATCAGAGTATCCAATGGCGGTGTGTGGGCGGGGCGGAAGTGACGATGGTAAACTCCGTATTACTCGTTCCCTACTGAGACGACGTCTTCGTAAAATAATGAGCCCGAGAGCACACAACGCGAGTGTCACCCTAGCCAGAGTCATCTTTCCAGAAATGCCAAGTATTTAGTCCACAAAGGTCTTCTCGAGTCGAATGAATACTGAACCAAGACTGTGGCTGTGTCCGAAATCATTCCCTACTCCCTATATAGGGTAGTTCTATGGAGGGCACTATATAGTGGACTCAAAGGCCAAATGAAAAAACACTTTCGGACACTACTCGGGGGATTTCTTTCGGCGCCGTTGATGACGTTGTCCTGACCATAATTAATATGTGTCAGATTCCGCCAACGGCTCTTAAGTCTCAAGCAGAGAAATTACCAGGATAATTATTTTTTAATACATATTCGTTGCGAAAATTTACAAAACCAAAAGAACGAGTCCTCCAGCAATAAGGGGATTCCGTGGCCGTCTCATTTCTTGAGAAAAAAATAATTTTCAATAATGAGACGATCACTACATCGTCCTCACTGCTATTTTTATTTTCAACGATCCCGATCGGGTCCAGGTGGACTTCAGGACCAGGTTGCAGCACTACCGGCACCCCACATCTCCGCGATCCACCAGACCTGAACAGGCTGCAATCCGTCCCCGATCCCAAACTCCTCGGCGATCGCTCGCCACAATCTGTCCCTCATCTCCGCATCTTTATAGTTTTCAGACTGTCATACGGCGCTTTGGTTTGAGTGACGGTTTTTGACGGACGAAGACCCCGCCGCCGCCTCTCGTCGGCCGGCCAGCCACCGCAGCCTGTCGCCGGCCACTGCAGCTTATCGCCAGCCGGCCAGCCGCCACGGCCACCCCCGCCGGCCACTGCAGCTTATCGCCGGCCGGCCGGCCGCCACAGCCACCGCCAACTGTCGCCGCCAACCGCCGCTTATCACCGGCCGCAATAATACAAATATTAACATTTATTATTGTACGATTATTGATATTTCCTCCGCTTTTTCCTGCTCTCTCTCCTCTCGTCCCTTCGCGATTTGTCTTTCAGCGCAATGCATGATGGTAAAATTTGCTCGGCTAGTGACCATCGGCTGTACACTACTTTTCACGATGCATTGTGGGAAACTTTGAGTGCACTATATAGGGAATAGTACTGCTCACTACACATTCGGACACCCCTACAAAAGTAGGGAGTGATTTCGGACACAGCCTGTGTGTGCATTGTTTTTATCTGCACTCCGTTCCGTCATTTCCTGTTTTCCTGTTTTGGAGTACTGGCACGAGACTAGCGCCACCCGCTGTTTAAGGAGGCTTATTGCATCTCGCGCAAGCGCAGAACGTACACGCTGCTGTGCTGTCGGAAGCACGTCGAAGCGGTGTGTACAACGCAACTTTTCTGCCGAACGGGTCAGACGAGAGGCAACAGAGTGGGCGGAGAGTGGTCGGATAAGGCAGTTGGACGTCTGGGCGGTGTGTAGGGGCCTTCACCGAGTGGAGTGACCGAGACAGGGTGCAAGACCACAATGTTTTCTGAGGGGAGCAACCACCACAACCAACAGAGACCAGAGGGGAGTTTCTTCTAAAAATATATATTTTATTACAACAATCAATAAAATATAAAAAATATACTTTTAAAAGTCAGTTAAGAGTGCACAGTGTGTTTTACTCCTGGATGAGGGACGTGTTGAGCTCCTGGGCAGCAGGCCACAATATCACTGGCAGTCAGTCACTTTAGAAAGAGAAAGGAGAACACAAGGTAACCGTCAGGGTGTTGGGTCCATCAGTCTTCAGCTGGTTAGGCTTACAGGACATCAAATAGTCTTGTTGGGAAATAATAACTAATAATATAATCAAATAATCAAAAGCCAACACAGGACAGGTCAAAACAAATAAACTAACCAAAGGTTAAAGAAATCAGTTTCACTGCAACTCAAAATAATCCCCATCCAAAGTATTGAGCCTGTTCGTGCAGTTACTGATGTAGAATTCCTTGGCTAAGAGAGGGATAGAAAGGGGACTTAGCCGATCCTGCAGATTTGCCCTCTACAATATCCGCAGGATTCAGATCTTCCTCACAAAGGATGCAACACAACTCCTGGTCCAAGCACTGGTCATCTCCCGCCTTGACTACTGCAACTCTCTCCTAGCTGGACTCCCGGCCTCTGCGATTAAACCATTGCAGCGTATCCAGAACGCTGCAGCACGTCTTGTCTTCAATCTACCTAAATTCTCCCATGTGACCCCCCTCCTCCGTGACCTCCACTGGCTCCCTGTTGCAGCACGCATCCAATTCAAGACGATGACACTGGCCTTCAAGCCATCAATGGAACGGCACCCATCTACCTTCAAACACTGGTCAAACCTCACGCCCCGAAGCGAGCACTTGGCTCCTCTACTTCAGCTGGCCGGCTGGTACCACCATCGCTGAAATCAAACAAATGTCGCTCAGCAAAGTCCAGACTCTTCTCTGTTCTGGTCATCAGTGGTGGAACGAACTCCCGACCAACGTCAGGACAGCAGAGTCATTTGCCATCTTCCGAAAAAGCTTCAAGATTCACCCGTTCAGACTTCACCTCAACTCTGCATAGCATGACCCACTAACACCCCCCCAAAAAAAAAAAAAAAAAACCTTACCTATAGCACTCTGATCATAGCACTGTTGCTCTTAAGGTACTACGTTACTCAGATGAGGACCTAACACTTGTTCTATTTTCAGCTCTTACTTTATCTGCAATGATATGTTGTGGTTTCTTTGTTTCTTTCTTGTGACAAATGTACTTATTGTAAGTCGCTTTGGACAAAAGCGTCTGCTAAATGACCTAAATGTAAATGTTAGCTGGAGGAAGGGTGGAACGCGTCCCCACCCTTCCACTGTCTCCCACGGCTTCCCTCTCTCGCACGGTGCGTCCTCTTGGTCGGCCTGGCGTGCCGATGGCGTCCTCCCTCTGTGCAGCGGCGATTCCTGTCGCTCCACAGCCGCGTTAAGTGCTCTCAGGTAGACTCACTCGTCTCCAGCCGTGACGACCGTCAGGTTGCACTCGATCCTTCCTGGCGTTCCTGCCCGTGTCCCTTGTCCGTGTCAGCTAAGCTGCTCCACGCTGGCCCTCCTCCCCGCTCGCTGCTCCTGCATGAAAAAGAGTGAAGCACCCACAGCCCTCCCCCAGCGCTGCTCAATTACACACGTGCAAAGCATCAGGTAATTAGTGCTGCAGGTACGCAGGCAGACACACCCACACACTCTCAACCTGTCACCCTGTGACATCTACCCCAGCTTTGCAAACTGTTGGTTACTTGATTTGTGTCCAACACACGGAAATGGATGTAAACAGGAAAGAGGCCATGTGTCTAGGCGACGCAAACAAACCCTAATTGAGAAGAATATTCCGAATGTGCTGTATACATACAAAGAATGCTGCTAAAACCCAAATAATAAGTTCATTAAATACGAGGTATATGAACATTGTCAGTGTTAGCCATCATCTTGATTTCTCTTTTTAAGGATGATGAACTCTCTACCTTTAGCACCTTCATGCTGCTGTTCCATGAATCCCTCCACATCCTCCTCACCCGCCGTCACATTTGTCTCAACAGAACCATCAGCCACCCGTGAGGTTTGTCTTGTCTTGGGTTTTGTCTTGTGAATTCCCTGTTTTATTTTGAAAAGTAACTCCTCTCTCCTTTCAGGACACTTGCTGCCCATTACCTCCATGTGTTAAATAGTCTGTGTCTCCCTTTGACCTGGGTCTGAGTATTTCGTCCGTCCATGTATCTCCAGCCTGTTTTGTCGTCCACAGCCCACGCCAAGAATGCATTTGTATTATCTTGATTTCTTGCTTTGCTCAATAGAGTGATTTTCTGGTCAGCTCTAGAGAAGCTAGTTATTTTTGTTTAGAGCCTCGTGCTGATCTTCGTTGGAGTGTTTTTGCTTTGTACCTTTTTAGCCCTAGTGTAGCGCATTTTAAATTTATAGCCTTGTGTTTTTCCTCCGTTGAAATGATTTTCATTTTTGTAAATTCGATAGTTAATCCACAGAATAGAGTAGTCTCAGCCTTTTTCTTTGCCTCCCTTGGGAGTGATTTTTTTGTTATCTTTTCCCCGTAAGGGTTCTCGTGTTTGTTAGTGCTTTCACGGTTCTCAGTTCTTCGCCCAAGAGTTTCATAGCCTGTTTTGTTCTCACTCTGTCAAGGAACAGTGAAAAAAAGATCTGCCTGAGCTGTTCAACCTCTACACCTGAGTCCTCTTTCTGTCCAAGCCTGACACCACCACCACCGCTGTCTGGAGGGCCATGGCCACGCCCACTTAGGAGACGGGAAGTTTATACCATTTCTAATCATTCTCGTAATGCACCATCTTATAGAGCATCGTTGCTATGATACCTGCCTCCACCGGGCCTCGCTCAAAGTCACTTTTGGCAAAGAAAGAAAACAAGATGGCGACAGGCAATTTGCCATGCTTGAGGCTTTAAAACAGTTTTCCACATGTTACATGTTCCTTTCAATTTAATGACATATGCCACTGACTGACAGTTGTCATAGCAACACACAAGAAACAAGAAGCAACACAGGCAAAGACTGCTGGCTAGTAAATACGGATGTGAAAAAAACGTACTGAAAGTAAATGTGACATTTTATGTAATCTTCAAGACACTTAAGGCTTACAATTATGGTCGGAGTGTTTCATATTTATTTTCAGATTAAACAGCAGAGCTCCACCTGGACTTCCCCTTATCCTTCATCGGCCGTCCTTATCACACTGATAACACACAAAACCAGCTGCTCGCAGTTCAAACAAACAATAGACTTCATTCAAACTAAGTGAAAGTGGAATCTGAACCTCTTTATTTGGAATTGGAGGAAGTTCAAGAAAACAAGAAGTGAGTGTGAAATAAAGCAGCCGTAGCAGTTTCAGTACGGCTTCTCGACTATAAAAAGACATTTAGCAGCAGCTGGGGAACCATTGGGTCCAGAAGAGAGTCCATCATGAGAAGTCTAGTGTTCCTGCTCTTGGTGGCTTTGACCAGTGCGAAGGTCTACGAGCGCTGTGAATGGGCCAGAGTGCTGAAGGATCATGGGATGGACGGCTACCGCTCCATCAGCCTGGCTGACTGTGAGTATGAGCCCGTCAGTCTGTAGTTACTGTCTGGAGCAGAAAGTCTTTATTATTATTGACCAAAACTTAGTTTTAAAGACCAAACCAGCCTAAGTACTTTTTACAAAACAAACTTTTATTTACGTGTGCTTTTATTATTTAACAATAATAGAGCTGAGCGTGGTGTCAATCGGGGTCCTCCATGTGTTTGAATGCCCGGTGTCGGTCTCTCATGGGGGTCTACATGTGAGTCTGTTGGGTTTCCTCTGCAGGGGTTTGTCTGAGCAAGTGGGAGTCAAGCTACAGCACCACAGCCACCAACCACAACACCGACGGATCCACCGACTACGGCATCTTCCAGATCAACAGCCGCTGGTGGTGTAACAACGGCCAGACCCGAACATCCAACGCATGTCACATCAGCTGCAGCCGTAAGTTATGAACCGCCTCGAACTTTCACACATTCAACACGGGGACGTTTCCTCACGTTGGCGTGCAGGTTTTATCACCAGACCTGTCGTGTCCTGATTCACCACCGAGCTTTAAGAGTTTTTAAGGATTTTAAGGATCACTTATTGTAATCATAATGAAATGTTGTTCAGATAATGTACTACACTATAAAATACAGTGGTTCTTATATTAACAGTAAATAAAAATACTCTATATTGTGTGAAATGAAGAATTCACACCCACTCTGCAGCTCCAAAGGGCTTTTTAGCCTCTTTATGTATGTTGTATAAAGCCCTTGAAAAGCACTTAATGTCTGTGAAAAGGGCTAAATAAATACATTTGACTTACTTACTCTGTTAAAGGGACACGTGGGTACGGTTTGGTGCCAATCCAGAAAGTTGCCATAATTCATGCAGACTCAACCAATCCTTGTGAATTATGCACAAGCTTGCAATTTTATCCAATCTCCATCACGTTTGCAAACGTCCTCATCCATCTGTTATCGGTGGTTGTAGCTCCGGTCTGATCCGGAGCTCACAGCTGATGGCTTGTTTACAGGATAAGGCTGTTAGGACACGGTGTCTCTCCCTGTGGGTGAGCTTTCATCATCCGGTTGTTGTTAAATTATTCCTTATTCAGCTTGACCTAATGTTGCATTTCATTTTCAATGAATGAAGAAGCATATTTTGTTAGAATATTTGTAATCTCCAGCCTTTTCGGTAAGGTCATTAGAAGAGTGCTGTTTAATTCTCACTGGAACAAGTTGGCTTTGATTTCTAATGAATTACACAACAATAAAAAAGATCAACTCTTTGGGCAGTTTTCATTTAATTGCTAAACAACACCTTTTAATCTGCAACAATCCCCCCAAAAGCCCACAACATCCTGGAAGGACTAATGAAAACATAGTTATGAATATTATATTCCATTTCTGCTAATAGGTCCCCCTGAGATGCTACACACTGGATCTTTAACCAATAGTTTTGGCACATTTACTGTTGAGTTTGGTCTCAGTGTTCTCATCTACGTTATCAGAAGCAGCAGGCAGCTGTTTTCTAAAGGCTCAGATAAACTCACTCCTCCACCTGATCAGCAGCAAACAGCAGACATTTAGAGCATTTACCAGCCGAAGAACCATAGATTTCCCTCAGGAGCTGAAGGAGACCAAATCTGAGCTAAAATGAGAGTAAATATTGGATTTACATTCATGTGGGGGACACAAACAACTCCAATGGGATTACAATGTAGCTCTGCGAATACATAAGATGTTATGTTTTCAGGTTGTTGGGGACGAGACGTTCCTCCTCTCACCCGAGAGGCTTCTTCAGTTCTAATGGGGGTTGGATGACTCGAGGGCTGGGTCCAGGAGTCACATGCCGCTCGCTGTATTACCCGACAAGAGGTTAAATCCCCAAACTCCCCACTAGTCAGTCAGGACTGAAGACGCCTCTTGGATGAGAGCAGAAACGTCTTCAAAAAACATCAAGCTAGAGATTAAAGATGCACACATTATCAGAAAGTCTCAGGGTTTGAGGAAAGAGGGCTTGTGTTGATGTGAGAGGCAGGATGTAAAGTGCTTTGGATGAAAGCACTTTACTGTATAATTGCGGTCCATTTACCCAGTGAAGTTATTATTACTGAGCCTGGAGTGGCTTGTTTCTTCACTCGTTACGTAACGCTGGACTTTTTACACGACTATTCAAATCCAGATTTGTTTTCACAGAGCTTCTGACCGATGACGTCAGTGTGGCGATTCAGTGCGCCAAGCGAGTTGTTCGAGATCCCAACGGCATCTCAGCCTGGTAAGACCCGATCATGCGACTGTGATGTGTTCACTACTCCAACCTCCGACCTGTGGAGAGATGGGCTGATGTCACCTTTTTGGTTTCAGGGTCGGCTGGCGCAATCACTGCAGGAACCGTGACCTGAGCTCCTATTTGGCAGGATGTGGTCTTTAATCAACATGAGAAAGCAGGATCCCGACACAATCAATGTGTGTTCTACTGTTTGTATGCTTGATGTGACGGGAGTAAAGCACAGTTACTGAAGCACCAGGTGATTCTTTCAATAGCCAGACCTTTACTTTCAATGTATTTAGTGTCTGCTTTATATTTTAGACGAAGTAGATCTAATCAGAGAAGAGAAATGTGGTGATTTCAGCTTGTATCTGTTGTCTCGGTGCTCGAGATTCAAATGGTTTCCACTTATAAATGAACGTAGATTTGAAACCAATGAAAAGGTATTTTCATGTCTTAATAAAAATAATCTTTGAAAAAAAGGGCCTGATGCAGATATCACTTGTATGAACAGATTCATTCTTACTTACAAAATATTGAAAGGGAACTTTGAATAACATTGAGCAATTTTCAAATGATGAAATTCTTGTTTGTACCAGAGCAGTTCTCGATGGGGAAAACACATGTTATGTTATCAAACCAAGGTGGTGACGGCCAAAAGGGTTTGGAGACCACAAACCACTTCTCATATACAATCTATGCTCTCTACGCTTGGACCCATGGTTAGTACTTAATCCAATCCCTCCCATTCTTACGGTCTGCCATGATCATTCATTCTGGCATGTGTCACATCACAGACGCTAGGTTCTCTGCTCAGTTCACTGGGACTTTAATCGAATTCCAACCACTAAAACTGAGTCCTGTTGAAGCTTTTTGAAGAAGGAGCGGTCAAAATGTACCGAAGGTCTCTAGTGGTTTTGAGTGTGATTTTAAATAAAGAAAAAATCTGAACTCAAGACTGGACTACTTACTATACTAGGTTGGTCAAAACGTACATGCTGTTAAGCCCCCAGTCTAGAGGTGTCGGAGCCCAACATAAGGACAAGGGAAGACAATGACAAAGCAACACTCACTCATACATTTAAGCTTAAATTCAGGGTGAACAAAAGGCCAGAACAATAGACAAAACATTTCCGTGGTGGACCCCCTGTTGAAGATAAACACCTTTCACCCCTTCATGCTGCACATTAGAGTCTGAACTATTTACAATGTTAATGAAATGTTAGAATTGAAGCTAAAGCTATCGATGCAGATAAATGTATGAGGAAGCTCAAAGACTAACACAAGGACCGGGTGTCCGGCCCACTGAACTCAACACACACTTCCCACAGAAGTTCACAGAGAGGCTTAAACTGAAGGCTTGAAAGCTGAGGAGGAACAGGCTCTGATATATCTGTTTTACTCAAACAGACTTAGTAGGTAACGATAAGTTTAATCATTTAAGATTAAAGTACACTTGATTTCAATGAACAAATGTTATGGTGGTAATTCATTGTTTTAACAGTGTCTTTTTGTAGTTTATTGGGGTGAGTTGGATTGTTGTTCACCTCAAAGGGCGATCCAAGGGTGGGGGTAACAATGTGCTGTTTATAGACTGTGGGAAGGCTGATGCCCCTTGACCCCCCCCCAACTCCCCAGTATGTATGAAGCTTTTAGTATTTTTGCTTTCTCTTTCAACCAAATATATAATATAAATTGCCAGTTCCTCTGACTGAAGTGTATTTACTGAACGGGACTAAATCCCTGCAGCCAGCTTCCAAAATCTGGGGGACAGCTTGAAAGCAGAAGAGAGGAGCAGCAGATTATAGGCCCCGTGTTTTCCGAAGACGCGTTCCTGGCTGTAATGCGTGAGTGTAAATACATATCGCGAGCAACATTACCAGCAGCAGCAGCTTCGCATCTCCAGTTTAACCTCCGCTCGTGGATTCTGATGCAGAGCACGAACAGAGCTGCTGGTACAGGATGGAAACAGGAATCCCTGGACGAGAGAGAGAGAGAGAGAGAGAGAGAGAGAGAGAGAGAGAGAGAGAGAGAGGAGCGTCTGGCAACGAAGCAGGAATTTAAATGTGTAGTTGCAGTGATCAGAAACTGGCATCATAGAGCTATTAGCAGATGCAAATGAGGGCAGAGCTGGCAGGATGTGTTGTCTCACTCTGTCTTGAACGCACACAAGCACCACACACGAGGCACAGTCACACATAGACCGAGTCCAACATCTGGACTGGGACCACTTTGTGCCAAGCTCTGACAGAACCAACAACACACTGATGATTTAGCTATTTTTAGAGTCAAAGCACTGCTGGAGCTAAAAATGTCAAACGTGTCTCGAAGGTGGTGCTGGAGCAAAGATCATGGGGTCGTTCATAAGGCGTTCGTCTTCTGGGGAACAGGAACGTGACCAGGACATTTCATGACGACGGCGATCGTAGGTGTTGAGACCATGGGCGTCCGACTCGTAGTATGAGGGAGGGACAAGTCCAACTCAATTTGTAAGATCCTTACTTTGAACCCCCCCACCACACTTTTACCGTGTTTAAAGTCAGATGAAGTCAGTCCACTCGCCGCCATTTTCAGTTTCAGTGTAACAGCCGAGTCCCTTGTAACGGGGGTTGATAAAGCGTGACTGGTCCTCAACATGTATCGTAGTTAATTACCAGGATGTTGATTTCTGTCACTTGAGGAAATTAGCTCTAAATAGAAGCTCAGCTCACGTTGTTCGGATTTATTATTATCAAAGGGAAATGATATAACACGTAAGGAATAATCCCCAACGGGGAAATGTAGTTTATTGGAGACTGTACATGGACTACATAACTCCACATTTCTCCACATAACTCAACGATTTGATAACATCAACAGAAATTAATTGCCTGTTGAAAAAAAACAAGTGTATTAATCTGTTGCCATCAAAGCAAGCATACCGGAATTTTAAAAGGATTTGTTGGACAACATGCTCTCACTAACGTGTCAAATTGTTGGTGTGAAACCGCTGAGTGAACTATCCCTGCTCTCACACAACGTACGTCACCAACACGCCTCTGTCTCAAAACAAAGAGGCTTTCGCATCACATGAATTATTCGCCTCATTTTTTCATTCAAATTCTGCCACAAATGTGCGTGTATTTGTGTCTTTGCATTGACTTTCTATGGCGTGTGAACACACCTTAAGACTTGTTTTATGTATGACATATGATTTTAACTGAATTCATGTACTGCCATTCAAAAAAAGAAGAACAGAATGTTGGTGAACTAGAGCTCTTTCTTGGTGTATTTTTTAACTTTGCACAGAGGCAGAGTAGCTTTTCCCCCTTGCTTTCAGTCTTAATGCTAAGCTAGGCTAACCTGGCTCAAGGAGGCTCTTAACACACACACACACACACACACACACACACGCACACACACACACACACGATATTGATCTTCTCAGCACACTCCAAGGTGTTGTACTTCCTAACGTCTTACTGTATGAACAAGGCTGTCTGCAGCGTGTTACATGTTGTCAACATTATTGGAAACATTCATCCGGTTAAAAAAGCAGCAAAAAACAATGATGAATATAATCATTTATTTACTCCAGTCCAAGAAATGTACACGTATGTTCTCTCAAGGTATAAAATTTGTCTTAAATAAGCAATTGTTCTATTTCATATTCATGTAAAGGTGTATTGTTTCATTAAAACCCTTGAAAACGGATGACACTGTGACACCACAAACAACCTAAATCATCAAGGAGCACAATAAAAGTAAGTAGAGTTAGCAAGAGCCGTCCAGCAGTTTGCAATCGGACTTTGGGGTTGGATGAGGGCGTTACTCTCCAGCAGGTTAAAAAAAAACAGCTTTATATCAAAAAGAAAGAAAAGTAACATCTGGATTTGAAAAGTGAGACAAGGTAAGCACTTAAAGTTTGTACAGATGATGAATCTCAGAGAGGATTAAAGGCTTCGGTCGTAGATTCTCAACGTATCGCTGCTGTTGCTCATCGTGTTGCTATGTTGCCGTGTCTGTCTGTTGTCACATGGCAGCTGCTGTTGCTTGTGTCTTTGTTGTTGCTGATGCCATTATTATTGCTGTGGTTGCCGCTCCCATTGTTGCTGCCGTTGCTCTGGAAGGAAACCACCGTGTAGCTTCCAGAGGCTGAGAGATCCTGAGAATGGTTCACTGGAAGGTGGAAGCAATCGTTCGCTGAGATAACAGATCAGGTGGCTTTCAGTCTGTGGGGGGGGTCTGCTTTTGGTTTGTTGCCTGGATTACGAGGAAGATGATTAGAAACCTGAGGCTGGTGCACAGAGGAACTCTGGGAAGAGAGACAGAGTGAGATAGAGAGTTAATGCAACCGGTAATAGTTTTGTTTTCCTTTTCCAGATGAGCAATGATGACGTACGTGAGTGTTCACACGCAGCGTGAACCATAAGTACGTCCAATTTCCAGCACATTTTTAGATTTCTGTGAATTTGCCAAGAGACAGCAAATGAATAACGGGTTGAATGTTCAAAAATAAAGAAACACATTTTCTGCGTTTTCTTTCTTTTCCCTATTGCACAGAAGGTGTGTGTGTGTGTGTGTGTGTGTGTGTGTGTGTGTGTGTGTGTGTGTGTGTGTGTGTGATAATGAGCACTCAACTATCTATACCGTTGTCTTCTACTAACAGATAGTGTGCATATAATTGCCAGCTCCCTGCAGAGACCCCTGAACAAAACTCCGCCCCCTACCTCCTTCCTCTATTAAACCCAAATTGACTCGTTAAGCTCGTCTTAATAAAACCCACTTAATAAAAACAATCTACGGAACAAACTGTCTCTGCTGCCTTTCCTCCGCCTCCCGTACAACAATAAACATCGGCCTCTAGACAAAAAAAAGAAAAGATTCCAATTAATATGGAGAGCCTCCATTTGAATCGTTAGCTTCTCCATTAACCCCTCGCACCCCCTCCCTCCTACTGCGCTAACGAGGGAGGCGGGGCTACAATTAGGACCGTCAGCCTGCGGAGGCCTTTTGCCTGCACAGAAAAGGTTTTAATTATACATAAAACAGCAGAGTGAAGGGCTCACTCAGCAGGAGAGCAGGAGTGATATGTAACATGATGATGCTCTCCTCCTGCTGCGCCTCCCCGTCCATCTCTCAGCTGTACGCCACATTCTGACTCCCATATTTACAGCTAATCCTGCCGTGATGAAGAGATGACACGAGGTTTCCTTTAAATCCTGGTTTAAAGCAGTCCATTGAGATGTT
Organism: Eutrigla gurnardus; assembly: GCF_963514095.1. Taxonomy (NCBI): domain Eukaryota; kingdom Metazoa; phylum Chordata; class Actinopteri; order Perciformes; family Triglidae; genus Eutrigla; species Eutrigla gurnardus. The sequence goes on along the minus strand of NC_139930.1, from coordinate 4,150,282 downwards.
ATGAAACAGACTTTCCATTCTGTCCATTTTAAAGACCGTGTTACATTTTACTTCCATTGTTGTGCCACCTCCTTTCACCTCCTCCTCATTTGAATTCCTCAATGTGCCATTTTAATCCCCTTGCTTCCATTTGAATCCTTCTTTTCATTTTAAATCCAAATTCAAATCTGTCATTTGAATTTTGAATCTCTATCTGTGCCATTTTTAATACTTATTTTCTTCCATTCAGATTCTTTCATTGTGCCATTTTAGTCCTTTGATTTGTTACGAGTTTTAATCCTGCATCATGCCATTTTGAAAACTTTACATTTTGAATTTGTTATTGTGCTGTTTTGAATCCTTCTTGTGTTGTGATTCTTTCATTGTGTCAGTTTAGACCATCTGATTCCATTTGAGTCCTTCGTGCCATTTTGAATATCTACGTTTTTACATCTTTGCTGTGCCCCTTTAGTCTCCCTCTTTAAATCTTTATTAAGTTATTTGATTTTTAAATCTCATATTTTGCCATTTTTAGTCCTTCTATTTATGACCATTTTGAATCCTTCATATGCCATTTTCATCCTCCTCTTTCCATTCACTTTTTCCTATTTAGATTTTTCTATTTTGCGATCTTAATCTCTTCAACCTTCCCATATTTACATTTTGATGACCCTGTTATTTCCATTCAGAATCCCTCATTGTGCCATTGTGAATCCCAGTCTTGCATTAGGAGAATGCAAACCCACCAAACAGTCTTTAGAATAAACTCTTTGTTTCACGATCTAATTGTTTTACTGTTTCAGCGTTTTGACGTGTCCGTATCTGAAAGTGTTCTCCCTTCACCGCTTCTGTATATTCATGTTTCAGTCTGATAATCCTCAGCTCAGTCTTAATTACTCCCTAATAATTAGAAAATCCTGATAATCTGCTGCTTAATCGAGGCAATTCAGCTGACTGACAGCATGCGCACACACACACACACACACACACACACACACACATACACAGAGCGGTTATCAGCCTTGTGAATGACTTTGAAGCAGATAATTCTCTGTGTCTCAACATCCACTAATTACCAGCAGCTGAAAAATGCTGCAGGAGTCTGAATCAGCTCCTCTGGAAATTACAAGACACACAGCTAATAATCGCACGCCCACACACACACACACACACACACACACACACACACACACACACACACACACACACACACTGTCTATCTTCAGTCTTTCTCAGTCGGTGTTAATCTTCCGTCTTGATCAGATAAAAACGCCAGTCTACACATTTAAAGGAACAGTGCCACATGTCGTGAAACCCATATTGTCGTCCCCGGTCAGAAGAGAAGACGGATATCACTTTACATCCAACATGTGTAAAACACAAGAAAAGGTTTCAGGACTGAACCCTTCATTTTTCATGGTGCACTCGTCTCCAGCCCCTGAATGTAAGAGGGAGCCCCACACAGCAAACCCATCACTGATAACAACAGCATGTGGCATTGTTATTAAGGTGGAGTGGTTACTCATGTCTACATTCAGGGAGACGCTGTCTCCTACACAATTATGTTCCCATGCACCTGAAGAGCACGCTCAATTAAGAAATCAACAGAAGTCGCTACAAAGCGACATAATTAGGTTTAGGCAACAAATCTATTAGGTTTGGTAAAAATCATGGTTCGGCTGTAAATGACGATAAAATTCAAACAAAAGAAAAGGCAACAAAAGAACTTGGGCCTCACAGGACAGGAACAGGACTGTTTGGACCCATCCACCACCCTGTCCTTATATCATATATATATATATATATATATATATATATATATATAAATTAAATAAATCACCTAAAAATAACTATTTAGACCAGAAATCTTGCAATCCAATCAACTGTGACCTCTAGGGGCTCCGCAGAGTTACTAATTGTTAAAATTGTTTGATAAAAATTTAAATATGTAAAAAAATTAACACATGAATACAACCTATAATGAGCAAATATAAATATTCCTATTTGTTAAAAATTGTGATGAATGAATGCCAATATAGAATTAAAATATATGAATCTGTCAACAATTATTATTTTAATGGCTTAACATTGTACACATAGATCAATACAATATACTCTTATACATGGTTCTATACATAATTATTGGGCCGGTTTAATAAGTGGAGGGGGTCCTTGGCCTGAAAAACGTTGAAGATCTGATCTCGACTATTAAAGTCTTCAGCCATGCTCTGGTGAGGCCGTTCTAGAATCACCACTGTTAACATGCGGATGTTTAAGGTACGATGTTCACCATGGATTTATGGCACTGTATAAAATCCCATCATCCATCCAATAGATAGATCAGTCCCATATATAATAGATCAGTGTGGGCAGAGTGGTGGCTCCACCATCAGATGTTGTCCTGAGTCATGGCGTGAGCGTGGCTAAAAATTAGGCAACTTGAATGATGACTGGGCACGTTGGATGCCCTGATTGGGCTTTTAAAACGACCAATGACCACTCAAATAGTGTACCTCGACCCTCCTGCACCACTTCCGAACACGAGTCTGCCTTGTTAACCAGCATTAGTGGGTGAAAATCCCTCTATTTTTTCATATTGCACAAATAGATATGTTGCAAGGTCAGTGTTCCTCCAATATGATGTAACTCTAGTCGAAGTCATCTGGAAACAGCGTCTCCTTTGGCGTGTGACTGCCGCCTACTGTACCATGTTGGACCAGAGACGAGTCACCAAGGAGACGGAGAACGGAAGAAACTAACTCAGCCATAACGCCAACATAAATAAATTAGCAAGAAGCAGCAATAACCGTCACAGCAGCAGGAAACAAAACTGAACGGTCTGAGGTTTCAGCAAAGATTTAAAATGGTTGTTTCAACAGCTAGAAAGCCACACACACACACACACACACACACACACACACACACACACACACACACACACACACACACACACACACACACACACACACACACACACACACACACACACACACACACACGCTGGCTGGCCGCTGCCCTCTCTCTGGTCCAGCTATAAAAACCCATTAGTAATCACTCCTCGACTCTCAGCGGCTCTTTTTGCCCAAACGACTGCCATCCAGCCAATCTGCATAAATCTGCATTAATGGACTATTTTCCCTCCACGGAAAACAAATGTGCTTTAAAAAAAAAAAGCCTCCTTATCAGTCGGCTTTTAGAGGAAACATCAGAGAGCACACACACACACACACACCATCCATCTGACAACACACACAATTGCAGCTTCTATTAACAACAGATATATCATGACAGACAAATCACTTCAGCGATACTTACAAAGGAAATATAACGTGAGTGTCGGACCTGACAAACAAATGCTGATGTTTTAACTGTCCTCGCTGCAGTTTCAGCGGTGGAACTGAAAGTGTAAACCATTACCCCGACCTTCTGCGACACTGCTGATTGGTCGCAGCGAATAACACTTCGTTCCAGACAGAATGGAGAGCAGGAACACAATGTCAGACTCAATAATGAATTAAAAATAGTAAAAGTCATTCAGTTTATCAGGCTCCCTTATTCACATTTTCAGATACGAGTGAGTGAACATTTTGCCGTGAAAAGTCCTGTTGACAACCCTGTTCCCCAGAGGTTGAACCTGAACCCTTTTTCACAACCATCAGTACAAACCGTAGACTGTATTTAAGAAGTGGACGTAGTCAAGGTGGCATCGAGTTTGGTATTTTATCAATTTTGTGCAACCAGTGAAAGGAAGTGACCTTATTTGGACTGTGGAGGAGCGACAGGTGGATCTGACAAACACAAGCAAGCAGTGCCGCACCCAGATCCGGATCTGGATCCATCTGGATTCTGGTGTGAAGCTGTTAACAAAGACAGCTTCCATAATTTTAAATTTGAATAAGTAATCTCAGAAGCTAATTGCATTGGTAGCATGGTAGCATGGTTGCATGGTAGCATGGTAGCGATGCTAGTCAACAGTATGTAACTGTAAATGGAACATCATTTACTAAACATCATGCTGGATTGAAGAAGACTTGAAACTAGAGATTGAGACCATAAACTCATGTTTACAATGTTTACTAAGATAATAAATCGAGAGAGCAGTAGGGTCTTTTTCTCATAGACTTCCATGCAATCAGACTTCCTTTTTGCAACCAGAGGAGTCGCCCCCTGATGGCCGGCAGAGAGAATGCAAGTTTAAGGCACTTCAGCGGGGGTTCACACTCAGAACTAAATGTTTCCGTCTGGGACAAACCTGCACTCGGCCGTTTAATCATCTGAGAGCCAAATCTAGACTTAATTAATGAGAACTGGAGTCAGACTAATCCCGGCGGCAGTCAACAGGCTCTTCTCCTTTCTCTCCAAACTCTTTTTTTAGCAGTCTCTGGTCTACTGTGCTGCCCTGTTGCCACAGCGACCCTGACCTGGATAAATGGAGGGATGATGGATGGATGTGGGAACTTCTGAAAGTAAATGTTTTTTAATTTGGTTTTGTTTACAGGCTCTGCAGAGTAAAATACAACCAATAACCAAACAAACAACATAATACAACACACACACACACATTTCACGTTTCACATTAACTGTTAACAAACACTCCAACAACAAGCCCAGAGCCCATCAATCACTCACACACACAGAAACACACACCCACTCACACACACAAAGCCGACTGCATGGCTGGGTTTCAATCAGACGCCGAGAATCCCATCAGCATTCACAGCAAATCTCAGCACACACACACACACACACACACACACACACACACACACACACACACACACACACACACACACACACACACACACACACACACACACACACACACACACACACACACACACCCAGACAGGGTCTCTGACAGAGCAGATTGGTTCAGCTTTTGACTCGTTCGAGACACTCAAAGCTGCGATCTGGAACTTTCCTCACGTTTACACTGCAGCACAGTCGTTGATATCACGTTGGAGTGCTTTAGGAGGAACCGTGGAAAAGTAAAAGATCACCAAGTTCCTCATTTAGTCGTTCTGGATTTAAGGCCTTCACTACATCTGCTTCTGTGTATTTGTCCAGTACTTTACTAATTTACTGTAGTACTTATTTGTCAGAGTTTAGTTCAGCAGTTTTCAGGTTTAGTCAATAAGTACATTAGTAGTTTATTTGTTACGTAGTTCAACAGTTGAGTAGCTCAGTATTTCAGTAGCAGGAGGTCAACAGTTTACTGATTAAACAGGTTCATTACTGTAGTACTTCAGTAGTTTACTCGTTCAGTAGTTGTGTTGTTTTGTTAACTACATTTATTTGTCATGGTATTTTACAATATTTGAGTAGGTTGGTAGTTTGATAGTTCATCCGTTTTATAGTTTCAAAAATATGTTCACTAGTAGTTTAGTTGTTCAGTAGTTTAATAGTTTAATAGCATGAGGTCAGCAGTTTACTCATTCAGCAGGTTAAGTACTTTAGGGGTTAGTCATAAAGGAGTCCCGTAGTTTAGTCGTTGAATGGTTCTGTAGTTTAGTCGTTGAATGGTTCTGTAGTTTATTTGTTGAATAGTTCTGTAGCTTAGTAGTTGGATGGTTCTATAGCTTAGTAGTTGAATAGTTCTGTAGTTCTGTAGTTGAATAGTTCTGTAGTTGAATAGTTCTGTAGTTCTGTAGTTGAATAGTTCTGTAGTTCTGTAGTTGAATAGTTCTGTAGTTGAATAGTTCTGTAGTTCTGTAGTTGAATAGTTCTGTAGTTCTGTAGTTGAATAGTTCTGTAGTTTAGTAGTTGGATGGTTCTGTAGTTATGTAGTTGAATAGTTCTGTAGTTCTGTAGTTGAATAGTTCTGTAGTTGAATAGTTCTGTAGTTATGTAGTTGAATAGTTCTGTAGTTCTGTAGTTGAATAGTTCTGTAGTTGAATAGTTCTGTAGTTATGTAGTTGAATAGTTCTGTAGTTTAGTAGTTGGATGGTTCTGTAGTTATGTAGTTGAATAGTTCTGTAGTTATGTAGTTGAATAGTTCTGTAGTTCTGTAGTTGAATAGTTCTGTAGTTATGTAGTTGAATAGTTCTGTAGTTATTTAGTTGAATAGTTCTGTAGTTTAGTAGTTGGATGGTTCTATAGCTTAGTAGTTGAATAGTTCTGTAGTTATTTAGTTGAATAGTTCTGTAGTTTAGTAGTTGGATGGTTCTGTAGTTATGTAGTTGAATAGTTCTGTAGTTATGTAGTTGAATAGTTCTGTAGTTCTGTAGTTGAATAGTTCTGTAGTTATGTAGTTGAATAGTTCTGTAGTTATTTAGTTGAATAGTTCTGTAGTTTAGTAGTTGGATGGTTCTGTAGTTTAGTAGTTGAATGGTTCTGTAGTTTAGTAGTTGAATGGTTCTGTAGTCTATTTCATTTATTTCTATAGTGGTGCTTAACACCATCGACTACCATACCAAGGTGACCAGTTCCCTCGGGGACCAGTTCCCTCGCTGACATGGTCACCTGTGAAACGCTCAGACCAGATCCCGCCAGCAGCTAGAGAAGACAGTGGTCGAGGGACAACAGGCTGCATTAACGATGACTCCTTTTTTTACAGTCTTAATGACTTTGAATGCAGCTCTTGGATCGTTTTACAGATTGTATTGATGTGTATTATTTTAGAGGAAAGGTCATGTTGTCTCTGAGACACATGTGGACCGGGCTTCCGACATACTCTCATGTATGTGGCCCGGGGCTGTTTCTGCTGCGTTGGGCCTCTCGTTGTTTCCAGTGAATCTGAGACAGCAGGCCATGATATTTGACACAAAGGTGTGTTTCAAACATTGTGTCTGACCTTTCCTATTGCTTATCCTGTATTCAGGGTCGGGGGGGGGGGGGCTGGAGCCGATCCCAGCTGTCATTGGGTGAAGGCAGGGTACACCCTGGACAGGTAACCAGTCTATCACAGGGCCGACATGTAGAGACAGACAGGTAACCAGCCAGTGGGCTGAACCCACGCTAACACAGGGAGAACATGCAAACTCCACACAGAAGAAACCCGAACCGGGAATCGAACCCGGGACCCTCTCGCTGTGAGGCGACAGTGCTACCCACTACCCACCGCGCAGCCCGATTTCAAAGTCGTAATCCTGCTATTTCTGTAACTGTAGAGGAATACAGTTCCCTTTGTTTTGTTTCCTAATTACATAACACCGTTCCATGTAATCCTGTTAGTTGTGTGAGATACAGACATTTTCCTATTTTTTACTCTCTGGGCACACGGGACTGCTGCTTTTATTGGTGGAAAACGTTTTAGAATGGGATTGTTTATTGTTGTAAACATGCAAGAGGCTTTTATTCATATATTCCATATAAATAAACGTTACACAGAACTATTATAAGTCATACAGCAGGTGACCACATTGGCTTGAGCAAACCATTCTCCGTTTGCTTCAATGTACTTTCTGGAAGTCAGTTTGCTTCTATTAAACCTCAGAAATTGCTTTTTAGAGATAAATACCGACTCTAAATACAAAGACTCTCTCTCTCTCTCTCTCTCTCTCTCTCTCTCTCTCTCTCTCTCTCTCTCTCTCTCTCTCTCTCTCTCTCTCTCTCTCTCTCTCTCTCTCAACAGTTATCTCAAAAAAGCGCCTTCTGAGATCTAATAGAAGCTAACAGACATACTTCCTGAAATCCCAGATACACGACTAGAGACCGGCTCCTCACACCTCACAGTGATGAGTGACACAGCTCCTCCGTCTCACCTCACCTGTCTGTCTGTTATGCCGTCTTGCCCTCCAGCAGCTCTCGGGTGTTTTCGGCGACCCGCGCCAAACCGTCGGCCATCAGCGCCTCCTCCAGACTCCTCCTGGCCTGGTACACTTTCAGCTCCTGTTCCCTGCACGCATGCACGCACACGCACACGCACATGCACACGCACACGCACACACACACAGAGAGGAAGAGGATGTCTCATTATATACCTGAAACAGCAAATCTACCTCCAAGACACAAGACCGAACAGAAAGCAGCAAACAGCCTGTGGGCTACAAAGGAAAGGAAGCACGACTCCTTTCTTTAGAGTCTTAATTACTTTGGATGTAGCTCTTCATTTCACAGACCCCCCCCCCCCCCCAGCATCACCCTGCAGGCAGGTTCAAACATCTGGGGGAAGCTTAACACCCAAAAGAGTGGAGATTTGCTTAACAGCAGCCACCGTGGGGATAAAACACAGTTTATTTATTGTTTTACTTTTATTATTATACTCGTATTCAAACACAGCTCTCAGAGGTCCAAGACAATTATTCATTATTCAAATCGCAAAACGTTCATTCACAAAGATGAAAAACAGAAACATATTGGTGTTTTCCTCTTGTCTTGTTCTTTAGGGAGGTCTCCCTCCATGGGGGGGCGCTGTTGTAAATGGTAAAAGACGATTCTTTTTCTGCTCCGACTTCGTGCTCAGGTGTGTGAACTGTGACGGAGGTGAAACGTTGTACAGCAGCACACGAGTGAGTGTGCATGTGAGTGTGAGTGTGAGTGTGCATGTGAGTGTGAGTGTGCATGTGAGTGTGCATGTGAGTGTGAGTGTGCATGTGAGTGTGCATGTGAGTGTGCATGTGAGCGTGCATGTGCATGTGAGTGTAAGTGTGAGTGTGCATGTGAGTGTGCGTGTGAGTGTGCATGTGAGCGTGCATGTGCATGTGAGTGTAAGTGTGAGTGTGCGTGTGAGTGTGCGTGTGAGTGTGCATGTGAGTGTGCATGTGCATGCGAGTGTAAGTGTGAGTGTGCGTGTGTGTGTGTGTGTGTGTGAGTGTGCATGTGTGTGTGTGTGTGAGTGCACAGGGCCTGTGTGTCAGAATAAAAGCTTGTGTATTGTTCGTTAGTTGGGTTGTGAGCCTGGAAGATCGCTCAGGGCTTTTGTCCTTTTGTCCTTTTCTGCATTGATTTGTTTATTGGGTGTATGAATACATATTCTCAGGCTTATTCACATGTTATCCGTAAACCCTGGTCTGTGTGTGTGTGTGTGTGTGTGTGTGTGTGTGTGTGTGTGTGTGTGTGTGTGTGTGTGTGGAGTCTGAGGAAGGAGATGGAGGTTGGGAGGCAGCTTGTTTCATAGCAGGCGTCTGCTGTTCTTTTTTTTTTTTTAAAGAAATAAATGACTCAATGGTTTTAATGAAGTTAAATAAAATAGGATGAAATGAAAAGACTTCAGCGATACACAGCAGCACGAAGCAGGTGTAGCACAAGTAGAGAAGGCTCATGGCTTGCCTTGTGTTTTTGTGGATCGCCCTGCTGAGGCTTCTCCTCTGAGTGGACCGAGTCGGAACAGGAAATAGTGTTTAAAGACATTGAGCCTTCCATCGTCTTCCGTCCACACCAGCTCTTTAAACTCGCCGTGAGAGCGTTTTTGTTTCTCCTCACAGATGAGAAGATGTCTGGCCGCCTTTTGCCAAAGCCAACAAAGGATATAAGGAATGAAATTGGATTAACAAACAGCGAGAGGTAAAAGGAGACATGGTCTCTTAAAGAAGGGACGACATGGAAGGATCAGTTATGAAAGAATAATACAGTTAAACAGTGGAAGTCACAACAAAATGAGAAAAATCAAAGGAATGCTAAGAATGTGACAAAAACTCAAATTAAAAATAAAATAGATAATGAATTGAACAAAATGAGAGCTGTGAGGGCAGAAGAGAGAGAGTTTGATGTAGTAGGGGAGGAAGAGCAGGATGGACTAAGAGGAGGAGGAGAGAAGGAGGAGGAGAGGAATGAGAGCGATTTAGGATGACAAGCAGATTTAACTGAAGAGAGAGAGAGGAGGCAAGAGGGAGAGAATTGGAAATTAATGGAGGGGAGAGATAAGAAAAGAAGGAGGAGGAGGAGAAGACGGAGGAAGGCTGGAGGGAGGGAGGAGATATAAGAGAAGAGACAAGGGGAGGAAGAGGAGGAGGGGAAGAGATGGAAAGAGACAGATGAAGAGTGAAAACAAAAGAAGGAGAAAGACAAGAATGCTGGCGTAATGAGAGAGGGATGGGAGAGGGTGAGGATGGAGGGAAGACGGAAGGAACGAGAGAAGAAATGAAAACATAAGGAAGGAAATGTGAGGATATGAGGAGACAAGGAGAGGAGGAGATATGAGAGTATGGATGAAAGGAAAGGATGGAATGATAAAGGAATGTGATAAGGAAGTAGGGAAGGGAGGGAATCATGGGAGAGAAGGGAAAAGGAAGGGCAGAATAAATCAGGAGATCGGAAAATGTGAGAGGAGAAGGGCAAAGGGAGGGAGAACGAGAGATGGGGTAAATAAGGAGATATGGAGTGATGGGGAGAGTGATGTATTCCAGTCATTCTGCTGGAATGGCTTCGGCCAGCTGTTCTCTGCTCTGTTACTACTGGACACACACACACACACACACACACACACCAGCTGACTCTGAGTGTGTCCCCACAGTGCCCCCTCCTGTCAGGTTGCAGTAACTGTTTATATGGTTTACAGGGACTTCTTCTCCAGGATGGATGGATGGATGGATGGATGGATCATTCTGGAATCTGTTTTATGTTTTTATCCACCGGGTCAGGAGGGGGGATCCATGCCAAATCTGATTGGACGGTGGAATGTTTGAATTGAACGAGCCGATGTGCTAATTGGCTCGTCCGTTAGCAGCAGGTCTGTTGAAGCAGGTGAAGCCTACTTATCTCCATGATCACTTTTGCACGACTGATCCGAAACAGCCTTCTGTCCACCTGGATGTTAAACTCCCAGCGTGACTGTGGCGGGGGCTGCTGTTCTTCTTCCTCCTCCTCCTCCTCCTTTACGCTTCATTACTCCTCATCTCTCATCATCTGTCTGCTCTCTCATCACCCTCTCATCCTCCTCTCTCCCTACACAACGTATTGCACCCATTACCCAGCATGCATCAGTCATCCACACTCATCTACTCTCTCTCTGGCTGGATTCACCCTCTTCAAGGATTTTATCAGCGGAGGAAAAATGGCACTTTTTTTCACGGCTGACATGTTTCTGTGAGCTTACAAAAACATTTTTTACACAACATCGCTCTGCTCACACATCTCATCACTTTTTAACTGAACAATGAGAACACTTCCAAATATGGTGTCGGTAGCTCTTAAAGTGAAAGTATTTGTTCAGGCCGGTGAGTCATACTCACAGTATGTAGAGCTACCACATGCAGCCAGTAGAGGCGCCAGAGGACCAGGAGACTAATGTTAAGCACCGTAGAACAAAAAGGCCTTGGTGAGAGCGCAGGTTACGTATCTCTTCTGGGACGATGAAAAGAAAACTTTATACGTTTGACAAAGAACCGACTTGTTTGTTTCCGACACCTGATTCTCTTCAGAGAGACCATCAGCTGGTTCAGTTAACTCCTTGTTTTGTTTGAGTAGTTCTACTTTGTTGACCTCTTAGGCCTCCATATTAAGCTGTTGGTTTGTATTGTTTTGCCTTTTTTTGGGTCAATAAAAACCCTATTTTTCTAACAGAACTCCTGTTCTCATCGCCTCGCTGCTTGGTCTCCGACAGTCAGGTATCGGGTCCGATACTGTGCTCATGTTCTCAGACAAATACTCCGATACAACATTAGTGGATTCATTTTCATCAGCCATGTAAACAGCTGGGAAGGAATATTGCTTTTTAGGGGATCAGGGCAAAACAGGACTATAATGGTGCATGTAGAAAGAGTCCTCGTTGAGTTCTACGTATCGGAGGCATCGCTCAGCGTTAGCACGCGTTAGCACACGTGTGGCTTCTCTTTTCCTTCACTGCACACAAGGATATAGCCTCTGTTGCTGTGAAGGTGAGAACAGCCACACACTAAACCGAGATCTCTGCAGAGAATTGAGAAAAACAGAGCTTTTATGGATTTCTCTCAAGGATAACACTTTGTGGGACTGAAAGCATGGGAGCAATTTGTTCATTGGACCGGTGAAAGCGGTGTGGAGTTACAGCGATACAGCAGTTCAGCTGGTTGCCACCCTTCAACCGGGAAGGAGGCTGTTCTGTTCTATGCAACTCTGGGACAAAGCAAGCGGCGGCTGCTGCATTAAAGGACAATGTTACTCACAAGTCATACAGGATATTGCTGAATGCAGAAAACTGTAGATGACAGTAATATATCTAGTTAACGTCAGCGATGTGAATTATTAGTGTCGATGGTCATGTGACACGTCGTGGCTCGCTTGTCACGTGAGTCATCAGTCGGCCGAGTTAAAGCGAACCGCCTCTTTTCCTCAACCTAACTAGGTGGTTTTGTCGTATGACAACGTAACTTCCTGCGGAGACGGGAGTTTATTTTGAAAAGACACTTTCTGATGCACTGGAGAGAGAACGTGTTGACGGGTCATCACAGACCAATCGCGGCTCGGGGTGTATTGAATTGAATTATAATATGATCTATTTCTTTAACTGGTTAAATGTTTAAGGAACTATGACCTCCAAAGGATTTGATGCAACATGATGAAATGAAATCAGTGATGATTTCCCCCCAAATAATAACAGAAGGTTATAATAATAATAATAATAATAATAGGTTGACACTAGGATTGTCATGTAGGAAACATGCTGAATAAATCCTCCCTGGAATAGAAAAGAGACTGAATGATGTCCCTTATTAAACAAGAGCTCAGCATGAATGTGAGCGTTCTTGTATCAGCAGCAGTGGTGGCGCTCAAAACAATAGGAATGTCGAAATAGAATAATAATGATGACTCATATACACTGTTGCCCATAAAGTTGGAATATTTTGTTTTCAGACACATCCTCTGTTTTTTCCTCTTTAAATGCATCAGTTCGACCAGGTGCAACGATTTCACTATGTGTCACAATCACACCGGTGAAATTAATTCATGCATTACATTAGCTTGGCGCGATAAAAGACATTTGTAAATGATTCCAACCTTATGGTCAACCCTGTGTTTTGTCCAGACGGGTCATATGGCCAAAGAGTGCAAGGGGCTATGTTAGCTAGTCTCCTTGTATATCATCAAATAAGCACCATTACAAGTACGCCGAATTAGCTATTAGCAGCTCCAGTTTGCAGTGTACTCATTAATATACAGACGACTGCAGTGTATTACTGTGATACTGAAGGAAACTTAAAAACCAATGATTCTCAGACCAGATTGTTTGTCTCCGATTGCTCAGCAGAATAATGGACATGTTTGTTCATGACAGCCATCAGAAACACACTCGGAGAAAGTAAGTCAGGCTGAATCTAAAGAACGTGTGGAGAATGTCTGGGTGCTCAGATGTGAGTGATGACTCATATCAGAGCTATCGGCCCCCGAACCAGAAGCTGAGAGGCAAATAAGTGACTTCCTGTTTCAGAACACCAGCATGCACAGAAACACATTCTTCCTCGTCTTCAGCTGAAACTAGGGTGTAAGGTGGCGACGGGGGCTCACCGGATGTGCTCGTCGGTGACGGTGAAGGCCCGGCAGAGCGGCTGGGACGTGTTCAGCCAGATGGCCGGGTTCTTCTCAGCCGCCACAGACGTCTGTCCCGTGATCGGACCCGAGGTCATGTGCAGAGCGCTGGCGATGGCCGACAGCAGGGTGTCATCGCCCGAGTCCGGACCAACACCTGCACAGAGAGACAGAGAGAGAGAGAGAGAGGTCAGGGGTCAGGGGTTCGGGACCGGAGCACGCTGTGTGATCTGGTTCATGATGGAGACTTACTCTGCAGGCCTTTGGGCAGCTCCATAGTCCGCAGCACTTCCTCCGTAACGTCTGACGCCTGCAGACCTTTCAACCTCCGCTCCCAAAACAGCTGCAGGCAGACAGGCGGCAGAAAGTTGAATAGCTGCTGTGGAACAGTTTTAGTTTTCTCTCACATCAGCCTCACTGTTTTCTGATCTGGAGTCTGCTAATATATTGATGCCAACCAAACACTACAATACTTCAGTGCTGATCCTGCCCTACAGAACACTGAATACTTACAGGAAACCTGACGTGAACACAACTACTCAGAAGTCAGTCAGTCGGCTACAGTGTAGCTGACATACGCCACTTCACATATGGAAGTCCATGAACAGGCAACAGCAGTCATAGAGAGGCAGAGTGCCAATCCTTCCAGTGGACCACTGTGGGCCCTTACTTTGGGAAAAAATGCATGGTAGTCTATGAGGAAAGACAAATCATTTTATGATCCCATTTGAATTGGGCCATGGATGACACACATGACGCTTGTCTATTTGCATTCATATCAACGGGTGAAATCTGAAACTCTATTAGCCATAAATAGAAATGTCCACCACAGGTGTCTACTAATGGAAAGCTCCATAGCACAGTGAGCAGAGGCAGAGCCTCCCGTAAACATTCAGGTTACACCATTTATGGCATCTATACGTACTTATTCAACACTTCCATCCCTCCTTCTCTGCCTGTCATCACACCATCTTATCTTTGTGTTAGGCCTCTTTTCCCACGACACGTCAGCACCCTCTAGTGGCCACAGTCACAATGACAACCCGGTTTCCTCTGGCGTCTCTTGTGTAAACAGCCTGACCTCGCCCTCAGGCATCAGCATGGCGACATCAGCGTGTGTGTGTGTGTGTGTGTGTGTGTGTGTGTGTGTGTGTGTGTGTGTGTGTGAGCCTCTCACCTGTCTGGGCTGCTCGCTAGCTCGCTGCAGGTCTGCCTTCACCTTGTTGCCTGGGTGACTTGTAACCTTGGTGACAGGCTGTTTAAAGATGGACGCCGTCTGTCTGATTGGCAAGGCAGTGTTCAGGTCCGGTTTACCTCCCTGGATGAGACAGAGACACAGTCTGTGTGGAGAAACGTCTCCTCAACTTCTTTCCTAATTCCTTTCTTTTTCCCTGCCTTCCTTCCATCCCAGCCTTCTTTTCTTCCTTCTCCTGGGTTACCATCCTAATCATGAGAAAGACAGTGGTAATAAACCTGTGTGTGTGTGTGTCTGTGTGTGTGTGTGTGTCTGTGTGTGTGTGTGTCTGTGTGTGTGTGTGTGTGTGTGTGTGTGTGTGTGTGTCGAGCTAAAAGGGTTAACTCTGAGTTGAGGTTTCACAACAACAGGAATGTGTGTGTTTCTACCAAGTAATGATGCGTGAAGAGCAGCAGCAGATAGTTACAAGCCATGTCAATACAGCACACACACACACACACACACACACACACACACACACACACACACACACACACACACACACACACACACACACACACACACACACACACACACACACACACACACACAGTAATGTGTCTCTGCCCCGTTGAAGGATGTTGATGCGTCTTCGACTGAAGACAACAAACAACTTCAGCTCTGGTTTCGTTTCAGAATAAGGAATAAGGAATGGAAGACATGAGACGGTGACGGGGGGGAAACATGGCTGTAAATCACCAAATGGATGATAGTCGAATCCCATTCACGCATGTGTTTCTAATACTATATTACAAGGAAGGATCTTCTCATGACGCTCTCACAAAGAAAACTATTCCCCAAACAGTAAAAGCTCTTTCTCTTGGGAAGGTTCCTACTGACGACCTGAAGAGGCAGCCATGATGAGGAAACGTCCAATGCTTCCTTTCTCTTCTCCTTAGGGAAACACCAGACCGTCCTTTACCAGACAAAGTGGTTAATGCATCCATTCGGCCGTTCATGAAAACAAGCGATGCGCCTTTCTTATATGTGACAGTTACTTCCACACAGACTTCTAATAATGATTTATGTTGTTACATCTGAGTGGACAGTGATGACCACTTTGTTTCACTTCATTTGTATTCATTTATTGGTTTGGAACATGTTACAAATAAGTTTAATGATGAATAAATAAATAAAATGAAAAGTAAATATAGCAAACTGCCAAAAACAATTCTCATAAAAAACATTCACAATCAACATGAATAAATATTACACGAGGAGGAAAAGCAGAACCGACCCCTTCACTATGAATCAAACAATTAACTCATTTCTTTATCAAACTCTTGTGACTGGAAGATTTTTTCAATGTCAATTCCAAACTTGGACATGAAGTTGTGAGTTGGCTGACCACGACAAGATCGTCTTTTATTTGTCCCACTGTGGGACAGCAGCAAGTAGTTCAATAAAATATAACTATAAAATATGTAGTTTTTTCTCATGGGATTGTTGGCAAAAAGTTGTTTATAGAGAGGCTTAGTCCCGCCCCTTCTGTTGGACCACCATGGGACCTTATTTCAGAAAAAATACATAAAGTAGTCGTACATAATATGTGGAATAATATGAGGCGGATGGCCCCGAGACCCGACACCAAAACATGCAAAAGCAGTGTTTGGTGTGCACTCGCATGTCACCTATTTCTAGCATTTTTTGGGGCGTGTATGAAAATTGAAATATCCTCGACTTATCAGCCGTTAGCGAGGAGTCACACGGCTCATCAATGTTTTGACACTTGGCCCAGGCAGCCTATCAAATTGAGCGAGAGGCGGGGTTTACTACCTGACCACTCCCTTCCCGTTTTGATGCTGGTAGATGTGGTAGGAACAGACATGCATATGCATATGAAAGGTTGATATTAGTGGTTTTGAATAAAAATCCACAAAACATTTTTTGAGTAATCTCCTCATCCTGGGCTTTTCCCCTCCTCCTCCTCCTCCTCCTCCTCCTCCTCCTCCTCCTCCAGCAGAGCTACATCAGGAGCTCCATGTCTGCTTGAAACCGTTTTCTACCCATTCATCATATATATAATATTTGATCGCCTGTTTTGCACGATTGCACTTTGCCGAGGGGCGTTTTTGGAGCGGTTGTGCCTTCACGTGTGTTGGAGTGATCGCACTGTGGAAATACATAATTAGAAAGAAGGGTCTGAAGGCAAATAAGAGAAAAGGCTTTTCACTTGTAGTGTTTCATTTGTTTTGTTCTTTTCAAAAGTTGCACACCTTTGGTTACATTTTCAGGGCCAGTATTGGGGCTTGGAGAAATTATTTCCCACTCCTCCTTCCTGCTCCCCAGAGGATGAACCCTGTATATAGACCTTTCCTCTCATGCCACCATCAGAACAAACTTAACTGAGACTTTCTGACATGTTGTGGTTGTGATGAACACAGCAGCCTCCGTAAACCACTACGGCACACGAGAAGGACGTTCTGCTTGTTAAAGGTTACTTCAGGTCATGAGGGTCACTTCCTCAGACCTTCGTCCTTTCTTTGCTTCACATGCTAACTCCCTACTTTCTGTGTTTCTTATCATATCCACCAGGAGACGGTGCGATTGTCACGTCTGAGTGAGTGTGCATCTCCATGTCTGTCCACGGCTAACCTCGCATACCGTTGCACCAAACTGCAGAATACGTTGCATGCTCATGTCTGCATGCTTGAGGAGCTCTCCTGGCTGCAGTGACTCACTTACTCAAACACCTTTTATTGGCGGTTTGACACTGCCACTGATAAACCCCCTCCTGGCTGGTAGAGGCCCCAAATGATCACACACCCGAGTGCACGGTTGACACCGAAGTCTGCAGATGTAGACGGAGCTACTAGGGTTTACTGGCTGAATTTGAGTTGCTACAGCCACGACGGTCTGTCTCTGGAGCTCACGCCTTCTCTCCTCCCGGCAGACTCTCCCAGCGGTGGGGGGTGGGGGGTGGGGGGTGAGGCGTCTCATTTGTGGTCTGACCATGAGATTAAGTGGCCCATTTTCAAAAGCTCCAAGCTGACATCAGCTCTGGCTACCTTATTTGTCGAGGCTGCACCGCCAAGGCTTTCATCATATGGAAGTGGGCGTGGTTTGATCTCTCAAGCTCCTTGTCCACTTTTTGGCTTTTGCAGTGGGTGGCCTTAAGTTACTTTAATAACTTTTATCCTGGCTCAAAATCTCACAAGATTTACATGCGCTGTACCGGTTTCCACACACCTGGCCCCAACATCGGCGGAAAAAAACGCGGCAAATTTGGCGGCTTTTTTTCAGTTGCTACAACTGCGAAGGCCTGTCTCCGAAGCTGCCGCCTGCTATTCTCCAAGCGTCGAAGCAAACTTCCAAACATTATTGGGACAAACTGACAATATATTGGGAATCTAAATTGTTACTCTCTCGCATTCAAATATTACCAGTTAATGCAGTGACAAACTAACAGTTTTTGACCTGGCTCAACATCTCTTACATTCTTGCTGATGAAGCGTACAACCGAGTTTTCCTCCCGTAGACAAAATCCACATGCTCTGCAGTGCAAACGGCATGTCACACTTAGGATAAAGGATAAATGATTTTCAGTTTGACCACACACACTGCTGACTGCATTTCTGCTGAGTCGGTCATTCAATCAAATATTACAGCAGTGTGTGTGTGTGTGTGTGTGTGTGTGTCTGTGTGTGTGTGTGTGTGTGTGTGTGTATGTAGGGGAGTCAGACACAACACAAGACACCTATATGCATACCTGCATTGAGACATGACAGCACAAGCTTCACATCAGCTCTCTGATCTGTGTGGGCGGAGCTTATCGTGGCACTATCACTGCTCTGTCTGCTAGTGTAGCCTAAACACTGGAAATCTTGGTTTGTGATTGGCTGTCAGGCATTCCCAAATCAGAGCTACTGATGGTTTTGGGCTTTGTTAGTATCAGGTGTGTGTGTGTGTGTGTGTGTGTGTGTGTGTGTGTGTGTGTGTTTGTGTGTTTGTGTGTCACCTGACCAATGGTTAGATGACCATTCAAATTTAATTAGATAGATTCTGTAACATGTAAATGAGTCCAGTCTGCTTAGATCAGAGATACAAGTCAGAGACAAGTCAGAGGCTAGACACAACGAGACCAAGGCAAGTCCGAGTCAAAGCACCAATGAGACCGAGACCAGCCACAGCTAATAGACTGGACTCAGGACTCCAGCTCTGATACATGTTATACTGTCACATGAATGACGAGACTAGAAGACAGACAGACAGAAAGATCAATAGTCGGTTCACCCACTCATCACTCTCTCCCTCTGTGGCGAGTGAGTGATTGTCAACTGACTGGCTGAGCTGTCAACCTGTTGCAGGGAGAGCTGTGTTAATCTGATAATCTGATAACCCCCCCGTCTCGGATTCTTCTGTTACCTTGGCCAAACTGAGCGGGTCATGTCGGAATCTCTGCTTGTTCTTCTGCAGTTTCCCGGGCATCATCTTCCCCGTCCGGAAGTCGAAACATGCCAGATCAAATGTGTTTCCAAGGTAACGGGACAACTGAGGCTTACTCCTGAACTTCTTTCCTGAAGGACTGAAGGAAGAAGGAGAGTCAGACAGATGAAGAAAAAAACGTATAAAAAAACATTTGTTTAAAGATCTTTAATTGTTTAAATTAAAGTTATGTTAACTGACATCGTGACTAGTCAGAACTAAAGTGGAGGTATCTTGAATTTGAGACAGAATTGGAGAATTTTACTTTGGAGTTGTAGTATTATCAATGGAAATATCTGGAAAATGCCTATTATCGGCCGATATTAGGCATCAACTATCGGTTACTATCGGTATCTGCATTCATAATGGCCGACAAATTTTAAAAATAAAATAAAAACGGACGAAACACCCTTATAGAACTTAACAGAATTTGTCTCCAGTCTTGTTCAAAGTTATATTTATGAAGCTTACCAAGTCTTTTAATACTGGTAACTTTGTGTTAGGTTGTTGTTATTGTGTTTTTGTTCAAAGGACTTTAAGTTTCATATCTTAAGTTTGTATTTTTATACATTTTATTTATCAGAACTTTAATATGTTTTGATGTTCCGTTGTGACAATAACATTTTATTGCAGTTTATTTTTAAACTGCATTATGATATTATTTTAGTGAAAACTCATAACTAACTACAAATAACAAATGTTAGGGAAATCTGTTAATGTTTTGTTACGCGTTTCTGAAATAAATAAAAAATATCAGCCGATATATCGGAATATCGGATTTTTAAATCAACAAACATTTGTATCGGTATCGGCCTTCAAAATCCTTTAGCGGTCGGGTTTCAAGCAGTCCGAACAGTAGAACCAAAGGCTCCTGAAACACAAAGGATCTGCATTCTTATTCAGAAAGTAATTGGGGATTAAACTGAGCTAACACACACTTTATAGCACTGTAAATTAGTGCTGTAACTAGCCATCAATAAACCGCAGATGTGTATGATGAGAATCCGGCCACAGGGCAGGAACAAACATGGCTGCCTCACATCTGTCCACCATTTCAAACGCATGAACTCATTTCAATCTCGTCAGCGTTGATGCCGTCCAACTCTTTAACCCAGCCTGAAAACGACACTTAATGACATAAATGATGGAAGCTGCCACCTTCTCATGTCTGATGGTGCAACCATGGAAACACCTCCCGCTCACAGCAGGACCTGAATGCAACTCCAGGGAGGATTTATACAATAAGATACAATACAATTTGTTTTCCCCTTCGGGACAAGCACATAAATATTGCTTGCATTATTCAGAAATTACAACGTTAACGCGTTCTGTGCTCCGTTATGTTCAAAATATGCAATGGCTTTAAAACACGTTTCAAGTTTTGGCTTAATAAGTGGGCAAACACAGTAACATATGATCTCATCCTTTAATACATGATGACATGACATAATGAACCCCCATCTCAGGACCTATTGGCTTTGGGTCTGATGCTGAATAATAATATTTCCGGGGTTCTGATGTCGCCAGCAGATATCTGGGCCAAGACTTCCTTTTCCGCGCGCTGCTCATTGTTTACAGTCCGATTAGCAAATTGAGATAACAGACTGGGTTGCAGCTGAGGGACGACGTGTCCGACCGGATCATTACACAAGAAGACACTTCACGAGCTCATTCTAATTCAATCAAAAGCTGATTCATCTTCAGGTGATTCACTGCGCTCCGTCTCTTTGCTCTCCACAGACTGTTTCAAGTCTGCACCAACACAACTGGTCAAAACACCTCAGACTTCAAACGGAACCAGAGCGCTTCCGTTTCCATTGTTGCATTAGAAAGCAGAATGTGTTTGTAGAGACTCTAACCCTAGTCCTAAAACCAAGCCTTAAAGACCTTTGCACAGAGGGCAGGACCAATAAACAACATTAAAATGCTCAACGCCCTCCTGCAAATATTATATGCTTCAGGCTTTTATTGTGAAAGAGTGGATCTGGTATGCGCTGCCTCTCAAGGTTAAAAGGAGTAGCAAAGCTTGGCGTCTCAGTTCCAACCATGAATCTGTCTAGCTTCATGAACACAGGCACGACCCGACTACTATGGTACAACTCGATTGGTTGACGATTTTATTTCAAGGCGCGAAAGGAAAATCGTCCACGTTCCGACAAGTTGAAAAACTATGCGGAATATTCATGTTTTGGACGAAAATATTCATGACAAAAACAGCAGTTCGAGGAAAATATAGTGACAGGGCAGGGCCAAGCAAAATGCCTTCTCTTTCTTAAAAAAATTGTCCCCAAGGTCCCCAAAGGGTCATCGGCCCTCTCAAAGACGGAAGATCAGGAGCAGACACACAGTCGCTCAGCTGTATCTGACATGTAGGTCAGCAGCCGCACCGCAAAGATCAGAGGATATGTGTGTGTGTGTGTGTGTGTTTGTGTGTGTGTGTGTGTGTGTGTGTGTGTGTGTGTGTGTGTGTGTGTGTGTGTGTGTGTGTGTGTGTGTGTGTGTGTGTGTGTGTGTGTGTGTGTGCACGTCTGATAGTAGATATCGTGTTTCGTCTGGCTCCAGCTCCTCTGAAGCTACACGCTGCTCACTTTGAGTGAAATATCCAAACACATTATGTATCCAGGTTATCTGAGCGTCGTGTGGATCAGAACTGAGAAATAAAAATGTGCCTTTGAATGAAACTCCTGACAAACAGTGAGGGATGGTAGAGATGGGGCCCGGCGGAGGCCTCGGCAGGGTTTACTGCACTTCCAGTAAGTCAACCTGCTGACTGGTTTCCTTACTGGAACTGATGAGTCACGTCACCCAGCAAAGCGAAAGTAGCGTCCGAGCTGCTGATCTCCTTCCATGTCAGCGCGGATGTTTCTGACTCTGAGCCGTTAATCTGATCGAGGCGCGCCTCAGCTGCTGATCAACAGGAAGCGGCTCTGTGGCCTCGCCGCAGACCCGCACCAGGAGTGACATCATTTCCTCTATAATCTCATGCAGCGGTAGTTAGTGGAGATAGAGAATCAGGAAAAACATTTTCACGCCTTCAAACAAAGCGAGTACGAGTGGAGCCGAGCGGGGAGACGACGGCGTTTGCTGCTGAAAGTTCAAATTCATTTGATCACTATTCCTAGCTGGTCGTGTTAAAAGGGCAGGACCTTTCTGACAAACACATTAAAAGGTTGACCAATCACAACAGAGCAGGCCAGCTGACCAATTAGAGCACACTGGGCTTTTTTTGGAGGGAGAGGCAGGAGGTCAAACAGAGCGTTTCAGAGAGAGGCTGCTGCAGCACAGCCTGATGGGAAAATAAATTAAAGCATGTAAACACGCTCTAGCAGTCACTATGAAGCAGGAAAGGAGCAGAACAGGTCGTTTTGAACACGACTAGGTTGAAACCGAGTCTATGCTGGACCACGTATAGTCCATTTCCAAATTGTGGCCCAAACTGGTACACAGTCGGTGGTCGAGTCTATAATGTGTAGGAGTCCCAGTTATATTAGTTTTTAACGTGTGATGAAGTGGAGCGCCTTGGTGGAGAGAGCACGCCACGTAACTGCAACATCCCCGGTTCGATACCAGCCGGAGGACCTTTGTAGCATACCGCTCTCCCTCCCCCGTTTCCAGTCGGCCTCTTTACTTTCCTCTGTCCAATAAAAGGTGAAAAATGCAACAACACATATACTGAAGCAGCACATCAGATGACACAGTACGCTGAGGACCGTTTGGGTGCATAGAGGTCCCGCCCCTTCCGGTGGACCACCATGGGGACCTTAATCCAGAAAATGGGATTCGAGTTGAGCATGAGCCTCTTCCAACCGTGCCAGGGAGCACTCACACTAGTCAAACAAACTTGGGCACGATGTATAAGCACCCGGTGGAAGGCGTGTCCAGCTGTGTTGCCACGGAGATCCTGTCAGTCAGCTCAATATTACAGATGGAAATAACCTATAGACGGCCAATCAAAAAGGTCATAAAAGGTATGAAAATAACGATGCTGCCCAAGTTTATGGGTAAATACCGGGGGAGGGGGGGTAACCAGGGCGATTTTGACCGGTTATGCAAGTTGGTCATATCATAACGTCAGTGAACACAAGTGACACACTGTCTCTAAGCTACATCAGCGGGCAATAACAGTAATTAACCACTTCTAAATGACATCAAAACGAGAACATTCATTTACCACACCATTAAGACCTCATCAGCCACTCACAACTGTTGGTCAACAAAGACCATTAATGCAACTGGAATTTGCAGACAGCCTGAACGAGCACTTAAATGCAACGTGAGAAACACAGATGATGATTCTTGTGGTGGGAGTTCAAACCTCCGACCCAGAACTGTAGACAACCACAGAGTGAGTGCTCAAACCCGGTATTTAATTATGAATGGGCTGCTCCGACAGGAACTCGATACATTGTAACTTCTCTGACGGATCAATCAGCGACTCTGATCAACTTTTAGAAGCGCAAGTGCGCTCAGAGCCGCCGGTGACACGGAGGGTTTCGGACCATTAAACAGGCGTACTGGTGTGCCTGATCGATCACCGCTGTGACGCTCCTGATCGCGGGCTGATCACCGACTGATCGATGAGTGTGCCGGAGTGTTGCGGGCTACCTGTAGTAGTAGACGTCGCTCTTTCCAGCGCTCAGTCCTGACTTCCTGATCACTTCTTCTTTCTTCCAGCCGGGCGGCAGAGCGGAGCAGTCGGTCTTCTTCTTCTCCATCATCAATCCCCCCCGATAATCCTCCGATCGGACCGATCGATCACTCGGTAAACACGGATACGGAGCCTCCAGACGGGCAACGTGGTGGTGAACCCAGCGGAGCGGCAGCCCGGGCGGGCGGGCGGGCCGACGTCACGGACGTTACGTTAGCGGAGGCGGCGGCGGCGGCAGATCTCCCTCCGCCCCGACTCTTTATTGCTGCTTATTTCGGGTTCAGTCCAGATTAATGGATACGGAGTGTGAGCTGGGATATCCCGGGTTAAACTAGCTTCGGCTCCGGATTTACTTCAATGTAGCCTGCCTCCGGAGAGAACCAACGGATGATCTCAACTGAACTGGACCAACGGCAGGCTGTGACGTCTGCGATAACACACGCACGCGCACGCACACACGCACGCACACACACACACACACACACACACACACACACACACACACGCACACACAAAAAAGAGAGAGAAAGATCGTCTATTGTGACAGATGAATGACTCAGTAATGATCCGTGATAAACACGTAGGCAACCCCAGAGGGCCAGTGGGTTGCATTCTGGGAGAAATGGAGTTCGGCATTTAGGCCGTCGCCATCTTGGAATATTTGCAACCAGTGAAGGAAGTGGCCATATTTGGACTATGGATGAGCTGGTGGATCTGACTCAAGCGGCACCCTTACTGGATCTGGATTCTGCTGTGAAGCTAAAGTTAGCTTCATATAGCTGTGTTAAAGTCATCTTAGTCGCTAATTACTACTAATTAAAGCATCCTCTGCGTTATGGTCTGTTTGACTCTCAATGGACCATAATTTACTAAATGAACATCATGCTGGAGTGCCTTTCAACCAGAGGAGTCGCCCCCTGATGGCCAGCAGACAGAATGCAAGTTTAAGGTACTTCGGGGATGGTTTCACTTTTCAGAAGCGGAGGTTCCTGCTGTTCTGCTTGGAACACTACGACCTAAATGTTGAATTTAATTTTCCTGTAATGTATATCTACTGAGAACATTTCTAACATTTCATTCAAAATCAAATTTGACTGTAAACACAATTGCTCTGGACCAAACGGACATTGGCAGTTAGTCAAAACTCTCTCTGCTTATCTGTTGACAAACAAAGATAAATGGCCGATGAGATTGTCCGTTTTTTAAGTATTTTTTTAGGAGTTTGAGTGTGTGTTCATAAGACACACTAATTGTGAATAGTTTACTTTGGATCTGCATTTCTATAGCGCTTTTCTAGTGTTTTCGACTACTCAAAGTGCTTTACACTACATTCAGTCTAATTAGCCATTCACACACTAATGGCAGAGGAGCTGCCTGCACGCCAGAGACTACATGTCCAAACTTCATAGCATAAATTATCTTAAATAACTAACTTTTTTAATTTGCCAATGATTTCATTATGGAGATAAAAAAGAAATTTAATTAATTTAATGCTATATCAATTTACATGTAGACTGCTTTTTTATTTATAAAATATAAATAATAATACCGTGCAACAAATATTACTTTTCGGTAACGGTTGCAAATGCCTTTTGTTATCTGGAACTTTTTCTGGTGCCTGGACTTTGAGGCAGAGTGATTGCTCACTGCTTTCCTTCATCTTACACCTCTCTGGTTCAAGCCCCCAGTGACGTCACAGGCTCTGGGCCTGCAGCACCCATGAACACTGGAGGGCGGGAGCTTGGATAGTGGAAGTGCTTATTGTGGCGGATGTTTTGAATGGTTATCTTTTGCTCCCCTGGATTTTTGCTCATTCGTTGATTAATTAAACATTTGTGACTTAGCCGTAGACTATATATCAGAAGTGGATGTAGTCACCTTGATGTCACCCTTTGGGATGCGGACTATGGTTTTTAAGTCGCGAGTTTGGCATTTTAGCCGTCACCATCTTGATTTTTGGCTGTTGCCATGTTTGTTTTTTGCAAACACAAATGTCGCGAGAGGGTGGAGCTTCAGTACAGCCTGAATGAGACATTTTTAGGGGAACAAAATGTTAAAACTGTGAAAGAGTTAAAGATATAAAACAAAAACACCAGACCAGACACTGTGGTAGCAAGCTGTTAATCACAAGGTAGCCGTGCCCTAAATTATCCCCTGTTTTAGGGTCTATTTTTCTCTAAATGAACAATAATTTACTAAATGAACATCATGCTGGATTGAAGAAGACTTCAAACTAGAGATTGAGACCATAAACTCATGTTTACTGAGGTACTAAATCACGTGAGAAGAAGATTAATTTTCTCATAGCCTTCTAAACAATCAGATTTCCTTTTAAAATCAGAGGAGTCGCCCCCTGATGGCCAGCAGAGAGAATGCAAGTTAAAGGCACATCAGATTTGGCTTCACTTTGCAGACTCTGAAATTGCTGCCCGAGATCAAAATATCCATGTGTAGTGACTCCACATAAGTATTTACAAGTACAGCCATAAATCATTAGGATCTCCTTCATGAGCTATTGTTCACCAGAAAAAAAATAGTGAGTCAAAAGGAGAAAGGCTCTCATATTAATCTGGCTCCCAGCACATTCACGTATGCCTGGAAACAAAAAAAAGCTAAGGGGAAAGGTATAGTGAGGACATAAATGAATCAACAGTGTCAACAGTATTAGCAACAAAAAGGCCAACCTTCAATTCCAAAGAACGTAAGGTAAGATTAGAGGAAGTAACGGGAAAGAAGAAGTAACAACAAGCAAATGAGAATTAGACACAGCAGCAACCTTAAAAGTTGACTTCCGATTAAGGAAAACATGGCAGGTAAGAGTTGTAGTGTAGAGGGCAGAAAACGGCTATCAGAGGAATTAGGCAACTTTAGAGACCTCATGGGGACTTTGAAGTATAGGCTTGATTATATTGCAGTAATGCAACATTCATGCCAACTGTCATAAAACCTCAAAAAGAAGATGAACACTGGAAGAAATATTCAGTGTCGCAATGTATCTGACCAGTAGTTTTCACGTGGGTTCTGGGAAATGAACTGAAGCTAAAACATGTGTTCCAGCTGTCCTGTGTTTGCAGAGGAACCCTTTTCTTGTGTAGGCTAAAAGTAGGACATGTTACAATGTAGAAATCCCTGTGAAAAGTTAATGTACCGGTATTCAAAGTTTTACTCAAGTAAATCACAAAGCAGGCTAATATTAGTCGGCAAAGTGGTGCTCATTGTTCATACTGTAACCGAGCGGTTGTAATTGCGCCTATACTGAGATATAATAAAATAAAGAAACGGGAAACTCCATTCACGGAACGGGTCGCACTTTATTTAACTCGCCCTCTTGCCTTGAACAACTCGCCAACATCCCGAACACTCACACTTCCGTTCTGTCCCTTCAAATTAAAAGTACTCGGCCGGAAGTAGGTTACAATACTAAAAATAAGTAAAGTGACCGATACACTATATGCATACATAGTAGGCTACAGGAAAAGGGTGAGTGTATAGTATAGGATGGAGCCTAGTGTGAGTGGTGAGGCAGGCCGATGTCGCCTTAACAAACCCCGGGAGACCTTTTAGTCGGCCAACATTATTATCAGTTAAATTGAATGGCCGTTTGCTGACAGGAGTCTGGTGTGTTATCGCAACGATTTCTCCTCAGGTTTCCTCATCCATGTAGAAAACACACTGACCACGGCGGTGTCCACGTAAATACCTGTAAAAAATATGTAAAGGAGTATATTATATTCGTGATATCTTCTTAGCTCACTTAGACGATACATCTCTCTTAAAACAGGCGAAACTAAAATGTGCATGCTTTTTCGCTCATTTAAAAAGGTAACACAACCGGACCTATAACTTTTCTAATCCGCGAGAATGCATCCTTAAATTCGGCATTAGTCACATACAGCAAATAGGTGAGCAAATACGAGTTCACAGTACTTTCGGTTCCCCCTGGTATACAGCGTTAGCATATACTAGCATACAGCTAGCTCCATTGACTACGGGGCGGTACTGTTAGTTAACAGCCACGGTCGGTTTGGAGAATTTGAAAATCCGTAGCATGTAAGGCTTTGCTATGCTGGTAACTATGGGTTAAGTGCGAATGGTGTTTGTCTCAGCGTCCCTGGCGAAACTCATGTGAACAAAACTGATTCCAGACCAGCAACTGAGCTAGCTTTTCCCGGGAAACTTAACTTTTGTGTTTTGAACATCAGTCCCTGAGCGCAGAGGGCTGGACACCAGACAGACTGAAGAGGAAAGATTTTGGAGCAACCATGTAGGTGTATTATTTTCGTTTTAAACAGATTCGCGAAGTGCTGCTACTTGTGCTTTTAACTTCAGTTGTGAGTTTAACTTTTTGTCGTATACGTTTTGGCAACACGGTTGTGAAAGCTCTCGTTAGCTAGACTGAAATAGCGTTACGTCAAACGCGTATTACTTTCCGAATGTACGTTTGTCTCTTGGTTGTTGTTGTTTAGCTAGCTAACGTAGCTGCCGGGTAGGCTCAAACCAACTTAGCGAATTTACGCCAGACAGTTTTGCTAACATTAAAACAACACGAGCTCGATACTGACGGGCTAAAGTGACCCGACACCGTCTTGTATTTTGGGGGCGGTTGTCAGTTCATGTTAAACTAGCTTAGGTTCAGATGAAAGGGTGTCTGAATTTAAAGCATAAATTCCAAATGGAACGGAAAATGTGCCGGATGCTTGTCACTGGTGGCCGCTTGGCTCACTGAAACCTGTGGCCTGTATTTGGGGTTAGCGACGTAACCTCAACTTTAATCCTCCCCGGCGGGTTTTCAGTCCTACGACGGTGGTTCACTTGTTCCTGGGATATCGCCATGGCAACGTATGCTTCGCACCCACACCTGCTCTGGAGGAAGCTATTATATGTGTGCATATGTTTGTTATTATGAGGCGTGAGCCGGTTTTAGCTCAGATCAACTCGTGTTAAACGAATCAAAGCTCGGCGTGCACAAATCAGAAGATGGTAAAACCATAACATAGACTTAAGTCAGTACAGTTGAACTAGAAATTACAGAAAGGACAGCTGGCTGACTGTGTGAATGTGTAAATTAATAGACCTATAATGTCACTGCCCATCGAGATCACCATACATCTTACTATAATTAGCTACAATAAATGTGTGGATATATGTATTAGGGCATGTGTGACTATTTAAGTTTTATTATTTCTGCCCCTGCTACTTCCCACTGCATTTGTGTATCTTATGTTTTATAAGACTACATCCAAGCACCACAATTATTTGGTAGAATACACAAATGTAAGAATAGTCAGATCTACTCATGCTCTATGGGGCAGGTTTATTATAAGGCTGTTAATTTACACATTCACACAGTCTGTTTTTTTTATTTATTTATTTATTTATAATTTGGCCTTCCTGTATTTGGCAGTTTAAACTCTGTTGCTTTTAGTCTAGATTTTGTGTTTAACTTCTTTGTATTTGACTAATATTGTAGTGAGTAAAGGACCGTTAAGCTTGATTGCAGTTGTTGGAGTTAGTTAAGCCAGAACCTGAAGATACCCTTGCTGTGTTGAACTTACTTCGTGGTACAGGCCTCTGATTTGGAATGCCAGTAGTAGGATCACAAATAAGGATGGCTGTTATCCAAAAGTTGTGACATACATGGATTTGGATTTTAAACATATCGCTTTGAACATCTTACACTCCCCTCCAGCATCACACCATCTTTTTCTTCTGTGGTTTTTGTCAGCATGGAGTCCGGCGGCATGGTCGGTGACTTCCTGTCTCCTGAGTCGACGGTGACCTCTCTGCTGTCGAGCTCCGGTTACCTGAGGAGCAGCCTGCTGGCTCCTGAACACAACACCACCATCAGATACAGAGACAAGGTTTGATCTGCTTGTACCGTTTCTTCTACCGTGTCCGTTTTCTATAACACCAATGAGGCACTGGAGGATATCTGCCTGTCTCTCCCTTTTCTCTATCCTGTAATGATAACTGAACCAGTTTGACAGCCATTCATCCCACCTGACAAACAATGATCCTCATCTTTTACACCAATATTGTATTTAGCTCTTCAGTTCAAATGGCAGATTGTAGATGGAAGTTCTGCACTAGGTTTTGGATCAAGAAAATAAGCATTTTAAAGCTCAAATTAGACTGTTAAACTTTTGGACATTTCTGAATGATTTCACTACTTCACTTTAAATGCCCTCCAGTAATCCTTGTGATGTCAGAAATAAAATTCAAGACGAGATTTGGCTGAAAAGATGTTGAAGCCGATGGGCTTCCTAAAATGAATCACTCATGCGTATTGATTGATTGTAGGACTATGACTCAGCCACGGCAGCGTTGGACGCCTATATCACAGACTTTGAGAGGAGTCATGAAAACAGCGTGTCGACAGGAAGTCTGGTTCTTCCACACAGTCCGCCCTCGACACCGAGCAGACCCAGAGTCAGCACACTCAGAAACAAAGACGGTACGTCACCACATCCGTCAAGTAAACATGTTTGTTTTATGTATCAGTTATCGTCATGGTATTGTCCTCATCTGCTTTGAGATAGTTCTGAGGGAGCGTTTAACCGACAGGGAGCTGGACTTCCTGAATCTCCCCGTCAGCTCTCTCCATCACCGTGGCAACCGCGACAGACTTTCCATGACGACAGACGAGCTGCTCTCCGTCCCATACGACGGCTCAATGCCTGTCACTCACACCTCCGCCTTCATCCAAGGTCTCTAAACGCATCACCCACACACATCTGTTGTCACCCCAGGTCCGTGAAAGCATCACCCCCACACACCTGCTACATCACCCTCATCTAAATGTAGTGTTTCCCTTTTCTTTCATGCCGGTGGTTCCCACTTACGATGGCATATTGGTGTGGTCGGTCAATATACTTTATATTTAGGTTATAAAAATGTTTCGTTCTATATACTAAAGACTTGAAACTAGGGCCGGGACTCGATTAAAAAAAAAATCTAATTAATTAGAGGCTTTGTAATTAATTAATTGAAATTAATCGCATTTTAATCGCATATGTATATTTGACCTGAGAACAGTGAGAAGTAATTTTTTTTCACATGGATTTTTCGTATACCATTGAATAATGACTGAATACAGTCCCCCCCCCCCCCCCCCCCCCCACACACACACACACACACACACACAAATGGACCCCCCCTGCCGAGAGAGAGAGACACACACACAGACAGAGAGAGTGTGTATGGTAGTAGACAGTAGTAGTGTAGATATACAGTTGAAATACACATATTTGTTTATCTACTCTTCACATTTATTAAATGTATTTTCTCTTCCTGTTTCCCAGTGCGAGTTTAGATACACAAATATCGCATTTGTCAATCACAGTATTTTATTTTGAAAATTGACCGGAATGTCTCGTGTTTCTTTGTGTGATTTCCTGCCAGAATTGACACGATCGCTCGCGGCATGTGCAAAAAAAATAGAGCAGACGCCGAAACGATCGCATGACTGCACCGCGCCTATTCGCCTAATCGGTCCGCCTGAAACTCATCCAGTGAGAAACGTTCCGGGTGCAAAAATAAGTGCGATTAAAATGCGTAAATTTTTTTTACGCGTTAATCTTTGTATAATTAATTAATCTTAATTAACGCGTTAAAGTCCCGGCCCTACTTGAAACAAAACACACGGAGAGGGTGACTTCATCAGCTTAGTTAATTTATTCCATAAAAATGCTCCCGCAAATGATTGGTGATTTCAAAATGAATATTTGGTTGGGATGCACCGACACCACTTAATTTCGGACCAAGCAGTTTTGCAGTTTTTTCAGTCTGCGTTTTTCAGTCTGCGTGTCGCAGGTCTTCTGACTTGTTTCGTCTGCTGATCCAGGTCTCCTCTCCCAGTCTGGAACCTCACAGCCCCGTTCCTCCTCCTCCAGACCAGCACACAGAACCTGGGACGGACTCAGGAACAGCATCGGTGTCCCCCAACTGAACCATCAGCACCTTCATTCAACCAGGATGTCCAGGAGCTCCAGGTTCATGCTGCTGCCACTTATCTGTCCCTTTTTCTGAAAGATCTGGCTTCTGCCTTGTAGAAGGTCTACATCACTCTTGACCTTTCATTACTTTCTGCAGGTGCAGAGAAAGACCAGGGGCCGCCATGTTGAATCCACATCTTGACATATCCTCAGTCAGCTGCTCCAGGGTGACTATCATTTTCATTTGTGTTTCGGATCTGGATTTGAGTAGGACTGAAGTGAACCTCTTTGTTCCCTCTTCCTGTCTCCAGCAGTCTGCACACAGAGCAGCGGGGCGGGAGTGGGCAGAGCCGTCCTCGTCCCTCCACCTCCCTCGCTGGTTCACCAGTCACAAGAATGACATGGACTGTTCTGGACTCACCAGCGTGCCGGATGTGAAGTACCCAGCCTGGATCCAACGCTGTGATCTAAGCGAGCCGCCGCCACCCTCGGAGTCAGAGCCCTGGGATGACCACGGTACAACACCCCCTCACTGCACCAACACCGCCGGGCTCCACGGCTCAGTCACCTCCATAACACATGCTGCATGTCACCACAGCATCACTGCTTTAGCTGTTTGGCAAAAAGTAGAAATATGAGGCAACGGGAGCTCCAAAAGGTCAACGGCACAGACGGTTACAGAATGAAGTCACTGATGGATGACACTCAAGTTAAATGAAGCTTTTTAATTCGCAGTTTTAGCTGAATGAATCAGAGTTTTTAGTTTCACTGTGCAAAAGCCTTTGAACACATTTAGACCATCATGAAACACTAAAAGTATTTAAATTCAGAATAATTCATTAACAGCATACAAAGTAGAGGACTAGATCCCATCTTCAGTTTTTTAAAACCCCAAAGTTGTAAGAACCGTATGAATAGTGTTCATCTGCTCTAAGCTGTCCTTGTTTGCTAAAGTACTTATACCAACATTACAAGGGATGGGATGATGTAGGATTTTATCATGGGTCATGAATAAAAAACAGCTGATCTCTCCTGTACAATCAAATATTTATTTTTAAGGAAGATGTTTCCTTAAAGCTGTGCCCAGCAGATCAGAACTAAAAAAAAACCTAACAACAATTCTATCTATAGTATATTACTAAGTTTCTCCCAATGTTTCAAACCCAAGTAAACGATTTCTTTTTGCATGAAAACTCATCTCATGATTACTAAGATAATGATTTGTTAATTCAGAAAATCAGGGCATATTTTTCTCAAGTGAAATCATCTTTCTTCCTTAGAATTGTGAGTCGTTAATCCGTAAGTTATCAACGTAAACTGCATATGTGGAACTAAGGCGAGGCAAACCATCCATAACATTTATAATAACATCATTATTTATCATCATCATGAAAAACACAATGATATCACCATGGAAACAATGATACATAGTCTGATGGAGAATATTTTGGCCTGAAACAATCGTGCTTTTTGGTGTCGCTCTTCCAGGTGTTCTCCCACCTGCAGCTCCCAGAGGCGGAGCTCCGTCCTGGGTCGCAGAGCTGGAGGACGAGGAGGATCCCGACCAGGCGCCTGCACCGGTGAGACCACACACAGTCATGTTGTCTGATCAACTCTGTCTGACCTGGAAAGGGATAGCAGAACGGGCCTAAGTCTAACTTATTATTTTGTGTGTGTGTGTGTGTGTGTGTGTGTGTGTGTGTGTGTGTGTGTGTGTGTGTGTGTGTGTGTGTGTGTGTGTGTGTGTGTGTGTGTGTGTGTGTGTGTGTGTGTGTGTGTGTGTGTGTGTGTGTGTGTGTGTGTGTGTGTGTGTGTGTGTGTGTGTGTGTGTGTGTGTGTGTGTGTGTGTGTGTGTGTGTGTGTGTTCAGGTTGACAGCCAGCAGACTCTCAGAGATCTGAGGCTTCAGTTTGCTGAACAGATTTCTCTCTTGGCTGCAGAGAGAAACAGCTCTGACGTCATGGAAACTCTGTTCCGAGGTAAAAAGACAAATGGTTAAATGATGTAACATTTCATTGAGTGTCCGTCATTACAGGCCAGTGCTACTTAAACTCTTTTTCAATAATGTGACACCTTTTTTAAATGTTTTTTTCAGCCAAGTATCCCCAAGGGGTTTGATAAAACGTTATCTGCAGCAGTTTACAATTTATGATTGCATTGAAAATAGAAATATAAAATATTTATTGAACATGCATTTACATTTTTAATCAAACTCATAATTATTTTAGGAGTTATGCATAATAGTACTATAGTAGTACTCCTACATGTACTAGTACCCCTTTTTTGAGAAACAGAGTTAAAGACCAATGATGATGTTTCTGCTGTTTGTGTTCTTCCTCCTGTCAGACAACACGGTTGAGTCTCTGATCCAGAAGGCAGATCGGGTATTGAACCGTCTATGTCAGAGTTCTGGAGAAGCAGACGGTCCCGCAGATCCAGGTGAGACCAGGATTTAGCCCCAGACACCTCCTCCTCCTGCTGGAAGCAGCAAGCTAATGTCAATGAGTTCAGTTCAACAGTGTGAAGGTTGAAGTTTGTTCTCTACACATTTGAATCTGCTGACAAAGAAGAGTGTCAGATTTAGAAGTGACGTAATTATTATGATAATAACAGTGTTGCCATGGGAGACAACTTGCCATTTCTCTTGTTGCTTTAAGTTGACCGGTTCCCTCAAAGTAAATTGACAATGCAATAAAGTTCAAGTACTGTTCAACAAGTTAATGCTGCTGCTTCACAGTAATAATCTTCTAGCTGCAGGTAATGTGAGGAAGGGAAGGGACGTCATTGTGTTGCTTTCACTGTGGAGCAACTTGATTTGCCCTTAGATGGTAAACATTATATTATATAAAGGGAGAACATAAGAAGAGAGAGTCCTCATCCAGAGTGAAAATGTGGGTGTTGCTTTTGTACTGATTAGAACAGCCGGTAGGCTTGATTCACAGCTCTGCATTAGGGGAATACTTCGCCCCCAAAAATGACTATTTGTTTATCAATTTCTCAACCGGTGTTGCTTTGAATTTGTAAAGCAAATGTTGTTTTTCTGTCATGCCTCAAGAAAGAATCAAGAATGGAGAAAAGTCTTGATGAATTTAATTAAATGGCATGTTAATGGCAAAACTAAAAAACAACATTTACTTCAATTCATCCAGACTTTTCTCTTCTTTTGAATTCTTCTTCACTGTGGAGGCTTGGGAGAAGTTGAACAGGGCTCAGTGATTTGATACAGAAATAGTCATTTTGGGGGTGAAGTATTAGCTACAGATCCTCTGCACGTAGTTTCTTGGCCCACTTCCTTCTCAAACACTGGGGCTCCGCCCACGGAGACACCACATGGGGATGTTGGTGGTAGAAGTTGTTGTCAGCAGGTTGAAGAGAGGATCAGTAACTTAACACTCAATATCAACAGCAAATTAAAGAGTGTAAATATTGCAGGTTGACTGTGGAGAGCCTCAGGGCTTTCACTGGGAAGCAGCTGAGGGCAGGATACACACACAGTGTGTCTCGTTGTCGTTGCTGGATCCAGGACCGTTTGTCTCTAGTCTAAATGTGACGATTATTGCACTCTTCGTCACAGAGGTTCATATTTTGTCCATGTTTTCTGCCTTATTGAGTTACTGTTGTTGTTGTTGTTGTTGTTGTAGTCAGTCCGGTGAACACTGAGGAGCTGCTGCATTGTTCTTCCTCACACTGTCGCCCATTCACTTGGTAAGTTTTATTTAAACTGCCTTTAATAGTTCTGATGCTGCATGATGAAACGCACTGAGTGATTGTATGTCGTCCCTGCAGGGACTCAGCAGCAGCAGCAGGGGGCACCATAGAGGCTCTGCTTGGCCGAGGAGCTCAGGTAGGTGTCAGTCCTTCCCTTTCTAAAGGCGGGTCCACACTGGCGTCTTTGAGAGAGTCGGCGTCCGTGACATGAGTCTCCTTGGTGTGGTCGCTCGAATCGGCCCACGTCGGCGTTCATTTCAGCCGATTCAAATGTGTAATCCGCCATTCGAGTCGGCCATATTAAGTAGCCCGACTTAATTTACCGACGCGAGTCGGGCAGTCGGTGCGGTGTGGACCCGCCTTAAGGCTAAGGCCCGCCTCTTTCAGTTGATCAAAGTGTGTCAATGGTGAGAGACAAATAATTATATTATTGATGATGTCATCACCATGCTGGATAAGTAGCACAGCCTGTGAAGTCGCACAATTGAAGTTTGGTGCGCAATTTGGTGTTCAGATACAGTGTTGGGAAAGTTACTCACAAAGTGTAATACATTTGTTTTTCATTATCTTCTTACTTCTTAAAAGGTAATATTTCTTAACGTATTACTTGGTATCAAAAGTAATTAGTTACGTTACCTGTTATATTACTTTTGCACCCCATTCCCTCCTCCTCCAACCAAAACCAGCACAGCGATGCGACGGTGCTTTAACATCATCGTAACATACTAAGCTTACCTGGCACTAAAACCAATCATGTTCTGGTAATACAGTAAGGCGTCGCTACTTAGTTTAATACCTGTAATATATTTACTCTTACACTATTTGTTACTGGGGAAAGTTCCAGTATTACAGCTCAACACTGTTCAGATATACGATATACATTCTGTGAACTGAGACCTCAGCTGGGTTTCTCATGTGTTTCCTGTGGCACAGAAGTCTAAATAATCCTCCGACATTTCCAGGATTACAGTGCCCCCTTCTGTCTGCCCTCCCACCCAGGCTCCGAGCTCCAGTCTCCGTGGAAACGGCATCTTTGAGCACCCTGGTCCAGTGGAGGCTCTGAAACAGATGCTGTTCAGACTGCAGGCAGTGGAGGCACAGCTTCAGCATCAACAAGCACCAGCAGCTCCAACGCTCCCTGAGAGGCTGCAGACAGACAGGCTGCAGACAGACAGGCTGCAGACAGACAGGGCTCAAGTGAAGCAGGTAAGAACAATCACTCTGCACCTGTCACCAGCCTGGACAAAAGGACTACATAGAGGACTACGTAAAAGACTATATAGTGGACTATGTAGAGAACTACATAGTGCACTATAAACAGGACTATATAGTGGACTACATACTGTACTACATAAATGACAATGTAGAGGACAACATAGTGGACTAGATAGAGGACTGTGTAGAAGACTATATGGAGGACTATATAGAGGATATATTTGTGTTTTGTTATAGCAATTGGTTTAAGCAGTATTATAGGTCCATTTGACTGCTTTGTAGCATATTGAGATCTCCACCAGGAGGCAGCGTAACCCAGGCTAAAAATGTTGTGACATAGTATGAAGAACCAAAAGGTATTTCTTGTTGATTTCTTATTCTGATAGCAACAGGATGTTACTTAGTCTGAAGAAGTACAAAGAACAAGTAACTAAGATACTACATACAGAGCCAACAGATGGTCAGAAGATGCCAGCTTCACTGCCCTCCATTCAGCTCACACATCATGGAAATAACAACACCGACTGATTTTTAGACTTCTTCACAACAGACTCCACACAGTATGGACTGGTGGTAACACCTCCTCCTCTCTAGTGTTGAATCCCGGAGAGCCCCAGGGTTGTGTGCTCGGCCCCCTCCTTTTCACGCCGTACATGAAGAGAACGCTGCTGTGAAGTTTCCGTGACAGTGTTGCAGAGTCCATAAAGAACAACTCAGTACTCAATGTCTGTAAAAACCAAAGAGCAGATAGGTGAAGACACACACCCAGGGCTGTAAACTAACTT
Source organism: Eutrigla gurnardus (assembly GCF_963514095.1). Classification (NCBI taxonomy): domain Eukaryota; kingdom Metazoa; phylum Chordata; class Actinopteri; order Perciformes; family Triglidae; genus Eutrigla; species Eutrigla gurnardus. Next base: position 4,112,972 of record NC_139930.1, on the reverse strand, counting down.
TTTGGCAACCTGCCAAGGGGACCGGTAGATGAAAGAATCTACCGGCCAAGTACATTTTTTACCGGCCAAATAATAAATTGCCTCTTTTTGTTGCATATACATCTGTCTCAGTACTTTTCATTGAGATAACAGTATTATAGAGCAGTACATGCTTAGAAAAGAGGCCAAAGTATTATTTAGAAATACATTTTAATATTATTAATTGAATTTCATTCATTTCATCTCAAACATTGCAAATTGAAAACTTTAACAGTGCAAAACTGTGACAAAGGAAACACTCATTAATTACTCATCAGAACTACAGATGGGACCAATCCCATCCAGTATGCATCTCTAATCAGAGATCAGAGCCATTCCCTGTCAGTCTTCCACTTCTCACTGAACTTTCTCACTTTTGCTTTTTTCGTCGATGTTTCGCCTTCTTTGTCACCTTCCTTTCCACCTATCTCCTCTGTATTTTTCCTCTTTGGTTCGGTCACACCGGGAATATGCCGCCACATTGCTGCGCTCGAGTCTCACTCACTGCGCCAAACTTTTAAAGAGTGTGACGCGCACGCTACGTTGCTTCAGGGGAACTATTTTCTACAGCGGTGACGTCGGGCGAGCTACTTCAGTGTGACACACAACAAATCACCGGTTTAGCTTGACGTTTGCTACCGTCATAATTTATCAGTTTACAGCTACTACAATGTTTTGTTATATCATGCATAATTTATTGCAAGAGCACGAGCATCGGGACAAACATTTACCCGCCCCAGTGGCATGTATCCCTCCAAAATTAAGTCGCCAGGGGAATATTTTAGTCACATTTGGCGAGTGGCGACCGCTAGTTTACAGCCCTGCACACACCCCAACATCTATGGAGCTGAGGTGGAGTAAGTGAACAGTTTCTGGGAATCCCCATCACAAACAACCTGACATGTTCATCACACATCTCCATCCGGGTTTAAGAAAGCTCAGAAACAGCTGTAGTTCTTAAGGAAGCTTAAGAAGACAGCATGTCCCTGCAGAGTTCTTGTTAACTTTTACAGCGGAGCAATAGAAAGCATGGGAGTAAAACGGTTCATGTATTTGTACCCAAAAGTTCCGGTACAGGACGTTCGGTTAGGTATGTGACATCCTTTCAGTACGCCCTGTGACCCAAATGGCAGTTTCGTTGTATAACCTGGAATGACAATAAAGATCTATCTATCTTATTTGTTTGTTAGATTTATGTTCCGTGTGTGTGATTAGTAGACACAGTTTTCTGTTGTTGAATTGCATTAACAATACAGACATTTCAGTGATTTATTTATGTTATTTATTTATCATTTTATTGACAATACGCAAGTATTTGAGTATCTTAGCTGCTAAAGTATTAATTATGGCCAATGAGCAACTTGAGGTACGTAGACCCCTGATAGAAAGCATTCTGATTGGAAACATTACCAACTGGCTGGGATGTGCACAGCCAGCTGGTAATCATCAGAACTTCATCTGTACCCATCTACAGAACATCAGTGATATTGGTGACAAGAGGTGCCTGCGGAGAGCCCAAAGATATGAAACATATTGTGTTTGTGTTGCAGAGGCCTGAAGGTGAAGTGGAGCTGGAGAGTTTTCCCGGTGGACCATCACTACAGAGGTAACTGACACTGAACACAACATTAACATTAGAGTTACATAATGAACCTCACAGTTCAACTGAGGAGCTCATTTTCGCCTCCATGTAGACGCCAAAGAGGTTTCATCCGTCATGACTGAAATCACCACTATTGCTGCTTTGTATATGTTGCAGATATGCCGGGAAACCTTGTTTGAGTTCATGTCATCATCATTATCAGTGAATTTCACCAAGCTAAATTCACTGAATCTAGCAAGACACGTCTGCTGGTTTATCACAGCTGGAGGAACCTAGAATCAACTATTTAGCTGTGATTTAATTGCAATAAACAGATAAAAAGGATGCTGAAATAACTCCATAATGATGGTGATTAGTAATAAATCTGATGTCAGGCTTTGTTAGTTCTGTCTGCAAGAAGACAAGCTAACAACTTTTAAAATGCTTGTTTTCTGAATGGAGTCTGGTTGATGGGTGCTAGGCTATGCTATCATTGTAGCTGCTCCCTCAACACTCCGAATAAGGTCATCTAGACATAAATACAGCAGAGACCTTGTTGTTTGGACCACAGACAGTCTTTCTCCACATAGTCTGGTCTGGTCTCTACACTAATGTGAGCTACTATCTAGACCTCTGGGGAACACAGAAATAGGAAGGAAACAGCATTAGTTTCCTCACCTTTGTTTGAGCAACATCAGGGTGACAGGAGGAGAATCTCACAACAACACAGCATCACACAGTTTGTTCGGCCCGTTCCCGTCAGCCATTCACACCGCCCGACGTGAAGTTGTGTCTATTTGCGTCTTTGCATTGACATTTGATGCAATCATGCGAAGCCAAGAATTCACTCTGGGTTGTGAAAACAGCATGATACTAAACAACAGCCTTCTAGGATTGTTGTGAGCATGTTAGCATGCTGATTTAGCATTGAGCTCAATGCACTGCTCTAAGTACAACCTGGCAGAGCGAGCTGGCTTGACTGTCGCAGCTCTACGCTCGACTTCACTAATGTTGGTCTGCGGGTCACCATGCGTTACCTCAGTTGTCAGAGCTCATTATTACAGTATTAACTGAAGAAATGATAACTGATCCAGATGCTGCACTGTGTCCTTGTGATGCCCTGACATGTAAATGTAGTTTGGAAGTGTTTGCATTAACTCACAGTTTAAGAACATTTCTCCTGAATATTTGCGCCCTCAGAGCGATGCATCACCTGAGCCGCCTGAAGGTGTTGGTGGAAGAACCCCGAGAGAAACGCACAGAGGAGGAAGACAAGGAGAAGGACGAAGATGAAGGACGCTACTCCTCTTCATCTGCTGACGGGTTTACAGTATTAACACTCAGCAGAACGCCTCCTGAAGCGACTCCATTGATAACAGGAAACAGCGGATGATTCCGGATGAAGTTGGCTCTGGATTTGTATTTTCAGTAAAAAGGTGTTTCATGTGGACACTAAGGGAACAGAGACCAAACCAGCCTCATTCAGAAATGGGTGTTGAAGTTGAGAGAAGTGCTACAGTGAAATAACGTTTTTAAGTATTAAGCCATTTACATTAAAGAAAGAGACTATGGGGGAAATCCTCTCATTTAACATTTTACCAGATTCAGATGAAGGGATGGTTCCATTAGCTGCGTCACTAAAGTCCTCTTTAATACTCTTTCTGTACTGGACCCGGAGGTGAAACTGTTCTCCATCATCTCTTCTAACATTAGTATTTGTCTTATTGTCACAATGAAGCTCTGCAGCATTGTTAGCATGATAGCATGATGTCAATGTGGTAGCGTGTTAACCTGCATCATTATTTTAGCATAGTTAGCATGTAACATGCTATTCGACAGCATGTTGGCATACTAACTAAAATGCCAATTGTTATGTGTCATTTGTAACTGTGCCATATTAAGATCCTAACGTTAGCATTTTGTAAAATATTTTATTATAAGGCTGAATGTTCGACGTTCATGTTGCTATGCTAAATGGTAAATGCTAAACGTCAGCATTTATAAGCTAAACATATTCGAATAACTCTTATTAAAAAGAAAAATGTTACATAAAGTCAACAATGACGATGTTGTTGATCTAAATGAAGACGTTTGTAGCTACACTATTATTATTTTTATATTTATTTGGGCAAGGTTCTTTATTTAAAACTGATGTATTGAACAGATCGTTAAATGAAAATGCGTTGAAACATTTTATTCTTATTCCTCAAACTAAAAAGGTGTAGTTTTTGTATTTGTAGAGAGATGTGGTTATTATTCTGGTGCCAATATCCAGCGTTACAATACCCAGCTGTACTAACTGTGTTAGCATTAGCATGTTAGCATTCAGCTCAAAGCAGAGCTGGAATGTCCTGAATGGCCTCTGGAATGATAATGCTGCATTCACATTGTTTGCCAATAACCACTTTCTAATTCATGTCTTGTCATTTGGAGCTCAATAATATAGATATGAAGAATGGAATGCTCTATTAAATGTGACAGTATTTTGAAAGTCTATCACCTGAACACGGGAATGATCTCTGTCCTTCCCATGGTGTGAACGCAACATGAAAACGTGGCCTCAGGAAGAAACCTCAGCAAGTGTACTGCTTTATTTACCGTTGTGCTCAGACCGTCTGGCCTCACTCAGCTTTATCAACTCACTCACTAGGATTCAGGGAATCTCACATTGTTGGACCCGTTCGGATTCTGATTCAGTTTTTGTCTTCCCTCTTTGAAGACAGGATATCTGTATTTTCTCTCAGAAGCAGTAAAGTGCTAAATGAGCGTCCGGGCAGCGATGTGTGACCTGAATGTGAGAAGATAATTGTTTTGTTAACTGATCTGTTTTTAATGGTTCACACTAAGTGCCTTTATTTCTGTGAAGCAGGCTCGTCTGCAGCCGGTCTGAGATGGTTTGTCCTCAAACAGGTTACAATAAAACTCATCATAGTTTACTGCCTCCATGATGTCGGCTCAGTTTTTGTAAACATTTTTTATTATGGATTATAATTTGGACATATGGGATAAATCTCTATTGAGTTTTTTTTCAAACCCCATTGAAGCGTGTTCAAAATGTTGTGTTACTGCGAGGCCAAAGAGGACATGCATAACCTTTGACCTTTAGTTCAGGCTGACATGGAGCTCTTGGTGTTGCTCTGCTGTTGGATGAGGGGGAGGGAAACATTCAAATCCATTTAATAAACCACTCATTTTAACCTTTCGTCTGCCTTCGACCATTTTCTGTTACTTCCACGTCTACCGGCATTAAAACCAAGGAAGTGGTTGACCTTGCTCAATTTGATTGGCTGCCTGGGCCAAGCGTGACATTGCTGAGCGGCCATGCCAAAGGAAAACCAAGGCGATGTGATCAGACTGTATTTTATGTAGATAAAGTATTAAAGATATTATACTGCTTGTGTTTAGATGACTTTTAATATTTAGGAATCTTGGCTTCTTTTGTTCATTGAAGCCATCAAAAAAGTTCTGGTTTATATCTTGCATGAGTATCAAACATGTTGTGAGACCTTCAACATCACAAGTAATCAGTGTTCAGATCGTCTGCTGACAGCCGAACAATCGGATAATCAGCTGGTTTCACGTCCGTTGTTCCATTTCAGGCCCAGACGTTAATCATCCCGTCACTACCGGCTGACATCACAGTCTCCCCCTTGTGGTCAAACGCCACACTCTGCACACTGTCGCTGTGTCCTGCCAGGCTGCCCGCCACGCCGGAGTCCACCTCCACTACCCTAACGAGGCGGTCGGTGCCGGCAACAGCCAGCGTCTTCCCTGACGGGCTGAACGCCACCTGATTGGCAGCAAGCGGCCCGGCATCTACCGTTGCCATTGCCAACGCAGGTTTCCTGACGTCCCACAGGTTGATTACACCACCAGAGTCACAGGAGGCCATGATGTGACCCGCCCGGCTGAAGGTGCCGTGGTTGCAGGGGTGCCGGTGTCCCCGGAAGCTCTCTGTGCAGACACCCAGCCTGGCGTCCCACAGGGCGAGGGTTCTGTCAGCTGAGCAGGTGAGGAGGAGATTGGAGAAGGGCAGGAAGCAGACACTGTTGACAGAGGCGGTGTGGCGACGCAGTGTGAGGCGGCAGCGCTGGCTGTTCAGGTCCCACAGTTTGGCGGTTCCGTCGGCAGAGCAGGACGCCAGGAAATGACCACACGAGTGGAAGGCAGAGCCCCAAGTGGGCTGGCTATGACCGGGCAGCGCCAACACGCAGCAACCACGGGAGAAATCCCAGAGCCGCACCTGCAAGGAGGACGATCCAGGAGTGGACCGCAGAAGAAGATCAGGAACATCACCACAGAAGAAGATCAGGAACATCACCACAGAAGAAGATCAGGAACATCACCACAGAAGAAGAAGATCAGGAACATCACCACAGAAGAAGATCAGAAGCATCACCACAGAAGAAGATCAGGAACATCACCACAGAAGAAGATCAGGAACATCACCACAGAAGAAGAAGATCAGGAACATCACCACAGAAGAAGATCAGAAGCATCACCACAGAAGAAGATCAGGAACATCACCACAGAAGAAGATCAGGAACATCACCACAGAAGAAGATCAGGAACATCACCACAGAAGAAGATCAGAAGTATCACCACAGAAGAAGAAGATCAGGAACATCACCACAGAAGAAGATCAGAAGCATCACCACAGAAGAAGATCAGGAACATCACCACAGAAGAAGATCAGAAGCATCACCACAGAAGAAGAAGATCAGGAACATCACCACAGAAGAAGATCAGGAACATCACCACAGAAGAAGAAGATCAGGAACATCACCACAGAAGAAGATCAGAAACATCACCACAGAAGAAGAAGATCAGGAACATCACAGGGAGGATGTCAGGTTGTGAAGGTGAACTCACCATAGCGTCTCCGCTGGTGGTTGCCAGCTTTGCTCCATCAGGGTGAAAGCTGCAGCCAGACAGCCAATCAGAGTGACCCTCACCTGTAAGCACCATCTCACTAACCTGGCAACACACATGACATTACATTTTGGTACAAGAGCCAATAAGGGCGACCCTCGCCTGGCAACCCAACACAATGGTATTGACCTCTTTTCATTACATAAGATTTAGTAATGAAGAAAAACAATTGTGATTGTTGTTCGTTGTTATGGTAACAAGTGGCTGTCAGTGCCGCTGGAAAGTGATGTCACAGCTCAGGGAGACAGAGGCTAGCTGGCTAGTGAGCTATCTAGCTGGCTAGTTTGTCCTTCTCTGGAGCGCCAGTGGAGCATTAAAGAATGGTGGAATTAGCAAGCTAGCTATAATCAATAAAATTGGCAATAAAGTAGAAAAAACTATATGAAATGATTTTGTCTCATCCCAGATTATTTCATATATTCTATTATTATATATCATATAATATATTCTCCTGCGATAGACTGGCGTCCTGTCCAGAATGTACCCTGCCTTCGCCCAATGACAGCTGGGATTGGCTCCAGCCCCCCCGTGACCCTAAATACAGGATAAGCGGTAGAAAATGGATGGATGGATGGATAATATATTCTATTATATCTTGTCTTGTCTAATTTGATGTTGCCTAATCTTATTATCTCATGTCATCTCATTTTGTCTCATATCTCATCTTATATGTAATCATATCTCATCTCATACACCAACACATAAGGTCTCCTGTCATGGTATCTGAGCTCTAATCTCCGGTCTCTGACAGGCTGAACCTCCTCACCTTCTCTCCGCCGGGCTGCAGCCTCCACAGCCTCCAGCTGCGGTCGTCACTGGCGGAGGCGAGGAAGCGTTCCCGTGGATGGAGGTCAATGCAGCTGATGGGAAGGTCGTGGGCTTTGATGGAGTAGGACAGGCTGAAGGAGCTGGGACTTGTCCACTGTTCAAATCCCACGGGAGCCAGGTGAGGGTTGGCCAGTCTGCTGCAGACAGGAAACTCTGTGTCCTTTGGGTGTCTGGTGACAGGGCTCTTTGTTGGTGATTTATCAGCGCTGTCACTGCTTTTCATGCTCCTCTCTTCCTTGATGTGGGACTTTTCCTCATTCACTCTGGCTTCTGTGGTGTTTTGAAGTCGTCCCTTTTTTAAACTGATGAGCGTTTTCTGCCTCAGAGCTGCTTGATATGTGTCCTCCAGCTGCTTGAGCGCCGGCTCGTAGGACTCCAGGTGTTTCTCCAGCCGTTTGAAGTCCTCCATCAGCCTGTGTTTGTCCTCAGTGACTCGTCTGTACTGCAGCTGGTGGAAATCCCTCTCCCTCTGCGTCCTCACCAGGTCTTCTCCTGCCGCCAGCACGTCCTGTCTGAGCCGGCCGTTTTCTCCGTGGACAGTCTCCAGCTCCATCTGAAGGAGCTGTCTGTGTGTGAGAGCATCAGGAGTGAACAGGACGCACGGCCCCACCATCGCCAGAGTGTCCGTCAGGAGTCTCTGCGCTGATCTGTACCACTCTGCCTCAAAGCTGTTCAGGGTCCGGCTCAGACCGGCTCTCCGGAGGAAGTTCCTCAGGAAGTCGTCCACTGCCTCCGGTATTTTGGGGACGATGAGTTGTTTGGGAGCTCCAGGTGATCTTCTGGAAGCCGTGGAGGAGGCCACCTCAAAGTCCTCCTCCTCCTCCTCGTCCACAGCACTCCTCCACTCCTCCTCTTCTGAGAAAACCTCCTGGTTTTCATCCTCTGCTCTCTCTTTTCTGCTCACGGACATTTTCTCTCCTCTGTCTCTGAGCTCTTTGTTTACCTGTTGCCACGGGTAACAACAGCCAACCTGCTACCAAAGCAACTCTGTGACTTCCCTGCTTTGTTTATATATATATATATATATATATATATATATATATATATATATATATATATATATATATTCTCTTTGTTTAATGATATGTGTGTAGGTCAACATCCCCAAGATGAAAAAATACATACAAAGGAATTAAAACACAAAACATGCACCATACCTGTTATTGCCAAGTGTTTTGGAGCAGATAAAAAATCGTAACACAAAAAAGACCTAAAACTCACACAAAAAATGATTTCATAATAAATAGTTTTTTTTTCATATCAACTAACAAATCTACCTAATATCTAATCTGAAATGTTGTGTTTGTAATGCATATTTCAGATGTCAGATATGCACAAACAATCACTTAAATTATTTTCTGACCAGAATAATTTGCAGGTGAAAAGCTGCAGATTCTGAGCGACACAAAGCCAATCAATGACACTTCGTCCTCATTAATCCACAGTGTCCTGTGACCTGCATGCATATCACCATGGACACTCCTGGGGTTCACAGAGTGGCCACTAGAGGGCAGACATGAACCAGCACAAGGAAAGCAGAGGGACGACGATATGACAGGAGGTCCTGCCGCAGGCCGGGTCACATGATCCAAATCATCCCAAGGAATGATCAATACATGAATGAGGTGACAATTATTTTTTTCATCTTTATTTATTTTTTAAGCCATTTTCTTGATATCAAATCAGAATGTTTCCACTCTTCTATGATCTTACAATCATGGTCATTGTGAACATCGTGATCGACTCAGAAAATCTGTAGCTTCAAGGGTATGTACACATATATAATGAGATATTGCCTCATTTGCATATTTTATATTATTTTTTAGACAAAGTGTAATACAAAAAGTATTTCTCTTAATATGAAGATTAATCTGGTAGAAATGTATGAGGATATAAAGGAAAAAAGTCCCATTCATAGTTTGATAATAGTGTCACCTGCTGTGGTCATTTTCAGGACTTTGGCCCCGGTAGAGAATTTGGAACACATCCCATGTTCTTCAATGGGGTCATATTAGTCTCTGCTAAATGAAGCGCATACAGATCTTATCCAGTACTAAACACCAAAACAAAAGATGGGATTCACAGAAATATATGATTTACCTTGTAGAATCTGCAGATTATAATTTAAAGTTTAAATCATGCAGTTTGTTCCTGATTCAGACCTTATGGGTCGTTCCCTTTTAAAAGTTTAATATTTTTTGCCAAGTGATTTCAATAATGTAACAGGAGGAACAGAAACTACTGTATATCTCTTTGATTTGCTCCATAGGCATCTGGAAAATGTGTGTTTATTGTACGTCACAGCAAACATTCATCTGGGTTGAGTTTAGGTTAAAACAAATCTTTTCAAATGGACTGATGACGTGTATTTCTTCTATGACCCTGTCACGTCTTCTTGCTTGAGGAAATTTTAGGAACGGACGACCACGTGATGTACGAGCCTTCGAAGAGCCCATGAAGGCATCACAGATGCACCTGCGTCTGAAGGACGCTAGCTCGGAGCCGCGCTCTGATTGGCTCGCTGCCGTTGGAGGCGGGACCTCCCCGTGGAGCCGCGGCGGATGATTAGCCAAGACACCTGGCTGTCAAGATAAGTGCGCCTACCTGTCACTTCCTGCTGTTGTATTTATTCATTTTCACTTCGGTTTTTTTTGGACCAGAGATAATTTGGCAAGTCACAGCCATGTTTATGTGATTCCGTCTCATGTGTCCCGCGCGGTTTGTGGACCCCGCGGACCAAACGTTACGACCTTGGCTTCACGTCCGTCTCAAAGGAGGAGGAACCCCTTGGAAAGTGCTGGGAAACACCGCTCGGGTTTAATCAACCTGGACTCGTTTGATGCGGACTCGTATCGTCGTCTTGAATAAAGCAGCAGCAGCAGCAGCAGCAGCAGCAGCAGCAACGAGGGAGGGACTCTGCCTGGCGGAAAGGTAGGCAGCGGAACGGGCGGTAGCATGCTGGACGTGTTTGCGGGGAGATGAGGGAGGCTGCGCGGCGCGGAGACGCAGCATTAGGCCCGGCTGGAGGATTCAACCGGCTGCAAACGCCGTGTCACTGCCGTCTGACAGGGCGCTGCATGCGGACACACACGCTGTGATTTATGGACGGGCTGCGGGGTTTTGTTGTTCTGTTGTCTGTCTGCGACACTTCTTAAATCTCGGCGGTCAAACATGTTTGTGTATGGTGCAGGGCCGGCTCCGGTTTTTATAGGGCCTTAGAGGGGACACGACCCTCCCACTCTCCACCCACAAGACACCACCAAACCCCCCTGAAGGGTCACGGAGGGGTCATTCACGGCTCACTCACAGTCCAGGGAGGACCACATACGAGTGTACAGAGGATTATGTTGAGGATTATACAGTGGACTATGTAGGAGACTATGTCGTGGACTATATAGAGGACTACGGTATGTAGAAGTCAATGTTGAGGGTTCTATATTGGACTATGTAGAGGACTATAGTGGACTATGTCCAGGACTATGTTGTAGATTCTATAGTGGACTATGTCCAGCACTATATAGAGGACTATGTCGTGGACTATGTAGAGGACTATGTAGTGGACTATATAGTGACTACATGGAGGACTATATGGATGACTATGTAGAGGACTATATATAGATCTCCAGATCTTCTGCATGCAGAGCCGGATTTGCAGATTGATGGATGGATATCATGATTAGTGAAGGGAAGAAATAAGATTTTATCATGGATCAGGATAAAACACACTCACAATAACTCACTCATTTAAAAATATATGAATTTATCTCTTATTTATGCAGGGATGATTACTTTATTTAATTATTTGTTTATCATTATTATTATTATAAGGATGTTCACGTGTCTGTGACACAATACCTCTATTTGTCTCTAACTATGTTTAGTAATTTCACTGTTTTAGTGCCATAGAGTTTGAAGCAGATTTCGGTGATTATCAGGTTAATATTGTGAATCACAATTATTTGAGCCAGGATAATCGTGACATGAGATTTTCATATAGTCTCATGTCTAATCATGATATTATTGGTTGGTAGTAGTTGATGAAAGCGTGTCGTATCTTCTTTCCGTAAGAGAAACGTTGCATCGTGAAACAAAAATAAAAAGAAATAGATTTTTGTTTTTTTGGGGGGGATATAGTGTTATATAGGTGAACATTATGAGCGGGAAGGTGATAATATTGACTTTAAACCTGGTATTTCTCCACAGTTGCTGATAAATATTAGGCATCACTAATTTTATACGATCTTTAATGCTTCACCGGTTGACTGTTTCTCACCAAAACCCCAGGAAAGAAAAAGAAAATCTCACATAGTGGCCATACTGTGTTATTACAACTTTCCATTATGAACACTTGAATCCATCCTAAAGTTGTAAAATGATAGTGAAGCCAGAGAAACGCTGCTACGTAACTCAAACACCAAACCGAGTGATTTGATAGACAACAATATACAAGGTAATAAAACTGGTGTCAAATACATTCAAGTAGAAGTACGGATACTTGTGTTCAAAAAGACTCGGGTAACAGTAGAAGTACTGATTCAACCTCTTTAAGTTATTGTGTAAAAGTACACACTCTGAAATGTACTCAAAGTGATTTCAAACTAAAGTAACGAGCCTGTTTTGAAAATACAGATATTGGTTTTAAAATGTTCGGAGTAAAAGAAAATCGTCGTCAGGAAATAACTAATTAATTCCCACCTCACAGTAAAATAGATGAAATAATGAAAACAATCCAATCCAATAAATACAAATAAAAAGAAATGAATAAGAACAAATGGAAGTGAATAGAAGCAACAGTATTGTCCTGTCCTCATTACTACAAACAGTGTGCTACGACGTAGACCTCATTAGCGCCCATTAGCTTAATGTGCCAGTAATTATTGAGTTCACTGGGCGTACTGAGGGGAAGAAAGTTGCATACCAAACTAAACGTTGAAGCTAACTGTCTTCCTGCTATTCAAACGGGAGATGAGTCTCTGAGGACGGCTAAACGATAGCGAGTCATTCTTTGTATTCCAACAGCGTGGCTGTTAAATGAGCCGAGCGTGAGCTGATCTGAAAGCTGATGAAACAGAGATAACAGATCAACACGATTACCAGATTACAGCAGTAAACGAGTCATCCCCATCAACAGTGTGTGAGGGGCGACCGCCAACAACACCAGGAATCATTGTCTGCAGCCTCGGAGGTCTTAGAGACTCATCGTAAACAGGACGGTCAAGACTATAGAAACAAGTTGTTGATCTGCATCCAAAATAAATAGCATCTTTGTTCCTGAGACATGGAGGCATCGGACTGATGTTTCATTCATTATCACAGCCATGGTTCCATGATAACACCCTGCATGGTGACGTGAAAGTATAAACTTTAATGATTTGAGAGCAGGTTTCACCCTCGGGTGTTCTCTAGTGAACAAAGCACCCAGTAAATGTGAGGAGTTTGTTTCCTTCCTCAGGAAACATTTGAAAATGTGATTTGTTCTTGATTTTCAACCCACAACGTTGCCATCCGTGTTGCTCAACCAACATAACTGCTTGGTTGTCACGGGACGTGAGTCTCCCGGTGGAAGATAATAATAATAATAATAATAATAATAATAATAATAATAATAATAATAATAATATGAATAATAGCTTTCATTTATATAGCGCCTTTCACAAAACCCAAGAACGCTTTACATAAACAGAGAACAAAGAAGAAAACAGACAACAAACTGAGACAGGTGACAGGGTTTGGGTAGGTTGAAGGCTGTGGTAAGATGTACGGTACGGTAACATTGTTCAATATTGCGATGACGATATGACTTGTGATGAACAAATATTGACGTACGTGCATATTAGCTATACAGTTCTGTCTTTCTGCTGTAATAGTTACACTGCTAACATGGAGCAAACACTGAATATTTAGTGCAATCATTCTTTTTTGCATGCTTTTATTTACCATAGTCAACAATCATTTAATAAGATATATAACTATATGAAATTCAAGTTTAATTTCCCCTGCTCCCTTTAAAATATTGGCTCCTAATTTTAACAAAAACGTCTCTTACCAAACTGTTCTGCTTCCAGTATTTTCCAGAAACAAGACATGAAAACATAAAAAATAGGGTTATAAAATGAGTATGCTTGAATCATGTTGTTTGGGTTACTCAATATAAGATGCAATAGATGAGGACTACTTTTTCTTCGTCATCGCGTTTGGGGCAGGCTTTTGCATCGTGATCGTGCATGTATCGTGATGATGATGAGAACCCGATGATGCACGGTGTGGAAGCCCTTAAATGGATTTCTTTGGATTTAAACTCTCTTAAACGGGCGTGAAATCTTGAAAACTGAGATATTTGGTGAACAACAGGCTAATTGGGTCACGGCTAGAGGTGTGCGACATTCACGAAAAACGATCTCGATATTTTGGGGGCTTTTGCCGATAACGATAATTGATGACGATAATTGCATCCCTAATGAATCTGCTTGTAAAAGCCTTGTATTGTACTTGTTTGCTCTTGTTAATGTTATGGTTTTATAAATAAAAACAACGTATTTAAGAAAAACAGTTCTTATTTATTAACTTAAAACTGAGTTATTCAAGTGTAATACAAAACAGAAACACTGAAATCACCAGAGCAGGTATTGAGATCAAACAGTGCAGGTACGAGTAAACAATTTCAAAGTGGCCTACAGGATTTACTTTGTAAAATATTGTAAAATATTGCACAAAGACCAGCAAAAAGTATTTGGAGAGCATTTTAAACTAAATGAAATGTTAATGAGAGGTGCGGTTCGGATGTTCTGCTCAACCAGAAATCCGTTGTTGTAAAATGTGAAACCTTCTTTCGTTGCCGTCTTGTAAGGAACTCTGTTGCCGAGATTGTGTTTTTGTTTTCACTCCCGAAGCTTTTCATACGCTTCATATTCTGTTTGGTTTATTTGCAGATGGTGAAAAAGTCAGCTGTCTTTAACGGCTACTGTTGACTGAGTGACGTTGATCCGCGTCCAGCTGATAAATCTAACAACGTTGATTGTGTTTTATCTGTTTGTTCACTCATTTTTAACTTCAGCCATGCAGCCGCTAGGCTCGTGCAGTTTGCTGTGATAGTAGTCTGTCCTGCTGGGCTGGAAAATAAGTGAATGTTTGAGGACTCTCGAGGTGTGTTTTGATTATTTTTAAACAACATGCTCAATATTGTCATTTCGCACATCTTTAAAACAACAATTAACATATTATCGTAGACAATATATATCGCACGCCGAGTCAGGGATACTCTTCACTTATGGTTGTCCATAACTTCACTTTGATTACTGTACATATTATTTCAGAATTGAATGCAAACTCCAATTGCAGTGACTCTGTATGTCTATGAGTCAATATGTAGAATTCAAATACATTTAACTTCATCAATCTACAAAACTAATACATACCCAGATACATTGCTTTAGAGGTTTAGTTACTCTTTAAATCAGAAGATGACTAGCAACATGCTTCTCCAATGGCATATTATACAGAATCCAATACAGAATGTGTAAAATGATTGTGTCCCTTTTAAAATGCCACAATGACGATGTTATTCTTCCACGTAAGATCGATGTGTGTAGCTGTAGATGGAGCTGGTAACCATGACGGTTAGCTCTCTCACTCTACCTCCACCGCCCTCCCATCCTCCACCTCCAGGATGGCTCCTCCTTAAACCGTGATTACCATGCTGCTACACACAGAGTGTAGCGCTGACCTCTTTTTGCAAACCTCTCAGGGACTCTCCCAAAAAGGTGTTTGTTCAGTCGGAGGCCTTGCTGCTGGAAGCAGAGTACGGAGAGACTACTCTGTGATGCAAGAATTCTGCCTGACGACGCGTTTTGAACGGAGACCCTTGTGATCCTTTTTGATTGCTGAGAAGCAGAGGATGCATGCAGTGAATTAAAGCTTTTGGATGAGGTGCATTAAAGGCTAATTATTAAATTGGATTTAAAGGATTTTAATAACAAGTATGAGCAACATTTACTCACTAAGTTACAATACATTCAGTCCAGTCTGCAACCTCTGGCTCTGACAAGTGAAGCCTAATTATGTTACATTCCCAAATATTGTCATGTCTCTTACCATGTCTTTTTACAGTTTTTTCTCAGTTGCTTTGGCACAATTCTAAAATGATTATGACTTTTCAAAACATGTGTTCCTCCAAACAGCTTGAACTTCACTAACGAATGAGGAGTTTCTCTCATCTTCATCAACCAATCACACGTTATCTCTAGTAACCTCACAGATGCTATTCATGACTACGGCTGATACCAAACATATTTATAGAGCTGGACTTCAACAGAATAACCACATGTGTGAACGTGGAGGAACCTGCTCAGGTTAAAATATACTTCCTGCTCCAGGAAGAGGAAGAGGAGTAAGATATGTAAAGTTTACTGTTAACAGTCTCCATGGAAACGGGAGTGCAGTGTGCAATACTTAAGAACTTGTACTAAATCAGCATCTGGATACTGTTCAGTTTGATACACAATAACATTGAGTTCACTGGACAAAAATAAAACATTCAGGGTCAATTAAAACAATAGGACAAACCTGAAATGTGGTTATAGGAACATTTCCAGGCTCCACCACCGTCCTGAAAGAACATCTCAACCCTCCGACCACCATTGTTTACACGACGCCAAAGGAACTTCTCATTTTGAGAGCTGTGACTTTTAATAGGAGACAATAACTTTGTTTTGAAGGATGAGTTCAATGTTGTGTTCGACCATAGAAGCTATTTTTAAAAATGCACCCGTTTCAAGAAATGCGCCAACGTAATTGAGAAAATCTGTAAAGAAGACCATAAACTGAAAGTGGATTTGGAGGATCGGGACACCCTTATTAATAACGATTCAAGTTTTCATCATGTTCTATCATTTAAAACAACCAGGCCATGGTATGATATATGAACATTTCATGTTCCGATTATCCTGGCTGAAACAAGTGCGATTCACAACGATAGTAATCCCGATAATCAAAAATATGCTGAAAACTCTTAAAATTGCAAAACATACTGGGATCATTTAAAATGCCTTAAAGGTCAGCTGGGGCTAACTCCCTTCACTTCCATTATAAAAAATGTGCTCATTTATATAGCGCTTTTATCCAAAGCGCTTTACATAGTTGACTGACATTCACCCATTCATACACACATTCACACACCGACGGTGGAGTCAACCACGCTCCTGACAGCCAGCTCGTCAGGAGCAATTAGGGTGAGGTGTCTTGCTCAGGGACACCAGGCACTCAGCTAGGAGGAGCCGGGGATCGAACCAGCAATCTTGTTAGCAGCCAACCCGCTCTACCTCCTGAGCAAACACCCCCCATTATCAGCTGTCTGACAACAAGACAGGAGGAACTTAGCTTGTGTCTAGTTGTAGCGATTATTCACTGATGCATGAACTGCACACACACACACACACACACACACACACACACACACACACACACACACACACACACACACACACACACACACACACACACACACACACACACACACACACACACTCTCACACACACACACACACACACACACACACACACACACACACACACACACACACACACTACATTCCCATGACTGGTGGGGAAATGTAGCACGGAACTAATGTTTTGACATCAGAATCGTTTTACGGCGGAACAATGAACAAACGCTACTTTCACGCTAGCAGAGGTGACAGAGCGGAGAGATACTTGACAGGGACGAAAAAAGAAAAACTTCTGTGATGCTTCTGAGACAAACAGGACAAGTGGATGCAAGCAACCCAAAAGTCAAGAAAATATGACGAAGCCCATCGTGCTCATGGGTTCACAGTGTTGTATGTCTGAGCTTTTCTCACATCTCAGCTCAACATTGAGCATGACGTGAGAGCGGCAGTATTAAACCTGCAACCCCGAGACGTGAGCTCTCACAATCTGATTAAACTGTGTTATCCGTCTCGCTAAGTGACATTTTATTTAATGTTTCTGTGTCTGAGAAAGCTCAGACTGATGGAGCAATGACCGATGTCACAAACAATTGAAATAGAAGTTGCTTTTTTTATTTGACCAACATTGCCAAATATCTACATTTGTTCTTTGATGTTATTTCAATAAAGTTTTGGTCACCGTTTTGTTGGGGCAGGGGGCATGACAGAAAAAGTTTGACAACCACTGCACCAGACTGTGGAAATGATGAGTTCACATGCGGAACTCACAGGTTGTTGTTTGTTGGCTGGATTATTATTAGAATGACATTCAGATGTTTTAATTTGACTCAGGTTGCGAGGGGCTTGTATTGGCATTTTAAGGTTGTTGAACGTTGTTGATCAGCTACACACAGATATAAATATACAAATACACACAGATACCGATCAATCTGCAGTAAGCTGATATCTGATGGACATGTATCGGCCTGGTGAACTTAGATCTTTAAACGAGGCCCAGACGTTTCTGAACTGAGATAACAGCATCTAAAAAACACAAATCTCAGTAGAAATCTTCAGATAACCATGGTATGTTTTCATGCTGACGTGTCAGCAAACCACATACTGCTAACTAGGACATGTCAGTATGTTATATATTAATGCTGATCACAGGGGGTCTGGCTTTCCGGGGCTAATGATGGGCTAGAAGGGCAAAACACAACATGTACACGAGTCAACTACAATCTAGTACTGCATACTGTATACACCATCCTTCTACTGTGTACTCATCTTTATAGTGTTTGTTTACAAGATTAAGAGCATATTTCCCCTCTAAATGTGTAATTTATTTTCTGTTTTCTCTCTCTAACTGCCTCACCAGCACACTTAAATAATTAACACGCCTTTGCATTTGTGAGTCGCTCTTTCAATTCCTCTGGCAACTTCCTCCTGCATTGCATTGTGGGAGAATCATGACCATGAAAAGCACACTATTAATAAGCAAATGTTTTTCGAGTATACATGCTCTTAAGACAAAAATAATAGATAATCATCAAAGTCTGTTAAAACTCTTTACACTTTACATGTAGTTAAGAAATAAATCTTTTTTGTGTCGCAGATATCACTCTTTAAAAAAAACAATCAAATAATCTCATAAATCATAAGGCCTCATAAAATATAATTCTTATATCCTGCTTCATGCTCTATTTTCCACTTCTCACTGTGATAGTGAGCTCGACAACTTTTCAAGTCACTCATGATGATTTTTATGATTATCACGATAACTGAGTTTTTTTGTTTTTATCGCTTACCTTTTACTTACTTGGTCATTTTTCAACGCACTACACTCAAGACCTGCTTTACCTTAATGGCCTGGAACACAGTGTAGTGACTTGTCCTTATTAATCCCTACTACATATTTATTTATACAGGATTGAACACATCGTCGTACTGTACTGTTTTGGCCATTAAAGAAATACTTAACTGTTCTTGAAGAGGAAATGATTCAGAACTGAGAACATCGCTGCAATTAAGCTGAACAAATGGAATCCAAAATGTTTCTTAAGGGTTTAATTGTCAGTATTCGGAGGTCTTCCTGCAGCTGATTTAACAACATCCTTAATGGGTTTTAATTTGTTCCAGCAGTGAGCCGCTGTTCTGTTTCCTTTTATAAATTGCATTGTGGGACATTGTGTTCACAAGCAGCACGCTTGGTGATTATGAGTTTACTTACTTTGTAGGGCTGTAACGACACACGTATCGAAACTGAAATCGCGACACTCTGATCCACGAACCTGTCTCGCGGTGTGAGAAGGCAGAATCACGACACAACTTCCAGCTATCAAGGTACGTGTCCACAGGCAGCGGTGTTTCCCCGCGTCCCATTCATTAGGCAAATTCGACTTGATGTAGCCGCCTGCAGCGCGCTACCTAACGTGATGTATTGTGGGTTGAAAGTAGGGATGTCCCGATCCAGCTTTTTGCACTTCCGATCCGATACCGATATTGTAGCTTTTAGTATCGGCCGATACCGATACCGGCCGATCCAAGCATGTATTAAAGATTAAAGATATTTAGTTATTTTGTTGTCAGACTCCTGTTGAAAAGGGTTTTACTCTTAAGAACTAGCCAACTTAATTAGGTTAGTTTGAATAATCCACAATGGTTGGTAATGAGAAGCTGACCTGTTTATTCTTAACAGGGTTAAATAAATCTGACATTTTTATCGATAACTTTAAATTCTTAGTGGGACATCAGTGTTTCCCCTACAATTTTTTTCAGGCCCGGTGGTACCCACTGAAAAAACCCTAAACAGACGAGACGCGTGGGATGGTGTATTGGTGCAGTTGGATTAAGTCAGGTGGCACAGCAAGCAGTCTGCAATTCTGCAATTATTATATTTGCATTCAACATTTTTGTTCAACCAGAGTGTATTCAAGATCACAAGGAGAGAGTGACTTATTAAGGTGCCGGTTGATGGAAATTATCCAAAATTAGGGGCCGGAAAAATATGG
Organism: Eutrigla gurnardus; assembly: GCF_963514095.1. Taxonomy (NCBI): domain Eukaryota; kingdom Metazoa; phylum Chordata; class Actinopteri; order Perciformes; family Triglidae; genus Eutrigla; species Eutrigla gurnardus. The sequence goes on along the minus strand of NC_139930.1, from coordinate 4,093,179 downwards.
CTGGAAAATGATGAGCATCACATTAATAGCTACAGATACTGTAAAACACTATAACGACATATGAGTGCATATATTTATCGACAACACTCGACCTGCATCAGCGTAAGTGCGCACGAGGGGATCTGTGCGAGCAGGCAGCGCGTACCTGTCCGGTTCCGCTCACACCACGAGTCTGAAGAGTGCAACAGCTTGTCAAAATACAGTGTCAACTCCGTGTTTTCAAAGTATAAAGCGACATCGTGGTGGTTTAACGAGGCGGAACGGCATCAGAACAACATCAAGCGCGTAAAGTACACGAAGAAGAACGTAGCGGGAGCGCGCGGCGAGGATTGTTGTCTACACTGTGCTGCGTGGAGGCGCTCCTAATGTAAATGTTTATTGATTTATGAATGAATTGATAGGTGGCTTATTTTTGGCATATTGATTTTATGGCCTGTACAATGGTAGGGGAAACACTGGACATGCACAGACAAGTCCGTCTTGTTGTTTAGTGGATGCTGGACAGGTCGCGAGGTGTGCACTAGGTGTGCTGGAAAACACGGACCGGAGTTTTGAAAAAAAAACTGGATCGGGAGTCCGGATTGGGATTTTCCCGTGCAGGCCGATCCGATATCGATATGCATTTTTTGCTAATATCGGCGGCCGATCCGATCCAAATATCGGATCGGGACATCCCTAGTTGAAAGCAATGCATGATGGCTAGAATTGTGTCCGACTTAGCAGCCGACTGCAAAGACGTCACAGGATCGCGACCATATCACGTGACCCAAAACATCGCGGGAACAAGTTTTTAAGAGGCGCTTCTTGCAGCGCTTGGCAGCGCGGTCTACGACGGCTACAACTGGCTTGTCCACACCTCCGCTACAGTGGAATGGTTCTCATTGGTTAAAAGTTCAATGACGTGTGTTCAGGTCCACACTCGGCGGCCACCTTGTGGTGAAATGATTTGCCTTTTTATTTTGGTCGCTTTGATGTCATGGCTTGATCCAAAGTTCTGTGCATTGTGTTGTGAGTCGGCCTATTATATGTGAGGTCTGGTTAATACAAACATAGAATGATAATACAAATATACTGGAAAAAAAGAATGCCTTCCACATGTTGCCTTGCACGTGTGTGTGTGTGTGTATATTTGGTTTGCTGCTGTGTTCTATCGCTTGAGCAATATAGTCACGTTGACTTTGTTGTCCGACTTGACGGCGTTTGGCTACGGTCTCTTTTAGAGCCCGCCCCCTCAGACACCTGCAGCTCTCGTCGGCGTGATAAGTCAAGTCAAGCCAAGCCCATCCCGAACAAGCCTAGTGTCTATGTGAAAAGCCGTGCAATGCATTCTGGTAGCGTTGCGGCGAATGTCGAGAGACGGCGCGCGAGTTGGCCGCTCCTCATTTGCCTAAAGTTGAAGTCGAATCTACTTTATGCTAATCAGAGGCGCCGGGCTCTACTCGCCGCCTCGGGAACGCTCGCAAAAAATTGTTGTTTAAAGGAGAGCGCCTGTCAATCATCCTCTAGTGGCAGCCCACCAAGCGTGCAATACTGGGAAGCGGCGCGTCCACACGCGTTTAAAATCGCCCCTGTGGACACGCACCTTGAATCTACTTTATGCTAATCAGAAGCGCCGGGCTCGACTCGCCGCCTCGGGAACGCTCGCGAAAATCTTCTAAACTGAATGTTGTCGATCTAAAATAAAGACAGATTCAACAACTTCGTAGCTTATTTCTCGCTTAAAATGTTTTCAGAAACACCTTTCGGTGAACTATTTTCGTAAAATAAGAGAGTTTCCAAACGAGCCGCCATGTTGGTCTGCATGAACTCCGGAGCAGACAGGACAGCTGTGAAAGCGATCGTCCAATCAGGTGCAGCCATGAAGTGTACACGTGATTGTTTGAAGGAGAGCGCCTGTCAATCAGGGCTCAAAAGATTACACGGGCAATTTCAACATTCATGGCTCTGGACATGCGCCCCTTTTCGGTGGTGGAAAATGATGGGTTCAAGTTTTTTTGCTCATGTTATTGAGACCTTACTTGAGACCATAATACTGTTCTTAATCTTAAGTGTTCAAATCTGTCCAGTTTATAAAGATTTTAAAATGTTCTATTTTTATAGTATTTTATTTGTATGTTATATTTTATATTTATAACCATACTTGGGACGATAATATTGTTCTTAATCTTTAGAAAGGTTTTCAACTGTTCTATTCTTCTAGTGTTCCAAGTTATTGAAATGTTACATCAATAAAATGTTTAATTGGAAAAAAAAAATCTCTCTTCTTATCACACCCCCCCCCCACTAACAAAAAAATCAAGGTTTGTATCGAACCGTGGGTCAAAATCGTGATACAAACGAGTTTGGTGTATCGTTACAGCCCTATTACTTTGTGATCACACTGCAGTGTGAAGTATGGAAGTGGACAGTGTTGTGTTCTGCTGTGGTTGGTGTTTCCTGCCACCTAGTGGTCACATTTGGGTATAACTGTTGAAGGAACTGCTTTCCTTTTCTGAAATACGGATCTGGAAAAATGTAGAGATCGCTGCAAAATGATCACTTTCTCTGGTTTTACTATTTATAGGTATGTGTTCAAGTAAACGTAACATATTTGCTTTATAAACTACCCACAACAATTCTTCCATAATCAAAGAAATTTACAGCATTTATTTTAAGAAAATGACAACTGGTCAAAATAACAAAAAAGATCTGATTTAGAGACTAATGCAAAGAAAACAAGTTCATATACATTTATAAACAACACAATACTAATGTGAAGAGTTCATAAACCAGTATTTGGTGGAATAACCCTGACGTTTAATCCAAGCTTCCATGCATCTTGACATCTCCACCAGTCTGTCACGTTGCTCCTGGGTGACTTCATGTCACTCCTGGTGCAAACATGAAACCAGCCTGGCTTTGTTTGATGGCTTATGACCTCCATCTTCCTTGATCACATTCCAGAGGTTTTCAGGTCTGGAGATTTGGCTGGCATTGATCTGGTGGTCCTCCATCCACACCTTGATGGACCTGGCAGTGTGGCATGGACCATCGTCCTGCTGGAAGAACCAATCATGAGTGTTGGGAACATTTTCAGAGCAGAGGGAAGGAGCTTTTCTTCCAGGAGGACCTTGTACGGTTCTTGATTCAAGGGTCCTTCACAAGGACAAACCTGCCTGATTCCAGTCTTCCTGAGGACCCCCAAGGTCATCACGATCCTCCATCAAATAACACAGTGGGTGTGAGACACTGTGGCTTGTAGACCTCTCTAGGTCTCTGTCTAACCATTAGACCACCAGGTGTTGGACTCATCAGAGAAGATGACCTTACTCCGGTCCTCTACAGTCCAGTCCTTTACGGTCCAGTCCTCTACGGTCCAGTCCTTCTGGTCTTTTGTAAACCTCGGTCTGGCTCGTCTTTGCTTCTCATTTATGAAAGGCCTTTTCTGTCTTTGCAGGACTTCAGTCCGGCCTCTAGGAGTCTGTTTCCAACTGTCCTCCTTGTGCACTTCACCTCAGCTGCCATGGTCCATCCTTTTTGTAGGTCACTTGATGGTTTTATACTTTTCCTTGTTAAATCTGGTTCGGGTGATCACCTAATCACTACCTCATTAACTAGAATGAGGTGTGTCTGTGTTGGAATTCAACAGACACTGGAATTTAATATCTGCCATACATGTAGAGATGCTGATAGAAGAAAAAAAATGGAGTGGTCTCTCTTCTTTGTTACAACCAGAGGAGTCGCCCCCCGATGGCCAGTAGAGAGAATGCAAGAACCGGAGGTTGCCGCCTGCTCAGAACTACACTGTATGTTACGATTCCTCCAGAGAAGCCAGACATTTTACAACTGTTTTCACAGCCTGAGACTTGTAAACTGATCTCATGTGTAAAATCAGTGGGTTGCCCCTTTAAAACACCAGCCCACATGGTAATGATAAGTGACTGCTGTAACAGTGAAGGAGCACGGACAGCACTTAGAATTTACAATAGCAGCATTTACAGCCTTATTCTGTGAGTTAGGAAATAACCCTGTTGTGTGCATGTGACATCATGTAGGAATGCATGTATTTCTAATACATGCAGTATCTCAGTTGCACAGTAGAGGGCGTCGTAGCACTGAAGATAACCAGTCTGTCTTGTATGTTCAGCTTCTGCAGACTGTTTGCATGTGTGACTTCTCAGGTCAGGTTTACTTCTTATTTCCATTACTTTAGAACATTTGAGCATGTTTGCAGAAAACAAAAGTGCACCAGCAGTGTGCCCTGTGGGACAGTTTCATGTCATTTTGAATCATGGGTGAACTGAAGCTGCATGTCAGTTGGTCTGATACGTTTTTCTAATGGAGCTCAGTGAATTACCTATTAACAGTTCATAGGTGTATTGGACAAATATTGCAAATCAATGTGTTTTTATTGAAAGAGTTCCTTATATTCTGTATTATTCACTGTACACAAGCAATAAATCATTCTGACACAGTATTAAATACACATAATACATATAAATAAACTGCTCATGCAGGCGGAAATAACAGACCTGGTATGAACAATACATTCTTAAAAATAAATACGCTTATGCAGCTTACTGGTCTCCAGTCATTTCTGTCTTTTGTGTTTCTCTGCTGGTTTTAATTACTGTAACAGTGTAACTTCTTTTATTACTGTTAGCTTGTGTCTGTATTTGTTGTATGTCCACCATTAAAAGTGAGGGTTCTCCCTCACTGCTTTTAAATAAAATAAAGATAAGAGAAGTTATGCTTTTAAATAAAATAAAGATAAGAGAAGTTATGCTTTTAAATACAATAAAAATATGAGAAGTTGTGCTTTTAAATAAAATAAAAATAAGAAAAGTTGTGCTTTTAAATACAATAAAGTTAAAGAGAAGTTATGCTTTTAAATACAATAAAATTAAAGAGAATTTATTCTTTATAATACAATAAAGATAAGTTTATAAAAAAAGTAAAATAAAAAAAAAATAAAAAAAAAAGTTGTGCTTTTTAAATACACTAAAAATAAGAGAAGTTGTGCTTTTAATACAATAAAAATAAGACAAGTTGTGTTTTTAAATAAAATAAAGAAAAGTTTCCGTAACAAATCACACAAACTGAAGGGTCCATATCAGATAACTCAGAGTCTCATTCATGTTCAGCGTTCCAGCTTCAGGAAGTACTTATGCTCTTATGGATAACGAGAGTTCACACTGTACACAGAAGAGCCTCAGTTGTAGCCCCCCGTGTAAATCATTATGGGGCTCGCTGAGCGGCTTGATCTTCAGCCATAGTTTAGGCATCTGGTCTACTTTCTCTGCGTGCTTCAAGTGAATCTAGCAAGAAAAACACACTGATAATTTAAATGACAGATGTAATGTAAATGATCCGATTATGATAAGTGATATAATATGCGTCCAGTATAACCCATCATTTTACCCAGCAGAGGGGTCTCAAGTAGGGATGGGACGACATCGGGATAAAAAAACACTCAATAATCGACCGTGGTGAATTTCCATTATCGGGATAATCATTAATATCGCCACGAGGGACTTGAAAAAGCTGTGGAGCTCAATATCATAGAGACGTGAAAAATAGAGCCTGATTTAAATATAGAGGATAGAAAAATACATTTACACTGTATTTGTCCTGTGTTTGTGCAGGGAGACGTTATGATTAGTGATCATCTCATTTCATTGATCACTAAAAAGGATGTTCAATAAAAAAGTTGTCATATTTGTCTCACAATAAAAACACATTTGTTTATGAAGAAAATGTGGAGTGATTCCAGTGTGTTCAAGTGCCTGAGGTTTAAGCACATTTTGATCATTATCGGGATAACATCGTTAATCACAATTACTTCGGCCAGAATAATCACCATCAATCATCTCTCTCTCTCTCTCCCTCTTCCTCTCTCTCCCTCTCTCTCCCTCTTCCTCTCTCTCTCCCTCTCTCTCTCTCTCTCTCTCTCTCTCTCTCCCTCTTCCTCTCTCTCCCTCTCTCTCCCTCTCTCTCCCTCTCTCCCTCTCTCTCTCTCTCTCTCTCTCCCTCCCTCTTCCTCTCTCTCTCTCCCTCTCTCTCTCTCTCTCTCTCTCTCTCTCTCTCTCTCTCCCTCTCCCTCTCTCTCTCTCTCTCTCTCTCTCTCTCTCTCTCCCTCTCCCCCTCTCTCTCTCTCTCTCTCTCTCTCTCTCCCTCTCCCTCTCTCTCTCTCTCTCCCTCCCCCTCCAAGTTGTTTTCTTTCTTGCTCTCATCAGCTTCTGTGATGGGGAGCATATGGCCGGGTTTCTGCCCCTCTGGTTCGGTAGCATTAATGATATCCATACTTTTAATTACAGCGATATAAAAATTGCCTTCCGTTACATCTCGTTATCTGTTTGAATTAAATATGAACTATTGTCAATTACTAGTAGTTACCTCTAGTTCAAAGTTATTTGTGTCAGTGGATGTGGGGATTATCACGACTCCACCGTTGATAACAGATCAATGATTCTTGTTGTCACCGGTTCAGGATCATTGTTGTTTTCATAGATTTCAGTGATATCATCACCATGGTTATATGACACAAATTGAAGTGCTGGATACATCAGTTACTTTCCTAAGCTACAGTGATGTCATCATTTTGTACTTTGGGCCAGTTTGGGATGGCTTGTAAAATATAATGGTGTCCCTAATTTTGTTTCATTGCTGTTCCATTCAAGTGAAAGAGTTGGTCTGAAGGAAAGCTGTCAATGTTTCCAAAGGTCTTATTCATGCTGACTCTACAATATTTATATAAGTGTACTATACTAAAGTATTTCTACAAGCACATACAGAAGAACTGCCAAACACTGTGGAAAATCTACTCTTTATTTGTTTATTTGTGATCCCATCATTTAAGTATCTATCCCACGCCACCCAGCATCTCAGAAAAACTAAATAACAACAAAATAAATCATTTAAAGGTGCTATTGACAACGTTGATAACATCCAGCCACTAGATGTCGCTCTCGCACTCCCCCTTCCATTGTATTCAAGCCGCGACGCAGCTGTTGCTCGAAGCGCATGCGCCCTCAATTAGGGATGTCCCGATCCAGCTTTTTGCACTTCCGATCCGATACCGATATTGTAGCTTTTAGTATCGGCCGATACCGATACCGGCCAATCCAAGCATGTATTAAAGATTAAAAATGCCGGTTGATGGAAATTATCCAAAATTAGGGGCTGGAAAAATATGGCTGGAAAATGATGAGCATCACATTAATAGCTACAGATACTGTAAAACACTATAACGACATATGAGTGCATATATTGTCTTATTTTATCAAGTAAAATATAAGTTATAGGTTTACTCAACAGCCTGGTAGTTCATAGAAATTCAGGTAGAAATAGGTTAACTCAGAGTTCCACAGCTTATCAAAAACAATCCTCCCCCCACAGGGGGTCCCCTGCTTTGCATTCACACTGCTCCAGCCCAAACGGGCTTTAGCCCGTACACACGTCATCACGTCCTAATACTACACACAATATGGCTTGATGTTGTTTTGAAGGAGTGCATATATTTATCGACAACACTCGACCTGCATCAGCGCATGTGCGCACGAGCGGATCTGTGCGAGCAGGCAGCGCGGAAGCCGGTCCGGTTCCGGTACCGGTCCGGTTCCGCTCACACCACGAGTCTGAAGAGTGAAACAGCTTATCAAAATACAGTGTCAACTTTCCGTGTTTTCAAAGTAGAAAGCGACATCGTGGTGGTTTAACGAGGCGGAACGGCATCAGAACAACATCAAGCGCGTAAAGTACACGAAGAAGAACGTAGCGGGAGCGCGCGGCGAGGATTGTTGTGGCTGCGCGTCTTGCGGAGCAAGTCTACTGTGCTGCGCGGAGGCGCTCCTAATGAAAATGATTATTGATTTATGAATGAATTGATAGGTGGCTTATTTTTGGCATATTGATTTTATGGCCTGTACAATGGTAGGGGAAACACTGGACATGCACAGACAAGTCCGTCTTGTTGTTGTTTAGTGGATGCTGGACAGGTCGCGAGGTGTGCACTAGGTGTGCTGGAAAACACGGACCGGAGTTTTGAAAAAAAAACTGGATCGGGAGTCCGGATCGGGATTTTCCCGTGCAGGCCGATCCGATATCGATATGCATTTTTTGCTAATATCGGCGGCCGATCCGATCCAAATATCGGATCGGGACATCCCTACCCTCAATGGGATGCCAGTTAGTTGCACAACCTGCGTTTGCATAGTCGAGTAGAGTGACACTCAGACGCAGTCATGTGATGAATTTTTCGCAGTATGAATTCATTTTGCAACATGTAGCTATACATTTAGGTTACTTGTGCGGTGGTGTTACTGAAATGCCACCCGCTTACCGTCAAACTCACATTTTACCGTTTTTTCCACACTAACTGGCAACCCCAAACACTCTTGATCCCTGACTACACAGAGATACCACGTTATACCAACGTCGTTATTCTATTGCCTCACAAGCCTTGCTAGAAGCCGCAGCCACACGTCACACATCTACACAGAGGTAAACAAAACATTCATTTTGGACCTGTCAACATTTTTTTAAATGATTCATTCACAATCAAAAAAATGTTTTCATAAAAAGTGATACCGGTACTTTGATTCTTCACCAAATATCAATGTGACGTCCCCTTCTCCTCTGATTGGCTGTGGGATCAGTCGCTCTCCGATCAGCACTCCACCTTTTGCACCATAGACTTGCACAGATCTTTGCACCACGTATCTCAGTGGAGGGCACGCTTTGTGATTTGTAGTTGAAGGAAACAGAATCTGTGACTCGTGGGGACGATTCCAGCAGTTGTACTTATCGATTCGTGTTTTAAAAGAACATTGAACATTTATTGCACATTCAGATTTGCACAAATTTTGTCCACAAGTTCACATTGTTTGATTCAGGTACACAAATATGTTTTGCACCATATAGACTCCAGCAATAGGAGCAAAACAGTGAGTGTGTCAGTTTTTTAATCTGTGACTTGTAAAATAGGATTTGTGCACCTGTAATTAAGAATTTGTGAATGTGTAAGTGTTGTGTGGGGAAAAAGTACACAACTTGAACTGATACACAATCACTGTCACAAGTACATATTACACTGTAACAGGGGCTCAAACCTTTTGCACCAATAACACCTTCATACTCATACATACAGACAACCAACTATGTAACACAGTAAAGGAAGGGGAGAAGAGGAACAATCCCATGTAAAGATGGTTAACAGTGTGTGTGGTCTGTCTGCAGGCATGGATGAGAGGTTATGTGTGCCCACCAGCTGAAGGCCTGCGTCGCCCCGACCTGTGCATCCCACCAGTCCCTCTGTGAGCATGTATCGCAGGAACGGGCTCTCGGATGGCACCAGCATCAACTCCGTCACCTCCGAGGTAAGATCACACTCCTCTACTGTCTCAGCACAACTGGTCCTCATGGCGGGACATGGGGGGACATGATGGCAGGGTTGATGGGCCAATACATGAAAAGTACATAAGATGAATAGAACTTCTCACATGCACTGGAATGGATCTGTTTAACATAACTAGATCTATTCTTGATAAATCAAAGGATTAGATGGAGGAAAGTAATTCTTACTCATTAATGTAAACTACTTTAGATCAGAGTCAAGTGGAGACTAGCTCATTTATAGCTCATTGCTGTATTTGCATTACATGAGAAAGGCATGGAAGCAAACTATTAGCAAATCATCGGTACATAAGGTTCACAGCTATATAGAGATACATTTGAGATAATGTGTTGAGTAGACTTTACTCTGAATGCTGAGTGTGAATGAAGTTCCCCTGGTGTCTCGTACATGTTGCTTTTCTTCAACATTCACACTGATACTCCTAACCTAACCACCGATGGCTCAGCCTTCGGAGACAAAGGGCACACTTGGGCATGTAGACAGGAGGAGTCGGGGATCAAACCACCGATCACAGGAGTCCCACATCGCTGAGGCACAGCCGCCACACAGAGACAAACGGGAGGAGCGGTGCATGCTGCTGTGGTCAATGTGGGAAATAAGCAGATCCTCACGAACCCTTCAGACATGGAGAACTCACTATAGAGTGAGTGATTTCAGACACAGCTTGTGTTTGCATCACAGTGTTGGTGGTGAATACGTTTGACCTGAGGAGGATGATGATGATGATGATGCCACATTTACCTCATTAGAAATTGGATTTCATTACTATATATTATTCGTTGTAAATCCAGTTCTTGAAGTGTCGGATGGATGGATCTGCTTTTTTGATTGAACACAAAATCAGTATTTTCCACCTGTGGACTCCTTCCAAACCCTCTTTGCATGCCTATTGTTCTCTTTTTCCTAGTAATAATTTGGAAAGAAAATCCTTTCCATCGCTGATTAAAATGCCAGAGCCGAGCTTTGTTAACCCGGGAAGGATGAAAAGTTGACATTGAAAGCACATTTGAATCGAGGCTAAACAGACTCGCGGGAACATCAGAGGCATTCATGTCATCTTACCATAATTTGAAATGGGTGAAATGCCAGGAACTACGCATCTGTTTGTACTTGGTGGAGTCCTTCGTTTGCTTTAATAAGCCAGTGAATCGCATTATGCAAGTCATTTCTATCCCTAAGTGTCTGTGGTTGTGTCCAATGTCTGTGACTCCGTCCCCGTCATTGTCCTCTCCTGTCTGTCGGCCCTGTAGAGTTTTCCTATAAACATACAGCATTCTGTCACGTTCACTGTTTCTCGCCAAAGCACGAAGTTTAGAGCACCAGGGTGTCGCCATCCTAAATACCCATGATGCATTCAAAAAGCAACGTGACCTACCAACTGTTTCCAATAATCAATCAAAGGATTAGAAATAGAAGACCAAACAAAAAAAGAAATACATTTAAACGCAGACTAAATAATAAAATAAGATAAAGGAGATCAATTAAATCTAATACTAAGAATAGACACAAGTCACACATGATAAATGAAAGTGTATTTGTGTAACAGCTCAAGGACTGAATACACAGGGAGTCTGCCCTCTAAGGTGACTCTCCTTTCCAAGTGTATGTACGGGTCAGATCTTGGAGGGAGGACCAGTCACTTCTTTCAATGACATGAGTGAAAGTTTATTCTTCTGCAGTCAGGCAGGAAGAGAGGAAGTGTGTGTTGAGCTTTGGTGAGTCTTCTTCATGCTTCAGAGACACCAAAGCTAATGAATAAAGACGGTTGTGTGTGTCTCTCAGGCCAGCAGCAGCTCGGACTCTCTGGACGTGTCTTGCGTGGACTACGCCAAGAGCTACGATGCCGTCGTCTTTGACGTGCTGAAGGTGACGCCTGAGGAGTTTGCTGTAAGTAAGAGTACGAGATCTGTGAGAGGACCTACTCTGTAAGCTTTCACATGGAGAGGGAGGGGGATACTGCCCCTCAAACAGATTTGAATCTACTGTCTTCAAAAAATGGACGCAATTCATTTACCATGTAAGAAACGCATAATACTCAAAACCATGTTTCAGCTTCAGCTTGTTATGACTTGGACTGAACCGCTACATGAATTCTGCAGCCCCACACGTAACAGTCCATTGTAAACATTATCAGATCTTCATCGTTGATCTTTAGCAGTTATTCCCACCGCAGCATTTCCAGTTCTGACTCATGGACATGTGTATGAATTCCCCCGTGTAGTTGACTTAATCTCCTGCATGTTAAAAGTAAAAAATGGAATCCTTTCTTCTTGCTTCAGAGCCAAATCACCCTGATGGATGCACCAGTCTTCAAAGCCATACATCCAGAGGTAAGAGAGACTCATGCTGTCCAGCTGTTGGTCCCCTGAGCCTCATTTCCACTCACTTCCATCATCAAGCACATCATTATCACCTTGTAGGGAAACCATTGTAGCGTTTTCATGAGGAACCTAAGAGGAGATCAGTAGAGAGGCTAAGTCCCACCCTTCCATGTTTTCCCCATGGGACCTTATTTGAATTATACCATGAATTACGCATATGGTGTTTATGTCTTTTTAAAAGATTTTGCACACCAAGAGAGTCTCAGTTTGTCGTACCGATGAAATATAAGACTGTGAAGATACGTACTTAGAAAATGACACACCCAAAAGTGTGGTAAGTAGGTACCTGGTACCAGGATGTAACGTTACAATAACAACAGGTCTCTCTGTGTGTTGGGTACCAAGATGTAACGTTACAATAACAACAGGTCTCTCTGTGTGTTGGGTACCAGGATGTAACGTTACTATAACAACAGGTCTCTCTGTGTGTTGGGTACCAGGATGTAACGTTACTATAACAACAGGTCTCTCTGTGTGTTGGGTACCAGGATGTAACGTTACTATAACAACAGGTCTCTCTGTGTGTTGGGTACCAAGATGTAACGTTACAATAACAACAGGTCTCTCTGTGTGTTGGGTACCAGGATGTAACGTTACTATAACAATAGGTCTCTCTGTGTGTTGGATACCAGGATGTAACGTTACTATAACAGGTCTCTCTGTGTGTTGGGTACCAGATTGTGACGTTACTATAACAGGTCTCTCTGTGTGTTGGGTACCAGGATGTAACATTACTATAACAACAGGTCTCTCTGTGTGTTGGATACCAGGATGTAACGTTACTATAACAGGTCTCTCTGTGTGTTGGGTACCAGATTGTGACGTTACTATAACAGGTCTCTCTGTGTGTTGGGTACCAGGATGTAACATTACTATAACAACAGGTCTCTCTGTGTGTTGGATACCAGGATGTAACGTTACTATAACAGGTCTCTCTGTGTGTTGGGTACCAGGATGTAACATTACTATAACAACAGGTCTCTCTGTGTGTTGGGTACCAGGATGCAAGTATATCAGTCATATTTGATACTGAATCAAAATCAAAAACAACAAATAAAATAAAAGTGCAGTTGTGCCATCATAACTTAATTTGCAATCTGTGCAAAAAACAAAAACATAAACAAGTGAACTTTCCCTGCATTAGTGGCTGCAGTGTGCCTGTTTTGCACTGCACATCCTTTCAAAACGGGGTTGCAGGCTGGAAACTTGCCACTCTCAAGTCATGCTCAATGTTGAGCTGAGATCTGAGTTTTCAGAGAAGCAACAGCTGAAAAGCCTATCTCACAGAGATATGATGTGGCAAAGGGAAGGAGGATATACAAAGCTCTCTGCCCGATGAGGGGATATTCCCTCTCCACTCCGATCCAGAACTCACTAAGAGTGTGAGCTGTAAAGCTCAGCCTCAGGGTGGAGTCAGAGGTCATGTCAATGAATTGGTCCTCTTCAGCCTGACTCAAATCAGCAGGCACTGCAGATAGAATAAAAATATGATTACTTTATTTGTCATTGCATAATAAACATGAAGAAATCTGTTGAATAAAAATCTATTTCAGTATACAACATAAATAAAATACATGTCAAATATATGATTATGATCAATAAAATCTACCTGCTGCACTGAATGGATCCATAACCCAGGCATACTGAGCACTGTTGTTCGGGAAGTATTTCTGAAACATTTCTCTCAGAGAAGAGATGTGCTGCTTTATACACGGGATCACTGTGGTGGCTCCAGTATGAATGGTTTCAGCAACTTCACTCAGGTTCTCAAAGACATCTACATTTTGTTGATCGAGGCGTCTGCCCCATGCCTCGAGTTTTCGGGAGAATGCAGTGATCTTGTCTGCCAGGTGAGGTAGGTGCTTGTCTTTGCCTTGAAGCTGAAGATTTAATTCATTCAGCTTGCCAAACACATCGCTGAGATAAGCCAGCTTCAACAGAAATTGTTCATCGCTGAATTTGCTTGCAGCCTCGTACATGCGCTCCTCCTCCAAAAAAAAGCTGAATCTCCACTCTCAGCTCAAAGACGCGCGACAACACTTTGCCCCTGGAGAGCCACCTTGCTTCGCTGTGGAACAGCACAGATGTATGATCAGCTCCCATCTCCTCACAAAGTGCAGAGAGCAGTCGCGCTTTCAGGGGTCGAGTTTTGATGAAATTTACAATGCCCACAACCTCTGTTCAAACTTTGTTTAGTTCGGGGCTGAGTTGTCTTGACGCGAGCGCTTCCCTATGAATGACACAGTGCATCCAGTGCGCATCTGGAGCAACCTTCTTGATAAGTGCCTGCAGCCCGTTTCTTTTCCCTGCCATGGTCTGTGCGCCATCAGAGCAAAAGCCCACACAATTTTCCCATTTAAGACCGTGTTCGTTTAAGTAACTGTCCATGATCTTAAATAGCTCATCAGCCGTGGCTCTCTTTGTTATGTATTTGCAAAACAGCAAATCCTCACACATTGACTCGCTGTTCACAAAGCGGACGTATGAAATAAACAAGCTGTCTTTATTGCTGTCGGTAGCCTCATCCACTTGCACTTGTGTGTGTGTGTGTTTTGTTTAGAGTGAATTATCTTTATTGTCAATAGCATTTACAATAAGATAGGCATGAAATTGAAAATTTCCTCCCGTTGGTCGCGCCCCACCTGTCATGTCTCCGTTCCCCACCAGTGGGGCGCGCCCCACACTTTGAGAAGCACTGCTATAACAACAGGTCTGTCTGTGTGTTGGGTACCAGGATGTAACGTAACTATAACAACAGGTATCTCTGTGTGTTGGGTACCAGGATGTAACGTTACTATAACAACAGGTCTCTCTGTGTGTTGGGTACCAGGATGTAACGTTACTATAACAACAGGTCTCTCTGTGTGTTGGGTACCAGGATGTAACGTTACTATAACAACAGGTCTCTCTGTGTGTTGGGTACTAGGATGTAGCGTTACTATAACAACAGGTCTCTCTGTGTGTTGGGTACCAGGATGTAACGTTACTATAACAACAGGTCTCTCTCCTTCTTTCTCTTCCTGCTGTAAAAAAGAGTAGCTGGATAAAACACATCAGTTAAGATAATGTTACATTAGTAATGGGACGTAGCTAAGCTAGCTAGCTAGCAAGCCAAGCTAACGGCCGTGTTCAGTCTAATGATACTATGACAAACGGAACTGAACTTGACTTGAAAATCTCTTTTAAATTGACAAACATTGTATGTTTACTTCAAATTTCAAAGGGATAATGAAAAGATGTGTCTCTCATTATTGACTACTGTGCATATTTTTTCCTAATAAGAACCCATGGGCAACACTGGAGGGGGCGGGGCTTATCACTCTCTCTCTGAACTCATCCGTTATGAGTCTGACGGCAGACAAGCCTCTGCTGGAGGGGCTCTATTTCTGGTGTAGCCAGCTGCTATCCCGGCCACTACTTCATTTTCCTTGCACTGCTCATTGTTTACATTGTAATTTAAACTTGAGATGTAGTTGGAGAGCTGGGATCGGCTCCAGCCCCCCCGCGACCCTGAATACAGGATAAGCGGTAGAACATGGATGGATGGATGGATGTAGTTGGAGGTGAGAGACGACCTCCTCTCAATCAAAGCCTGGTCAATACTACAAACGGAAACCAGAATGTGTCCGATACCCAAATATTCTATAGCTGTCTACAGCTGTCTGCATATGAAAGCAGAATCGGTTTTATCACATTCGATTTACAGCGGCGTTTTGCAGGGAACCTCTCTGATATCTCTCTTCACAGAAGGTTTCCACGTCTGTTTCCAATACTTCTAATGCCTTCCCAGCTGTTGCCACACAGCTGAACCCAGACCAGCCTTCGTGGTTGAACTCTCCACTGGAAACCCTGCTTCCCCTCTGTTAGTCAATGGAATTCCAGACAGTGCTGTGCCCTGAAGGATTTCCTCCCCACCACATGCTCACTGTGTGCAAGGAGGAGAACCAGGCAGACATGGCAGAGACATTAGGCCTGAATAGTTAGATATGAACGCAAGATGAGGCCCTCGTAGGCACATGGAGAACGGTCCAGTTCACTCACTCAACAGAGTCTTATGTTTTATTGCCATGCCTGTCAGTGGTGATCATGCTCTTCAGTCCATCCAACACAAGTTATGTCAAACTGACCAGCGGCTATATTCATAAAATCGTACCCACCAACTGCTGATTCCAGTTTCTTATTAAGACCTCATCTTCTTCTCATCTTCTTGATGAATGAATCAGTGATTGGTTGACAGAAGACCGGTATATGAAAAAGTCAACTTGCCATGTATATTGCTGCTTGTTAACGGGTACATTTTTCAATCTGGTCCAGGCAGCAATCTCCGGTTAACTTGCATTCTCTCTGCTGGCCATCAGGGGACGAGACCTCTGGTTGCAAAAAGAAGTCTGATTACATGGAAATTTCTGAGAGAATGACCCTACTTAATTCAATTAAGAGCCATTTAGGGACAAATAGACCATAAAGCTTTAGGGCGGTGCTACCTTGTGATTGACAGGTCGCTACCATGCTACCAATTACATCAGTTACTAAGATGACTTTCAACACTTATCAGTAAAGTTGACCTTGAATTATGAAGTTAACTTTAACAGCGTCACCCCAGAAACCAGATGCAGTAAGGCTAGCTGCTTGAGGTGCTCAAAGCCTTAGTCCACAAACCAATGGGTGACGTCACAATGACTACATCCATTTCTTATATAGAGTCTATGATCTGGTCCCTATTTTGCCATGTTTTTGTGACCAGTAATGAGTGGGAATGTTGCAGACAGCAGATGCTAAATGGCCTGAAATGTAATCGCTCCGGGCATTTCCTCCCCACTTACCAGATTGTTCTTGTAAGTTCCTGACAACATAACATAATGGACTCTACATAGAAATCAAACCTTATTCTTTACCTTTTGCTTGATCCAGTCTGCTTGTTATTGTGCAGACTTTATCTTGTGTTTCTGGAGTTATGTGGTGTTGAATTGATAGACTGTTCCAGAGAATGTTTTTGTGTCCGGTTCTGGGGTCATCCAGGAGCATCTGATTGGTTGACCTAAGGAGTATGGAGATGCAATAGTTCTGCTAGATAAGGTGGTACAAGTCCATTTTAAACCTTAAAAAACAGCAATACCAGTGGAGGGAGGCCGATACTGGGGAGATATGATCCCCGACTCCTGAGGTGTTTGGGAGACAGATGGGCCTTTACCTTGGCGTAGACGAAGGAAACAATTGGGCATGCTGATGAGAGGCCACTTCCATTTCCAACAAAAATCTTTTGCACACTTACCTACACACAACCTACCACATGCCAATGGTGGCACATGTTCCTGCGGTCGCCTCCGCCTTTATTTATCTCCAGGTTGTCATCCATCTGTATTAAGTTGTCATTTTTGATGTTCCATCTAAAATAATCTGCCCGTCATCACATCACTTGTGTCCCAATGCAAATAGTCTTGTTCGTAATGTTTGGGTTTGAGTTTGGATTTTGGATGAACTTCGTGTCAGGACGGATGTTCTTTTATTAATGTCTTTATTTGGGCTTAACAAATATTGGGAAAAGTCTTTGAAGAAATGGAAATCATGAAATTTAGATTGGCGTAAAGTAAAAAGGAAGGGGATTTCCAGTGGATGATGGACAGCTGTTAATCCCAGCTGTTTCTTACATCGTCCGTCCCTAGTTTATGTGCGTCTCAGATAGAAGACCTGGGTAAAGCGAAGGGTCTTCACTGTTTCATAAAGACCGTGTCCACACCCACTCTAATACTTTCCATTCCAGTTTTAGTCATGGCTCAATATCTTACACTCCACCACTTTGGACCTGACTGGAATATCTCAACAATATTTCTGAAATTTGCCATGAAACTTGAAGTAACATTCATGATCCCCAGAGGATTGCTCCTGCTTCACATCAACTTTTTTTCCAACCGTAGTCCATATTTGTGGTATTGTAATTGCTCATCATTTTGGTAAAAGTCAACCAATGGGTTGGTTATCGTTACAGATTCCTTAAATCCGTGTTGCTGACTGTAATTTGTGATTGACAGGAGCTGGCCAGCTGTGGATGGAATGGAAAGGAGAAGCACAGTTTGGCGCCCAATGTGGTCGCATTCACGCGCAGGTTCAACCAGGTACGTGTTTACCAGTCTGATTCCGACTTCTCGCCTTACATATTTTAACATAATGGCTGCCTCCCATTGGCCAAACGTTTTCTGACTGTCTCTGATTGAACTCTGTCAATCACAACAGAACCCAGAGAGCCCTTGGGCTGAATGTAATTACGCCTGGAAAAATAGTTCCTTACGAGAACTGAATTCTGACCTCGAATTTGAGCTAGAAGGAGGAATTTAATGACCAGGTGAAAGATATGGATGTAACTGTGACTTGACTGGTTGATGGAGTCATGCAACCACTAGAATGCTGCTAATATGTGTTTTTATTTTGTAATGTTTCAGGTGAGCTTTTGGCTGGTGAGAGAAATCCTAACTGCCCACACGTTGAAAATCCGAGCAGAAATTCTGAGTCACTTTGTCAAAATCGCAAAGGTGAGTTGAAACATACAGAACATATTTAGTAATATAAGCTATTTTGAAGTTATTCTTGTTAAGCTCCATTGTTGCTACAGGAGGAATAGCTCAGTGTGATGTTTGGTAAACTTTGTAATAAGAACATCCATCATCAGACACAGATGTGTGTTCAGGAGGTTTTTACTGTAACTTTTTATTCCATGAGTCAATGTCAGTTGGAAAGCAATTTCAATACAAAAGCAGTGATGGTGTGTGAGGCTGCAGCATGCAGGAGCTCCCCCGGTACTTTGTTCCACTATATGAGGAGTGATGGAGAAAGCAGACATTTGCAAGATGGTGATCCTCCTCTTGTGGTCTGATCAAGGAATAGTAGCAGAGGGAGTTTTGCCCCGAGGTCAGACTGTGGGATGGAAAGAAAACGTGGAACCGTGACGTAATGTCCCTGGCAACCTGCAACCATATTGATGCCTGCAGCAAAACTACTGAAGCACGTTTTAGACACCTGACTGTGACTGATCACAAACCCATAATGCATCACCTCAGGGAATCACTCCACACTTCTGGATTTAATTGGGCTTCTTAAGAGTTTCAGCTATTAAGTGAGGTGTGAAAATAAATAAATACATTAGTCTGTAGCAGAATTTCCTTAATGCTGTCTTTACACCAAAATAAAGCACATTTTCGCAAATTGTTTGTGAGATCTTTAAAATGATGAGCAGACACCTTTTAAAAAGCTTGTGTTCTGAACGGAGATCAGATCGATCAGAGCTATGCTACATCGTAGCTGCTCCATCAACACTTAAATATGGTCATCTAGGCATAAATACGCCAGCCACCTTGTTGTTTGGACCATAGACAGTCTCTTCTTTCTCCACATGGTCTGGTGTCTGGACTGATATGAGCTACTATCATTAAGGTCTGTGAGACTACCAACTGCTAAAATCTTTTTTTACTGATGTGCATTGTATAATTTGTTGAGAACAAAATTCCATAACAACGGTGAATGGAAACCAAAATCATCAAACCACTGAGGGCTAGGTTCAAAATCGCTCCAAAATAAAAAAAAAAATGTAATCCCAGGCTGATCCAACTTGCATGATTTCCGTCGTGGCATCTCATCATGTGTTTGGCCCCCGTGTGCCTGTATGAAGTCCCCACAACATGGCGTCCTGGGGGATCTCCTCCCAGACCTGGATCGGGGCATCAGTGAGCTCCTAGACCATCTGTGGTGGTACTTGGAGGTGTAGGATGCACAGATACGTAACGCCCTGAAAGATGCTCAATAAGATTTAGGTGAGAGGAACGGGAGGGCCAGTCAGGCAAAACCGTAGCCAAACCAATGAGTGATGTCACAATGACTACGTCCTCATGAACAGTCTATGTCTAAACTCAGAGATGTGTCGCCGGAGCTTGTATTTGTCTTAAATAAAGATGATTATTGTTGCAGGCGTTAGCTGCACTATTCAGAGTGCCAACAGATGTGTTCGTTAAACCTAGAGTAATACCCTTCTCATGTTCTACTGTGTTCATCAAATAGCTGTGTTTGTTCTCAGAAACTGTTGGAGTTGAACAACATTCATTCTCTGGTGTCCGTGGTGTCGGCGCTGCAGAGCGCTCCCATCTTCAGACTCAGCAAAACCTGGGCGGTAAGACATCACCTACACGCACAAATATCAATGTATGGAATTGTTATTTATTCAAACGGTATCCGATACTAGGTTGGCTTATTTTCACTGATACCTGATCAAGCTGTATGCGTCAGAATCAGACTGATATTCGATACCACTATCAGTGCATCTGTAATTAAAAGATTCAAGATTCAATAATAATATCTTTTTTGAATCATGTGTGTCTGAAATTGGTTGATATCAGATGTCTAAAAATCCTCGGCCATTTGCCCTTTATCATTATATTCTGCTGGATCGATCAGAAACCTGGGCTGGCGGGTTTAGTTGGATCAGATCTGAGATCCTACCTTGTGGCCTCGGATGACCATCCTTCAGAGAAAATAGAGATGACATGTGTTGCTCGGATGTGCACTCAAAATAATTTTCTGTTTCACGATATATCAGCTTGGCCGCCCAGTAGCTTCATCTCCAAACGGGGTGAATGATTAGTTCCACATCACAGGCAGCTGTTTGTGAGCTGTGAAGCCTTATGGGACGTTTCTCGTCCAGGTCATTAAAGTACAAACTGCTTGCTCCTGGTTTTAATATTCAAACATGTATTCAGATTTGATGGAGCTGGATGGAAGACCCTAAAAGTGGATGCATCAGCGCTGAGACACATGGACAAATACTCAAAAGCATTTGAGCAGGAAGCCTGGCTTCTGTTGAGCTGCGTTTAAAAAGCAGAACCAAGAGATATTTTCTGCATCAGCAAAGAGAAACGCTTTAAAAAAAGCACTCGTATTGTATTACAGGTTTAGTGAGAAGGAAGCAGTCTTACCAACTTTAATCGACGATATAGAGACACCTGAATAGGTAGTTTTCCACTTACTGGTCTTCATTCAGATCTTTAACGTTGACCAGTCTCAATTATTGATCTGATGTAAAATCGAACTGAAACAAGCCGCTCGGGATAATGGGACAATATAGATTTCATCGCAGATCACGATACAAAAACTCTCACAATGAGCTGATCATAGAGAATTTCCTGTATCAGGATAGTCGTAAATATAGTAACGAGTAATTTGATGGATTCAATTTCCCATTTATTGTGCCAACGAGGAACTGGAGCGAAATGGAACAAGACATCACAAGTGAGCTGTAGCAAAGCTGAGGACTATGTAGTGGTCTATGTAGAGGTCTATGTCGAGGACTATGTCGATGTCTATGTAGAGTTCTATTTAGTGGACTATGTCGAGGACTATGTCGAGGTCTATGTAGAGGTCTATGTCGAGGACTATGTCGAGGTCTATGTAGAGTTCTATTTAGTGGACTATGTCGAGGACTATGTCGAGGTCTATGTCGAGGTCTATGTCGAGGTCTATGTCGAGGACTATGTAGAAGTCTATGTAGAGGTCTATGTAGAGTTCTATTTAGTGGACTATGTCGAGGTCTATGTCGAGGACTATGTCGAGGACTATGTCGAGGTCTATGTAGAGGTCTATGTCGAGGACTATGTCGAGGTCTATGTAGAGTTCTATTTAGTGGACTATGTCGAGGACTATGTCGAGGTCTATGTCGAGGTCTATGTCGAGGTCTATGTCGAGGACTATGTAGAAGTCTATGTAGAGGTCTATGTAGAGGTCTATGTCAAGGTCTATGTAGAGTTCTATTTAGTGGACTATGTCGAGGACTATGTCAAGGACTATGTTGAGGTCTATGTGGAGGACTATGTCGAGGTCTATGTCGAGGACTATGTCGAGGACTATGTCGAGGTCTATGTAGAGGACTATGTCGAGGACTATGTAGAGGTCTATGTAGTGGACTATGTCGATGACTATGTAGAGGACTATGTAGAGGACTATGTAGAGGTCTATGTAGAGGACTATGTCGAGGACTATGTCGAGGACTATGTAGAGGTCTATGTAGTGGACTATGTCGAGTACTATGTAGAGGTCTATGTAGTGGACTATGTCGATGACTATGTAGAGGTCTATGTAGTGGACTATGTAGAGGTCTATGTAAAGGTCTATGTAGAGGACTATGTCGAGGACTATGTAAAGGTCTATGTAGTGGACTATGTCGAGGACTATGTAGAGGTCTATGTAGTGGACTATGTCGAGGACTATGTAGAGGACCATGTAGAGGTCTATGTAGAGGTCTATGTAGAGGACTATGTCGAGGACTATGTAGAGGTCTATGTTTAATGGCTTAGCATTGTATACATACATCATTACAAAGTACTTTATACATGGCACTATGGGCTGCACTACACATTATTATTGGCCCGGTTTAATAAGCAACACAATTGTATAAGATATGTAATAGGAGGTCCCTCCACTGTGTCACTATAAGCCAAGGGGTTCTTGGCCTAAAGTACGTTGAAGACCTCTGATGTAGAGAACTATATGGGAATCTTTGAGTCCACTATATAGGGTATAATAATTCTCACTAATCATTTAGACGGCAATACAACACGGAAAAAAGTGTAATTTATCCAGTCGTATGCTCACTGCTTCCCAAACACATACATACGTAACATATTTAAGTTTGACAATAGCTATGCTATTCAAGTTTCCTTCAATAAATCATGGTAACTCGGGGGAGTAATGATACATGTTCCTTTTGGGGATAGAGTATTCCTTTAAGGAGTTTATTTCTTTAGTCAAAAATGAGGTGGTCTCAGGTGTTATCTAGCAATGTTTGGCCCAGATGAATATTAATAATTTTGATCATTCTTGGAGGTCTGCTGAAGTCTATACTAAACCTATCTATATATTTCTCATTATGGAGTAGTGTTGGTGTTCCTTTTCATTTACAGTAGCATTTGTTTCATTAGCTCCAGGTCGTGGGACAGGAATCAGGCGTCTCTTGCCAAAGCAGTTGATGAAAACCAATAACACTTAGTCACTTACTTTGTGCCTAAGCAAAAGTATTGGTCACATATTGGCAGGAAATAAAACCACATTTAGCCAAATTTGAATGAACCGGTCAGGATGATGCACTGCAGACCTCTCTGGCCATAAACACTACCTAATGAGCTGGCTTCTGCAGTCTACTGGGAAATGGGGGGAAAACTACACATGTTGGATTTAAGGGTTTCAAAACACTGACACACTTTAATTTGTGTTGGATAAGAAGCCATGATGTGATATTTGTGTGTGTATATAGTTTCCACTCAGGTCATAGTTTCTGAATGAGAAGGACAAATCAAAAGTGTGGCCTTGTTTTTTTGTTGTTGTTGTAGTTGATCAGTCGGAAGGACAAGGCCACATTCGAGAAGCTGAACTACTTGACATCCAAGGAGGAGAACTACACCCACATGAGAGAATACATCCGCTCCCTGAAGATGGTGCCCTGTATTCCTTATCTGGGTAAGTCCTCCATTACTTAAGCTGGGATTCTATTCAGCACATAACCATCATATAGTACACCATACCAACCAACGTACAGGTTGTACATGGTGGAATGTTCTAGTGAAATATTCCAGTTGTGCGTCTGCATTCCTGAGATTTCAGTGTCAGTTTGGTATCAGACAGCAACCTACGGTTCTTAAAAGTGAAGCCAAATCTGGAGTGCCTTAAACGTGCATTCTCTCTACTGGCCATCAGGGAGCGACTCCTCTGATTGCAAAAGAGTCTGTTTGCATGGAAGTGTATGAGAAAACCCTGCTTCTCACTTGTTTTACATGAGTTTATGGTTTCAGTCGCTAGTTTCAAGTCTTCTTCAATACAGCATGATGTTCATTTAGTTGTCCTTTAGATATGTTTTTTATTTTGTTTGTCATTAAACCTGTAAATTTCATATTTATGATAACACATAAATCAGAGACCACTCATGTTCTGTCCCTGGAAATAAACTACACAAATAAACTATCCCAGAGAAATCCTGTGGAATTTAAGGTACAACTTGTCATATTACAAGCAACACTCAATGCAACAAAGGAGAAATATGCAAATGAAGCCATTCCGTTAATCAATATTACAATGAACTTAACTTAAATTTTGCATGCAGCTTGAACTTCATGGAGCTGCGAGGAGCAAACCTCATTAAGCGGTATGGGGAGATTATGTGTTCAGTCGGATGTGTGTGTGTATCTGTCTGTCCACCCTTAATTTCACATACTGCAGGGTCCATCTGCCTAATATTTGTTGTGCTTATGTATGACTGTATGCTCTCATGTTGGCAGTGATTTGCAAGGATTTTTGAAAACTATATTTCATTGACTGTTTTATACCGTCATTGTCAACGTCTCCTCACTCCTTTTAACAGGCCGGTTTGGCCCACAAGAGATCGACACCTGTTTCAGTAGCAAAGGGCACATTTCCAACAATCGGAAAACAAGCCTTACCTCATCTGTCTGGGCATATTTTTGGCCTTTGTCGTGCCTGAAAACAGAAATCAATGGATAGGTTTTGTCTCATTAACAACCAGGTGAATCCCATACCCGATAATCTTTTTCATTAATGTTACTGGCTGCATTGATTTATGTAGTGGTTGCAAATGTAAAGTGACTGTGTGCTTTCATTGTTCCTCATTGCTGTTTGTCTTAAGTTACCAGTATTGGTTGTCTGGGTTGGTGATATCAGAGTACTCTTTCATCTCCATTAAATGTGATTGTAGTCCAGATGTGTGGAAGTGGAACAGGATTTGATTTTGGGTGGTTGTAGTGAGAAGGAAGGAAAAGGCTGGATGAATGTGTCTCAGGTATGAAAGTAATTTGTGAGAGTGGAACTGATTTGAAATGAGATCACTTCAAACACATGCAGAGTTGGATGTAGTTTATTGCAAGATTGATAACATACTGACTATAAAAAAATAATCTTAATGAAAGAGCATATATATACACAGAATACCTGGTATGTACTGTATCTGCATACTAATGCAGTGACTGATATGTTCAACAGACCAGGAAACCTTCGGTGGGAGAGGGAATAACTGTTTAATTACTGTCGCTGCTTTTACCTGCAGTCAAATTGTGTTAAATGTTTTTTGACTCCCTTTAAAAGCTTAAATTTATTTCCAAAATGTCCATATGAAATAGGTGTGGTGCTGTCTTGGTGCTGGTAACTTAACCTAGAATAAAAGGGTTCAACGTAAACTTGGTCAGTCGAGGTAAAGTACCAAAATGTTTGTAATTCAAAATTATATAATGAACCCCGCCCCTTTTGATGGACCACCATGGGACCTTATTTTATCAAAATAAATAATCAGCTATCCCTCCTCTTGAACTAATCCCAATATATATTATATACATGCTATATACCCATAGTAGTAGCACCTATAACACATAGGAAGTACCAACAAAAAACTGTACCTTGTGGATAGGGGTGTAACTGTACACAAAGTTCATGGTTCGGTACCTATGTCAGTTTGGTTCGGTACGTTTTTAGTACAATAGAGAAAACAAAGACAATGCAGGAAATAATCTTTGTTTTCTTGATTTATTTGGAAACAGAACATTTGCTCATTAGCCATAATTCTTACTTTAAGTGTTAAGGCACTGAAATACTGTCATATTTGTCATTAAAAGACACATCTAAATAATGCAAATAAACCATAGAAATGTCTGTAATGTAAAAGTGACGCAATTCCCACTAAAAGAAGTATTTCTGACTGTAATCTTTCATCGTATCACTCGGACCTGTTAATAATTCCTGAACAGAACTCTATGTCTGGAGCACTGTTGTCACTTTTATGTCTATGTCGGTCGATGATGTTAATGTTGTCTGCGTGTGTGTGTAAGCAGCCAATTCTTTCTTTGTACCTGCAACCAAATCTACCTTCGGGTACAAATAAAGTTACCTTACCTTACCTTACCTTACCTTACCTTACTCCACCAAAACCAACTCACATGCTACAGCTGCCAGCAAATGATGCACTGCCAAAACGTTTCAGGTAAAACTCGCCCTCCACCTTTCCATTTGAATAATACCATCAAACAGCTGTTTGGGTCACAGGGTGTACCGAAAGGATATGGTATACCAACTGAGCGTCCAGTACCAAAAACGTGTGGTATGAATACTTGTACCGTTACACCCCTACATTAAGATGAATTTAAAAAAAGTAATTCAGCATGGATCCCATTGCATCACTGCATGAGCCTTGGAAATTTGAAGCTACATTATGAATATAAAGCAACCTACAGAAGAAAGGCTGAAGAACGAATCAGGGCTTCCTGCTGTTTATGATCTAAAATTGCAGAACCTCTGACGTTTGTCAAATAAAACATCCGATCAGTTTGACCGACCAAAGTGTTAATGGAACGTGTTTGCGTTTGGTCGTATCATCATGGTCACTTTCTTCAGAGAGTAAGCTCCTCCTCTGAACTCGGCCCAGTAGACCCCGTCCTGGTAACGGCTGCGGTAATGCCCACCGCGGTACCACACACCGTTCAGGTTGGAATGAGCACAAGCGTTGTACCACCATCCTCCCTTCTGGTAGTGGGCACAGTTACCTGGAGAGACAAGGAATCAAATCAGACCAACTGATATTCTAGCAATCTGGTATTCTGCTGGTTCAAGAGTTAGGGTTAGGGTAACAATGGTAATTATTTAGTTTTGGTTATTCGTCTCATTGCCGCCACTGGCGTCATTCACACTGCCCAGAAATCTGTTAGCATTTTTGCATTTACTTTGAATAAACTTACCGAGCTTGAAAACATTTGCTTCATCTTTGGTGTGAACACATGTTCAGGTATTTGCCACCAGTTTACGTTCAGTTTTACTTGTTACATACAGTTTGTAGCTGGAACTATTGTGGAGACCATGTGGCACATTGAATCCGATACCAAAATGTAACTAATTTCTGAAAGCCCAACAACAGTTTATGATTGCCATCTTCTTGCACTCACCCGTGTAGACGTCATGATCTCTGTCCAAGGTGGTGAACTGCTTGCCGTTGTGCCAGGTAAGAGAGTCTCCAGCGTTACCATGGTATCGGCCAACTCTCAACCTGTAGAAATCGGCCTCCGACTCGAGACGAAAGCTGGCATACTCGGCAAAGGTCTTGCGTCCGGCCCAGTCTTCCAGAACCACCAGCAGCTTGTAGATGCCCTGGTTGGTCAGCCAGTAGATGTTCTCCAGGCCTAACCAGTATTCACCATCAATGTTTCCAAACCCTTGCTGTAAAAAGAGAGAGACATTGAACTAGTCAGGATTCCTACTCTTCACACATGATTTAATAGAGTTTCCCTTATTTCCTCCCCTGGGATAAAGCCACGGCCTTCCAGTAACAAACTGCCCATGTTTTCCAGTTGTCTGAAAGACTGGTATGATGTTGGAGTGAGTGGCCAGGAGCAGTGGCATAATGGCAAAACGTGTTTAAGATCCTCTCCATTAGTCCACTAGAGCTCAGTGAATTTGAGTCACTGGTTTCAATTATGTCAGGCCTGGATCCAATCAGGAGGGAGTCGGCATCCCTGCCAAATGTAAGCGTGTAATTGGCTTCAAGTGCCTCGTTGACTCATTGAGGGTGGGTTGGGGAATGATTTGGTTGGGGGACGACTCCACGCCTGAAGTACTCCTCCGTGCTTTGGTTTTGACTTTAAAGAACTGAGAAGAGTATCTATATCGGGATGTCCTCACTTTAGGTCACAGGATATTAATCTTTGGCAACTCAATGTTTCACCCCATGCACCAGTATTTACATGGCGTCAGCTTCCACCGGTAGTTACTGTGAAACGCAGCGTGGCTATGAAGTCCTTGGATCACTGCACTGGCTGCACTGAGCCATGCGTGTTAATTCAAATTCATTTCAGCTTAGCTATGGTGATCTCATAGATTAGATGTTCTAGGTTACTCAAATCTTACACAATGAAATGGATTCGCAAAACAGTTTGTCTTTCAATACTGACTGAACACTACAATCATTTTGTGAAATAATTCAACTGTGCACCGGTACTATTTATTGATACAATTCTTGCAATTTAAATTTTATATATATATATATATATATATATAACTCCAGAGAAAGTGTCCCTCCAGAGAACGCGTCTCCACTGCTCTAGAGTCCAGTGGTGGCGTGCTTTACAACACTGCATCCGACGGTTTGCATTGCACTTGCTGATGTATGGCTTGGATGCAGCTGATCGCCATGGAAACCCATTCCGTGAAGCTTTCTACACTGTCCTTGAGCTAATCTGAAGGCCACATGAAGTTTGGAGGTCTGTAGCGATTGACTCTGCAGAAAGTTGGTGGCCTCTGTGACCTATGTGCCTCAGCATCCGCTGACCCCGCTCCGTCATTTTACGTGGTCTACCACTTCTTGGCTGAGTTGCTGTCGTTCCCAATCACTTCCACTTTGTTCTAATCCCACTGACAGTTGACTGTGGAATATTTAGGAGTGAGGACATTTCACGACTGGACTTGTTGACCAGGTGGCATCCTATCACAGTACCAATATATATATATATATATATATATATATATATATATATATATATATATATATATATATATATATATACATCCTATCACAGTACCACACTGGAATTCACTGAGCTCCTGAGAGCGACCCATTCTTTCACACACGTTTGTAGAAACAGTCTGCATGCCTAGGTGCTGCTTTTATACACCTGTGGCCATGGAAGTGATTGGAACACCTGATTTCAATTATTTGGATGCGTGAGTGAATACTTTTGGTAATATAGTGTACATGTGTTTATCATTTGGATTGTCTATTCATTCATATCCACTGGGGACCTGTCCAGGGTGTACCTTGCCTTCACCCAGTGTCAGCTTGGATCAGCCCACCGTGACCCTGAATACAGGATAAGGGATGAATGGATGGATAGATGGATTAATTCATTCATATCCCTATTTATTATTTTATTCACATTTTCTTCATGATTTATTACCATTATTTATGGTCCTGAACTGACTTCATGAATAATTATTACTTCCGTCTTTTTTCTGTGGACTGTTCCCAAAGTACATGACCTCTAATGTTTTCCCCATTGTTTCCATGTCCAGGAAACTATGTCATGACTGATGTCATGTGTATTTACATGTTGTTCAGTTTGTTAAATATGGAAAACTGTTATTAGACAATGTTCCATTTTTATACAGCCTTTAATGCTTCAAGTCAGAGCCCTGTATGAAGGACTAACTGGCACTTCGGCTGTGCTTGAAATTAATGTTTTCGTTGGCCTCTTGCTCACCATTAGCAGCGTCTGAGAGACAGTTTAGACATTGCCCTTGCAGTTTTGACTTCTATGTCAAAACTAAGTTATTTGCCTTAAAACATTCTGTATGTTCACATTAGTAGTTGAGAGGAAGAGAGGACTTTTCAAGGCTGGATTGTGGATTGTGAAATTTGATTCAGACATCCATGTTTCCCTGAGGATGAACTGTAATAACTTTGGTGATCCTGACTTTTCATCTAGTGGTGGTGGTTTATGACCTAATACTTGGGGAAATAATGACACCCCTGACCAACGTTGGTGGTCTGACGCTCCCAGCTCCTCCTGTCCGCCTGTCTAAGTGTCCTTGAGCAAGACACTGAACCCCAAGTTGCTTCCCGGGCACTTCACAGCAGCTCACTTCCTCTAATGCAGATGGGTTAAATGCAGAGCACGCTAAAATGGTGAACATTATAACATCCAGTTGTCAATATTGACATTGCATGTTAGCATGAGGACATTCTCATTGGTGTAAATGCACTCAAGCAAATACAAGTAAAATCATGTTCTTTTTTTTTTGTTTCAATACGTTGTTGAAGGAGAAGTCTTAAGTTGAAATGATCTTGAGCCTTTACTTCTCAGAACAGACTCGAGGCTCAGATCCTTTTATTACCTTGTACGTATCCCAGTTTCTGAAAAAGTTCACAGCGCCGTCCTGCCGTCTCTGAATGACGGTCCAGCCACCGGGGTCGTGTCTCTGGTCACACCACACCTGCATGAGTTGGTTGCTGTTGTCTGGTTTCAGGAGGTACATGCCGCTGCTGGTGTATCCGCCCTCCAGAGCCTCGAGACAGTCTTTGAAAGGGCCTGCAGAAGATGTAAACTAACAAAGCTGCTTATTGCTCTTCAAAGGCTTTCATGACTGGCAATAATCTGCCATTGTCATGTTTTAATTCCAACAACCTGTGCAAGTAACAGACGCTGCAACATGAAATAGAATGGGAGAACATATGGTCCGAGAGCTGCTGGAAAAGTGATGTCACTGTTGACCATGAGTTATGAATGCCAAATATGACAAATCCTTTCCAGTGTCTGGCAGTCATAAATCTCACTCTGAGCAAAGCAGCCTGTATTTCTTAGGACCCTCAGAAGACATCACACCAAAACAACACATTAAATGGCTCAACATGATTAAGATCACATCAACAGTACAGTAGTCACTGGTGTTATTTGTCCTCCTTCAGTCCGTGAAAGCTTTATGTTTTGCAGTATTACTGTGAAACTACAGTGTGTGTGTGAGATACTCATTTCTTAAAACCATTTTTGTTCTGTTTTTGTCTATTTGTGGCGGTGGTTAGCACCTCACAGCAAGACAGGATTTGAGTTTGTTTTGTCTTCGTGCCTGCGTGGGTTTTCTCCAGATTCTTTCCACAGTCCAACGACATGCAGGTTAGGTTGATTGGCACCTTTTAATGTCAGCTGGGATTAGCTCCAGCCCCCAGTGCTAAACTGGTATAGCTAATGGATGGTTTTAATATGCTCTAATCCATCATCTGTTACCGTTTATCCTGTTGAGGGTTGTGGGGGGGCCTGGAGCCGATCCCAGCTGACATCGGATGAAGGCAGGGTAGACCTGAAAAGGCTGCCAGTCTCTCACAGGGCTAACACATGGAGACAGACTCCTATCTATCGAATGTGGTCTAATGTGGGATGCAAATGAATGCTCATTTTTAACTAATGTAACTATTTAGACTGGATTTACCAAAGAAGGTAAACAGACAATTAAATTTGAAATGAAATGAAAATCAAATGTAATATTTTTCTTCCCCCATAACATCAATGACCTAAAGTACAGATGAAACAAAAAGTTGTCAGAAGAGAAAAGACTCAGATCATCTGCTATGACTGAACCCTTGCCCTTAGAATGAAAATAAATCTATATCTTTTCATCGTAGTGGGTGGTCTGGGGTGCATGGTTTGACCAAGTCCTGGATGTGGATTAGCTGTTCAGAGCACACCACACAAACACCAGTGTCTTGAATCAGCATACATTACATTATAGGATTCACTTACTGCAGCTACATATTACAGTATTCATCATTATAGAGTATCATCTCGGGGCATATCACTCTCACTTCATACCTGACTGAAAAAAGTGCCTTTATACCTGCATATTTTTGGGCTAAAAATGACAATGATACGACTAAGAATATATATATGACAATATGACTAAAAAGGTTATCGTATTGTTCCTATATATGCTAATACATATACATATATATATATATATATATATATATATATACATATATATACACACACAGTGGGTACGGAAAGTATTCAGACCCCTTTAAATGTTTCACTCTCTTTGTTTCATTGCAGCCATTTGCTAAAATCAAAAAAGTAAACATTTTTTCTCATTAATGTACACTCAGCACCCCATCTTGATAGAAAAAAACAGAAATGTAGAAATTTTTGCAAATTTATTAAAAAAGAAAAACTGATCTATCACATGGTCATTGCTTATGTACAGCTTGGTTTTAATTGTTGACCTTGACAATAGCAGATTGTTGGATAAGCTGTTCTGGACCTTGAGGTGGGATTGTTTTCTGCAAGGATTGAAAGATTCTGAGATGGACACAATTACCAATCATTGTGATTTTTTTTGGGGGGGGGGGGGGGGTTTGAAACGTGAACCAAGGTCTCATGCAGGCCGACCAGATACAGACACGTTGATATAAGCAGACATCCGTCTGCTTACTAAGAAGAATTAATTGGTAAAACTATTTTGAAATATTGAGCTGCCAGCTGGCCAGACACTCTATTACTGTATCAACTCTCACTACTCATTTTATTCAGCGTCTGCACAGCCACACCTTGCAACACTTACACATGTATAATTAATCCCAATCTTTAACTCTGCCAAACAATGATCATGATCTCAAATCAAGTGAGATGATTTAAAAATATCTTGCTTCTGTATATTTTAGGTATCATTACGCCACTGTTGCAAAAGTACATTCAACACATGTTTTTCCAACTCTAGTTTTTCTAACTCTAGTCAATCAGTGTGATAGCAGTTTTTTTAAGCAAGTATTCTGTTTCTGCTCAATGTAATAGCATTCATACTTTAATTTCACATTTCATCATTAATCTGGAAAATGAACAACCCTTTTTTTGGTTTCTTCGTCCATGTTTCAGTGATTAAGACATACTTTGAAATTTACTGAGGTACCAGAGAGCACAAAAAATCCTCAAAATAGAGCTTGCATGATCCCCAGATCCCCCGACAGGTCCCCATCAGCCCTCAAATACCAGAAAGGGTGAAAGTACAGATGATTGATGCAAGTATGGTAACCTCAATGCTCTGTCCAGATATTCATGTTTAATCTGAGTTGATGACAACAAATGCGTTACTTCAGACTAATTATAAGGACAAGTGACTGGGACGTCAGTTGCACCTGCAGTAAACTTTCAAAAGCCTCTGTGATGTGTTTTCTCAGTGAGGTTCATCACCAGTGACTATATTTGGATGGTGGAGGAGTGACAGGTTGATCTGACACACAAGTGGCAGAGCAGCATCCTTACTGGATCTGGATCCATCTGGATTCTGGTGTGAAGCTGTTCACAAATATGGGTCATAATTCAACTTTAGAGCTAAGTGTTAAAGTCGTCTTCGTAGCTAACTGCATTGGTAGTGGGAAGCGGCCCCAGGGAAGACCCAGAAAACGAGGGATTACATAGGCTGGGTAAGCCTCGTGGTCCTCCAGAAGGAGCTGGAAAGCGTTGCTGGGGAGAGGGACGATTGGAATGCCTTCCTAAGCCTGCTGCCCCGATGACCCGGCCCCAGGATAAGTGGAGGACAATGGATAGATGGATGCTTTGGTAGAGATGAGAGCAAGGCTGTGGTATCGATGCCAAGGTAG
Source organism: Eutrigla gurnardus (assembly GCF_963514095.1). Classification (NCBI taxonomy): domain Eukaryota; kingdom Metazoa; phylum Chordata; class Actinopteri; order Perciformes; family Triglidae; genus Eutrigla; species Eutrigla gurnardus. The sequence continues at coordinate 4,060,241 of NC_139930.1, read as the reverse complement.
AGAACTATCAATCATAAGCTGGTCTAGTCTGTTGGACTCTAAATGGACCATATCTTACTAAACATCATGCTGGATTGAAGAAGACTTGAAACTAGAGCTTGAGACCATAAACTCATGTTTACAATGTTTACTGAGATGATACATCAAGAGAGAAGTAGGACCATTTTCCATGGATTTCAAATGCAATCAGACTTCTTTTTGCAACCAGAGGAGTTGCCCCCTGATGGCCAGCAGAGAGAATGCAAGTTTAAGGCATTTCAGAATTGGCTTCACTCTTCAGAACTGGAGGTTGCCGCCTGGATATGACATGAAAGTGTGGTGGTCTACTTACCAGAGGGCTCGTTGGTAAAGCTGTGGCCGGCACTCGGCATTGTGGGCAGCGGAAGTGGTAATGCTTTGGAGTTCTGGTCATTCTGTATGTCGTTGGTCAGGGGGTTGTTGGTGTGGCGGGTGTAGGTGGGGGGATGGTACGGTCTGTAGCCGCCAGGAGACAACGGAGGCATTTGTATCGGAGGCTGTGGGATCACGGGAGGCTGTGGACGGGCAGGGCGGCTCCTCTCCTGCACCACGCTGTACGAGTACCCGCCCCGCCTACAGTGCTCCTCCAGCCGCACCAGGAGAGCACTCTGGTTGTTTGCGATCCCTGACAGATGCTGGTACTTGTGTTCCAGGTCGCGGTAGCGTGAGGTCAGCCTCCCCATCTCATTGGTGTGGTTGAGGACGCGCGTCTCCAGCTGCGACACCTCAAGAGCGTTGTCTCGTTTGCGGATGATCTCATGCAACAGCTGCATGTACAGCTGCGTCACTCTCGAGTTCATGTTGCGGCTCTCTTTGCGCAGCAGCTTGACTTCATTGATCACCCCCCCATCTACCTCCACCAGCTGCTGCAGCGCTTCGATCTGCCGCCGCTGCTTCTGCAGCTCACTGTTGAGTAGCTCCAGCTCCTGCTTATTGACCCGGTTCGTGAGCAGGGCCTCGGGCTCCTGAGAGTTCACACAGATGGCCCCGTTGTTTTTCTGCTGAGGGACAATGAAGGTGTAAGAACATTTGTCCGTTTGGGAAGCACTGTGGTCGACCACGGCTCGTTTTTGCCGTTTTGGCGCATAGATGAACTCTCTCTCCGCCTCACTGTTCCCGATTTCCTGTGTCTCTCCCTGGATCGAGAGCCTGGGTCCAGAGAGCAACAGGAGCACCGGCAAAACCACCACAGGGAGAATCATGGTACAGTCCTGCTGCACCTAACCAAGATGATTTCTGGAACAGAGAGAGAAGAGATTATCAGGCTATTCTGTCCATAGATGTCAGCGGTTTACGCCATTCATCAGTTAAACACCAGAGACTAGGGCTGTAACGATACACCAAACTCATTTGTATCACGATTTTGACCCACGGTTCGATACAAACCTCGATTTTTTTGTTAGTGGGGGGGTGTGATAAGAAGAGGGATTTTTTTTTAAATTAAACATTTTATTGATGTAACATTTCAATAACTTGGAACACTAGAAGAATAGAACAGTTGAAAACCTTTCTAAAGATTAAGAACAATATTATCGTCCCAAGTATGGTTATAAATATAAAATATAACATATAAATAAAATACTATAAAAATAGAACATTTTAAAATCTTTATAAACTGGACAGATTTGAACACTTAAGATTAAGAACAGTATTATGGTCTCAAGTAAGGTCTCAATAACATGAGCAAAAAAACTTGAACCCATCATTTTCCACCACCGAAAAGGGCCGCATGTCCAGAGCCATGAATGTTGAAATTGCCCGTGTAATCTTTTGAGCCCTGATTGACAGGCGCTCTCCTTCAAACAATCACGCGTACACTTCATGGCTGCACCTGATTGGACGATCGCTTTCACAGCTGTCCTGTCTGCTCCGGAGTTCATGCAGACCAACATGGCGGCTCGTTTGGAAACTCTCTTATTTTACGAAAATAGTTCACCGAAAGGTGTTTCTGAAAACATTTTAAGCGAGAAATAAGCTACGCAGTTGTTGAATCTGTCTTTATTTTAGATCGACAACATTCAGTTTAGAAGATTTTCGCGACCGCTGCCTGTGGACACGTACCTTGATAGCTGGAAGTTGTGTCGTGATTCTGCCTTCTCGCACCGCGAGACAGGTTCGTGGATCAGAGTGTCGCGATTTCAGTTTCGATACGTGTGTCGTTACAGCCCTACCAGAGACGTTTTAGACCGTTTGCGCCTGTCGGTCTTCTGTTAATTTAACTAATGTTGTAGTTGAGCTGTGCACTACAGGTGCACTACTGAGTGGGCAGGAAAACAGACAAATGTGTATTGAAAACGTCTCAATCCAGAACCGATGTGTCATCTCAATGATTCTTCTGATCGGCCTTTTATAGAGCAATCAAACTACTTGGAATGAATTATGAATATCAGCTGACTAGAAACCAATATCATCTGATTGTTGGCCAATCGTGAGCTGCATTCGCATCCAAAACAAGGTTAATAAGGCAATAAACTTCAGTAAAGCCTAGAAAATAAAGTAACTATCATTTACAGCTCAAAACATTAAAACTGGATGGATATTTGCTTTGAAATGTGTCGGCGAAGTTCAATGAGTCATTGCAGGAAGGATAGTTTTTTTAATTTTTATTGCTTGCGTCAGTTACACGGTTAATGAGTGTCGTGCTATCGCAAGCAAAATGTACTCAAACTGACTTCACCAATTCTCTCACATCATTCACTGAAGTAATACCGACTGATTATGGGCTGCGATCCTCAGCACTTTTACAATTATTGGAATCGTTATTGATGTTAGCTGACTGCCAATAAATTTGGCGGCGATGCAGCTGTCTCTCTCAATCAGTCGTAACTTTCAGCAGACACAAAGCAGCATCTCTGTTCATCAGGAGTTGTTTGTGTCCACCTGATGAATGCATGTCCAATATTCACTCTATTTTAGCTCGGTTTTTGGTCTCCACCTGCTCCTTATGGAAACATCTGTCTCTTTAGCTGCTAAATGCTACCAGCTCGTGTCATGTGACCGTGTGCTGAGCGGGTTACGTACAGAGTCTTTCTAGAGCCTTTTTAATTGAAAGCAGCTGCTTCTGCTGGAGGAAATGAGGCTGATGAGCACAGACTTTGCAGGCCATAAAACCAAAACAATAAAAGAGGTTAAAACACCTCATAGAGCTGCAGAGAGTTAGTGATATTTCTCTGTGCAACACCTTTTACTGCATATGTTGTCATCTGAACCAATGTTAATTTAAAAATGATTGATAACTGGAGCTTTTTCAGGTGGAACCAATGTAGTTTTGTAGTTTTCATACACATTCCCTTGAACTATTCAGTCAAATAATTGCACTGGATTTTACGAGGGGTCGTCCTGCCATCATAGTTCACAAAATGAAAGTGTATTCATTCACATTCAATGCATATGAAAGGAACAGAGATTTTACCGATATTACCAACATTCTGTATTGACAAATTGTTGAATGTGTCAAACTTTACTCTTTGTGGTTTCCTACAATACTCACTCATGCCAACTAAAGAATGGTAAACATTTTTGTAGTGCTGTTCAGGTCAGAGGTTCCCAAATGTTGGGCCGTGGGCTGTTTCTGAGAGGCGGAGCATTTTCTACAAGCCCACAAGGGAAAATGTGTTTAGAAAGCATGTAGAACTACAGAACTGTTTGGCTTTATCAGGCCTTTTTCTGAAGGAAAATAAAAAAAATATATATATTTTTCCATAAGAGATGTTTTGTCAAATACCCCGCGCTGCCGCCTCGGCAAGATGTTTGAGTGACTGGATAACAATGCATCTTACCGGTCGTTTACACTATTTAACCCCAGATGCATTTTTAAACCAAGTATAAACAAGGAATCAAATATGTGTTTGTGTGTGTGTGTCCTTTGCATGATTTAAGAACCCTTGTTCAAATATACTTAACACTCGGAGGGTGTGAGGGACTGCTGTTCGTGTCCCGCGTGAAACTAAAAGTAACTTTGACATTCAGTCAGTGTGAATCATTAGTGACGATAGTCATTCCTCAGTCAAGTTAACGTGTCTTTTCCTACATTTAACTAAGTGGTTTTGTTGCCCTAAACCTAACTTGATGTGTTGGCAGGGTAAGCAGCACCTTAGGGCAGGGCTGTCTAATCTTATCCAAGAAGGGCCGATGTGGGTTCAGGCTTTTGTTTTAGCCCAGCACTCAGACACCTGTTTCAACTAATTAACTAATTATGGTCTTCAATCAAGACCTTGATGAGTTGGATCAGGTGAGGATGTGCTGGCTTAAAACAAAATCCTGGACCCACACCGGCCCTTCTTGGATAAGATTGGACACCCCTGTCTTATAAGGGTTAAAGCAGATGGCCTACTCTGGGCACAGGGCAGTGATGGGCAGGCAGCTCCTCTGCCATCAGTGTATGAATGTGTGTGAATGGGTGACTGTAGACTAAAAGTGCAAAGTGCCTTGATTGGTTGAAAAGATCAGAAAAGTGCTATAAAAATGTGTTTACTAAGAGATTTGACCAAGACGACTTGCTCAATCAAATTTGTTCCTTGTTTACAGTCTTGGCTCAGATATAGTGGCACGCCATATTTTGATGAGGACTCTCTTGGTCTTGTGGAAAAGATCCATCACAGCATTGGAATGTCCAGTGACATGAAACACAAAGGGAGTCTCCCCTGACGATATTGCTGTTCTTTTTGTTGGAGATGGTAGTTACGACATCATAACATGTTCTGCCAGCTGAGTCGCCGTCATCCATTTTCCCATAATTCAACATGGTCTGTAAATATCTGGTTGAGGGTTTTCTCTTATTGAAAGACTGCAAGCCAAAGTCATTACTCACACAAGCGGACCACAGAGAGTTCAATGTGAGCAGAATCATGTATTGGTTCACATCTCTGACACAAGGCCCATGGTTGTTGCTCTTGGTTCAGGATTTGGCTGGAATCGATGAGGATACAGTATTCTACATCAAAGCGGTTTTCAACACTGAGACCTCCTGGAACCGAGTAGTGTAACGATTCATGCGATGCATCGATGAATCGATTGTCAGTCCTACCGATTCAACTAAAATGATCTGCTAAAATAAATAAATAGAATGAATCGCTTTGGCTTCACAAATAATCGTATAAATGAGTTAAATCTTATGAATCGCGATTCTTAATTATGATTAATGTTTTAATACTCTCCCCTGCCAGCATGTAGTCTATTGAAAAATGTTCAAAATAACTGAGCATTACATTTTTGTATTCGGCATAAAATATTATGCAGGACTACTTTTTTATAGAATAAATATGTTAAATAAGTAATTCTGTGGTCTGTTTATTTTTTTCACCTTTCAGACGAATACAGATAGTCTCACTCGTATTATTGCATGTTTATTTCATGGATATAGAACTTTGGTTAAAAGTTAACGAATCGAATCGAATCGTTACAACAACAAAAATTTGAATGAAATGGCTGTGAAGCCAAAGATTCACACCCCTACCGCTGCCGTTTGTTGTCTCAGTCCAAATCCCCAAAATGTATCAAAAACAGATTGATGTAATAATTTCTCAAATCATCTTTTAATCTAATAAAAGTATCTTGCTTCAATCCAAATCTGCTGGCGTTTAACCTTTCAAAACAAGCTCTGCACTGCGGTCACAAACTTGCTGCTGAACACACACAAAGGAGGCAAGCAACTGTATTCATCCACAATTCATTGAAAAACATCCAAATAATCTTAACTGTGCCTGTTTGACATTAAGCTGGGGCTCTGAGACTTTTATTCAGGCAAACACAGGAGGGACGGCTCGTGGAACGGGAGGAGACACTCGTCTAGGCTATGTCTTATTATCATTAAAAAATTCAAAATGACAGGTAATAATAACTTATGACTGAATCTGTCCAACAAATCACAGCCAACGAGAGAGTCTGACCCTCCAGGGAAATGTAAACCAATACCTGCAGATTCATGGAGAACCAAACCTGGATAACCTAATATGAAGATAATATGAATGGGAGAAATAATATGCATTCACTGCTAAGAGTCCCTAGGACTCTTTACTGCCTCAAATGAAATGAATAAACAACAAATATGACTTCAACTCGGTTTTCCCCTCCATTCAACAAACTCCGCTGCGTGACACATCCTGTATAAAGCTGTGGAAATGGAGAGTTGAAGGAACACGACGGGAAGCTCTTACTCTGAAAGAAATGATTGTAGGAGGTGTGAACTTGGTTCCAAGCAGGTCTGTGTTCTGGTGCATTGAGGAGAACGGGCCCAGTGTTTCCATTAGGTGAAGTGTTGTAAATGTACGTGTTGGTAATAATGTATGCCAGCTGTGGTACAATCTGTAAATCAGCCTTTTTAGTTCATTTCTAAGCTGAGCCTTTCCTGAAAATGTACGGCAGCTCAGTGATTTACCAGATTGGAGAATGTTTCACCTTTTTTCATCTGTTCTCTGTATTGGTTTCTCCCAAACGCAAAGAGGCGTACTATTATTTGATCGGTATGTTTGCAGAAGGAACATTTCTGAGCGAAACATGTGATTCATTAGTCCAGAACTGTTGATGAGCTGACGAAGAGACCGAGTCTGCCACTGTGCTCTAATGAAGATGAACTGCTCACTTCCTGCTCCCTGCAGAACATTAAGTACATAAAGTAGTCCCCTCCCGGCCCAGAGGAACTCCAACCTCATTTGTGAAATGATCACAACATTGGCGTGGGTTCTCCGGCTCCGTCCCTCAGTCCAAAAACATGCAGGTGCATACATTACACAGGTGGACTGTCTCAGTGTCGTTTGACTGCACCACTTTTATTCTCACACAACGCAACAATGTTAGACTTCAGTAAAGTTTAGTATAAATGTCAACATCTGTTCAGTTTAAGGCAACTAAATCTAACTACGTACAGTCAGGTTTAGGCAACAAAGCAATCTTTAGTTTTAGGCAACAAAGCAATCTTTAGTTTTAGGCAACAAAGCAATCTTTAGTTTAAGGCAACAAAGCAATCTTTAGTTTTAGGCAACAAAGCAATCTTTAGTTTTAGGCAACAAAGCAATCTTTAGTTTAAGGCAACAAAGCAATCTTTAGTTTTAGGCAACAAAGCAATCTTTAGTTTTAGGCAACAAAGCAATCTTTAGTTTAAGGCAACAAAGCAATCTTTAGTTTTAGGCAACAAAGCAATCTTTAGTTTTAGGCAACAAAGCAATCTTTAGTTTTAGGCAACAAAGCAATCTTTAGTTTTAGGCAACAAAGCAATCTTTAGTTTTAGGCAACAAAGCAATCTTTAGTTTTAGGCAACAAAACAATCTTTAGTTTTAGGCAACAAAGCAATCTTTAGTTTTAGGCAACAAAGCAATCTTTAGTTTTAGGCAACAAAGCAATCTTTAGTTTTAGGCAACAAAACAATCTTTAGTTTTAGGCAACAAAGCAATCTTTAGTTTTAGGCAACAAAGCAATCTTTAGTTTTAGGCAACAAAACAATCTTTAGTTTTAGGCAACAAAGCAATCTTTAGTTTTAGGCAACAAAACAATCTTTAGTTTTAGGCAACAAAGCAATCTTTAGTTTTAGGTGTCTGTTTCTGTGTGTGTGTGTGTGTGTGTGTGTGTGTGTGTGTGTGTGTGTGTGTGTGTGTGTGTGTGTGTGTGTATCTGTGTGTGTGTGTGTGTGTGTGTGTATCTGTGTGTGTGTGTGTGTTTAGTAAAGTCACACACAATCAGAAGCTGCAGGTGTGTGTGTAGATGAAGTCTGTTGAAGGCTGCAGTGTTTCAGGACATCTGTCAGATCTCTTGGTCACTAAGTAAGGCAGCCCATAAACCCAGTCCAGACCCAGAAGGGTCAGGTAGACCCCTAAAAGGTGTCAGCAGACCCCTTCAGGACCACACGAGAACAGACCCAGCTCTCTGCGGTCGTCGTCACAGTCAGCCAGCAGCCACAGAATTGATTTAGTGAATTTGTCACACACGCTTTCTTGTCTCCGTGTCTGTCTCTCATTCCCTCTCACACATGCACACTCAGCAGGAACAGTAGCAGCTCATCTGCACCGCAAACGCACGCCGGCGTCTGGACACAAAGGCACGACGGGCCTCTTTAAACCACCGCGGGGTGGGGGGCTCATCCTCGCTGGATGACTAATAACCAACTTAAAGCATTACCTGCTCGGATTGTGTGTTAGGCTCCAGTCCCAGTGTGGAGCCGGAGCTGGAGAGCTGTCCTTTTCAAGTCGCTGACTAATATCCTCCTGACTCGACACGCTGCCCGATGAATGGCTTTATTCAGCCTTTGATTCATAACACCGGCGTTCTCCTCGCTGTAACGTGGCAACGTTTGGGTCTTTACATAATCACACATTAACGCTGTCTAACTGCCCGCGTTGGGAGGGAAACTGAGATTTCTCCATTCGGGCCGTCATGCCAACACACGAGTGGAGCCGACGTGTTTATGGCACGTTTCCTCCTATTACACTTTACTTCACATTCCAGCAGCTTTCCAATGATCTCTTGAAGTAGTTTTGAAAGTAATATTGTTTCCTCAAGTAGCGCCATAGAGTAGGCTTTATGCCTCTGAAACCGCAATGTCCGGAATTATAACAATATCTGTTTTTATCTTCTAAGATTCTGAATCGATTCATAGCTTTCAAAAATCTATTAAAAGAAAAAAAGTGTAAGTTCTAAAAGTTTGTGCAAGTTAAGCATGAATGAATGTAATCTTTGGTCTTAGATTTGCCTTTGTGTATTTACATTATTGTAATCAGTTTAACTTTTTATATAATCTTATAAACTCACAGAGGCGATCCTGAAGCATGGACTCATTCAAAAATCCATTTGGAATTGTGAATTATTTTGAATCGAAAATCGATTCTGAATCAAATCGTGACCAAAATAATATGAATCAAATGGCATTCTCATTAACCGTTTTTGTTGGTAGTTTTTTATTTTGATGGTCAAGTGTCAACTCATACTCTGCACATGTTTGGCCCCATCTGTTATTCACATGCAAATTATGACAATTTCACACAAATGTGTAATAGAATACAGTCCTGAAGTGAGGACCTTTTGAATGGACGTGAATGTAAACTGCGACTTGATTGGATTGGTTGAGGCAAACAACCGCCAGGTGGCGAGACTAGTTTGCATGTCGGTTCCTGTTTCGTTTGTCTCCTTCACAATCGCATGGGCGGGGCCAATAGTTCCACATGACTCAGCATATCCTCATACAACGGTTTGAGTTTTGAAAACAAAAATGTTTAGTGCGTTTCCTACACATGACGGGCGTTTTTTTGGCAACAAAACAATTTGGTCAGATTTACGACAAGATTGTGATTTGGACTTGAAATAACGGAATTGGTGTTCAGAAGTTAACGTCTGGTTTCACACGGGACACGAACAATGGTTTCTTGGGTGAAAGTCCAGTGTTGTTTGACCCACCCAGACCTCCTCCCTCCTGTTAAAACTTTATACTATGTCCTGGCTCACGCTTACATGGATCCCATCCAAACTGATGAGCTAGGTTCTATACAGGAATAATGGTGGAACGTGTATGAGAACCGTCTGCTCCACTGATCTACAGTTGGCACAGTGATGTGGCAAACAATGCACCAACAACTGTTTCTAGTAAGTCCATAGTGTCACCAAAGACCTTCCTCCTTTTCCAGCAGGCAGAGCAACACTATCATTCATTTGGAGGGGGTTATGTCCACCTGGTGAATGTTACTGCAGTATTCCTTCTCTTTTAGCTCCATGTTTGGTCTGCACCAGCTCCTAGGGGAAAATCTCTTTAGCTGCTCAATGCTCCACTATGTTCACCAGCTACTCTCTGACTGTGTCTGTTTGGTGCTCAGAAAACTACTGACCAGGTTGATGAGTTGGAAACGGTGTGGGATGTAAAAAGGAAAACATTGAGCTGAAAGATGCTGAAAATCCTCTTAGAGCTTTCCTTCCACCACGGCTCCCACCTGTCCTTAGTGGACATTCTGGCTTGTTCTATCTGCTGTGGGAAATCTGCTATTGGTACAGCACACTTGGAAAGGGAGGGGTGAGTCCTACAAAATGGACCTTTAAGGTTCCAGAAACATTAGTTGATTATTTCATTTCCTTCATATCCTTCCAAAACTGTGGGACACGTGGAATTTCTCCTATTTCCCATCTATGAAATATTGTCACATATCAGAAGTCAGTAGGACTAAGTCCCAGTTGCACCTGCTTTACTTTTGTCACACAGCGAGTTAATAGTGAGCTTCGCTTGAGAAAGCTGTAAAAGTAAAAAAAAAAAAATAATAAAAAAGATGGACCAAATCTGCCTTTCATTTTTAATTTAGTGTTCTTGTTTGTTCATTAGTTCTTCAAAAGTATGACTTGCTGAGAAGTTGCTCTGAATTTCTGTTTATTGAAATTAAGTTCAGGGAACTATTTATTGGAACTGTTTTTTTAGATATGTCTATTGAATTGTTTCCCTTCAGTGTCACTTCATTTTACTTTACTTTTACTTCACTTTAATTTTAGCGTTTCATTTTAATTGTTCAAAACTGGATCGGTGCTAATATTTAATCCTATGAAATCTTCAACTGGAGCGGAGAGAGAGAGTGGAGGAAACTTTGCATTGTAGAATAGTTGTATGTCTTTAAATCAGACAAACGGACTGTCAGCCTTAATGACATGCATGCTGGGAAGTTCACTTACAAACAGTAGTGAGTAAAGTGAATGGAAACCGTTGTCTGGAGTGTACACATGAGTGTAACAACTTGCTGCATAAAAACACCTGATGCACTCTTGCAGATGAAGCTGTAATCACTTGACTATAAATGAAAAGAGTAAAACAGTGGTTGATGGGAGGAAAGCAGGGCTCAACAATAAGGATTGCCCGACGTCCCGGGGCAAGTAAAACGCCACGTCGGGCAAGTAACTATGACAACCCGCTTGCCCGTTCGGGCAAGTGGAGGAATCAAAGCAAAAAAAACCGATCATCATCGATAAAGTTATGATGCCCCCTCCCCTTGCCCTCGTCGGATAATGCTTGTAATGCTTGTCGTACTATTTGATTTTTTTTAAATGTGGTTTTGGCCAATCAAAATCGAGATTGCGAAACTCCCGCTACTCCGCTACATAGTAGCGGGAGTTTTGCGATCTCGAGTTTCGCTTGTTGTGGAAGCTGCTTTACATAAGCATTGAGGGGCCAGCAGTTGCCAACTACAATGCAGAACGTGTTGTAGGAGGATGGCTGTCAGCAGGTCAGAGAGCACGTCGGGTGTGAGGGGATTATTTATTTATTTATTTTTGTGCCAAAGTTTGAGTGGCCAAGATTAAAATATGGGATAGAACCGCAAATAAAAAAATACCAATGTTCCAACAATGTTCCAACAATGTCAGAATTATTCATACATTGTAAATAAAGATCAAATATAACAATTTACCTGAATCTTTGTCGTTATTTGATAACCACTAATAAAAAGAACTATTTATATTTGGGGCCAGTGAAAATTGACTTCGGGCAAGTAGAATTCAGACCCACTGGCCCGACCAGGCAAGTGGAAAAAAACCTTAGCGTTGAGCCCTGGAAAGTGTCTGTGGCTCGAACACAGCAGCAGCTAATTCAGAGCAAAGTCACGCTGTGCAGCAAGTCTGTGCTCAAACTCACTTTCATCATCCAACAATATAAGTGTGTCAGGCTGAAACCGTATGAGCATCGTTTTATATGGACCTGTCAGAGTGGATTTTAACATCCTTTAAAGGGAAAAACGGTTGTAAATGAATTCAGTGTGTTGCCTATAAAATGGAAACGTCCACATAATTGCCCCACTCACCTCCACGCGTCTCCGTTTCCTTACACTCGCTGCCCTTCTGGCAAAGTTTGACTCCAAGTCCTCACTCGTCACTCATTCCTCACGTCCTCCGTGTTTATCCGTTAAGCCGTCAGTGGAACCTCCTCATGTTATTCCCTCTACCTGCTGTCGGGATCACTCGCTGTAAAGATCATAAGGAAGCTGTGATGATGTCTGTCCGTCCCCACGTGTCCAATCAAGCAGCAGCAGCAGCACACAGCCACAGCTCTCCTCCTGTGACGAGGAGTTTTTCCTCCGTGGAGTCATCAGCTGAGAGCCTCTCCGCCTCCCACTGTCTTCTTGCCATTACAAGTGAGACGCGTATTTTTTTTTCTTGAAGTAATTAAAGCAATGAGCCATGGCGACGCCCCTTTCCCCTCCCCCTTACAACAGGGAGATCATGGAGGGATTTGAAGGAGGCTCCGGGTCCCCCCACCCAAGCCCTTGTCCCGTGCAGCCCCCCCTGCATCTCCCATCGCCCTGCAGTCCTCCTTATTTTCCACTGCCCCCCCCCCCCCCCCCCACCCATCATTCTGTGGAGGCGAGGGGAAGACCTGACCGGCAGCTGTTGCAGAGGGTCACAGGTTGGCAGCATGTGGATCTTGACCTGTACTTAGTGAGGCGAAGAGAGACGTTGACCTTGCATTTCCTCCCGTTTGTTTCCTGACTCGGCACTTCCAATAGATTGATGGATGTTTACAAACGGTTAATCTGTGGCCACCAGATATCCCCTCTAGGTGGACCTATGTGCTCACCGAGTTTGATCAGGTCTCTCTTAAAGTGATGATTCGGAGTGAAATGCACCCTAGGTAATTTCCACCATGACATCCAGCCAAATACCCCCTCGGAAGCATTTTTTTTTCGCGATGGTCAGCATTGGTCAAGATAGGGCTATCAGCCGAATGGCTTAGTACTAGCGCGAACGGTACATTTTGTATATCTTGTAAATTACCCCACTAATAATGCATGGAATGTTACCAAACTTCTGCAGTAGTACACATAGGGTCTGTACTCACAAAACGAGGCATTTGAAAGTTTGTCAGTACACCAGGAGTTTATTTAAATGAACACTTGCCTGATAGCTTCTATCCTCGGCTACTAACGCTAACTAACGCTACCACAGCGTAGACGCCACTTCCGTGTTTACCCAGCCGATGCCGTGACGCGAGTTTCACGCGAGAGTAATAAAACGTTTCGCTGAATTTTTGTAAATGCTTGTATTATCAGGTCGACATGATATCAGCCTGATCGTAGCCCGACCGCCACATGGGCTCAGGTCGGGAACGATAATGAGGGTTGCAGGTAACAGTCGATGTTTTTTTTTAATAGGCTGAGTAGGCGACTGTGATTAGCATCAAGCTTTCAATTCCTTTAAAGGAGTCATCACCAGGAAATCGCAATTTCTCTTGTTAAAACATGCATATCTGTGTTTGACCTCAGTTGAAACTTGCCTGAAAGGCTGGAGTTTGAAAGTGGCGCCGTTTTTTCGCTTCTGCTCTTTTTCCGAACAGGAATAGCACACAAGAGTGTGCATTCCTAAAGCACGAGATTTTGATTCTGCGCATACGGTGACGTCACCGTGGAGGCTACTTGCATAAGCCCACCCCTCTTTCACCACCCAACCCCCCCCCCCCCCCGTCCGCTACCTGACGTCCTGCTGTAAACGTGTCTCTTCAACCGTCTCTGGCTCTTCACTCTCCGGTTCGGGTTCCGACTCTGGTTCGTACATAAATGCCTGAATTCCGTAAGGTTCGTCATTTAGTGTGTGCGCCATGACAGGGGGCTGTTTATGTTTTGGAGTCTGCATGCAGGCAAGCCCCCCCGGCTCTGTCCTTCCTGCGGCGAATCAACGCGCGCCTCATTACATATTACACAATGCACATCCGGACCAGTCAAAACCTCGCGCGTAATCTCGCGTGATAAAATCGCGGTACGAAAAAGGGTCAGAACAAGCTCAATGTTTGATTAAAATTTTTTTTTTTTTTTCTAATAAGTTTTACGAATTGATCCAAAGCGATCCAAGGGGGGCTGGATACGTATAAAACCAGGTTATGACTCCTTTAACAAAATGATGCAGACCAGATATCCCTGCATTGGTGTTGCACCCTGATGATATGACGCATTAGACGGCGTGTCAGAAACCACTCACTATGTAGTAGGGCTGCACGATTCTGGAAAAAATGTGAATCACGATTTTTTTGCTTAGAATTGAGATCACGATTCTCTTGCACGATTTTTTTCCACAAAATGTTTATTGCACTGATGAACTTTGACAAAACAAAAAAACGTTTGTTGCTTTGGCAGGGGCATAGTAGTAGTTCTATCATTGGAAGATAAGTCATTTTTACAAAAGTAAAAAAAAAAAATTTTCTCTGTGGACACGTACCTAATACGTGTCCACAGAGGCGATTTTAAACGCGTGTGGACGCGCCGCTTCCCAGTATTGCACGCTTGGTGGGCTGCCACTGAGGATGATTGACAGGCGCTCTCCTTCATACAATCACGGGTACACTTCATGGCTGCACCTGATTGGACGATCGCTTTCACAGCTGTCCTGTCTCCTCCGGAGTTCACGCAGACCAACATGGCGGCTCGTTTGGAAACTTTCTCTTATTTTACGAAAATAGTTCACCGAAAGGTGTTTCTGAAAACATTTTAAGCGAGAAATAAGCTATGCAGTTGCTGAATCTGTCTTTATTTTAGATCGACAACATTCAGTTTAGAAGATTTTCGCGAGCGTTCCCGAGGCGGCGAGTCGAGCCCGGCGCAATGAAAGGGACGCGGGGAAACACCGCTGCCTGTGGACACGTACCTTCTCTCTTTCCAAACACTCAACTGCAGGCGGCTTCCTCCACTGAATCACGTGTTGTAAAGACGTTTTACCATAGGTTGAGGGAGGAGGCAGCGGCAGTGCTGCGTTTGGGGGCGCTTCAAAAATGTGGCGCTTTGTGATGCAGCTCGAGATATAAAATGCTTCAGAATCGCTGTGTGTAGAAATGAGATCACGTGTATGTGTGAATCGAGATCGCGATTTTTTAACGATTTTTTGTGCAGCCCTAGTATGTAGTGAGTTCTCCATTTGTCTGAATGCTCAGTGAGAATTATTAAACCCTTTATAGTGGACTCAGTGTCCCACAATGCAGTGTACAACTGATGGTCACCAACCAGGAATCGTGTACCATGATGCATTGTGCTGATGGAAGAATTACACACAGACGAGAATAGAGAGAGCAGATCTATGGAAATAATATCTTAATGCGAGAAAATAAAATATGTATTTATTAATTTGGGAAAATATGCAACGCTCCTTTTGTTCTTACCTTCAAAATAAAAGTCAAGTATACGCTGACTAAGTATGAACTTCCATTTACTCACAGCATCTTGATAAGAGGCAACTCAACAAATGATGTGGTCATTATGTGGGACATTGTGTAACAGCAGTGATTAGTAGTCGTGTCCAACAGTGATTTACATTTAGCAGATGATCTCACTACATATCCTCGACATGGAGCTCCCTGGATAGTGGAGGGAGGAGTGAACGGATGCACGCTGTCCTGCTGCCTGTTACACACTGTTCCACCATGATGGTGGCATGAAACCCAGACACCAACAGAGGACTGCTTGCCAGTAAACATGCATGTGAAAAATCCCAAAATGTTTGTCAGGCCTCAAGGATACACCCAATATGTCTGTGTAAGAAAAACAAAAGTTTTTGTTTAAAAATAAGGGACAACTCAAAGTTTTTATTTGAGCCAAAAATGATTTCTGAGTCGAAATGTATTTTAATTTCAGTCAGGCTTCATGCAGACTCGTATGGTCGGACACAGACTCAGCAGGGAATGTTTGTTCAGTTTCCCAAAAGCAGAGGTGGGGTGCTTATGAAGTTTGTTATGTTGTCATGGGAATTACTGGTTACGTAACACCTGACAAACACTTCCAGTAAACACTCTGTGACGTTTTGTTTTTAATTGCATGCTGATGTATGGTGTATGGCCTTTGTCTCGGGGAGGTCAGCTGGTTCTCCTCTCAGGCATTTGGAGAAACGGGACTCTTTGGGAAGCGATGCTCATGCTGTGATGTCGTCTTTATACTGAAGAGCACACATTTTTGACAAGTCAACATCATACTTGACAGAACAAACTCAACGATATTGTCGATTCAAATCCCAAAACGGAGATATTGTGATACTGTGGCGTCATGGTTATATGTTGAAACATGCCTGAGAGCTCATCCTGATGCAGCGGAGCATCATACCAGAGACATGATTCCTTCCTTCCTCAGTGTGTTTTAACAAAGACCACTTCTTGGGACTTCTCGGGACTTCTTTGTACGTCCTGCAGTCCCGTGTCTTTTCCTTTCTGTGCTTTCATAAAGGAGGAGGACATGCCTCAGCCTGCGACCGCTCTCCCCTCCGTCTCCTCCATTCATGCACACCGTCTGCTCTGATGGGCCTGATAATGAGCGACAGCTACAACTGCTAAGCAGCAGGTAGTCAGGAAAAAAAGCAGTGGGCTATGAAGCGTCTTTCCTGCTGCAGCTTCATTTAGTCCTGGATGTTGACTTCAAAACCAACACATGACGTACGTTACTGTTCTAAGCCCGGTGGCGTTTGGTTGGGCTTTAAGAGAGGCACGCAGGAAGGGATGCATTTCACATTTGTGCTGGTTTAGTATGTGTCGAGATGGCCACCGTGATTAAACATACTAAGGTTATCCAATCAGTACTGAACACCCTGCTGGATCGACTGCTGGTCCAATTCCACAGAGTAGATCACTTGGAAGCAAAGATCTTGACGTTGTAATAACGAAAACAGTAAGTCGTTGGTCGGTCAGTGAACTTGTTCAGTAAGCCAAGAAGGTCAAGTGATTCAATTAAAGAGTAAGTAAACCCCAGAGTTTTGGCCAGGCATTAACCTCCGGTTCTGAAAAGTGAAGCCAAATCTGAAGTGCCTTAAATTTGCATTCTGTCTGATGGCCATCAGGGGGCGACTCCTCTAGTTGCATAAAGAAGTCTGGTTGTATAGAAGTCTATGAGAAAATGGTCCTACATCTCACTTGATTTATTATCTCAGTAAACATTGCAAACATGAGTTTATGGTCTCAATCTCTAGTTTCAAGTCTTCTTCAATCCAGCATGATGTTCATTTAGTACATTATGGTCCATTTAGAGTCAAAGACATAAAGCAGGGGGTGCTTTAGGGGGCGGGGCTACCTTGTGATGGACAGGATGCTATCACGCTACCATTTACGTTATTTACTAAGATGACTTCAACAATTAGCTGTGACCCTGAATTATGGAAGCTAACGTTGTTTTTCTTCACACAAGAATCCCGATGCATCCAGATCCAGTCAGGTTGATGCTCGTTTTTGCCACAGAGATGTTTTTTTTTTTTTTCTGCAATAATCTGAAATCCAATGGGAAAAATCCATTGGCCTTTTGTCAATGGAACCAGTGCGATGCTAACTTTCTGGTATAGGCCGACAGAAATCTGTCTCCTTGCAGCATCTGAGGTTTAAAACTCATCACCCAGATTATAGTAGATTATCTTTACTGTAGCCGAGTGACAGGCAGAATGTCTATATATAATATAGTGACTAATGACTCCCTGTGGCTTTTTTTCTGTGCGTCGGCTACACGGCTCTGCAGACCGAGCACAGCTGAAACACATTACTCCCCGTACCCTGTACTGCGTCTGTTAGGATGACATCACCGACAACTACGTGCTTAGCATTTCGGGTTGTGTTGTGCAGATGTAATATTCAGGCTGGAGCTGCCAGCACAGCTGATATCACGGACAGCCAGCACATCTCTACGGGATTTGGGTGTAGCATGGAGAGAAACGGGCAGTGGAAAGATTGTTAGCCTGGTGGAAAATCTGAAGGCAGCATTTTATTGGAGTTTAATTTCTCTTCTTGCTGATTCTGATAAGATGATGCCGTGTCAGCAACATGCCAGTTGGATCGTGAGGCTGCAGACTTGGGTTCATCCTATTTCATTCATCTTTACAGCTAAAAGCTTAGAAAGACCGCCAAAGGCCGCCTATTATTCCTATTGCTCCCCAACATTTCCACAACTGGTTTCCCTTCAGCCTTTACAGTGTACATGTTGAGAGTACACAGTCGGCACACATCTCATAAACATGGTGGATAATCATTAATGATGAAGGCTCTCCCTGCTTTTTCCCTGCTTCCCTGTCCAGGTAGTGGACTGGCCAAAGGACCTTTAAACGGAGCAACTGTTAAATAAGACAACCCAACTTTGGTTTATAGGTGTAATTCAATCTTAACGTTTCAGCTTTATTTAAAGTCGAGCTGAAACGGGCAAACAGCTTTCCAAGAAACTCTTCTGTATCGTGAATTAGTTCTGAATGAAACCGCATCGGCAAGCAAAACGTTGGAGTTTGATTTGCTCGGTGAAAAGATGAGCTCGTGACCTAAAAGTTGCAGATGGATTGTTGGATGTCATGTATTTATTTGTTGAAATTGGTTAGTTCTAGCTGATGTAAGCTGCATCATATTTTGTTTTCCAGGAAGAAAGGCAAATTGATTTTGCTTTAAAAATATAAAGAAATAGATTGTTTAAGGTAAATGATTCTGCATATATTGTTTATTAGGTGCACAATTTAGGCTTTTTTAAAAATGTCTGCTTAAATACGTAGCTCATTACATGTTCAAAGTCTTTATTCTTTGTCTCTGATGACACTGACGTTTCAAAAACCATTTTTACTGATTTCAGCTTTGAAACACTACTTTGGAAGTCAGAGCAGACAAAAACCACTTACATTTACAACATTAGTTAGGTGACCTGTTGAACTCTTCTCAATGGCAGTAACTCAGTGTCTCCACCCTGATGACAGCCGGACACGTAAATCAGCCCTGCAGCAGTCACTTGTGACCCTGGTCAGAAAACCCTGAACAGCTTCACGTGTCCGACTAAAGAAGAGATAAAGCCGCTGCTTCAGACTGGCTGCAGCCTGTGCTTCGGCTCTCTGCTGTAATACACCTTGTGTGTGGACGCTGCTGAACTGGAAAGATCCAAAGCGGTTTAAACTAGAGCCCAGGGACAGTTGCAGGACTGTTTGGACGGTGTGAACAGGCAGCCGGACCACACACGGAGCATTATGGCCTAATATGATGTACGACACAGTCACTGCATGGAAAATGTAGTTCACTGGTTCCAGGTAGCTCCGGAGCAGAGCGGGGACGGTTAAAGGGCTGTTTGTTTCTGTTTCCTGGTCCTGTATCATCCACCCAGCATGGCTGCAGCAGGCCAAGCCTTCCTGACCCCTGCCCTATGACCTCTGACCTCTGTCATGGCTAACCCCCTGTGGGGGTGTGTCTCTTTTGTTAGTTAGGTCATGAGCCTGGAAGATAGCTCAGGGCGTTTGCTCGTTTCTACCCATAAGCCATTGCTTGTGGGTGGAGATTGAGGAAGGAGAGGGAGGAGGAGCCTTCTCCGGAGGCTTGGAGCAGGCGGCAACCTCTGGTTCTGAAAAGGTTCTGAATTGGCCATCAGGGGGCGACTCTTCTGGTTGCAAAAAGAAGTCTGGTTGCATTGAAGTCTATGAGAAAATGACCCGACTTCTCACCTGATTTATTATCCTTGTAAACATGAGTTTATGGTCTCAATCTCTAGTTCCAAGTCTTCTTCAATCCAGCATGATGTTCAGTAAATGTAGTAAATTATGGTCTGTTGTGAAAAAAATAGTAAGCTTGAATATAGGAGGAGAGTCTATGGGTTGTATCAATAACAGCGCTTTATTAGCACAAATATCAGGAAAACATATTCCGGCAGTTAAACGTGCACGGACCTAAAAGTCAACTCAACATAGGGTTGAATTTACTCAAAAGGCGCTTTACAACAGAGTGCGCAGCGTATTTCAAGAGACTCCGCATGAGTCTGATTGGCTCATTCTATAGATGCAGGCGGAGCGTAATTTTAGCATGCCGCGGCCTGGTTGGAGCGCTGGGTATCTCCACCCACACTGGCTCATACGGTCCATCCCTCCGGGTGCTGTCATCTATGTATTGTGTGTGTATGTTGTCGAGATGCATATCATGTGCTTGTCATGTGCTCCTTCCTGGTGCGGCTACACAATGTGTCCGTTCATTGTGTGTTGTCGGGTGTATATCATGAGCTTGTCATGTGCTCCTTCCGGGTGCAGCTACACAATGTGTCCGTTCATTGTATGTTGTCGGGATGTATATCATGAGCTTGTCATGTGTGTGTGTGACCCAAATGTGATCCTCTCTTGTGTTTCCTGTTTTCAACGTATGGCGTACAGATGGAATGCCCTGACACAGTTTCTGACCCTCACAATAGTTTTCCACTAGCCTGAACATCTGAGTCTATGTGTAGTAATTTAAAACATGTGTGATTAGCTTATGTATTTACATTTTTCTCCACAAATCCCCCTTTTCACACCAACTAGGTGTGAACATTTTGCTTAAAGGTACTCTTTTCCTTCCTCGTCTTCCATGTCCAGGCTCCCATCCTCAAATTCCTCATTAGCTAGTAGAGGCATCATATATTTTGGTGGGTCTTTTTCTTTAGTCAGTGCAGTTTGCACTAACCTGGAAACCATGGTTCTCAGACATGGAATGCAGCAGCACCCACAGGTGACTAGTATGGCCAGGAAGATAGCTATTGAGGCTGCTAAAGATATTATTACCGCTTTCCATTTTCCAAACACTACTTCCATCCATTTGGTGAACGGGTCATCGACCCCTGATGCTTCGTGCATTTCTTTGGAGAGTGACCTTAGGTTTTCTAATGCTCGAGTGACTGAGCCATCTGGGGCCGTGTTATTGGGGATTATGGTACAGCAAAGTTTTCCGAACATGGCACAGACACCCCCTTTTTCAGCTAGGAGCATGTCTAGCGCCATTCTATTTTGCATAGCGATGATCGATGTGGGTGCGAGCTGCTCCGCCAGCCCTTCCACTGCATCCCTAGTGGCATTAGCGAGGCGCAAAATATTATAGTGGATATAGTTAATGCGGTCTACGTTTTTATTGGGGAGTATCCAGAGAAAGATTGATTCGAACCCTGCCCCTACTTGATTGGCCAATTTATACTCGTCTGGCACGCCTCGAGGGATACCTATGGCGTCCACGTATGTGGTCCCTCCAAATGGGTCTTGCAAGCTTGTGTCCCTTTTAGCAAGTATATGTCTTCTTCTTCGCCGGACGAGGGCGTTAGGTCCTGAGGGGTTTTTTATCACTCGACTGCCTATTAACGTAAGGGGCATCCCTAGTCTGACCATGGCGCAGGTGCCTATGGTGGTGTCGGCCTCTACTTGAGAATAGAGACGCAACCCTCCACAATAGTAAAACAGTCCCGCTCGGGCCCATGGTCCTATCACATCCCCAGATGTTGTCCTATTACACCAATCTGAGGGTATGTTTCCCACATTAACTTTTGGTTTGCTGCTGGCGAAGTTGAAACACTGATACCTGGGATTTTTTCCTTTTATGGCGGTAAAATAGCCAGCCCTAGTTTTATTATCAATGGGTGGGAAGACTGATGCCAGGGATTGGCATCCTGAGGGTGTGGCTTTTCTGGTTAAGTTCATCATACATTCATAACCTACTTTGTCTTTGTCTGTATATAAGGGGGCAGGTTCGACGAACATGGCAGGACGCGCAGCCGCGCATGCTACACATCCCGTCATGTTCTGGCGCTGAGCATTATCCGTAATCCACCTTAACCAAATGTTACTTTCTCCGAAGCCTGTAGCCATTTTTACGACGTCTAAAGGAGTTAATTATGTGTAATCCTGGGTCATCACTATCGGACTGGTAGTGGGCGGCTTTAGGGCAGTGGAATTAGCTGTGGTCGTATTCGTTGCACTACCTTTACTAGTGGGGGCGTATTTGGGCGGGTATATGTTTACTTGTATTCCTCGTATCTGGTCTTTTCCGGTGACGTCTACTCCTAATGCGATCCATATGCGATTTTTTCCCGTGGAGCTTGCCTTAATGTTATTGATAGAGAGAGTGAGCGGATTGCCGGTTGGACTGAAATCTCTTTGGAACGAAATGTGGTCCCAAAACTCGCTGTGTGTGTGTCTGGTAAAACCGGACCAAGTCCCAGTGAACTTTGTTACTTGATACCAATCGGGACAAAATGGCTGTGAATCCACCGAGAACCCAAACCCATATTGGTAAGCATTCCCAGTGGCCTCGCAGCTCTCCACTATTCGTGGACTATTACACAGATAGACATCGTAGCCCCGCCAACTTGCTTGAGATTCCCCGCAGTCTATCACGGAGCACAGGTCGAATGTGAACATTGTGGTATCCCCGGCAGTATAATTTAAAACTATTTTAGCACCGCACGCGACTTCGGGGATCTGGAAAGTTTTCGTTTGTTCCCTTTTGGGACGTGTTAGGTAAATGTTGGTGGAATTGTCTCGCTCTTTGTTTATTAGTTCGAGTCCTAGTAGAAGGAGTATTACCGCCACCCCGGTTACACCCATGATCACGGTGCACATCGTTTTCCCCCATGGGAGATAGTCTGCATATCTCCACCTCCGTCTTTCCTCCGGTGCAACAGACGGATCTCCGGAGAGTCTCCTAAAACTCCTCGGAGTCGTCATTTTGGGCCAAATCTGTTCTCACTTCCTGGAGTGAGCGAGTAGGTGGTGATGCTGGGGCACAATGTGTCAGGTGGTGCCAGGGAGCTCCTGCTTTTCCCTTGACCTGGACCGAGTGTGAAGTAACCTCCTTCACTTCGTACGGACCAGTCCACCTGGGGTCTGTCCACTTTCTTTTGTGAACCTTGACCCTGACCCAGTCTCCTACTTTGACTATCGTCCCCTGCTCTTCGGGATCCTTCTCCTGTGCCTTCTGCACCTGTATTGAGAGGGCTGAGACAAGAGATATTAGTTCTCTCATGTAGTCGGATTTCTCTATCTGACACACATCACAGGAGGTATATGTCCTCCATCACGTGGCGGGCCAGGCATTGGCCTTCCCGTCAACAACTCATGGGGCGACAGGTGCGTGCCTCCCCCTTTTGAGGTTCTCATGGCCATGAGAGCCAAAGGGAGGGCCTCCAACCATGTCATCTTACTGCCCGCACATACCTTGGCTATTTTAGCCTTCAATGTTTGATTCGCGCGTTCCACCAGTCCCTGGGACTGTGGATGGTAGACCGAACCAAAACTGTGTGCAATCCCCAGGAATGCCTCCACTTCACTCAGCATCTGATTGTTAAAATGTGTCCCGTTGTCTGATCTGATACGTTTCGGTACCCCATATCTGGGTATTAGCTCTGTTTGCAACCACTTTATTACTGTCTTCCCGTCTTCTCTATTTGTGGGGATTGCTTCTACCCATCTTGAAAATCTGTCTACCATTACCAAGATGTACCTCTTTCCCTGTACTACGTTCTCCTGTCCCATATCTGTATAATCTATACTAATATCTTGGAATGGTGCGAGAGGTACGGGGTAGGATCCCATGGGCGTTTTGAATGGTTTTCTTGGGTTGTGGTTTCCACAGACGACGCATTCTTCGCAGTATAGTTTTGCCATGCTGTCTAGGTGTGGGTGCCACCAGAGTGCTGAAATGTTCAACAGTGTTTGTCTTTGTCCTTCATGGGTTGGTCCATGGGCTTCTTTTAGTAGGGTCGCTACTAGTTTTGCTGGTGCCACTATCCTTCCATCATGTGATCTCCAGAGACCTTCTTTCTTTGTGGCCCCCTTTTGTGTCCATGTCGACCATTCGTACGGGCCTGCTTGTTCTTGTATCTTTTTTAGGTCTTCTTCGGTGAGTTTAGGTTGGGGGGGCGTCAGCCTGAGTACCATTTGCTTTGGCTGATATCCTCCTGCCTTTTTGGCCGCCTGATCTGCAGCCTCGTTTCCTTGACTGATCCTGGTGCCTGTTTTCTCATGTCCTTTGCACTTCATTATGGATACTCCTCTTGGTAGGGTGATTGCTTCCACCAGCTCTTGTATTTCTCTTTGGTGTTTGATTGGGGCGTTGCTGGATGTTACAAATCCCCTCCGTTGCCACATGGGTGCATCTACTTGTGCCGCCCCATGTGCGTAAGCAGAATCTGTAAAGATGTTCACCGTCTTTCCTTTGGCCAGTTTCAAGGCTTCGGTGAGCGCCTTGACTTCTGCCATTTGCGCTGAAGCGGGTTGTGGTATTACTTCTGCTTTGAGCGTCTCATGTCTTCCATTGGAGTGTTGCTGAACCACTGCATATGATGCCTGGTTCAGTCCGTTTTCTCCTCGGTAGCAGCATCCGTCAGTGTAGAGCCAGAGTTCTGCTTTGGGATCTATGTCATTTTTCAGGTCTTGTCTGAGCTTACTTTCCTTGACCGCAAGTTCTTCACATGAATGTGGGGTTCCTTTCCCAAAGTTTCCAGCCATGTTCCTTTCGGCTGCGACAAAGGTTATATGTGGCCTGGTGCATTCTCTTTGAATCTTGGTTTTTCTGGCCATGCTGAAAGTAAACTCCTTACTTGCCAAAACCGCTGCAACTCCATGTTCAGTGTGGACCTGTAATGGGTGACACATCACTACATGTGCTGTTTTTTGGAGAGCTTTTGCTACCGCTGCAACATATCTGGCGCACATTGACTGTCCGGTTTCCACTGCGTCGAGTTTTGAAGAGTAGTATATCAACACATTCCTCTCTCCCCCTTTTTTCTGATACAAAACAGCATTTAAAAATGCATTTTGTTCAGAAACATCCAAATGGAACACTTCTGTGTAGTCCGGTGAGGTGAGTGCAGCAGCTTGGGAGAGTACTTGTTTCATGTCAGTGAATGCTTGTTCAGCTTCAGAAGTCCAGGGTAGTCGTTCTGTGAGGTTTCGAGCCCCTACCTCGTTGATCATTGTCCGCAAAGGTTGTGTCCGATTGGAGTAATCAGGTATGTGGGATCGGCTGTAGCCCGTTAGTCCCAGAAATGACAACATGTCTGCCACCGTGGTGGGCTTTGGATGGTGTAGGATTGATTCCCTGTGGGCCGTAGATACTCCCAATCCTGATGCCGAGATTTGTCGGCCCAGGAATAAGACTTCTTCTCTGCATAGCTGCACTTTTTCTCTCTTGACTTTGTAGCCCTTCTTGTGCAGAACTGAGAACAGTAGGGCAGTGGCCTCCAGGCAGAGGGTAGATGTTTCTGCTGCCAAGAGAAGATCATCTACATATTGGATGAGCACAACCCCTGGTGGCCATTGGAGTTCTAGTAGGTGTGCTTTTAGTACCTGATTAAAGAGACCTGGCGAGTCCCTGAACCCCTGTGGCAACCGATTGTAGGTGTACTGTTTGCCCCCAAACGTGAAAGCAAACATGGCTTGTGATGTTTGTGCCAGTGGAACACTGAAGAAAGCGTTTGCCAAATCTATGACAGTGAAGTATCGAAATGCTGGGCTTAAACTCGTGAGTGCTACGTGTGGGTCTGGTACTGGATGAACATCTGGAGTCGTTGCATCATTTATAGGGCGGAAATCTTGTACCATTCTCCAGCCCTTTCCCCCTGCTTTCTGTACCGGTAATATGGGAGTATTCCATGGGGAGTGGCACTCGTATATTACCCCGACGTCCAGAAGGCCCTGTATCGTGGGGGCAATTCCCTTCATTTGATCTTGGGTTAGGGGATACTGCCGTCGATAAATAGGAGGTGCATCTGGGTCTTTCAGGGTGACAATCACTGGTTGTGTTTCCAGGGCTCCTACGTCATGGGGGGTTATAGTCCAAAATCGTGAGTTCACCGCATTCAAAACCGCTGCGGCTCCTGGGTGATCCGTACATGGGAGTCCATGTTGTCTTGGCAGTGGTATGTGTTCTGGGAGGGAGACATCCGTGGTATGGGGGCCCGTGAAGCACCACATATCTTCTTCTGGTGGGGCTTGGGCTCCTTGGCGGGGCTTTTGGACTTGGAGCGGCCATGTTGCTTAGATCAGTCAATTGAGATATGTCTACCCCTCCTGTGGGGAGGCCAAAGTGGTCCTCGTTATCTCTCATGAAGTCCCGATCGTATCCACATGCCGCTGATTTAGGGTTGTATCCTCCAGCCGCTCCCCGTTCCTCTTCCTCTTTCTGGCCGCCAATACTGCTGGCAGGTGACTTTACTCTGGTTGACCCCTCCTTCCTTGGGTCGATATGGTTTCCACCACTAGGTGGCTTCGAGGGATTTTTTGTGAGAGGTCCTTCTGGTTCACTTTCTGACCAGGTCTTTTCTGAACTGCCTTGACTCCTTGATCCTCCAGGGGGCTCCAGTGCCGTTATTCGCTGTTGCAGTCTTTCCACTTCTCTCTTCATTTCCTCTCTGTCTTGGTCTTGTACGAGGACTTCCACGCCGGCCAATGTTAGTACTGGTGCTTGTACTGCTGTGCCTGTGGTCTGTGCAGGCATAAATGGGTTGTGGTGGTTGTAGGGAGGTGGGGCTGTTGGGGGAGGTGTCGTTTCTGGAGGCCCAGTTGTTAACTTCTCTGGCAGGACTGGATATATGCCCCCTCCCCCTCCCTGTGTCTCTTCATGTTTGTCTCCCCTCTCCATTTTTCTCTGCTGAAACAGGTCTTTTAGCATTAGGTTTGTTACTCTTGTCTCTTCTTCTTGTTCTTCAAACATCTTTTTGAGTGGTTTGAAAACTGATCGCTTGTCCTTTTCAGCCTCCATGTTCTGTCGAGCTCTCTCTAATCTTTGTTTGACATCATTCACCATTATATTCATAGCTTCTCTTGATGGCAGCCCGTCCTTGGTGATCCATCCCTTTATCTCCCACCTTTTCGCTACTGATTTAACTATCTTCCCATCTCCCTTTTTACTTCTATCCTCAGTCATAACTCTAGCCTTCAAGGTCTCTACGAAGTCTTCCATTTCCCCCTCGTTCAATCCCTCAATATAATCAAAAGAATCGCTCCTAACGTTACCCAGACCAGCCCCAATCCCACTAGGTTTATTTAACAGACTCGTCTTAATAAGTTTTTCTAGTTCTAGTATCTGTCTACTCACTACCGTTATCGTTGGTATGTGTGTCTCTGCTGTTGCTGCTGAGTGGAGAGTGTCACTTCCTGGAGCGTGCAACAGGGTGTCGGCTACTTTCTCTTCTTCTTTGTTATCTATATCTCTAAACTCTTCTATGTCTATGTCATAAAACTCCATGCCATGTCTAAATTTTCTTGTATTACAACCACTGCCTACGCTTCTCTGCTCGACAGCGCGGTTCCGGAGAAATTGTATCGGTTTCCGAATTACAAAGTACTATAAATTTCTATTGTATTACAACCACTGCCTACGCTTCTCTGCTCGACAGCGCGGTTCCGGAGAAATTGTATCGGTTCCAAATTACTATAAGTTTTCCTGTATTACAACCACTGCCTACGCTTCTCTGCTCGACAGCGAGGTCCCGGAGGAGTTGTATCGTTTCCAAATTACTATAAGTTTTCCTGTATTACAACCACTGCCTACGCTTCTCTACTCGACAGCGAGGTCCCGGAGGAGTTGTATCGGTTTCCAAATTACAAAGTACTATTTATGCAGTCTGTTGGTTAACCCAAAACACGCTATGTTCGTTAATAGAGTGACTTTATTATGTGCAAGAATTCTCATGTTTCACGGAGTATGGTGGGTCCGCTACTTCACGATACTGTACACATAAAAGCCCTTCTATTCGTCCTTCATCTCGTGTTTTCTGTTAGGTTCAGTCACACATGTGTACACACTATGGCAGGTTTATTTTATCACTTTTGCAGAATATGTTTTCCTTCTATTTTTTAACATTTTATCCTTTAGTTAAATTTTGTCTAAAGTATTCATACTCACACTCGGTAGTTGTTGATCACCTAATTTATATTTTTCAATATACAGAATTCAATTAAATAGGTTTCTGCTTACCTTTTCGGTTGAGCGCTCATGTGATCAAACTTTCCCGAGAGTGGATGAATCCTTCTGGCCTCCACTTTCTTTCAGGAAGCCCCCCTCCTTCTGCAAGACAGGAGGTAGTCGTTAAAATTCTTTCCTCCTCAAGCTTTTCTCCAAACCATCCTCTGCTACCAGATTTGTTGTGAAAAAAATAGTAAGCTTGAATATAGGAGGAGAGTCTATGGGTTGTATCAATAACAGCGCTTTATTAGCACAAATATCAGGAAAACATATTCCGGCAGTTAAACGTGCACGGACCTAAAAGTCAACTCAACATAGGGTTGAATTTACTCAAAAGGCGCTTTACAACAGAGTGCGCAGCGTATTTCAAGAGACTCCGCATGAGTCTGATTGGCTCATTCTATAGATGCAGGCGGAGCGTAATTTTAGCATGCCACGGCCTGGTTGGAGCGCTGGGTATCTCCACCCACACTGGCTCATACGGTCCATCCCTCCGGGTGCTGTCATCTATGTATTGTGTGTGTATGTTGTCGAGATGCATATCATGTGCTTGTCATGTGCTCCTTCCTGGTGCGGCTACACAATGTGTCCGTTCATTGTGTGTTGTCGGGTGTATATCATGAGCTTGTCATGTGCTCCTTCCGGGTGCAGCTACACAATGTGTCCGTTCATTGTATGTTGTCGGGATGTATATCATGAGCTTGTCATGTGTGTGTGTGACCCAAATGTGATCCTCTCTTGTGTTTCCTGTTTTCAACGTATGGCGTACAGATGGAATGCCCTGACACAGTTTCTGACCCTCACAATAGTTTTCCACTAGCCTGAACATCTGAGTCTATGTGTAGTAATTTAAAACATGTGTGATTAGCTTATGTATTTACATTTTTCTCCACAGGTCCAATTAGAGACAAATAGACCAGAAAGCAGGGGATGCTTTAGGGACTAAGATGATGAGTCTTGCCTGAATCTTCACATGAGTAAAACTGCTTGTATGTACTTTAAGGAAAAATGGAAGTCAACCAGATATTATTGTAAAGTGTAAAAGTATCCAGACTTTTTCACATTTAAAATATCTGAGAATTCGTATCGACTCTTAGCTGTTCTTTAAACATGTGAAGCAGGTTTGTAACATTGTAAAATTCAATCTAAGGAACTTTCGGTTCATCCGAAACCAGCTACCCTAAAATGCCGCAAAACTGTACATGCACTCAATGAGCTGGTCACATGCTGGAAAAACACACTCCACTACAACACTTTTTAAACAAACTCTCAAGGCACTGGACAAAAAGCCGTCACGTGACAGCCTTGTGTGTCTTGCTGATGCTAGTTTAGTGTACAAAGTGATCAAGGATCTGGTTCCCCCCCATTAAAAGAGTTCATATCACTGCGCTCTCATAAAGGGAGGACAACTAGGATGACAAACAGATTTGACTGTGTGATCCACCACAGATCCACTGAGTTTGGCAGATCTGTCTTCTTTATTATAAATTCAAGATGAAATCATGGCTAAAATCAAATCAATCATGTACCCACCACACATAAACACTTGACGTGTCTTTATATCTTGTTGTTGTGGTGTCTAGATGTTGTCAAATCGTGTTGTTGATGCTGATGATGTTTGTGTTGTTGTACAGTATAGTACTCTCTTGTAATTGTGTTGTTATACAACAGTCCAGGGACTACAGATGTAAATTAGCTCATAGCTAACTCTGGTACAGCTCAGATGCTGTGTACTGTCCCTGTCAAATAAACAAATACATATATAAATGAACACCAGGAGCCAGATGGATCCACATCCTGTAAGGTTGCTGCTCTGCTGCTGGTGTATCAGATCAACCTGTCACTTCCTTTACTGGTTGCAAATTATTCCAAGATAGCGACAACCAAAATGCTGAAAACAAGGCCTTTCCCCTAGTAGCAGAGGGGGTTGTTTAGTGTGTGTGTGTGCGTGTCAGTATATGATATGTAAATTAATACAGCAGCGCAAAATAATCTGCCAATCAGAAAATATCGTTTCACGTGTCACCACCAGTTCTCACTCCCAAGTGGTCAGATACGGCTGCATGGTCATAGCGGGAGTAACGGAGGATGTCAGCTTCACTATTCAGACTAAAACCACTTAAAGTGACCTCTCATGTCTTTTCAAAATAAAAGCTACAGTGTTGGTATCCCCATCAAACCTCTTCACTTACATTAAATATTTGCACACTTCCTGTTTTAAACCTTTCCACATGTGATAGTTTCTATTCTACTCTATATTTGTCTTCTTGTCATTGAATCCCATGTTTGCAGCTCCAAACCAACAGAGGAATGTTTCAATGTGTTTGTATCACAGCTTGTTTCTTATTCCTCTGTGTCATAGAACAAGAACGTAGAAATCAAATAGGAGTAGAATGGACATTCCTCCTCAAATCAACATAGAAGGATGGTCAGAGTTCCAGCCATTTGATGTGTACCGTTACCATAGTGACCGTTGTAGCGGACCACTTCCTTATAAAGTAAACGGACTTAGGACACATTGAGGTGAGGTTTTCCAGCGGAGTAGTAACGTTACCAAACGTAGAGAGACTGAATGAGGCAAATGTAACTTAAAACTTCATCCACACTCTCTTATCACACCGTAGGAGACGACTCGCTCTGCCCGGCGACCTCTGACAACATTCTGGTGTCGCCATAACAACTAACAACAATCACCACAACAATACCAGTCACTAGAAACAGCTCTGTTCTAGTTCTAATCTAGTTCTAGTTTTTCTATTTTCCTGTGATATGTTGATGAGATGAAAACATAGAAGAGCTCTGGACTTTTTTCCTTTCAGGCTCCAAAACTTTGGGAGAGACTGTGATCATGAATAATAGAAATGACACGCGTTTTATTACCAACAATCATCTTTTGTCTGTCTGTTGCTCAACAATCTCATGTGAATGGCAGGTTTGCCACACTGCACATGTGGCCCCCATGTTGACAGGACATAAAACAGATCAACCCAGTTTAGGTTCAGAGCCTACAATTAGAGACTCCATCATTCCTCCTTAATTAATATCTTGAATCATTTGGTAGCAGTGATGTCATGTGTTCTGTTAGATCTCAGTTTGGGTAAGGCAGCCATAATAATAATTCTGTTTATTCTAAGACCCATAATATAGGACACACGCACACACACACAACCACACACACACACACACGCACACAAACATGCTTTATTAGTCCCAGGGCAGGGAAATTGACAGGATTACAGCAGCAAAGAGGATAATGCAACAACAAGAGGCAAAACAGAAGAAATCTAATAACGTGAGCAGTAAAAAACAAGATATCATTGTAGACAGACGTTGCATTTATATGAAATGTTGATATGATATAGAATATTATTGTTGCACATGTATGGATGAGTCAGTGAAGGAATGAGTGAAGTCATTAGTCAGAGTTTTGGTGTGTTCGATTTACTGGGTGAAGCCTGACAGCAGGAAGGAAGGAAGGAAGGAAGGAAGGAAGGAAGGAAGGAAGGAAGGAAGGAAGGAAGGAAGGCCGCTGTTCTTAACCACAGCTTCATCCATCATCCTCCCATCCATCCTTCCATCATCCATCCATCATCCTCCCATCCATCCTTCCATCATCCTCCCATCCTCCAACCTCCCATCCATCCATCATCCTCCCATCCATCCTTCCATCATCCTCCCATCCTCCAACCTCCCATCCATCCATCATCCTCCCATCCATCCAACCTCCCATCCATCCATCCATCCATCCATCCATCATCCTCCCATCCATCCAACCTCCCATCCATCCATCCATCCATCCATCCATCATCCTCCAACCTCCCATCCATCCATCATCCTCCTATCCATCCAACCTCCCATCCATCCAACCTCCCATCCATCCATCCATCCATCCAACCTCCCATCCTCCAACCTCCCATCCATCCATCCATCATCCTCCTATCTCCTCCAACCTCCCATCCATCCAACCTCCCATCCATCCATCCATCCATCCTCCTCCCATCCATCCAACCTCCCATCCATCCATCCATCCATCCTCCTCCCATCCATCCATCCATCCATCCTCCAACCTCCCATCCATCCATCCATCCATCCTCCTCCCATCCATCCATCCTCCAACCTCCCATCCATCCAACCTCCCATCCATCCATACATCCATCCTCCTCCCATCCATCCAACCTCCCATCCTCCAACCTCCCATCCATCCATCCATCATCCTCCTATCCATCCAACCTCCCATCCATCCAACCTCCCATCCATCCATCCTCCTCCCATCCATCATCCTCCCATCCTCCAACCTCCCATCCATCCATCCATCCATCATCCTCCCATCCTCCAACCTCCCATCCATCCTCCCATCCATCAATCATCCTCCCATCCATCCATCATCCTCCCATCCTCCAACCTCCCATCCATCCATCCATTCATCATCCTCCCATCCTCCAACCTCCCATCCATCCATCCATCCATCCATCATCCTCCCATCCATCCAACCTCCCATCCATCCATCCATCCATCCATCATCCTCCCATCCATCCAACCTCCCATCCTCCCATCCATCCATCCATCATCCTCCCATCCTCCAACCTCCCATCCATCCATCCATCCATCAGCCTCCCATCCTCCAACCTCCCATCCATCCTCCCATCCATCCATCATCCTCCCATCCATCCATCATCCTCCCATCCATCCATCCTCCCATCCTCCAACCTCCCATCCATCCATCCATCCATCCATCATCCTCCCATCCATCCATCATTCTCCCATCCATCCAACCTCCCATCCTCCAACCTCCCATCCATCCATCCATCCATCATCCTCCCATCCATCGAACCTCCCATCCATCCATCCATCATCCTCCCATCCATCCATCATTCCTTCCTTCCATCCAACCTCCCATTCATCCATCCATCATTCTCCCATCCTCCCATCCATCCTTCCATCCATCCGGGGGGGCGGGGCAGTTTGCCAGCCTGACCTCTTTTAAGAACGGTCATTCTGAGGTATGACAGATGGCCACGTCTGCCTCGGGTCTCCATGACTCACAATGAAGAGCAAGCAGCCAGGCTGTAACAGGAAGATAAATGAGATGTTGAAAATGTTCAAAAAGTGAATTCAGAGCTGCTTTGGCAGCCGTTTAATGTGTTTCATGTTTTAAGTTATTTGTTAAAAGATGCACAACAGTTACAGAGAAGCAGCCTTTGGGAGTGGAAATCATGAATCATCAGGCTCACAACAATGTTCATGAAATATGTATTTAACAAAATATAGGCAACATGAGAATCTATTATCTAAAACATGAATAGAAATAAAATAAAAATTGTGGTAGGCATTATTGCAAATGAATATACTGAATTTAAACAGCATTATATTGAGAACATCCAACATCATAGCACTACTTTTTGTGTCTTCTGAGCAAAGGAATGAATATTTGCTTATAACATAAAAGTGCTTCCAGGATTCTAAAGGTCAACACATGAAGTAAATAATAAATGTAATCTGTGAACATACAGCTGGTTTACGTGTCTCTACTGGTACTTTTGTGAGAAATGACCCGAGCTGGGTGTTTTATTATTAAATGTTATTGAAAAGTGAATGCTGCTGCTTTTTAAAATATCTGACATGGACAAGCATTAGATGACATGATGTTAGTTGGGACTTGTTTTGTCTTTTGTTCACATGCTGTAAGTTAAGTGTGTTGAATGTTGAATATTAATGTATTCATCCATGCGGTTGGCATGAATACAAATTGATTACTGTGGTTTCATGATGGATTTTTATCCTCTTGTGCTCCAGTTGCACCACAAGGAGAAACTGTTCTGTTCTGACATGAATCTCATACATACTGTCTCTTTCATACTTTATTCAAGGAGCCTGCATTTAATCTCTCTGCATGTTTTATCTGCTGCTCAACAAATACAGAAACGTTTCAGCTCCGACCTACTTAGACTGCCATCGCATCTTTGATGTAAAGTCAGCTTCTTCTTCATCAGATCAATGTAAAGACTTACTTGTCCAGAACGTCTAAGCAGTAATCAAAGAATGTTCTATAGAACATGATTTCAGTACTCATCTACAGAATGTTTTCTTCCCAGGGACGGTTGCTTCTGGTTTTTTGATGAGCGTCCACAAATCTGGTTAGAAATCATAAAAAGAAGGCGCTCCTTGTGACTTTCCACATAATCAAGTTCAGACTTTTTCCTTCAGTAAATCATCGTGGTGTAATTACGCCGCTTTGTTGAATGCTTGACTCTCATTGGCCAATTGTGGCATCCTACGGTCTGTTATGTCTTTATAGCCGACTGCTGCTGTGAAAAACACAGCGTTGCTATTGTGGACGCCGGTCTGATCTCTGCACACAACGGCGAGTCTCATTCATGAAACGTGAGCAGAACAAATGTGTGTGGACTGTTTACAAATGGACGTGTGATGATTGGGCATTCATCTAAACGTTAGGAGCTGTGAAGTTTCCGTCCTCCTGCCTCTGAGCGCCCGGAGAGCTTGTGTAAATAAGGAAGGCACATAAATATTGCTCGTCATCATCAGAAATGACGTCGTTAATGCGTTCTGTGCTCTGTTCTGTTCACAATATGCAGATGGCCTTAAACACGTAACATTACAAATATAATATAAACACATTTAGCTGAATAAGTGGGCAATTTGCAGAAGTCAGCTTCACATTAGGTTTATTAAAAATGGGAATGACTTAATTAAATCAACTTAATGTCCTACGTGTTGTCTACTAGGGGACCATTTTGTTGCAGGAGCTATAAAATAATTATTAAATCAACGTGCAAAATAGTTTTTGGGTTAATGAAATTAACAACTACAGAGTGGTAATATTCTCATGAGAGGGATTGAAATTATCTGTAAGACTTTTTTCATCAAATTCTTCAATCCGTTTCTTACAGTGAAATGACAGTAAATCCTCCAGACATATATATATATATATATATATATATATATATATATATATATATAGTAATGACATCATTGTTCCCCCTGTTTGGCGGTAGTGGAACATCCTCACAGGTGCGGTGCTCCTCGGTTTATTGCAGTTGTGTAACTTTTATGGATGCACATTCCCCAGCATGTCCACCTGTGCCCTCTGGTCTTTTCCAAAGCACTATAAAAATGCCACGTCTGCCCCCATTTTTCACATCCAATCTCAGCAACACGTTTCTAGAAAAGACCACAGAAAGTCTGGTCACAAACACAAAACATGGATGCTAAAGAACAGAGACATTTGTATTTATTTTTTATTACTTTGGGAACATTAGTAAAAAAAACAGCTTTTTGTGAACTTTCTGAAGTGTACTTGCTGTTCGTCCCTTTTGGATCCCATTCATATTGTGCACCTATTTAACAATATAGGCAACTTTCTTTTTCATGAAATACTCTATTTTCTCCTGTTATATCCAAATATGGTCACTTCCTTTCACTGTTTTTTTCCAAGATAGTGAAGGTCAAAATGCTGGGCAGCCTTCATCAGAGGAAACAGAACCCTGATCCTCACCCTGATTGAGACTGAATGCCTTTGCCCATCTTGGCGTTGTGCCATCCATTTCTGTTGATAAATCCAAATGATTTCACGTTTGTTTCACAGATGTGGTGGTTTGTGTACACTGTCGCCATGGTGACGTTGGCCCCATCCCAATGCCCCCCTAAGGCCTTAAATCCTGATCACTCAGGGACTTAACTGACGTCACCTAGTAAACGGTTGAGTGTGAGAGGCTGCGACAGCAGTTTGCAGCCATCTACCATGTTACCTTGACTACACCAAAACATGTGCACCATGGGTTTTTTTCCTGTCTGATTTGAATGTCAGACTCTTGCCTTACCTGAGGTGAGCGAATGATCAAATAATGGATTTACTCCTTTTGTCAAAGTAGCTTTAATACGCAAATATAAAAGTGGTTGATGAATCATCATTCCCCTGATTTCATGTGATTTTATGTTCCATCTTAAATGCTTAATGTTTCTGCGTAAACGTAATAAGGCAGTCTGAACACCCAAGTGCAGTCTTCTTTGTTTTCCTTCTTTCTTTCTTTTTAAACCCAAACATGCACATACTAGAGTTGAGATGCAGCAGGGACAAACAAAGATGTGCAGAGGGAGGAGAAAAGGCCAGGGTGTAAAGACGGCTGGTTTTGAGCCTTATTTGAAGGCAGCTACTGTAAACACCCTGTCACCTTTCTGTTGGGTGGAGGTTTGTCCTATTTTTGTTTCAATTTCATCGTCATTTTAAGCCAAACAATGATGGTTTTCACTCAGCCTAAGAAGCTGTATTGTCTCAAACTAACTTTATATTTTTTCAGCGTTTTTTGTTTTGTCTTTTAACCCCGGGTAGTAAAATGTGTTTCCCTGGAGACGTATTTGAGGCTGTTTAAACATATTAATATGAATACGGAGCATAAGCCCCATTATTTAGTGAAATAATACATTTATCCATCCACATCCACAACACAGGGCCTCCTCATTATGAAAGAGTGCATCATTAATGGTGCTTGTTACCATATTGATGAGTTGGTAATCCAGCTTCAGAGGCCTGATAAACACCTTTTAGAGTGTGGATGTTACCAACAACAGCTGACAGGATGGACACGCAGTCAGACCAGAACTCTGCCAGTCCTCTACTTACCTCCTAATGATGCTAGTGTGGGTATGTTTTCTGAACATGTTTCAGGGCATGCTAATGCTGCAGCCTGAAGGAAGAACTGAGGTAATGGGTATTTCACCAGAGACGCTGTGTGATCTGAATCCCACACAGACGAGCCCAGTTAAACCTCCTGCATCTCTTACCTCCCGTTAAATCTTCATTTAACTCCCTTCAGCTTATAGCAGCCTGGAGCACAGTAAACGTCTCGGTCGGTTTTATAAGGAGACACGTGTGTCTGTTTTTTCTAGTTTCCATAAGTCCACTGTGTTACCACTGCACATTCTAACGCTGCCTTCACCAAACACAACGGAGTTGTTTTGCACGGATCAATTGCACAAAGTCAATGCAAAGATGGGAATAGACGCATATTCTGAGCTGAGCTGTTAAAGATGGCAAGAACAGTGTCCGTTTTCATTCTGACATAAATGTATATCATTATTTTTTACAGTTTATAGATGTACGAGCAACGAAAGACATTTAATATATCAAACAGCAATACTGTTTTTTTATATTTATACAAAAGCACACTTGAGGTTTTCCCCGGAGCAGATTGACACACTTGATGGTCCGCTAACTGTGATTTGAAAGAGATTTGAATTTAACGACCTGTCACAGGCTCTAAGTAACGAACCACAGCAGTGTCTTCAGCGTCAGCTCCTTCTCAGTGTGGTAGCTGACTGTCACTGATTGCACTGATGTGTCCTCGCGTCTCATTCCGTGACTCGACTTGGGAACAACTTTGAGTGACCAAAATTGCCGTTCCTAATTGCGTTCCCAGGCCGACCTTGAGTTGTGTTTCCTGCATGGACAGGGCATTTCTAAATGCAGTGTAATTGTAGTGTTTCCAAGTGTCAGTTTTCTCCATCTGTTAACACTTTGCCCACTTACACGGCGGCGGGCTTCCTCTGCCACCACGGACAGCCCTGAACCAATCTTATATCATTTCACCATTTCTCATAAATGCTCGTTAAAGTCACCAGGAAACCAAAATTAGCAGTTATGAATCTGCTTTTACGGTTTTTTGTTCAGCATTCGAGGAAAGATGCAGTTAGCTTATTGTGTGTGTGTGTGTGTGTGTGTGTGTGTGTGTGTGTGTGTGTGTGTGTGTGTGTGTGTGTGTGTGTGTGTGTGTGTGTGACCACAAATTGGTGTCATCAACATCAGAGGGAAGACTGGCGACTTGTAAACAAAGCTTCTGCTGGTCTCGATGTAAAATGTGGGCAAAACCTCATTCTGTGCTCATCCTTAAGGAAGAGGGTTGTAATCGACATCATCATTAGATAGTTAATAGATCGATGACAGGTCAGATGTCAGTCAGGTGTTATTTTGCTGCTGATGTGACAGAGAAACCCTAGTTTGATTGATTGAGTTGTTAGAATATACAGTGATGTCATACAGCGTGAGAACAATGACAATGGAAAGTCAATTGGGATAATTCTTCGTGGTGGACACATGACTTACATAATAAGGTTTTGGAAAACACGAAAAACAATACTCTGGTCTTGTGGTTGAAAGTCCTGTGTTGTTGGACCCTTCATCCCCCCCCCCCCCCCCAACCTGGAGTCAACATGTAATACTACGTCACCAGACCTGGTCGATTCACGTATCCGTACACAAAACCAATACATTGCATGTGGTGACTATTTCTAGAAGTGCTGTGAGCGTGGGTTTGGCCTGACGCATCACTCACTGTTGCTAGAGGCATACCTAAGGTGTCATAGTTTGAAGCGGAGGGCCACGGACCAATCAGCAGCGATGGGAGTGACAATGTGTAGTTTAAACAGGAGCAAAGACGGAATACAATGAAAGAGAAAAATCTGTTCCAGTTTGAAAGACATAGATGAATTGTGTCGTGAGGCTGTGTTGCATTTACACAAATAGGTCTCTCTCTGAGGTACAGAGGTGGGAAACTGAGAGCCAGCTGCTGAAAAGGTGTAAAAGCCTCATTCTTCAAGATGCAGCTTTACTCTTCTATACTTTGTCAGCAAGCAGTCGATGAATTAACTCATGCTGTTGTAGCATGAATCTGATCCCTGATCAGTTCGATGATGTGTGACCTAGAGATGTGAGTGAGAGCCTGTGAAGGCTCTAAAAGTTCTGTCTCCAAATATCATTCATCCATGTGTCAGTTTATGGAAAGCTGTTATCTCGCCGGCTGTTATTGCCAAATGTTAATTATATAAGCTGTTAAAGCATTCGTCTGACAGTTACTAAACAGCTTCAGATGTGTCAACACCACCTTCTGGACTGGAGGAGAGCTGACCCCGGTCTACATGTAGACGCAGGGAAACCAGGACAGATAGGAGATGGTCTGTCCGAATTCACTCGAGTCACCTGAGTCGGCAGAATCAGGTGTCGGCAAGAAGTCTTTTTTTTTTGTCAAATGTATAAAGTTTTGCTTTTGGCATCTATCCCAGTAGCAAAAATACGTAACCCACACTATTACCAAGGCTGAGGCTGATACAGTGACTCTCTGTGTCCAGTCATAGCTCACTTGGTTCAGGTTTGAACTAATCTCACTCAGAAGGCAAACTCTCACAATCAACAGATCCCATAATCCATTGCGAGATGTTAGTGCAGTCAATGAAGCGTGAATAGGACTGTGTAATGCATAAGTCGGCTGTTTTTGTATCGCACATTTAAAAACACCAACAGTTACCAAAGGGACTTTCCAGCTGCTGTGGAGGTCAGAACTGGGCTGTTGGGGGCAGATAATATATCAAGTAGGGTCATTTTCCCATCGACTTCCATGCATTCAGACTTCTTTTTACACCCAGAGTCGCCGCCCCCCGATGGCCAGTAGAGAGAATGCAAGTTAAAGTTACTTAAGCTAGGCTTCACTTTTCAGAACCAAAGGTTCAGATAATGGGTTGACGTGCATCAGGTCTCAGGTCAGATTCAAACCAGGGATGTTATCTAATACCAGATTTTAATTGGTATGGCTTTTAGTAGAAAAGATGAGCCCAACAAGGCTGTTCACCTCAACAGTTCAGTTCCGGAGCAACACAGAATGCGTAGCATTTTCAAAAGCTGTTCAAGATTTGAGCCACAACAACGTCATGATTCATTAGATTCAATGCAGAAATCTTGTTTCATAGGGGTCGGTTTGAATTAGTGTGTGTTTGTAAGACCTGTCCCAGCTGCTTGAGGAAGTGCACTGATTAGCTTGTTAAACAGTTGGACACATTCCTGGTTTAAATGGTAATGTGTTGGTTTTAATGATTTGGGAAATGGTGTCCAACATCTATACATCAACGTATTTGTCTCTCTGCCTGCCGTGTTTATATACTGTATACAGGACATCAAACACACCGCACAGCCATGACTTTCCAGTCTGGTGTTTCCTAACAGTAACGAGTCATGAGAGAAATTGTAGGAAAGTTGGTGATCCAACAGATGTTTTCAGTTATCTCTTGTTTTCATTAGTTTTATCACACACATGGTTACTCAGAGAGTCCTTGGCATATCCACGCACCAAACATATCCAAAACCGAAGAAATAAAAAATGTATTACAGATGTAAAATCTTCCTGTAGACTACAATCTGTGCTGTGTGCATATCTTCATAAATGACTGAATATTAATTGTTAATGTCATTAAGATGTAAATGTGTCTCTGTTATAAAGGCCAAGAGGAGCCAGACATACTGTCTGAAATGAATCTGTGCGTTTTGATTTGACACGTTATTCTCGTCTTCCATGACTAAGCGTTTTGTCACTCAGTGATTGGTTGTCTCGTCTCCAGGGATCTACCTGTTGGACATGATCTACATCGACTCGGCCTATCCTGCGTCGGACAGCATCATAGAGACGGAGCAGCGGACCAATCAGATGAACAACCTTCTGAGGCTCATCTCCGACCTGCAGATGTCATGTAACTATGGTAAGAAACAGAGACGACGTCTGCACCGTCCCGTAGAAACGGTAAATCCCCTGTTTGCAAGTGGTGTTTGATATAATATTAACAATCAGATTGTTATTATTGGGTAGGGTTCTGTGGTACAGGGATGTATTCTCCTCAGTTGTCGTCAGCAGTTTTATGTCTCTGATTACATAATCAATTCATAACTTCCAACAATAGAAAACAGTACAATTCATGTATTCCAATGTTGGCTTTTCTGCTCCTTTTTAAATATTGTAATTGTTTTACACTTTTTTTTTTACTGCACACAACATTTTGTGTGTTCACTCCCCATATGCTGAACTTAAATTATTTTTGTATTTACATTTAGGGCATTTAGCGACTTCTAATAAGTACATTTGCCAGAAGAAAGTGAAACAACAATAAATGGCTGTCGGAACAGTAAGGATGTCAATAGAACAAGTTTCAAGCACTTCTAAATGCTAGGTTAACTTATTACTGATATACAACAAAGACAGCTAAGGTAAGATGCTACACGATGCTTAGTAGTATTTTTCAAGTGCCAGGATGAACATACAGGTTAGTGCAGAACTTCTTTGGAGGGGGAGGGGGGAAAGGATATTTGCTGACATTTGGATAAATTGTTATTGTCTTCATATTTTGTGTAACGTATGTTGTGTGATCTAACATACTGTATGTGGACTGTCCCTCCACATACTAACCCTCTCAGATTACTTGGTGACCCTGCCTCACATCCAGAAGTATCTGCTGTCGGTCCGCTACATCGAGGAGCTCCAGAAGTTTGTAGAGGACGACAACTTCAAGTAAGTTCCAATGAAAGTGACTCTCGAACACGTTACCAAGACTTTCCCTGAGAGCTCCGTCCACCCGTCGTCACGACACAAGCTGTTCTCCAGCACACGGAAACATGGAAGTGGGCGTGTAATTAACGGGGGTCAATGCACAGGAAGCCGGTGGAGAACGTCAGGCAGCTGGTTTTATCTTTCTCCACAGGGAGCTCATTCATGCAGCAGCCACTGATGACTTTCTCAGGCAGCGTCTCGGCTCCTCTGCTCAGGAACAGCTTTGGCCGTCCGCCACGGCTCGCGACACTTTGGATTTACCTTTTGATGTTCAGCTTCGACGTCATTCCAGAGCTCAAGCTACACCTGGTCCATTTAGTTCTTAATCTCACCTTTTTCAGACTGAGAGTTTCATCTGGCACTTCTGAAAGTCTGAAATTACTGAAAGTCTGTGTTTGCAGACTTGAAGCAAGATTAACCACATTCTTCCTCTTTCAGTTTGAAAGTTGACGATGTGTATTCAATTCACACCCTCACACAATTCAGAGCACTCATGTTTTAGTGATTCATCCTGTGATGGTTCCGATTCTGAAACGTGTTAAAGAGGAAACAGGCAAACGCTGTTCTTATGTGGATGTTTTTCAAGTGTTTCATATCAGAGATAATATTACGTACAGAGGCAGGAGAGCCAGCAATGTACTGTTATATGTATGTCTGTGAAACACAGTGTAGCAGGTAGAAACTTCACCTTCTCATCCTAACCGAATACAGGCTCACCTTATTGTGGACATGATTTATAAAAATCAGTTTAACTTCTCAGATTGGTTCAGTTCTTTATCCTTCGCATGTCATCAATCAATGCTACAGCATCTAAAGCCTAAACTAATGTGAATGCAATGTGCCAAACCAGTCCACTCAGCCCCTCTGTCCCACTATAACCAGTCCACTCAGCTCTCTGTCCCACTGTAACCAGTCCACTCAGCCCCTCTGTCCCACTGTAACCAGTCCACTCAGCCCCTCTGTCCCACTATAACCAGTCCACTCAGCTCTCTGTCCCACTATAACCAGTCCACTCAGCCCCTCTGTCCCACTATAACCAGTCCACTCAGCTCTCTGTCCCACTATAACCAGTCCACTCAGCCCCTCTGTCCCACTGTAACCAGTCCACTCAGCCTCTCTGTCCCACTATAACCAGTCCACTCAGCCTCTCTGTCCCACTATAACCAGTCCACTCAGCCCATCTGTCCCACTATAACCAGTCCACTCAGCCTCTCTGTCCCACTATAACCAGTCCACTCAGCCTCTCTGTCCCACTATAACCAGTCCACTCAGCCTCTCTGTCCCACTATAACCAGTCCACTCAGCCCCTCTGTCCCACTATAACCAGTCCACTCAGCCCCTCTGTCCCACTATAACCAGTCCACTCAGCTCTCTGTCCCACTATAACCAGTCCACTCAGCTCTCTGTCCCACTATAACCAGTCCACTCAGCCCCTCTGTCCCACTATAACCAGTCCACTCAGCCCCTCTGTCCCACTATAACAAGTCCACTCAGCCCCTCTGTCCCACTGTAACCAGTCCACTCAGCCCCTCTGTCCCACTATAACCAGTCCACTCAGCCCCTCTGTCCCACTATAACCAGTCCACTCAGCCCCTCTGTCCCACTGTAACCAGTCCACTCAGCCCCTCTGTCCCACTATAACCAGTCCACTCAGCCCCTCTGTCCCACTATAACCAGTCCACTCAGCCCATCTGTCCCACTATAACCAGTCCACTCAGCCCCTCTGTCCCACTATAACCAGTCCACTCAGCTCTCTGTCCCACTATAACCAGTCCACTCAGCCCCTCTGTCCCACTATAACCAGTCCACTCAGCCCCTCTGTCCCACTATAACCAGTCCACTCAGCCCCTCTGTCCCACTATAACCAGTCCACTCAGCTCTCTGTCCCACTATAACCAGTCCACTCAGCTCTCTGTCCCACTATAACCAGTCCACTCAGCCCCTCTGTCCCACTATAACCAGTCCACTCAGCCCCTCTGTCCCACTATAACCAGTCCACTCAGCCCCTCTGTCCCACTATAACCAGTCCACTCAGCTCTCTGTCCCACTATAACCAGTCCACTCAGCCCCTCTGTCCCACTATAACCAGTCCACTCAGCTCTCTGTCCCACTATAACCAGTCCACTCAGCTCTCTGTCCCACTATAACCAGTCCACTCAGCCCCTCTGTCCCACTATAACCAGTCCACTCAGCCTCTCTGTCCCACTATAACCAGTCCACTCAGCCCCTCTGTCCCACTATAACCAGTCCACTCAGCCCCTCTGTCCCACTATAACCAGTCCACTCAGCTCTCTGTCCCACTATAACCAGTCCACTCAGCCCCTCTGTCCCACTATAACCAGTCCACTCAGCCTCTCTGTCCCACTATAACCAGTCCACTCAGCCTCTCTGTCCCACTATAACCAGTCCACTCAGCCTCTCTGTCCCACTATAACCAGTCCACTCAGCTCTCTGTCCCACTATAACCAGTCCACTCAGCTCTCTGTCCCACTATAACCAGTCCACTCAGCCCCTCTGTCCCACTATAACCAGTCCACTCAGCCCCTCTGTCCCACTATAACCAGTCCACTCAGCTCTCTGTCCCACTATAACCAGTCCACTCAGCCCCTCTGTCCCACTATAACCAGTCCACTCAGCTCTCTGTCCCACTATAACCAGTCCACTCAGCCTCTCTGTCCCACTATAACCAGTCCACTCAGCTCTCTGTCCCACTATAACCAGTCCACTCAGCCTCTCTGTCCCACTATAACCAGTCCACTCAGCTCTCTGTCCCACTATAACCAGTCCACTCAGCCTCTCTGTCCC
The DNA here is from genome assembly GCF_963514095.1 of Eutrigla gurnardus. Classification (NCBI taxonomy): domain Eukaryota; kingdom Metazoa; phylum Chordata; class Actinopteri; order Perciformes; family Triglidae; genus Eutrigla; species Eutrigla gurnardus. Next base: position 4,016,426 of record NC_139930.1, on the reverse strand, counting down.
ACTATAACCAGTCCACTCAGCTCTCTGTCCCACTATAACCAGTCCACTCAGCCTCTCTGTCCCACTATAACCAGTCCACTCAGCTCTCTGTCCCACTATAACCAGTCCACTCAGCCTCTCTGTCCACTGTAACCAGTCCACTCAGCCTCTCTGTCCCACTATAACCAGTCCACTCAGCCCCTCTGTCCCACTATAACCAGTCCACTCAGCTCTCTGTCCCACTATAACCAGTCCACTCAGCCTCTCTGTCCCACTATAACCAGTCCACTCAGCTCTCTGTCCCACTATAACCAGTCTACTCAGCTCTCTGTCCCACTATAACCAGTCCACTCAGCCTCTCTGTCCACTGTAACCAGTCCACTCAGCCTCTCTGTCCCACTATAACCAGTCCACTCAGCCCCTCTGTCCCACTATAACCAGTCCACTCAGCTCTCTGTCCCACTATAACCAGTCCACTCAGCCCCTCTGTCCCACTATAACCAGTCCACTCAGCCCCTCTGTCCCACTATAACCAGTCCACTCAGCCCCTCTGTCCCACTATAACCAGTCTACTCAGCCTCTCTGTCCCACTATAACCAGTCCACTCAGCCTCTCTGTCCCACTATAACCAGTCCATTCAGCTCTCTGTCCCACTATAACCAGTCCACTCAGCTCTCTGTCCCACTATAACCAGTCCACTCAGCTCTCTGTCCCACTATAACCAGTCCACTCAGCCTCTCTGTCCCACTATAACCAGTCCACTCAGCCCCTCTGTCCCACTATAACCAGTCCACTCAGCCCCTCTGTCCCACTATAACCAGTCCACTCAGCCCCTCTGTCCCACTATAACCAGTCCACTCAGCTCTCTGTCCCACTATAACCAGTCCACTCAGCTCTCTGTCCCACTATAACCAGTCCACTCAGCCTCTCTGTCCCACTATAACCAGTCCACTCAGCTCTCTGTCCCACTATAACCAGTCCACTCCGAGGTGAACCGATTAGAATTAGGGTCAAAGGTCACTGTGACGTCACATAACTCATTTTAACCTTTAACTGAAGTACTGAACAGTAACCTGCAGTTTAACAACCGTGAGGTTATTCTAATGTAATTATACCTGATACAATGATGAGACTAATAACACATAATGATGTTAACCTGCATTTTATTGCAATATTGTGTAAAAAATGTACCGTTTGCTAAGTGCCAATGACTCTCACCCAGCATGAAGTGTCACCTCTTTGAACATGGAGCTCTGGAATAACTAAGTAAATTAAAACCTTTTCTAATAATACTCAATAGAGTACACTACAACCACTTTGTTCCAGTAACGAGAGTAAATGTCGGCTTCTTCCTCCCAATTTTGGGAACATTTAGAAATAATGTTCCTTCCGTATCGAGTCAACAATGGCCGAGTCTTTTTGATTTATCCGTCTTCTGAGAGGACCGGCCTTGGAGTCCAAAACGTGCAAGTGGAGAAAGACAAACAGCCCGCGGGGAGCTGTGGGACGGCCAGAGGCTTTCAGAGGGCATCATTAACCTGCACACACTGAGACCCGTCAGGGAGGAAATCCACTTTCCAGACGTTTGAATCTGAGCTGAAACGTGAGAAGAGCTTTCCTGCTCTGTGTTGGCGAGTCGTCAGCTCGGTCAGTCGATAAAGAGTGAGATCAAGAGTCGCTCTGGGGTCAGCTGGCTACGTCCAACATGGTGGAAAGCAGAACGGTGATGTGTTGCATCACTTTTCATTGTTTGATATGATGAAGTGGAGAAATTGGCCTTCGTCAGTGGGATCAAACTTTTACCCGAGGCAACAAAACTTTACAACCATAATGGATTTTGCATTAGCTTTTATTCTTATCAGTATTCCTTTTTAAAACTAAAAGGATCTACACCGATGAGACTGATGCTATTGATTTTGATCAGTTCAGCTTTATACTGTAGTTTGGAGGGATCCCACCGAACCAGACAGCAAAACCTGGGATCGACACGCCAACAGCTTCGGTATTTTGCCCAAGGACACTTCGGCATGCGGACTGGAGGAGCCGGGATTGGAAAACCAACCCAATTGGAGGACAGCTCACTACCTCTGAGCCACAACCTTTTATTAAATTGTATTCATAGTGTCATTTGACAAACAAAGTGACATACACATAGAGCAGGAACAGAACATTTTCAAAGGTGTTACAGCGCGACAGTGTTGAGAAAAATATGTCGCTGTAGATCGGAAAGCAGTCAATGTTGAGCAGCAACACAGCGGCAGGTGGAACCACAGTATGGTGCCTCCATGACCCAAATCAGGCCCGGTAGCAGTCGGTGTCAGCCAGGACCACGGCAGACACTACAGGACAGGAAAGCACAGCCAGAATCCCGGGAGGAGTCGAGTTAGTAACAGTCGAGAGAGTCCAGAGGGATCTTGGAGTAGAGCTGCATCCAAAGGGGCCGGTTTAGGTGGTTCGGTTTCTGATCCGAATGTTTCCTGAACACCTTCCTTTAGAGGTTGTCTGGGAATGTTGACCTGGGAAGGACATCCAACCACGTTGTGGGACCGCCTCAGAAAAACATGATGATTCTCAGACAAGTAAATCTATGGGATGAGCTGATCCATATAAATAACGAAACAAAAAAGGTCAGATAGTGTGGAGTCACACTCAAGAGACTGACTAGAAATGCATTATGATGATGGAAGCATTGGACATAAGTCATGGATCTAATGTGTGTATGGTGCAGCTATGGTGAGATGGTCACACAGTGTTGCTTCAGTGACCACAGAGAAAACAGATGCACAGATGAAACTAGGCTGATTGGATGATGTAATGTTGACTCTACACATGACAGACTGTGTTTGAAGTCCCGTTCTGTTCTTCTTTGGAACCAGCTTGTTATAACAGACATCCATAAACCAAACCCACCCTCACTCATTAATGACTACTTTACCCATAGTTCCTTCCACACGCAGCGTTTCAATGAATACTTCCATGTGTGTTGGTGAGTGACAGAATCCGATCGAGGAGCTAAATACATTTGGACTGTTCCTCATGCAAACGGAGCAAGTGCTGACAGTAAGAGAGATTATTTCCAAACTGTCTGTTAGCATTATTATTCTCAGTGACGGCAGCAGCTCGGCTCGGCTCTGGCGATCACACTTCAACATCATTCTGACTTAATGTTCCATCACAAAATGATCTAAGGTCCATGATATGCCGAACATGAATGTATTTTAAAATAAAACTACCAAACTGCCTCTGATTATCATATATATGTATATATATATATATATATATATATATATATATATATATATATATATATATATATATATATATATATATATATATGCCTTGGACCTTATATCTGTAAATCTGTTAACAACAACGTTTTTGAGCAGTTACTTTATATTAATTTACGTCTAGAACCAATTGAGCTGTTACGTTAGAACGCACCATGGGGATCTCTGTGGCTCTATGGTAATCCATGATGGAGGGGCAGATATAACACAACTAACAACAAATGTCAAGTCAAGTCACAATTTATTTATAAAGCACATTTAAAACAACCTCAGTTGACCAAAGTGCAAAAGCACAACAGAGTTAATTACAACACCACAACAAACATTTAAAACAACTAAAACAACACAAGGGATAGTAGTCAATTCAAAACAAGTTTAGATTAAAAAGAGAGTAAAAAAGAGAGACACTATGTCTCTTTATTTAAATATGTAAATTATTTTATCATTCCCCCAATATCTTCCCAGTCCTTTGTCTGTTTCTTCATAGGATGTGTTCATCACCAGTGTTTTGGCAGCACTCAGCGATTTGCACACTGGTAACTAGCGTAACATACATCTAACTGAGTAGAAGCTTCCATTGATTGTTATATAAATCCATGCAAAGTTTATTTCAACCTAAAACTGGCAGGTATACTGTCCTGACTGTCTTGAAATGTGAATTTAATGGATGACTCCTTGTCTTTTGATTACAACCCAACACTCACAGAACCAAGTGATCATGTATTCCTTTTTCTCAACCAACCTTGTACATCAACAGATGATGAAAACAGTTGGAAACGTCATTACTCAGTTGAGTAATGCCCAGTGAGACATACTGTTGGCTGGTTGTGATTTCTCTTTAATCATCTTGGCTAAATAAATAGGAGACATGTTTAAAAGGTCTGTAGTTGGCTTTGTGAAATCCTAAAATACACGGATTAACACTGTAATTAATCTGAATTGGTATCACATCAGTGAGTGCGTGATGTATTTATTCATCAGTGTGGTGTGTCTGATGGAAACTGTTTGTGTTGCAGGCTGTCTTTGAAGATTGAACCTGGCAACAGTTCCCCTCGCATCGCTTCTTCTAAAGAGGACCTGGCAGGTAAGACACCAACATGTGGTAGAGCTACACTGGTTGAATAGTCTTCCCATGGTTTGCCTTTATTGAATTCCAGGGGTCTATTTTTATTACTACCTTCATTTTCTCTGGGATTATTAGATTACATTATTTTATGTCAGAACAAAATGTTTCCAGAAAATTGTATGCTCAAATTGAGTCTGTCTATCTTTTTATTTTTCTCCTACACTGGAGATAAATATAGTTTTTCGTCAACATTGCCTCCAAAAAAATAAATCGGGGCTTCCGTATATTCCTTATTTTACAGATACATTAACTGCATGTCATCAGCATAGTGATGAAAGTTATGATTATACATTATTTGTCACAGAGCAAGTTTCATGTTAATACAAACAAAAAGAAGCAGGACCCAGAACTGAACTTTGGGGTACTCCACAGTTCAAAGGGATAATACGTTTTGCCAATGTAATGGTAAGCTCCCTGTTTGTCGAAGTTTGTTGTAATATAATTTCATTTTGTGTGAAACCGTTCAGTGAATTATATTTCTCATCTAGCAATGTGCGTCACTTACAGGGCTGTCAACTTAGCTTGCTAGCGGGCTTACTAAGCTACATTCCATCAATTGTAACGTAATCTTACCTGATGTGTTTCATCAAGCGACTGTTGTTAGTTTCATTGAGTGAGACCTGTTGTGAGTGCAAGTGAGTAACGTTGCATCGTTCGACAAAACACAAACAAACTTCGGAGAGGCTTCACTTAAGACTTTTACTCTTTCTAATTGAGTATTTTCACAGTTTTATACTTCAACAGTTACACCACAAACTGGGACTTTCTTGACGTGACAATGATCTTTTAAATTGGCCAACATCATGTGTAATTAATGGCACAATTCAAACCTATTAAAAAAAGATTTGTCTCTTGCCACTGACGACCATACAAATTACGGTCCCATGTTGGTTGACCAAAAGGGGTGGGACTCTCATGCAATGACCCTATTTAATAACTTGAGGCTCCCTTCATGAGCATTAAGCTGAGAAGCCGTTTGATAAATGCCTTGCATGTGGTGTACTGTGTGTTTGGACCACGGTACAATGATAAATGATCACCATAGCATTCTGCAGGTTAAGTTAGTTCCAGCAGGTTACTGTATTTACACTGGATTAATGATATTTTGATGAGGGTGGAAAAGAAAACAGCAGAGAGTGAGGTGACCGTCCTGAGTGGACTCCACAAACAATCACACTGGTCTGTCAGTGTCACGTCCATCATGCCTCCGTCCTCCCTTCCCTGTCTGTGGAGGCCGGGAGGCTGCAGACAGGCAGCTGCAGACAGGCTGCTGCAGACAGGCTGCTGCAGTGGGAGCTGAGTGAAACGTTCCATGAGGACATGTAGCAGAGGGCCAGTCCACTTCCTTCACTTTCCCTTCTTGTGTCGTGCCGGTGGTTTGGAGGGGTTCTGCTGGAGTGGTCTGCAGTGATGTCATGCAGCAGGAACAAGCCAAGAGGTGGATGTAGGTCAGAGTAATGGAGAGGGATGAACACAGAGCCACATCAAAGATGCAGCCGTCTGTGTGTGAGCTGTACTCTTATCTGCTCACGTGACAGTGAAGGCGTTCAGCACGGCTGCAACTGTGGTGCAATATTCCAAAAATGCCTTGGAAAAATTCACGCTCTCTAAATGATTGGGTTATTAGAGGAATCATTACAAGATTAGTTAACAGATTAGCTCAAATTGTAAGGATTTAGATAATAGTTATGATTGTATAGTGAGAATTAATATATATATATGACAATCATACGCAAAGTATCCCACAATTCCTCTTGAAAAGTAGTGTACAACCATCACCGATGGTCATTGAGACAAATTCATGAGCTGTGTTGACAAAATACTGTGAGCAGAGCATCACAACACAAGCAGTCACAAAGTATTTCAATTACTTTAGTCATTTAGGAAAATATGCTTATTGCCTCCACATTTTCTTTTCAATAACATTTTTAGTTGAGCAGATGAGCTAAATAGTCCTCCATATCGTCCTCTACATAGTCTCCTACAAAGTCCTCTACATAGTCTCCTACATAGTCCTCTACATAGTCTCCTACATAGTCCTCTACATAGTCTCCTACATAGTCCTCTACCAAGTCCTCTACATTGTCCTCTACATAGTCCTCTACATAGTCCTCTACAAAGTCTTCTACATAGTCCTCTACAAAGTCCTCTACATAGTCTTCTACATAGTCCTCTACAAAGTCCTCTACATAGTCCTCTACAAAGTCCCCTACATAGTCCTCCATATCGTCCTCTACATAGTCCTCTATATAGTCCTCTATATAGTCTTCTACATAGTCTCCTACACAGTCCTCTACATAGTCTCCTACATAGTCCTCTACATAGTCTTCTACATAGTCTTCTACAAAGTCCTCTACATAGTCTCCTACATAGTCCTCCATATCGTCCTCTACATAGTCCTCTATATAGTCCTCTACATAGTCCTCTACATAGTCTCCTACATAGTCCTCCATATCGTCCTCTACATAGTCCTCTATATAGTCCTCCATATCGTCCTCTACATAGTCTCCTACAAAGTCCTCTACATAGTCTCCTACATAGTCCTCCATATCGTCCTCTACATAGTCCTCTATATAGTCCTCTATATAGTCTTCTACATAGTCTCCTACACAGTCCTCTACATAGTCTCCTACATAGTCCTCTACATAGTCTTCTACATAGTCTTCTACATAGTCCTCTACATAGTCCTCTACATAGTCTCCTACATAGTCCTCTACATAGTCCTCTATATAGTCCTCCACATAGTCCTCTATATAGTCCTCCACATAGTCCTCTATATAGTCCTCCACATAGTCCTCTATATAGTCCTCCACATAGTCCTCTATATAGTCCTCCACATAGTCTCCTACATATTCCTCTATATAGTCCTCCACATAGTCTCCTACATAGTCCTCTATATAGTCCTCCACATAGTCCTCTATATAGTCCTCCACATAGTCTCCTACATAAATGCTTTTGTTGCCTAAACCTAACTTCCTGTGAAGACAGAAGAAGTTTATTTTGAAAGCCACTACGCCTGTGAGGAGCGTATTTTGACCCACCTTCACCGCCACGTTCAAACGTGATGCTGGAGGGGAACGTGGGAAGTTTATCGGTGAGGTCCCCCTACAGCTCTGTATGTATGTAGTTTGATGAATGCGGCTCCGTCAGCCTGGCAGACAGGAAACCACACCGCCGACGGGATAGATCGAAAAAATCCGTTTGACATGCTGTGGCTCCACAATTCGGTGTAACTAACAATCAGCTTTAATTACAGCTTTATTTTCAGATAAATGAAGTCATATAATCCATAGCTGGTTAAACCAGTTAATTTTTTACTTGAGCTTTAAGTCGTAGGGCAAGTTAACGATGCAGCTAATAGCAACAACATGTCGGCCATTCCTCAGCGTGTCCTTAGAGACGGAACACATTGATCTTTTTCCATGGACTCGCAGGCTGGCCAGCCACATGGTGGGATTGGTTTGTAATGGTTATTAACTGCTATAGTCTCCCTCGCCACCACTTATCACATGACTTCATATATTTACATTTCAGACAGTATGTAATTATTAAGAAAAATTCATCTTTGTAGAGTCATTATGTGCTTGTCGCTGGACTGACCGGAGGAGATTGTGCAGTAACGGAAGGAAAGGTTTCAATTTCAATGCATGTTAATTTCAAAGCCTGGTTCAGTGCCAGGAGTGTACCGTGCTGCAGTCGCTATAATAAACAGAACATCAGTGAGTCATCGGGACGGAAACATGTGTCGGAGCTTCAGCAGGGAAACGTTTGGCCTCGGGGTGAACGTGTGCTTTCTGTCACCGGGATGAAAAAACGTGCTCACTTTCTTATCATGACAATATAATTCTTTCTTATCGAGACATGTTTTTCTCACTCTGACACACCATTCTATGTTGTAATACACTGTTGAGTAGGCTAGTTTAGGGTCTGGTTTTGGACCTGAAAGAAGTGAACTCCGACAATAAATGAGGTGGTTTTCGTTTTCTTCCATAGCAAATAGGCTGCAACTCTATTTCCTTGTGCATCCCTGTGTTTCACAATGACAATGAATGAGACTTCAATCCCTGAAAAAAGGTTCATTTAATTCATGCTTTTTCTCCATATGAATCATATTTTCAAAGCTGATGTGAAGTAATGAATGTAGAGGAAAAAGTGTGAATTAAAATGAACCCACAAAGGAAGTGCCTCAGAGTCGTATTGAAGTAAGCTTGAGTACATGTACTTGGTTACATTCCATATTAAGGTCAGTAGATTGTATGGACAGCAGATTAGTGTGCACAATAAATGTAGATATGAACCTTTAGTTATGGCGTTCTGAATGAACTCACCCATCGATGGGAGTCTTATCAGGCCATGATAACCGCAGGTTTCTCCTCCTCATGATGTCAGATGACCGTTATATAACAGGACGGTCCTCACTTGTTGTCTCAGTCAGTATAAACACATGTAACTGCCAGACAATTCAGTTTACTCATTCTCTCCATACGACCAGCGAGTGTAGGATGACATGGTGGCGACATTCACCAAGTTCATAAATCACTGTGTGTAAACAGGAAGCAACCCCCCCCCCCCCCCCCCCCCCCCCCTCCCCCCGGTAGTGACTTTAGCTGCGATCGTCCCAAGAATATTAGCTCATTTCACTGGTTGGGTTCCATTAATCATCTATTTTGGGAAGCGTTGTGACTGAAACCAGACCTCAGTCTGGCTAACTCCTGTCAGGTCAATTTTATTTCAAATCAAAAGTTAGCCTCTGGTGTCTTTTTTACAGTCTGTACAGGATCTGAGACCTTGAGTGTTTCTCAAAGTCAAGGATGCTTCCTGGGAAGGACGAGTCCTTCCGAGTCGGGCAAGACTGCTTTCTGGTTTAACATGATTTACAATCAATAAGTAATATAAAATGATATATATTCTGATTCAAAACATGTTGATATATTCGAATTTAAATAAAATCATCAGAGATTTTTACAATTATTATAATTTATAAATGTGCAAAACATATGCTCTAAAAACCACATCAGTTTTACATCGCCGATCGCACAAAACAACCCACCTCATTCAAACTAAACAGAAACCAAACCGTAAGACACGACCCGTAATTCACTCAAACAGCTGTTATCTCCTCAAGCCTACCTAACTTGTTCATAAACAGATTTCGGTGGATTTCTGCATTTGGAAGTTTACAAGGTTATTCCCTATTTCAAAATCTGGGGACGGAGAAGCATCGTGCTCATAGGATTGTGGGTGTTTCTCCTCTCCACCATGGAAACCTGGAGAGACACTCGAGGGGATGCTGATCTTGTGGAGGACGGAGATCCAGATCCAACATGTGGAATGAGGCTCCGATGGCCAGGGGGGAGAGAGGTCCAGGGCCGGCCGATGGTCCAGCACACAGACTGAGTTAACAGAGAGGACACAAGCTAACGGGTTAGAGATGAAGGGCTTTTCAGAAAGTTCACAGTGTTCTCATCAGCAACGAAGGCACAGAGATGAGTGACCCCGACAGAGTCAGACTGTCTGGTGTTCATGAGGAGGTTATTCCAGAGGAAGGGGGGCCGGGAGGAACAGGCCCTTTGGTTTGCTGACTCCCTTTTTCTCTCTGGGGCAGACAGGAGCCCTGTGTTATGAAGGTGGAGAGTCCTGATTGTTCTACAAGGTTTGAGGGGATCAGGAAAGGGCTCCATTTACATATTTGTTCATTTGGCCATCAGAGGGTTACAAAAAGAAATCTCTTGATTTATTATCTCAGTAAACATTGTAAAAATGAGTTTATGGTCTCAGTCTTTAGTTTCAAGTCTTCTTCAATCCAGTTCATTTAGAGTCAAACTGACCAGAAAGCAGGGGATGCTTTAGGGGGCGGGGCTACCTGCTGATTGACAGGTCACTACCAATGCTAGTTAGCTACTAAGATGACTTCAACACTTATCTCTAAAGTTGACCTTGAATTATGAAGCTAACTTTGTTAGCAGCTTCACATCAATATCCAGATGGATCCAGATCCCCCCCCCCCCCCCCCCCCCCCCCCCCAGCTGCAGTCCATATATGGTCACTTCTGTTCACTGGTTGTAAAAATGGCGGCAGCCAAAATCCAAGATGGTGGCGACCAAAATGCTGAACTTGAGGCTTCAAAACCGTAGTCCACAACCCAATGGGTGACGACGTCCACTTCACTTCTTATATAAGGTCTATTGTTTCACCTTCAAGTGTGGTCTGAGGTGGATCAGGAACCAGTAAAGGGAAGCTAAAGCTGGTCAAATGTAGTAGTTTTAGTTGAGAAAGTGTCTGTAGCATTCTGAACCATTCGAAGGCTTCTAGTGCGATCTTGTGTCCCCGACAACACAACGGTAGAATAATCTGACAAAGTGTCCGCATGTGACGAGAAAAGGAGAAACGTTTTGTGTTCCCTCAGTTAGTATTCAGAATAGGGCACTTTTCTGCTGAGTGTGCAGAAAGCAAGCTGCAGCGACCCAATCCAGCGCGTGTCTTTAAAAGCTAATAGTGGAGTAATTAAGCAGCCGTGTTAAGGCGGCTTCTATCCCAGAGGGATCACATTATCCCGCCACATTACACAGATTGCTGTAATTCTGACTTTACCACATATGTTTCATGATTACCAAATTGCAGATGAGTCAACATTTTCCTCTTGTTTATAGGAAAGATTGTAATTTGAACAAATTCCATAGTACAGTGGGAATATATACGCTGCCCCAACAAAATACCCAGCAGGCACAGCTGTCTGGATGTCGGGGCAGTTCCTCCACGGCTAACACCGTGAAATCACTTCACACAAGTCAGGCGTGTTTCCGAGCCCAGCGTGAGGAGCGTCGACTGCCCTGCTCGGACCAAACTGGTCACGTCTAGCTGGTTGAATATTCCCAGTGGTGTTCCAGTGAGAGGGAACGCAGTGACTCAGAGGCTCCGTTGCCACATAATTCACAGGATAACACTGCAGCCCTGCAGCCAATCAGCACAGCAGGATCCTGGCAGACAGCTGCTGCTGATAGGATTATATGGAGCGACCTCTTCACACGTTCACACCGTCGCCTTACAGAGAACATGTAGATAAATCTGTACAGTTGATGAAGGCACCGGCTCCTCAGGGGAATAATGTTGTTTTTTTTCATTCTGTGCCTCACTGGCTCCATCTACTGGATCTGATGGGAAGGGTGACATTTAAATGAGACTTTTCCCTCCATGAAAGGGAACTGGATTATGGAAGTTCTCTGTGTGTAAATGGTTTTGGGGTCATTCTGTCAGTCAGTGACCCTGCACAGCTGCAGCCCTGTGTTCTCGCCAGGCCAGCGACCCCTCCTGACCCGGGAACATGCGTTCTCCTCACTTTCATTTACAATTATTAGGGTTAATATTAAAATGCACAAAAAGTGACAGAAGGAAAACATTTATGGAAGTGCTATCACGTGTGAAGTCTGGACCGATCCCAACGCTGGTTCACCCGGTAATCTGTTGGCTCTAGTAACACGTCCGATTCCAGCTGTGGAGAATTCCTGTGTCAGCGGTTCAGAATGTAGATGCAGTCACTGTCTTAATTTCATAGCTGCAAATCAATGTTACCGTGGAGACTAGAAGAGGCTCACAAACCTGACTTGACCCGATCGTCTCTATATCACAGTTTATTGATGAGCTCTCTCTTCTGTTCAAAGAATGTAGAATCTGTTTGTAACGGCGTAATCAATCACACCTCCTCTGTTGTATAATAGACGTGTGGCAGTGATGACTTGTGTTCTGTGCTTCAGGTCTGTCCGAGGTATCGGCCTCTATGAGGTACAACCGGCGGCCCACCTGCCCTGATGCCTCAGTGGGGGTTCGGATCCCCACCCCCCCTCCCTCTCACCACAGGAAGAGCCATAGTCTGGGAAACAAGTGAGTACCACATTCCGAGGCGTTTCCCAAAGGGATGTTCAGGATGTGATTCATACAACAAATAGCATCCATCTGAATCCATGCTGGAGTCTCAGCTTAGATATGATGTGGAGCCTCTGGTGGCAGCCATGGGCAACTGCAACGCAACTAAACTTCCTCATCAACTCCCAATGCCTTTTCATCCAACATTTCTAAATGAATTGTAAGAGTTAGCAGCGGGAGCCGACAGCACAACACTGACTCTGGAACAGGAAACAACACACGCTACTGCATCTTTACTTTGAGCTGTTTATTTGTATTTGCCGTCTGTTTTTGTATTTTTGACCTTGTTTGAGAATTGCTTCGTAAGATTAGTTTTGAAAGGTGCGATAATATTTGTATTATTATTTATAATATATGTATATGTTAGTATTATTATTTCATTCATTCATTATTTATAATCGCTTATCCTACTCAGGGTCATCATCATTATTTATTATTATTATTATTATTATTACAGTTATTCATTATATGTTATCACATATCTTCCTCAGGATCATTATTGTGATAGTTATGACAATAATAATATGTATTATCATGATCTATAATCCTACTAATAATACAGTTCTATCCACTGTTCTGTACATGTAGCCAACACACAGCAACACAACGTATTCTAACCATGTTTTGGCCCAGGCAGACCTGCAGAGGATGAGCTGCTATTAGATAATAACAACTTATTCATGAAGCGTCCACCTCAAACATAAGCCACAGCCCAGCCTGGTGTCACTGGTAATATGACATGAAGCCTGATGGGAAAGAAACAAGACTTTCACACAAGACAGTGTGAAAGGCATCGCATCACCTTTGACCCGTGTGTTTCCCTCGCCGTCCTCAGTATGATGTGTCAGTACGGCATGTCGGAGAGCAGGAGCGCCACGTTTCCCATCGAGAAAGCCCGCCACCTGCTGGACGACAGCTTCCTGGAGTCTCAGAGTCCCGTCAGGATCGATCCACACAGTACATCCGTGTCCAACGGCCTGTCGTTAGGTATGTCTGTGCCGCACCACTCAGCTCTCTAGAGAGTAGTAATATCAAGTAGTTCAGGCTGCTCACATCCACTGGTCCACAGAAATGAATGCTTTAGCCTTTGTTATTCTCCTCACCATTCGGTTCCCACAGACAGCAGGTTCATTTCAAATCTCTGCTCTTTGGAACCCGACTGAAGTTTTCTTCAACAACGTATTTCTTCCACACTGATCATACTTATACAAATGACAAATGAGCTTATTAGCTTCCTTCCTCCTGTTTTCCCTGACAGGCAGCAGTGAAAGCTCTTTTGGGGAGGAGCTGTCACCTGGAATGGAGAGGTGAGAGCATCACCACACGTTATATCCTTCACTTTGATCACCTTTAAACAACGTCACCTCCTCAAAGTCATCACAAGTCTACAGTCAGATTCTGTCAAATAATGAGGCTGCTTTGGTTTATTTATTTTCTTATCAATGAGTCCCATGAAAAAACCTCTGAGCTCCAAGTCGATTAGTTAACACTGAAGTTGTAAATCTCTAAAGACACAGTTTATTTTGTGTATAACTGTAGTTTTTAGGAAACAAACAGGAGGAAATAATGACTTAGTTGGGGGACTACTTTCAGCTGTGGATTAATCCACATTTGTTTCGTGGTGAGTATTAAGGAAGAATACAAATATAGACCTTTAAACTTTAAACGTTAGTATCTGCCTGCTGCATATTCATTATACATGAAACATCAATGTGTTTGACTGTCGCTAACATTAAATGTCGTTATATGTAGAGTAATAATGCTGTATATCTATGTTTTTCATTTCTGTCTGAGTGGCAGATTAGAAACCGGCTGGGATTGATCATGTTTGTATCTCATGACTGTAAAAGTTTAAATTGAGACTGACTGTGACGATGTGTGACAAACAGGGGCCGCATGTACGCAACACTGGGCCCCAACTGGAGGGTCCCGCTTCGTAACTCCCCCCGGAGCCGCAGCTACGTTTACAGGTACAGTGGAAGCAGGAGAGTCACGGTCCATACAGAGAACTACAACGACTGGTGTCAGTATAGTACAAACGACAATGAGTTGCTATGGTGACAACACAAGTAAAAAAACACAGTCTGGAATATCAATCAGCTTAGTTTCTTAACTAAATGAAAGAAGTTTCCCAAATTAGTTTGAAGACCCTCATAAAGAAAACCTGAGATTTCCATTTCAGCAAAATGAGTCTTCTCACAAGAAGAGCAGAATACCTTTCATAGAAGAGGATGGAGAAGCAGAGGGAGAGACGGTTCAGATCAGGTGTTCAAATCCACTCTGAATCTTTGACGGTTCCACGCAGCTCCACACTGGCCACCACATGCATCAGCACAGATCTGCACACACATCATGAGTAATGACCTCCAGTCTGTGACATCACTGCAGAGGAGCTTCATGTTTGGCTTGTGTTTGACTGGTTTCATCCAGCGATAAGTAAAGCGAACGCATGAAGTCAGTGTTGGTCACGCTGTCTCTCCCAGAAGATAGAAGAAGACGTGTGATCACACCACGATGTGTTCATTCCACTTTGCTTCATTCCACATTTATTGTACAAAAGTGGTAATAATATCCAGAGTAGAATATAAAGATGGACGCCGCGTCTTCACTCCCCCCCGCTGTACAAAGCAGAAGAAAAGCCCAGACGTGGGCGCTGCCATGTCGTGTGTTTGGAGCCAGAGCCTGCAGAGTAGTGATTGGGTATCAAGGTCAACAACCCATTTGATTTTAAATGATCAGAAAAACATGCAAATGGATATGGATATGTAATGCCTAAAATGACAGAGACTCTCTTTAGGAATACTTGTCCCATCCGCTAACATGGAGGGGGGATTTCTGATCATAGTTGAACATAGTTGGAACACTTTCTACGGTCCAAACCTACAGCAGCATGCCACCATGCTGATCACACAAACACAACACATCAATCTAAACCAGTGCAGGATGTGTTTGTAGCACACGGAACGCTGTTCCAGTCATTCATCATGTGTCGTGTCCTTGCATCTCGTCAGCTCCACTGCTGCCAACTCCTGCTATGGATGCAGCGAGGCCGGCAGCGTCACCGTTGAAGGGCCCCTGCGAAGGAAAACTCTGCTGAAGGAGGGCCGGAAGCCCAAGGTATGGTGGTCTTTGAGACGTGACTCTGGTTTCCCTCGAACGTTATCCGTGAGTTTTCAGCACACCCGTGTCTCTGCTGTGTTGCAGTTGTCATCGTGGACCAGGTTTTGGATCAGCCTGTCTGGATCAACACTGTTATTCTACGGAGCCAAATCCCTGAGGGCCTCTGAGAGGAAACATGTAAGTTGTTTATTACCATGGCAACACTGATTGGAATTTCCTCTTGGTGTGTGCTCGAGGTAGAAATCAGCACTAGTGTAAAAATACACCGTTACAAGGTTCTATCATAGTTCATAACCTGCTGACGGTGTTCAGCGGCCTCGCTGCCTCAGGAACCTGGAGAACACACATTTTCCCATCAGGCTTTGCTGCAGCAGCTCTCCTCAGCCTCTCTCTGGAACGCTCTGTTTGAGCTCCTGCCCCTCCCTCCCAAAAAGCCCAGTGTGCTCTGATTGGTCAGCTAGCCCACTCTGTTGTAATGAGTCGATCGTTGAGTGTGTTTTCAGAAATGTCCCGCCCCCTCTCTGCTGTCAATGTGATCCTGTGATCCTGTGATCCCGTCCTCAGTACAAGTCCAGCCCCTGTAAGAAGGTGTGTGTGACCGGATGGATGGTGGTGCTGCCCGACGACCCGGCCAGACCCAACATCTTCCAGCTCAACGACCCCGACAAAGGTCAGTCCCACGCCCCCGCCACAGCTCCGGCTCTCGTCTCCGTCCCTCCTTTCACCTCACATAACAATCCGTGTCCCTTCACAGGCAATGTTTACAAGTTCCAGACGGGGTCCAGGTTCTCAGCGATCATCTGGCACAAAAACCTGGAGGAGGCTTGCAGGAGCAGTAGACCTCAGGTGAGTTCAGTAATCACCATCAACGACTTCTTTGTCCTGGAGAGACGGATGAACGGAGATGGAAACATAAGGATGAGATAGTTGAACAACGGAGACATGAAGAGTTTATTACACACTGAAGACTTAGATTAGTATTTAAATGCATTAATAGCCTGGATCTCAGACAAACATACTTCTACAATTCAACTTCCCTTTTCTGTTTTGAAATGATGAATAAATGAAATGACACATTTGTAAAATTACAATAAGGCGAATGATCTTTAGCTGTGAATGTCTATTAGAGGAGTCCTTCTGTTTACTCGTCATTGAACAGATTTCTATCTGTCCAAATGACATTTATGGATGTTATGGTAATTAGTACTTTAACCAAAGCAAAAGGGCTTTTTCAAAATGTCCAGGAACAACTATTTGATTTGACCATATTAATGAGGAATGTCCCTGTGATGCTGATCTGAAGTTTGGTGCCAAGCTTCCTCCAGTCGGGTCGGATGGAGGTCGGGTCATATTCTCACCACCACTGAACCAAACTGGACCAGAGATGGTTTGAAACTTGTTTTCAGCCGAGTGTGAGTGTTTTGTTCAGACCTGCAGCGAGGGAGGAAACATCCAGGCTTCCATTCAGCCGGACTAAACCCGACCCCGGATACGAGTGGTGTTGTGGATCTTCTCCCCCGTTTGTCATTTTGATATATCTAATATCTCTATTCTTTCAACAGATACCAGCAAACCTCATGTCGTTTGAATGAGAAGAGACCTCAGCCAGGTACACTGTTGTGCCAAACCCATTAGTTTGGGCAGAATAGACTAAATAATGGAAGCCGGTGGGATTTGATGGCGTCTACTGAAGCGGGAGAGTCGAGAAGAAGCTGTTTATTACCGGACGTGTGACTGCCAACGTCTTCTCCCCCCACAGTAACGTGGAGTAACCCAGTCAGTGGAAGACGGCGGTGAGGTTCTCCCTTCTTACTTCCTCTCAAACTTCCTCGTCCACTGTCATTTTTCATGCTGCTAAAAACATGTGAGCACGCACGTCGTTTCTTTCTTCTTTCTTTCGCCCCATGTTGGATTGCCGTGTGGGCGGAGCCATCAGAGCACCAACGTGGACACCAGTGTTATGTGACTGATGTGGATGTTGGGTCTGCAGACCAGTGTTACTCAGCCTTCAATGGAGCTCAGGGTTCTAGTTGGAAACCACGCCGGTGTCGTACACGTGGCTGCACTCGGCAAACGGCTACTGTTTTCTTTTGTTCCTGCATTTCAACATCACACAACAACGTCACAACAACGTCACAACAACGTCACAACGTCACAACAACGTCACAACGTCACAACAACGTCACCGACTTCTGATCCATCATAAAAGGATTACGACCATGGAAGAGCAGCGCTGCAGCAGAATGGACCGGAGTCTTCATCAGCCAGACAGAAGTCACACATTGTGGAGCGTGAAGCTGCTTTATTGTGGGTGGAGTGAAGAGGCGGCCCGGGGTCGGGTCACTCCCTCGCTACCTCAGCTGGCCGTCCTCCTGGAAACGGGTTTGCTGATGTACATAACAAGGTTTACAAATAGCAGCAATTCCTTATTTTCTACAGAACAAATGAAACCATTTGTCAAACAGCGTGAAAGTGAACAAGCGGATGATGAGTAGAGTAGAGTAGAAGACGGCTGCAGGCGTGCTCAGGCTGCTGGTGGAGTGGATTCAAAGCAATCACATGTGTGTAAATAGTGTATTTATTTGTAAAAGAGTTTATTTTTTGACAGTTTGGCCATCAAAGGGAACTCATGATCTTTGCTGCAGGAAGCCGTTCCTCAGAGAGACTGTTGGTGGGAAGCCACCCTAAAACCTAGTCTGACTCCGGATCTCCAGCTGAAGGACTGTGGAGGAAGGGAAGACTCCATCAGCACTGGCACTGTTAAAGAACCCGCTTCAGAAGCTAAACGTGGAATTTAAAGGATCCCTCTGTTTTATTGCAACTTGGATTTGAATTTATTTTGAGGTTTGGCCGTCATTCCTAGCATTAATAATAAATATTTCTCCAGGGTGATTACTGGACATCAAATATGGGGGCTCTTGTTCGTTAGATGCAGATGTAGCAGCGGAGTCTGGAGTCTGGTTGATGGGTGCTAGGCTATGCTAACACTATAGCTGCTCCATCAACACATAAAATAACATCATCTAGACATAAATACAGCAGAGACCTTGTTGTTTGGACCACAGACGGTCTCTGGTTTCTCCACATAGTCTGGTCTGGTCTCTGGACTAATGTGAGCTACTATCTAGACCTCTGGGGGACCACAGACACAGGAGATTTGTTTCCTCCATTTCTGATTCAGTAACGTCAGGATGCTGATAGGCTGCTTCTCGCTTGAGTTAAAATATTTAAACTCGTCTTTGTGAATTTGCCACATCATGTCAATCGTGCCACGCGGTGCAAATTTACGTCCATCGTCGCATCTTTGCATTGATTTGTATGCGACAGCACAGCGTGAAACATCTCCCTGCCGTTTGGTGTGAACAAGTGCTCTGTGTACTCTCCAGGTGTGGACACATTAAACGCCACATCCTGAGGCGGTCTGGTCTGCATGATCCCCCGCTCTCTGAGCAGTTTGTACACTGAGTCCTGGACCTCGTTACAGGACCGCCTGACGTAGGTGTTTGTGAGCATGCTGAGGAGGGAGCGAAGCATCTGAAAGGTGTTTGAGCATCCGACGAGTACCTGTGATGACTTATCACTGGCACCTTCATGCTTCAGTGGAAGTGCTTGTCTGACGGTTGAAGACGGTCTTAGGTCAGACACCGAACACCCTGGAGGGATTACACACCCCATCCGGTCTGGGAATGTCCTGGGATTTCCCATTTAATCTACTGCCACTGGGACCAGGTCAACCCAGGTCTGACGGGTCAATGACCTTAACTCCAGAGCTACTTCCTGCTTCAGCTTCTCCAGAGACTGTAAATAAGAAGTGGGCGTGGTGACCCATGGGTTTGTGGACTACGGCTTTGATACCAGTGAATGAGACCATACACTCATGTTTACAATGTTTACTGAGATAGCAGAGTGAGAAGTCGGGTTTCTCTTAGACGTCCATGCAGTCAGACTCATTTTTGCAACCAGGGCAGTCGCCCCCTGATGGCCAGTAGAGAGAATGCAGGTTGAAGTCACTTTTCAGACTCAAAGTTGCGGCATGGCTTTGAAATCAAATAATTTAGATAACCCAAATAAAGTGTTGGTTGGTATAGTCCAAAGCCAGGCAAACATCCAAGTTGTAATCAATCAGAATGATCCTTTAAGAGTAGAACACAACGATGTAAATGAAATTCAACATTTACTAATAGATGCCATATTTCTAATGTTTCCCTGTTGTAAATCACAGTAACTGTCATTTATTTATGATATTATCAAACGCAACGTTGGCAAGAAATCTTGTAAAACGGTAAAGAAAGCATTTATGTGTCAAGTGTAATCACGTTGAGGAACTCACGAGTTGAATGTTCTTTGTGTTGTTTTTCATTCTTTCTGGACTAAAACAAGTGTGGACTGTTTTTACTGGGAAGGATTTCTTCAACGAGTGGCATTGTTTCTCCAGTATTATTGTCTGAATGCAGACATGACTCTCACGTGTTGAACATCAAAGAAAGTCAGGCTGCTGTGTTTCAGAATGTGGAATTGATTGTCTGTATTGTTCACGAAGGAAAATGAACTAACACTCTGGAAAATCCCCTTTTAATGTATCAAAGCATGCCAGTCCGATATATTGACCAATATGAGCTTATTGCAGCTGTAACGGTGTCGAGGTAAGCACGTTTTACGGGTTTGCTCATTGACTTCAAAATCAGTGGAAGCCAACGGCTGATGAACTCACTAGTATGGCCCTTTAATAAAGGACGGAGCCCATTTCTTCTTCTTGTACCAGCAGAAAAGTGGCTCTAAGCACCACCAGACCATGAATATCCTCTATTAATATCATCACCTGTTTCATCTCACATGCTGTTTGAAGGGTAAAACGTCAGTAAGTACGTAGAATTAAAGCTAGTAGCATATCCTTGTTTAATGTCTTGACCGGAGTCGGATGTAAAGGTCACTATTCACTTCATCTGAGCGTGTCCAGTATAGACGAACATGTGTGTCCATGAGGTTACACTCTCGGTGTTTACATCCAAGCTCATAGGTTTTGTTTCAAAAGGTATGAAAATCCCTGAGTTCTGTCTGCAGGCTTCATACGACCCCAACAACCTCCATCAGAAGTGATGCCCCTTCCTGAGTAGCCCTGTGGGACCTTATGTTGGGAACAATATGTACGATAGTCAACGGTAAGAGACAACACTTGTTTTGATCCTGTGTGATTTACACGTATGATGTTTGTACATTTAAGAGATCCTTTTTTGTGAGTCCAGAAAGTCTCAGGTTGTTGTCGTATCATTTAGTTTAATATGAAACCGCTCGGGTAACATCTCTGGTCTCACACACAACTGTTAGCTTGTCCTGCTAACTAGCTAACTCAGCAACATTCCATCACTAATGTACGTTATCTTAGCTGGTGTGTTTTATCCAGCGACTCTTTTTATCGGCAGGAAGAGAAAGAAGGAGAGAGACCTGTTGTTATAGTAACGTTACATCCTGGTACCCAACACACAGAGACCTGTTGTTATAGTAACGTTACATCCTGGTACCCAACACACAGAGAGACCTGTTGTTATAGTAACGTTTCATCCTGGTACCCAACACACAGAGAGACCTGTTGTTATAGTAACATTACATCCTGGTACCCAACACACAGAGAGACCTGTTGTTATAGTAACGTTACATCCTGGTACCCAACACACAGAGAGACCTGTTGTTATAGTAACGTTACATCCTGGTACCCAACACACAGAGAGACCTGTTGTTATAGTAACGTTACATCCTGGTACCCAACACACAGAGAGACCTGTTGTTATAGTAACGTTACATCCTGGTACCCAACACACAGAGAGAGAGAGAGATGCCCTTTTCGTTTCCTTTCTAATTATGTATTTTCACGGTCTCATACTTCAACGGTTAGATGACAAAATGCCTTGACTTGCAAAATTCTGTTAAATTGACAAACATCATGTGTGTAACTAAACGTACAATTCTCGTCATTGACGAACATATTTTTTTTTACAAAAATGAAGGTCTTATGGGGGTCCGCTGGACGGGGTGTGACTCGGCCTCACTTTGAGGTTTGGCAGCCTGCATGTAATGTAGAAGAATAAAACTAAAGCCTGCGTCCTCCCACTGCTGCTTCATCACACTCCGCTGTAGTGGCCTAATATTTGGGATGTGACTCTGGTTTGCAATACTTCTATTTGACAGTGATGGATAATGCATAAGCTACATGTTCAATTCAGAGTGATGGGGGGTTTCTAGGAGACATGAAGAGGGGCAGCTGGTCAGCACAGACTCTCAGACAGGAAGGAGACCTTCAAAGGAGGGTCAGGGTGGTGGACGGGTTCACAAACACAGGTCTTTCACTCAGGAGAGTTAGTGTTAGTGTGAAGCGGTGCCAATTAGAGACACGTTAACGAACAAAATGAAACAAAAAATTAAGTTAGGTTCAGGCAACATGAAAAAAAACATCCTGGTTTGGTGGAAAATGACTGTAAAAGTGGAAGAAAACAGAAATGCATAAAAAGTACTTGGTTTGAAAGGGACACTAACATCGGTGTCCGGGGTGAAAGTCTTCTTTTGACCCACCACAAAATACGTTACCTTTGATACCTAATTCACGAGACAGTTTCATCAACATAATAATTCCATAAACCTTTAACATTAGAGAAGTTAGCATGGTTCAAAAATGATGGTACAGATCTGTAAGAAGAGCGCCGCTAGCAGTTTCACCAGCTGATCTGGATGATGGTGATCCTGATCTGGATCATCCGACTCCGGGAAAGACCTCAAACGTGACACACTTGTTCTGCTTTGGTTTGTTTTTAACAGATTTTGTCTGTGCATTTAAAAGAAGTACATTGATAATATGCTGTATGTCATTGTGTACCAAAAAAATATCAAATTGAATCACGATACATAGAACATTTTACGCTTTGATACATTTCCTTGAAAGTGAATTGTTTATGGATGAAATAAGCAGACAGGATTGGCTGTTTGGGATTCATGTAGCACGTAGCAGACCTGTCAGGCGTGAAGCATTGTAACATAGTGGCCATGAGGACTGTGACTCCAGAGATATTAAAGGGAGCTGCACGTATACAGCTGACTAATTCATATCATCAGACTCATTGTTATTCTCATGTCACAAACCCTAACCTGAGGTATGTCAGCGGTTATCATGTCTGGCCAATGCCAGGATATCAAGGTAACAATGACGTGACGACACTCAGCATGATCACTATCGTGTTCCTGCTGAAATGTTCTCATCCGAGTTCAACCAGAAACTAACAGAAACCCACCTGACGTCACGGCAACATGGAGCGTAGACCGTGTAGAAGAAGTGGACGTCGTCATGGTGACGTCACCCATCGGTTTGTGGACTACGGTTTGGAAGCCTCCATTTTGGATTATTTGCAGCCAGTGAAGGAAGTGACCATATATGGACTGTGGAGGAGCGACGGGTGGATCCGATGAATACAAGCTTCAGAGCGACATCCGAAGCAGCAATCTTACTGGATCTTACTGCAACATGTTACAGCCGGCTCACACAACAAAAGAGATGCACAACCAACTTATAAACAAAAGTAACATTTATTAAACAAATGTGCAAACATAGAAATAATGAGGTGTGGAAGTCAGCATCAGTGGTGTATGAAGGTGTAGGAATGCAGTGGAGAATGTGTGGTGCATGTTGCCAGTGTCAGAGGAAAGGCTAAACAAGGAAGGGAACATGGAAGCTAACTTTGTTAACACGTTCACACCAGAATCCAGATGGAACCAGATCCAGTAAGGGTGCCGCTCTGCCGCTTGTGTTCCTCAGATCCACCCGTCGCTCCTCCAAAGTCCTAATATGGTCACTTGCACCACAGGTGGAAGATAATGAGGCTTCAAAACTGTAGTTAACAAACCAACGGGTGACGTCATGACGACGACGTCCACGTCTCCTGTACAGTCTGTTGTCGTGAGCTCATCTGAACCCTCAACTTCTTAACTCTTTAATAAATGTCAGAGTTCAGCATCATTCCACTAACGTGCCGCTGAGTTTTCCAAAATGCAGTTAGTTGAAACGCAGTGACAGACATCACACATTTACAATCCTTGTTTTTTCTACAACTGATTCTCCAAATACATTTGATCCAAATATAATGTACGCTAGCATCGATTTGTACATGACATACCACGTTCCATTTTTCATGAAGTATTTCATCAAGTTTCATCACTTTCCTCTTTCAATCGTTTTGATATTCGTATACGTCTAAACTAACAGGTTTCTGTTTTTACCAGTTCCAATGAGGATTGTGTTCTACGGGACATCGCATGTAATTTTTTATTTTTCTGTGTAAAAATGTTCTAGTATTGTAACTGTGAAAAAGATGACCACCGGGTTGTGATTATCAGTCTGTGATTATTTTGATAACTTATTCTTCTCATGCCATTGCTATATGTTGCTGTATTTTCAGCTTCAGACATTGAATTGGGAATAAAATGTATGTACAGAAAGTTGTTGACTTAGCGTTGCTTCTGGGATACTTCCGTACGACGGTCCTTGAAAGCGGACCACCACACTGTCAGGTGGTCTGTAGACTGTTCCTGGTTCAGAAGACATGATACCAGCCTGGTTCTGGTCTGACGGCCTAGTCAATCCGTCAAAGACGTTAAAGATAGATTGACATGGCGATAAAAAGAGTAGCATAAACATGTAGTAAAGCACCGTGAATGCAGCATGGCTGCACTACACCACTATGCCACTAGGGTGCAAACTATCAATTTGAGAGCTTTTCAACAAAAATAAAAAGATCAGTTTGTGTGTGTGTGTGTGTGTGTGCGTGTGTGTGTGTGTGTGTGTCTCTCTCTCTCTCTCTCTCTCTCTCTCTCTCTCTCTCTCACACACGTAGCCTAACGGCCATCACTAAAGGCTTACCTATTTAATTAAAGCCCATATTTACCAGCAATTTACTTGCACATCCATAGTTGTTTTTTTTTAGACCCCCACAGAGATTAAATCATAACTCGAACCCTGTGTATCATGCTAACATTACTACACACACACACACAAAAGCTGCTGCTTGGAAACATGATGCTGACTCACATTTGAAAACGAAAGACATAACTTGGTGCATTTGCTACCTTTATTTATTTGAAGGACTGCTGCAATATTGAAGCTGATTGTAGGCTGATGCGGTGGCCGAAGAGCTATGAGAGTGCAGACTGTGAAAGAATAATAACACTGTGTGGTGCTTCAACGCAAAAGCAATGAACTCTGAATAGATGCAACAATAAAAACCTTTGTGTACCATTTCAAATTTATCACTTTACATACAAATTATATGAGTGTATTTTCAGTTATAGCCGAGTGCTGCTGGGAGGATATAATGTGGCAACAGTACAGAATACAAGATACTGGTGTTGTTTTACCTAGATGTGACTAGATCACCCCAGACAGTCTGTACATGTGCTGTGGGCAGTCATCCGGAGAGAAACAGGTTACAGTCTGTATACGAGAAACTAATCTGTCTTCAATGAGGTTTTGGTACACACCATTACGTTTTAATGGCCTGCCTAAAGCAAAGGAGGTTAATCAACGACGTTTCTAACTGATGGTTCAAGTTTCAATTTGGTAGAAACAGAAAACAAAATAGAGAGATGGTGTGGAAACCGATGCACGGACCGAGGCGTAGTTTCACGGTTCCTCTTGGAAAAAAATCATCCGTTGAAATCTTCTTTGGCGTCTAAAACAGTAATTTTTGCGCCGAACCAACCAACTGCTTGCCAAGTCACTTCCTCAGCTGTGCGATGCGTCGAGACCTTTAGAAAAATAAACCTGATGTTTTACACAGTCAATGATTCATAAAAGCAATTCACTGAGTCCTGTCAGGTAGGTAACTATAAAATGACAGACATCTGTTAGACATCTGTTAGACCACAGCAAGTATGAAAAATTCAACGTAAAATAAGATTTACAACGCAGTCACCGCCGCACTGCGATGTGCCGGAGTTATCGAGGGACTCGAGTTTGGAACATCGAATGAACTGAAAAAGGCACATCACGTTTCTCGAGCTGACCCTTAGAAAAGCATATTCAGTGAATTACATGACACCTCACAATGGTTTGTACTTGGTACACAACAATGTACCGGCCCACGTTTCAACACACCAACCAGCATACAAGGCCGTCCCACCTGGAGGGAGATCTCCACTGAGGTCAAAATCTGACCTCAAATGAAATGTTCTCCTTTATTTACAGCGACTGTGTTTAAGGCGACCCTGCTTTTCTTCAAGGAAACCCCAAGTTGCCGCTCGGCGACCAGCTCGCCGTTTCCCGACTACAGCACATTTGACTTGGTCTTATCCTGGTAGGAAACGGTCGGGATCCAAAGTTGGCAACCAATAACTGGACTGAGGTCCTGTTTAAATCACCTAACTGATCAGAGATCACAGATTTACATTTCTATGTAAAAATCTATCACAAGAGAATTTTTATTGTTGCCATTTCTTTAGTCGTCACTGATACATCTTAGACTTTGTCTGAGTTCAGGAGACCGACGGGAGGTTTACAGGTCTCTCCAGAAATTGGGAGCAAAGTGTTGAGTGGAGCTTCATCATCTTCCTTCGCTTGCCTTCCATTTCCAAATGTCAATGTTCAGGTTAGTGTCTCGTGGCGGAGCGTACGCTGAGGAAGAAACGGATAAAAACAAAATGCTTTGGTCCATGCATGACCTACGTTGGCGCTGGAGGTTCATATCCCGGAGCACGCGTGACGGCGGCTCGTATCCGAGCAGTCTGACGGGAGTCGGCGGCGGCTTCTATCCGTTCTCCTTCCACAGTACTAAGTGAATGCTATGGTCGGGCATGCTGGTGGCAAACACCAGGCCAGAGTCATTGTCCCCATCCAGGCCGTTGAGCCAGGAGGTCACGCCAGCCAGGAAGCTGGAGCCTCGTTTGGATTTCCTGTAGGCCGGCAGAGGCCAGCGGCCCGAGATGGCCTCTGTCCTCAGGTCCATCACATACAGGAAGTGGTTGTCGAAGAGGAGCGCAAACACCTCGCCAAAGCTGAGCAGGGACAGGTTAGCCGGGTCCTGAGTCTTTATCACCCTAGAGACATGAACACATGCTGCATTAAGACTCACAATATGACTGTCCAATGGTAACAAATAATACCAAGGAGGGAGACGTGTTTGTTATTTCTGATGTAAGGAACCACAGTGGAAACTACAGAAGCCCGAAATGGACATGATTCAAATCTTGTTTTTTTTAACTACCGTTGTCTTCGAAGGTTAATTATGTCTTGAGAAAACAGGATAATCAGTTTGTTATCACAAGAAAACAATGTAATTTTCTCTTAAAAATAAGGTGTTAAAAAGAGTATATGCAAAATGTATTTTTATATTGTAATCTTTATATAAGATGTATTGGATAATATCCACAAGCATGTTACTTGTGTCCCAAATAAAGTCAGAAATAGCACTTCATTGTGAGGGAAATCTGGATTCAGGCACGTATCATCATACATGCAGACATGGCTCTTTCTATGATGCTGTTGATGTGATGTGTTGTAGTGACCAGCAGACGCCACCAGAGGTCAGTGTCTAGAGAGGCAGCTGAGCTCTGAAAGATGGAGACCCATCACTGGACGTGACAGTTTCCTTTCTCTCCGGAGCTCGACCGACTCAATGATCTTTGCCGCCGCATTTTGAAGGTTACATCCAGTTTATTGTCACGTGTTGTTTATTTTATTTTCTGTTGGCTTTGCTGAGGTTTATCTTATTTATTTTACGGAGATGGCCGTGGTGATTTTAGTCAACTGCCAGTCTGCCACCAGCATCTGCTCCGTACAGGTGTGTTGGTCATATACTGACACATACCATACTGTCATATCATCCCATCACACCTTCCTGGGGAAACGACAGGACGGTGTGATGGTAAAACCAGATACCGCCCAAGCCTCCCGTTACTCCTTAACTTTAGGTTTCTGGAACAGCATTATAGAATCATTCTTGACAATGACTTAAACCTTTGAAGACCTGTCTGACTATACACAGACACAAAATCCAGAATGTTATTCAGAGATATTCCAAAGTTAAAGTCTGACATTTCTACTTTGAACTAGCACCGTTTTTATTCTTTCAGATCTGCAGTAATTATTAATTTTGTAATGTAGTCAGAGCTGTCCTGAAGTCAAATATGTCCATCATTGTCAGGAATTATGGAGCCAAGTGTTTTTTTAGCACCCGAGCTGAAGGTCCCTATTTGTTTCATGTTTTTATTGATAACTGCTACATACTTTGTGACATCATCTTCTTCACATTCTTACATAGAGGAATGAGAGGTCTGAGTTCCACAAGTTTAGGCCTCATGACATAGTGAGCACAGAGATCCATCGTATTTTACCTGAGAACCTCAAAGCTGGCGAAGTCCCACTGATAAACTCCGATGTCTGAGCTGCAGACGATGTAGCGTCCGTCGAACTGCAGGCGAGGCTGCAGGCTGATGCTGCGGTCCTCCGACACCGACAGCGTCTTCAAACACTTGCAGTTGATTTCTCTGCCCAAAGGCCAGACCTGCAGAGGGAACAGGGTCGGCTCCATCATACCGAGTCTCCAGCCTTCAGCTCGCACCACCAACACAATGACTAACGGTTCTGCTCTCTCAGCGAGCAACAAGAAACCTTACCTTGATTTCATACTTATCGACACTTAGGAGGATGTGATCGCCAGGACTGTGCACCATCGACTCTACCTCACTCTTCTGTAGTAGCACCTGATGGAGGTGAGAACACAACACACATCAACCCGTTAGATTTCCTAGTAGGCTTACCTGAACCTGCCCAGCTGTGCATCACTACTACACCACACTGGAATCTGATTCTACAAATATTATTAAACCAAAATATTGGTGTCGCTTCATCTCCAAATGTGCAGAAATACCAAGATTAAACAGAATTATTCTATCTATTTTTCAAGATAAGTTGATTGTTTTCGACTAAAAAGGATGTTCAGTATAAAAGATGTGCATCTTATCTGTAACACAATCATTTTGGACTTCACTGCTGAGGAACTTCAGGACTCAGACAGGAAACACATCGACAGCAAAGGCGGCTGGGAACTTTCAATGACATTTAAGTGCACAAACACCATGAGAGCTGGAGGTTAGATGAGCTGACCTTGGTGACCCACTCAGTGTGTCCGGTCAGAGTGTTGAGACAGGCGCCAGCAGACAAAGCCCAGACCTTCACCTGGAAGTCTGCAGAGCCGCTGACCAGCACGTCCAGCTCATCGTTGTAGTCCACGCTGAACACTGAGCAGACACATGTTTCCAGGCGTCAATCAGTTGCAAAAGAAAAGGAATATATATGAAATATCATGATAGCAGAAAGGGCTGCTTGCACACGGTTCCTACAGGTTAGATTATAGAGTTTTAAGGCTGTTGTAATGTCACTATGAATGACATTCAGGTACTATTTTACAAACCCCAAAACAGAAGAAAAGAAAAGAAAATCATGAAGCGACATTAATAACCAGGGACAGGAGAAGTGTGGGGTCCCCTACTGGAGCTGTTGCCCCGCGACCCGACCCCGGGGAATCGGTGAGGATGAGTGATGAGTGACAATTGTGCCCAAATGTTCATTGTAACATAAAAGATGACTTGTTTTGTCTCGTTGCAGACACGACGGTCAATGCATTTATTTATTTTTATGTATTTTTCCCATTCACCTTGGAATCTAATTTTCTCTCTGCTGACCATAATTAGCTGAATAAAGTCCAACTGTGTTCAAGTGTCACGTGATCTAATGGAGCATCACTAAATCCATTGTTACAAAAAGGACTAAATATGGCACACTAATAAACCTGCCAAGGGGGGAGCAGAAGTCAGAGGCCAGGCCAGGAGGACATTAGTCAGAGGGGTAACAAATACCAACGTAACCCTGAAGGAGCTGTAAAGCTCCACAACAGAGAGTCCGTCCACGAGACCACAACAAACTGTACAAACCAAAGAACTGGGCTCACTAGAGGAGTGGCCCCAACTTCAACATAAAAGTAAGGAGACACTTTTGCAGTTTGCCAAAAGACATGTGGGAGAATCCCTTTTAATCCCAGGTTAAAATGCAAGGAAATAAGAAAAACACCAAAGGGTTGTATTTGCTGGACATTTAAACCAACCTGCTCCTGTGTGGCCACGGAACTGCTGGATTTTAGCTCCTGTGCTCCACTCCCAGCATGCAATAGTGTTGTCAAATGAACCAGTCACCAGCTTCTGTTCGTCAAACTTCACTGTGGCGCAGGTGTGCGTCTGAATCCCGTAGATGCACTGCCCAGTGCGGACATCCCATAACTTGGCAGAGAGGTCGTCAGATCCTGGAAGACAAGAGGACATCAGTGTTACAGCAACAAGCTCGGACATGGTCTACCTCATCCAGACCGACGGGGGACGGGGTCAGACCCACACTCAAAGGCCAGGCCAGCCGGCCTTCTATCCAGGACTTACACACGTCCAGTCAGGAAAAATCACTACAGACTTCACATGCTGAACACCACCTGTGTCAACTTCTCTCCTCCGGGAGGCGCTACTGAACACTGTACACCAAATCAACCAGACACAAGAACAGCACTACCTAAACATCCAGGGCTGAAGATATAGATTCTAATTTTACATGTATATTATATATTTATACCTTTAATTAAGCGCTTTGCGGTGGATCTAATTTATGCCGATGTTAAGAATAGTTCATGTGGATTTAGAAGAGGGACTGATAACAAATACTTGGAAAATCAACTGATAAATATTTAAAGAAACTGTAAAAGTGTAAAGTTGAGAACAGGGTTGGTGGGGAGGCAGGTGGTAGAATGAGTGTTGAATTAATTAACATTCAAGTAATGCCTCATCATTCACAATGATCACCTGTTTACATAATTAACTGTCATTTCAAGAAAGCAGTTTGTTTACAGACACTATTTTATATATTATAGTCATTTATAGAAACATAGTTGGTCTACTAATTAGGCGGTGAGGTTTTAATTCACACTATGTATTGACAACAGCGTTGTGGTATTGGTATCGATAAGCTTCCCAGCCGTACAGGCGCCAGGTTTCTAAACACCTCTAATACTCGAGGCTGATTCCAACCCAGCGTTGTCCACTCTGAAAAGTAAAGAGAGCCCGGTGTACATTACCTGTGCAGAGGAGGCCGTCCTTATAGTAGAGGGCGTATACTCGAGCACTGTGGCCAATGAGGGAGGATGTCTCAAAGGCCTCCTGGTCCTGCAGCTGCACCATACGCAGTTTAGCCTTCAGGTAGACGGCCTTCCAGTGTGGTGCATCCTGAATGGACTCATCGATCCTCCAGCCCAGCTCCCGACACACACCCTGCCACACCTCTGTGCACGAGTTGATCAGCTATGAGGAGACAAACACTTGTTGGAACGCTTTAAACACTCTCATGGGTGAACAAGTACTTCTAAAATGTAATTATTTCTGGCTTTGACAAAACATTTAACACATTTATCAGAGGAAATGAATACATTGTCTACCAGATTACAACAGAAGCCTCCTCTAACGCAGTAATACTAGTGCTTACCTGAGCTTCTTAACAAATACAAAACTATTTTGCACCTTATTATGAGAGTAAAGCATGTATGTCCACAGAAGCCTTTCCTCATTTAACAAAAGACCTAACAGTTTTCAAACACTGTCGACGTAAGAGCAACTTTCCAAGACCTTTGCCTAAATTAAACAGTGTGAAGTAGTACGAGAGCCATCTGATCAGACAACAGGTATACAAGACTACAAACCTGACCAGACATGTCATGGCAGCTTTCAATACTCTGAGCTATGGGTTAAGTTACCAGGACACCGAGCCTAAACGAGCACAGATAGGAATTGTTCTTGTGCGACAGCAGCCGGCATCCTTTTGTGCAGCAGCATCATTGTGAACTGAAAGCATCTATACTAATGGCCATACAACATCACAAATGTCTCCCCACTCTGCGACGGCTTTGAAAGAGCAAAGATCAAGGAGTGCGGAGGTTTCCCTGAAAGCTTTCATCAGATCGACACGCATCCTTCTGAGAAACTGAGTTCTGAAAACAGCATCACCACATCACTCTGCTTTACACCAACATGGACAAATAACAGAGCCACATGTCGTATTATTCTCAATGCAAACATTTTAAATAGGTCACATGTGTTACCTGCAGGCCAAATTAGAAAATCTAGTATGGGAACTACTTTCATGTAGAATATTTGTTGCTTTCCTCCAAAAGCAGGTTAGGTTAACTGGCAACTCCAAATTATTAGCTAATGGATGCATGCTGGATATACCATCACTATACTATCTACTAGGGCTGCATGATATACTATGTCATCAGAAATTAACTCACAACGCTACCACCTTTTTTGCTGCATGGTACAATAGGAAAACTCACACATTTCTGGTTTTCCACCACTCATCCAGTGTTTCCCATTAATAGCCTACAGTCCAGGTAGAACCCCAGTGTTCCCTACGATGTTAGAGGAACGGCGGTGCAGATATAAATGTACTTAATATTATTTATTAACAAATAACAAAGTGTACGTTAGCAGCAAAAAGAAAGAACTAACTTGTAACCATGTAAAGTGCACTGCAAACAGATATTTTAAAATGTAATATAAAATATAGCAGCTGCCTGAAACCCAACTAATAATGGCTTAATTAACCGGTGCTTGCTCCACGTTGCTCTGTGTTTGCTCGTCACTAGCTGCTATTCGTGCTGTGTGTGATGACGTAACCAGCGTTGCAAACATAGAATTGAAGTGACTAGATCGCTGTAACTGTATTGCTGTGTCTGATATTAATAAAAATGAAATGACTGCATCGGAATGCTGGATCGGCCTCATTCATCCGATATCCGATCCAGCCAATTAGTAAATATCGGAGCCGATACCCGGATCGGATATCGCACTCACATTCACACCTACAGGAAATTTAGAGTCATCAATTAACCTATCCCCATCCTGCATGTCTTTGGACTGTGGGAGGAAGCCGGAGAACCCGGAGAGAACCCACGCTTACACGGGGAGAACATGCAAACTCCACACAGAAGGAACCCGGGCCAACCCTGGAATCGAACCCGGGACCCCACTTCACCACCGTGCAGCCCTGTTTTAACTGCCCAAAATAACCAAATATTAGGAATGCACCGATACCGGGTAGTCATGTACTCATACTCTCTTAATACACTGATACAAGCGCACCAGATACAGCTGCAGCTACGTGGTGTTAACCTCTCACCATTGAGCCTCATAAGCTGCCCAGTTGCAACAATAACCTGATGCACAAACATGTTATGTCATCAACAATCAGCAGCTGCAGTGTGAAGCTAAACAGAGACGGACGATGGTCAATCAGCAAGGACTGTCCTCAGTGCATCAGGGGTCTACGGCCATGTCCCAACTCAGCTTCCACCACACGGACCCGTCTCATTAACCACGTCTTGTGGGTGGGACTTTTTTGCTGCGTCATCACCATTCATATCTATATGACCTATGTGTTGGTTGATCACAGAATTGTTTATCTAGTCTCTTAAGTTTGCTTAAAAGAGTAACAGATTCATTTTTTTCCAATATCCTGCAGCCCTGATATCTAAAACACTCCAGCATGTCATTTCATTTCAGCAATAAACACATTTTAATTATCCATCCGTGTCATTTGCAGCATGTGATGAATACTGTACTGATTGAAAACTAATTTTCACCACAGTGTTTAGGCTAATATTTGTACACATTATTGGGTATTCACAGCTGGAATACAGTTTTTTGGCTAGACTGTAGTGGGCCAGCCATATCAGTATGTGGCTGAGGGAGGAAGTAAGTAACTGACGGATCAAGTTGCATCACTGGTCAGTCGAGGACGTAGACCTACTACGTCACCAAGGGGCGTTGCTCATGAAGCTGCGCTCACAGTCGCCTGAATGAGCAGAAAGATTTGATAAACGCTCGCTGCAATGTCTGTAATGTGAACTGCAAAGCTGGAGAAGTCAACACCTCTAGAACACACATTTAAAGCTAAAGAGTTCAACGTTCATCAGAGCCTGAAAGTTAAATCCCCACAACAGCTGGAGCTAGCTTTAGCACGCCTGCAGCCCATAAAGCCAGAAAAACTCTAGTGGAGCATCACGAACTTCACCAACACGTTTACGTGACTAATTGGCTCGTTGGAGATAACTGGGCTGTTTACAGTGATAACTGTCTAGGTTGGCTTCGCATTTTTAATAGCATTATCTGACACTCCAACATGATAGTCTGTGACATATATTATTATGTCGGACACCTTAGCACACAGTGGTGCTAACACAGCGGTGCTTCGTCCGTGTCATCAACAACTGTGTTGCCCGGTGACTGACTGACAGGCTGCAGGTTGTAGGGATGGTTTGGGTCAAGACAGATTTTCGTGTGGTGTTTTTAAAAGAATCGTTGAGGTTGAGAAGTTTAGCTCATCTTCAATTAAGCACAATGACCAGCACGGTCCAGCCAGATACGAAGTTTCACCTCTAGTCTTGTTTCTCCATGCAAAGCAGAACATTTAAACACCCGATGACTGTCAGGAAGGATGATATTCACCTTATTCCACTGTTTGCAGACCAGGCAGCAGGTGAGCAGGGTCTCAGGGTCCAGCCAGTGGATTAGGTAGAAGGCCAACTCCAGGGGAAGGAGGCGCAGGAAGTCACGCTTGAGCAATGTCTCCAGTCCATTAGACAGATGACGGAGCTGGGCAGCACCACTTAAAGAGATGAGGTGGTCCAGAGACTGGTTGCGCTGCTGGTCATTTAGAGTAAGGAAAGTGGCAGAGACTGACTCCAGCCACCCCTCAAAGGCTGCCTTCTCCATGGGCACATGAGAGCGACCTGCAACACCTGCAAGAACAACGGAGATATCAGCACACCATTTATGCACAGTAGGAATCTGATAAATGATGTGTTGGGAGATTCCAATATGATGTTTTTCTGACCAAGTCAACTCAAAGATATTCCATTTGCAATTATACAAAAAAAAGACAGACACGATGTCTTGTCTTTGAGATGCTGATGATTAAGTAGCAATGATCAGTACTATCAGTAGGTGTTACACGAGGGGTGGCCAAACTAGTGCGAGTTTTTAAACATAAACTAGACTATTGCTTAAACATATCTGATTATAAACACTAGATATCACAACCTTTTTATGTAATTCTCTGTCTTAGCCTCTTGGCACATAAACCAATAGTTTAACCAGTTCTGCCCGTTTTCTTTACTTATTTACATATTTACATGTCACATCATTACAATGGTGTAGGCATTAAGGCCATGCATGTATTAGAGTTAAATAGTACTCAATGGATTTCAATTTAAGAGCAGCAAATACAGAAATACGTAATTCAAGTGGGCACAACAATAAACTACTGTAGTGTTTAGCTGTTTGTGAGTGTTGTGTCATTACTTTGGTAGGAAACTGTATGTCCAGTGTGACTGGTTGGAAACTGTTGGTCCCATGCCTCCTTATATTTGTCTGTACATGAACCACAATCAAAACAAACGTTTGGCCGCTCCTCTGTTACATAACGGAAATCTATTTAACGACCTTAAATGACAACTATTTGCAGCAAGCAAAACACCAACATCCGTATGTAAAAATGAAAATGATTAAGCCATAATGTGTGCACTTTTGCTGTCATGTTTAGTATATATGTTTCATATCATTGCAATGCAATGCGTTGAGCTTTCCCCCCACAACTGGTCAAACAAAACAAGCATTCGTGATATGTTGTTGATTATTTTAGCATTGTGCAGTTATGGCTTAATGACTATGAATTCATCCCACTGACAAACTGTAATAGTTTCATAAGCCATAAAGAGAATATTCAGAAGACGTGATGGATAAGAGAAACTACGTCTTGTGGTTTTATTATAAAATAACTCAAATAGCTGAAATAAACTGCTGTCAATGATGTCAGGTAATTACTTTGGCGAATAATTTGATGTGCTTTTGCATTCTGCCCAAGTTAGCTATCTGGCTAGTTAGCAACTTCTGTAGCAAACGTTAGCGAAGTAACCTAACACTACCATTTAATGACAAATTAGCTACGTCAAGTAACATCCAAACTATCAATGAACAGTATTTGCTATTGCTAGCAAATAAAGTTACAGTTAAGACGTGTGTTAAACTCAAAATGTCCACCAACCGGAGAGTTGCAGGGAGTTTCTTTATCGCCACTTTCCTGGCTTAGTTAGTTCACATAGCGAAGTTAGCTGTCGTGAGCTAACCTGTCAGCAAGCAAGTTGAAAGGATTGTCCAAGTAACCTAGCTTCGTAGCTAACGTTAGCTAACCACCATGATGAGAGGACTTGATGCTGTAAATTGTGAATTACACTGTGTCTCTAATAGAGTAACGATAGTCGTCTTTTCATTTCCCAAGCAGGGTTTTTACGTAGTAGTGTAGACGGATAGCAGGTTCTGTTCTGACAGCATGAAAACCAGAAGATAATGGAAACGCTAGTAACATGGGCGTTACTACACCCTCTGCATTGTCTTACAGGAGGCGCTGCAGGGGTACTTCACTCCTCCGAAAACACACAGTAGGCCTATTCACAAACGTATCTACAATATCATGGCTACAATCTTTCCATGTATATTTAATACACAGATAGATCTTTTTCTGAGCTACGTAGCTGGTTATTTCTTTGGCATTTCTCTACATGAGACCAGTTTTGCCTGTAAGACAAAACTGCGGGTTGTGCGTAAGCTTTTCCAGGTAAACTAGCTTCCGGTGTCACGCAAAATGTGGAACGGTGTGAAATCTGTGCAGCCGAAGTGTGAAATATGTGACCGGGGCCGCTTTGCTCATTCCCGGCGTTTCCACAGCGGAGACAGCGGAGACGGGCTTTTGGTGTTTTTACTCGGAGTGTAGTGGAGCCAAAATATCAATGCACGGACCACTTATCCTTCAGACGTATTAAATCACGCGACATAGGAACGTGTCACGTCCAGCAGCCTGCTGAAATGTGATGAGGAATAATTACCACCAGAGGGCAAACAAATGTAGTAGTTATGGAGCCAGGCACCAGACTAATTCTAGACTTTAACTTTGAGTATCATAAGTTAATAAAGTGATTACATTTTAAAATCACCAATAAATGGATTGTAGTGTTTATAATACCATATTTACCAGTTAATCATTTCACTTACTTATTCAATGTTTGAATGCTGAATTGATTCTTTAAATTGAAGTAGGATGGCTAAATTTATTATTCAAACAAAAATACTATGAAATTGCACTTCTTGTTTTTCCATTCCTGGATCATGCATTCACTTTTGCAGTTTACATTTTGCGATCGCTTCAGTTCAAAGATGTGTCATTCGTTTACAGATGCGTAAGCAGTGTGCCGCCTAAAGATGAAAAGTGAATTTTCTGCACAATATAATGTATTATTTGAAGAATGTTCAATTTAACAAAGTAAAATAAATGAATACATCAGGATGAAATTAATCCAACGTACAGAGCAGTGACAGTGGCCTTGGTTGCCAGCTACAGCTGGAATGTGTCTGAAAATGTATTAATAGGTTATTATGCTCTATAATTACTCCATAGTCTCTCAACAAAGGCCTACTACATTTAAACTGGTTGGGATTAGATCAGTCAAAATGACAGACGTTTAAGTCAGACTCTCCTTTTGAACACTAAGTGTGTGATTGAATGAAAATAGACAAACTAGCACAGCGCTAATTGAAGATCTGTTTGTTCTCACTAGTAGTTGGTCAATGTTGCATGTTGATAATGACACAATGCTTATATTTATTGAAAGATAATACAATACAATGAAATCATGATTTAAGTTCTCACTCACAGAAATATTTAACCCCAACTGCTAAGATTTATGTAAAATAATTAATAACAAAGTTCCATTTGATTTTTTAAATATTTTGAACATAAACCTACCTAATAAACTTTACATGATCCATATGCATCAGTGTAATAAAGCCTATTCATTTGAAATGCATATTCCCCAGGTTTATGTATTCAGTATTAATATAATTTATTGAATTTAAATGCATATTATTCAGATTATATATTTAGAATACATTTAGTATATTTGTTTGAATTACATAGTAATTAGGTTACCTATTCAAGATGAATAAAGTGTATGTGTTTAAGATACATATCAATTAAGCTTGAATTCAATCAAAATGCATTAGATTCATGTATTTTTATGATTAATATCCAATAATTTTTTTCTATTAGGTTACCTATTCAAGATGATTAATGTGTATGTTTTTGAAATACATAACAATTAAGCTTAAATTATTTTTATGATTCATATTCAATGCATTTTTTCTATTAGGTGACCATAACACGTGTGATCATAGGGTGACAACATTGTACAGTTCTGAATGGAGTACTTCTGCTATATATGGGTGTTGCTGTCTGAATTGTGTCATGTTTTGACAAAATGAGCCCCATTTTCAAAATCATAAACTCCTCAGGTTTGTGTGTTTTATCCAAATCTAAGAGCAATATATTTGACACAATGTAAACTAAACCTTAGAGTTGAGACTGACTTCAACTTATAACACATAGTTTGCCATAAAGGATGTTATTTCCCTGGAAAGTTAGGAGGTTCATATTCATCTCCCGAAGCTTGTATTTGAAGCTCAGGCTTAGGCATTCTTTTGTTTCCCGAAGAATTCACATTCCTGGGCTCAGGTCCAAATCTAACGGCTAATACTGGGATTCTAGTGAAGTGGGCCTGGTGCTCTGGTGCTCTGCTAACAGAGTCTGCCAAGTCATGGAAGTGTACATATTCAAAAATGCACTCATCAACCACTCACCAATGACATTTTTTTTAATATATCTTAAGAGACAGTTCAGGTCATCTATTGCTCACAGTTTACAGATTTACGATTGCTTACACTTGGAATTTAGATTTTTTTAGACGTTTTGTCAAAACTACACTCACGTCAAATAATAAGACACATAACTCGGAGATAAACACCTCACTTCCACGACAAAAGTCTCTTATATAGCATCTGCCTTTCTTTCACTTTTACTTCCTTGTGACTAAGTCCCTCCCACTGCGATGCATGGAGAGACTAAAGGAAACCATGGAAACGAGGAAATATCAAATGAGAGTCTTGGGATGTTCCGCTTGCCCCGCCTCCTCCTCACCTGATCACACCTGCTGCCAATTATCCAATCAACACTCACCTGCTGCCAATCAGTCAATCAAGACTCACCTACTGCCAATCAGCCAATCAACACTCACCTGCTGCCAATTATCCAATCAACACTCACCTGCTGCCAATCAGCCAATCAACACTCACCTGCTGCCAATTATCCAATCAACACTCACCTGCTGCCAATCAGCCAATCAACACTCACATCCATTAATTCAGGTGGTAACATCGAAGACTCCTGTACTGCTCTTTGTATTTTTATTATCTGCTTACCTGCAGGTTAGCTCAGGTTGAACCCACCGTCTGCACCGCCGCGTCCTGAATGAAAGGTTTTCTTTGTAAAAACAGTCCACATCACCATCTGGATGACTCTGTCAAAGCAGCGACTACACAATGTTGTACAAATCACTGCTGTCTTTAGTACTGTACTTTTTGCACTGTACTATATTGTTGACGTAGTAAATAGAAATAGTTCTGGGAATCACATTTCTGATAAACCTCCCACCAAAAACACGTTGTGAATACATTTGAAGAAGAGCAACAGTTAATCCTGTCATTACAGTTTCAACGAGGGTTCAAATGCTTTGAAAGGTCACATCAGCATGTAAACCGTCCCGGTGATTCATGAAGGATTAGATTAGATTAGACTAGTTTGTTTTCTGAATTATCTGAGCACATAAGTCATCAGGATGCTGTTCTGACACAGAGTGTCGTGTCCTGATCAGCTCGTCATCGTAAACAGGAAACTTCTTTGAAACGCTGACACTAAAAAGTAGATCCGATGCGAGGAGCGTTGTCTTCCAGTCCACATAATGGATGACTAATAGATGGTGCTAGAAACACTTGCTCACTCCACCTCGTTATCCGTATCTATTCCTGATTAGGGAGGAAGCTCTCAAGGACGGCAGATCTGCTGCGGCCGTCTATTCCTCAGCAGGTATCGTGCTGGATTTTCACACAGCTTGCATTCGTGTTACTTTCTGTCCTGAAAAACATCCGATGACGGTTTGAGTCGGTGTGTTTATTTCCTGAGTTGGGTTTTTAACTGGAAGTTGCTCAGCGATAAAGTATTAGCTGGGATGTGCTGTCTGTGGTTGTACTATGAGACAGCGTGCCTTGGACATGTTGTCACTTCGCAGCCTCGTCTCCTACAGAATGATAAAACAACACAACTGTATTGTGTATTAGGTCAAGGGAAACATTTGGGAATTACGTTTGGTTTCAACCTGTCACAAAAATGAGTCTATACTTGACTGCTTTCTCCATTATGTTTCCACAGAAACATACTTTTCTTGTTGGTTAACGAACAAAACAAAGCACATTACAAAACTACACAGTTAGCTTTAGGCAACAAAACTACTCGGTTACTGCAATAATAATTGTGCAGTTTAATTGTATGTGAAGTCAGTTTGTAGAAGGCAAGGTTGCACAGTTTGGAAGGACATTTGCGTAAATAATGTCTTAGAAAAGTGGGATAACACGTCAAATACCTACATCTCAACACATAGTGTCTTTTTATAATATACTTTCAGTACAGTTTATTGGGTAGTTTTAGTTAGAGAGAATTCATAGATTCATAATGATGACTCCCAAGCTTTCAACGGCAAATTTCAGTTTCTTCCCTGCAGAATTAAAATAAAATAGCTTTGCTCTATCAGCCATCCATTCATTGTGTATAACAATGTACAGATGTTATAGAAGCAAGATTTATATATTGGTGTGGATTTATTCATTTTATTTAGTGGTTCAATGATTTAGTGGAGCCTTGAGTATTATTGTGGTGAGTTTCTATCGTGTATAATGTAATAATAATGAGGTTAAATGGGTCTGTGTAGGTCAACCCTCTTAAATGTCGGCTTCCAGGCGTCGCCAGGTCATTTCACTGTCCTGAAGCCCCATAACAGTCTGTGAGAGTCGGACTCACAGTGGGATTATAAAACCAGATCCAGGTGGAAAATAACCCCAAACCAATCTTTTGTATTTTAACCTAGATAACCTGCAGCAGGCTATGATTTTTAATATTAAATGTAATGATCTTCACCATGATTGTAAGTGTTGGTTTATTTTACAAACCTCACTAACATTACTTTACGGTACAAGAACTGTAAACGAGTTGGCTTTTAAGTCACAGTAGAAACACAAAAACAAGTGTATTGTCTGATTGAATGAAAACCCGTTTAATATTCATTAAATTACTCTACTCAGATCTCTACTTTAGGAGAAGTGGTAATACTACAGTGTAAAATACTTTGTTTCAAGTAAAAATCCTGCATTCGAAATGTTACTCAAGTAAAAGTACAAAAGTATCAACATTCTTAAAGTGCCAACGGTAAAAGTAGGGCTACTCATTTAGCTGCATGGCCCATTGCAGAATAAACTTATTGGATTATTGATGCATTCAGGTGTTCACTTTCAAAGATAGCGTCCCAGAAAGGAACCATGGCTGTGCCCTCTTGCTGGCACCGGAGCATCTTCGTTATTTTCCTTGAGGAAGTGGATTCTGTGGATTATCTTAAAGGAGTAATCACCTGGAAATCGCAATTTCTCTTGTTAAAACATGCATATCTGTGTTTGACCTCAGTTGAAACTTGCCTGAAAGGCTGGAGTTTGAAAGTGGCGCCGTTTTTTCGCTTCTGCTCTTTTTCCGAACAGGAATAGCACACAAGGGTGTGCATTCCTAAAGCACGAGATTTTGATTCTGCGCCTTCGGTGACGTCACCGTGGCGGCTACTTGCATAAGCCCACCCCTCTTTCACCACCCAACCCCGCCCCGTCCGCTACCTGAAATCGCCGAAGCGCCGCCATTATGTTTTGGAGTCTGCATGCAGGCAAGCCCCCCCGGCTCTGTCCTTCCTGCGGCGAATCAACGCGCGCCTCATTACATATTATACAATGCACATCCGGACCAGTCAAAACCTCGCGCGTAATCTCGCGTGATAAAATCGCGGTACGAAAAAGGGTCAGAACAAGCTCAATGTTTGATTAAAATTGTTTTTTTTTTTTCTAATAAGTTTTACGAATTGATCCAAAGCGATCCAAGGGGGGCTGGATACGTATAAAACCAGGTGATGACTCCTTTAAAACTGTAAAACCCGTTTTACACAGGTTGATGTTGAATGGATCTCTGCAACTGCAAACTGCCAAACTTCATCTGAAATGTCAGCTCCCAAGTGACATGAGTATGAGTTACATTACCCCATTGTTCCCTGACAACACTTCCCTATTTTAAATTGTATTTCATCTTCTCACTGGAACCTGAAGCAACACACCAACGTAGAATCTGTATTAAACCCACTGCCATGTTTAGGCTGAATGTCTTTACAGAGTTTAAGTCTTGTATGTGATTTACAAATGTACTGAAATGAACAATATGCCCATCATGTGCCACTTTCTATAGGTGCCACATAGTTCATGGGTGCAAAGCCGCCTGGTGGGCCGTGGGGTGTCAGGCACAGCTGGTGTTTAGGGAGGGGTGAGGGGTGTGGGGAGTGAAGGGGAGTCTCTCACGGGCTAAGTGATGGATGTCTGACTGCTAAGCTCCAGATACAAAGGAGCCACTAAAGCCGTTGAAGAGACTAAGACCCGGCCTGGATTCACTGGACTGCTCATGTCAACACAACGCCAGAGGCTGATTGGTTCAAATGAGGACAACCGGTGGATTTAGGCGAACGTACCATCAGTTACAGGAGTATGTGTGAACATAATGGCAATTGTCCATCACGTCTTACATGTTTTTGGATGTCTAGCAATTTCTTTTTTAAAGCCAAGGATTTTGGCCCCAAAATACTGCTCTCATGTTCTTATCATTATTTTCATCCATTACATTTTATTGAATAAATAAGTCTAATAGCATTATGTTTACTCATGGTAGTATTTCTTTTTATGAAAGCTGAATATTGCCGTCATTTTTAGATGTTTTCCATGAAAATACAGTGACTAATCAGATGAATCAAGGATGTGTGTTTACAAGAAGAAAATTAACTGATTATGTTGAAGAAGAAGAACTGCTCCTACCATGGAAACCTTTACTGTCTGTTTGAATAATGTTTTTTTTTTTAAGAAATCTCTCTTACGAGAGTCACAGATGTTTTCTTTAACCATTTATTGAGTTATTTCAATAACTTGTCAACCATTCGTCCAGACTGATAATCCAATGTCTGGCCTGTTTACTACATGTTTAATGTTTTCCTCCCAACTTGATCTATTTATTACACTGGTGTCTTTGTGACTTTCATCATTCTTTTAATCCATTGCATTTTCATTAAAATGAATGCCAATCCACCATCTCTCTTCAAACCCTTTGGTTCTGCCAACAAAGCGAACATACTCTATAGCCTATTACGTGTGCAGGAAACAGACTTGCTTTTAAGGGAGATATATTTTACAAATAGTCTTTTCTAACTTTAAGCCAGCCATTGGTTCATTTAAAGTAACTTAAGGAGGCCTGACTGAGACAATCCACCATCATTACATCATTGAACTGAGACATCTCCACCAGGCAATTCCTGTTTTAGGTATTTTTCATATGGTTTCAGTATAGAGATAGACTTACAAGAGTCCTATAGAAGCAACTAAAGAAACAGAATAGGATATTGAACTGTTTTCGGTGGTGCTTTGACGATTACAATAGTAACAGTCAGTGGTGATTGCTTTTAGCTGTGCTAACACACGTCAAGTGTTGTAACAGCTCACCAGAGAGAAGACGTAGCTCTGATAAACGTCTGCCGAGTCAGCGAGGTAGCTAGTTAGCTGGTTAGCTAGTTAGCTTGGTATCTTCTCCAGAGCAGCGACGAGTGAGGTGGAGGACTGTAGACCCAGCACTGCTGCTGTCAGCCTGCTGCTCGGCTCATTTACTGTAACACGTGTAGCATTAGAGAATGATGGTATTAGCAATCTAGCTAACTAGCCAGCTGTCCATTAGTAAGTTAGCTACCTTGCCAATTAAACTCCTTTAAAGCACTTGTTACAGAAACCCAACCAAACAAAGTCATCTGACGATTTCAATGCTGTTTTCATACGTTGTGATAAGAGTGTAGATGAAGACTTAAGTTGTTCACTTTTACTAATTTAGTCTTTATGCTTTTAACGTTACTACTCCACTGATACAGAAGTGTAATGGTAGGCCTACACTTAAAAATGGCCACCACTCTGACCATCCAGCTTGAATAGGAATGTTTCTTGTCCTGTTTTATTTCTATGGGGATCTAACATTTCAACAGAATCCATCAGGGGTGTCTGCAACGACCACTGCTGTAATGTAAATGTGAGGTTGATGCCCAATTAAAAAGCACAGAAAAACTGTGTCTCCTGGCGCATAGTGCCCATGATGTGGTCCGTTAGCTGTTAGCCAAGCACACCATCCATAACAATAAAAATGTGTTTTGAGAAAGTTTAAGTCACCGTAACCATGAGGGGTCCTCGAGCATGCAGCCAACTGGCCACCCAAAGTATCATGCAGTTTGCTGCAGCCTTTCTGCCGTCCCTCCAGGACCCGCATGCCTCTAGGACCCTGAGGTGGACAGGAACGATTGCATCTGACCCCTCTCACCCCTCTCACAAACTGTTAGTACAGGAGTTCTATCGAGACTGAAACCTCAGGCCTCCCGACAGGCCTCACCAACATGCAGGACCCCCACTGACTCGGTCTCACACACACTACAGACAATCATTTACACCTCCCTGCACATCTCCACACTTTAAATACACTACATTTTGTT
Source organism: Eutrigla gurnardus (assembly GCF_963514095.1). Classification (NCBI taxonomy): domain Eukaryota; kingdom Metazoa; phylum Chordata; class Actinopteri; order Perciformes; family Triglidae; genus Eutrigla; species Eutrigla gurnardus. Next base: position 3,972,120 of record NC_139930.1, on the reverse strand, counting down.
GTATAATGTCTATTTTTCACATTTTCATTGTTAATTTTCAATTGTTCAATGACATTATTTTGTAAGATATTTGACATAAAAACCTTTCTGATTCTGATTCAGAATGTGAGAAAAGCCGTGGACAGACACCGAGGTGCACAGTCACTCACTCACGGACTTCTGTTTTCTCAATCATCTCGTCTTGTTGAATGAAGCTAGCGGTAAAGTCAACAGGTTTTGTGTTGAGCCCAGAAAAATCCCCTTACAATCATTGCTCTTCTCCACCAAATAAGATGTTGGATGCTTACAACCATGCTCTCTGCTGGCCGTGTTGGGTTGTGCAACCAGAACGCCTCTAATGAACAGCCAGATTTAGGGATGGAATTGACTTGACCACACTTTTAGCAAGAAGAAGGCTGCTCCTATAATGAACGCCTAGGAACAGCCTACTCCATTAATGCTTAACTCCCTGATGAGTCCTCCTGCTTTTTGTGAGTTGTTTTTTATTTGTTAATCTAATTTAGTGACCTTTTATTGTTGTTTTCTGTCATTTTTCTAAAACCTTTTCAACAAGTACATCTACATTCTTTTGAACATACTTTCTCTGTTTCATCTTTTCTCAGTTTGCAGTTCTTCATGCCTTCCCATAAATTAAGTCTTTCGATATCTTTTTTTGATGCCCATGTCTATAATTCCTTATAAATATATTTATAATGCGTAATAATCTGTTCTTCTAATATACATAACATTCTATAACAATAAGATTACACATCATGAAGAATTTTATAATCACAAGTATCATAATATAGTTCATTAATTGCTGGTCACTCACTGACATTTTTTCTGCAAGGATCATAGTGTTTTTTGGAAAATCATTATAATAGTGTTTATAGTAATAATTTCATTATAAATTTGAGTACCTGTGTGTACTTGCAGACACACTAATCATCAATGTGCTGCAATTATTAACAATTAGTTACTTTGCGATTTTGGAACAACCAATTTTGTGTGTATTTATAGTTGAATTTAAATTGCAGAAAAGCAACATACGAAGTGTATTACATGTACTTTTATGTGCAAAAACATTACACGGAATCAATGTAAAACGTAAAATGTTTAACAGGTCATAGTTCAATTTGACACAATGGTGATAAATTTCACTCATGTAATGTTCCCCCATTAAAACTCACTAATGTGTTTCAACTGTTTATAATAATACATTATGATCCTTCCAAAACCTTATAAGTCATTATAAAATGCGTCATAATGTGTTATAATTATTGTTATAAAGAATGATGGATATTTATGAGTGTTTATGACACATATAAAGTGGTACGAGCAGATATAAGGTATTATTCGCATGTATTACGGCCATAGAAAGTGCTTCTTCCTTTTCAGCAGGAGCTCAGAGACTGAGCAGGTGTTAATCCAGCTCATGTTTTCCTGTCCTCTCTCATGGTTGATTACACTCAGAGCAGGGAGGAGGGCCGTCTGTTTGAGTCCTGCTGCACTCATTAGTAGCCAAGCATGGGCAGTGAGTAGCATGCCAGCCTGGAAACACACGGAGACACAGTGAGGAGCAGCATGCCACTACTTTTACACTTCTAACTCGCGGTTTCTCTACATTTGACCTTCTGGTGGTGTGCAGATCCGGGTCACAGGTTTCACCATGGAGTTGAAAGTTCATCTGAATCTAAAGACAGCTCTGCTGACGATGATGATGTTCAAATGGGGTGAGTAGAGACAACAGGGCTTTTTTATTTCTGTTTTCAAAGTCTGATGTGTTCCTTCTGGATGGACATTTCTGTGTCGTTGTCATTGAACACTTAAGGAAAACCTGTTAAATCCCAACAGAGATTCTGTGTGAAGTTAGTTTTTAATCCCTTTTTCCTGTGAAAGCAACAGGTTGTACTTGACCTCACATTTACTTATGACTTAGTGACTAAAACATTTTACATGTTGGTCCAGAAGAGCCCTGAAGAGTCTCACTGTCTCAGTCAGGAGTCGACATAGACAATATGAACATTTCATGTCAGCATTATCCTGGCCAAAATGATCATGAATCACATCTAAATGTGCTTAAAACTCTTCAAATTTACTAAACCATACTGGTATCATTTTACATTTTGTTAAAATACAAATAGTTTTTATTTCGCACAGAAAATACACTGTCAAATAATCTGAAATAAAATGATCACATACTGTATCATAAGGTCTCTCTTAAAAGATAAAAGTGTATTTTTGAATCCTGTATTTTTAAATCAGGCTCTTTATTTCCCTTCTCCATCATGATAGTGAGCTAGTCAACAGTTTCAAGTAACTCGTGACGATATTTACCATTATTCCAATAAGGAAGATCCACCACGATAAGCTTATTGTGAGTGTTTAGATGGTGATCGGCGATAAAGTCCTGTTTTGTCCCATCACTGTTGAGCTGCAGGCCTCAGGAATGTGCTCTCAGAGGTGCTGCTCTATGAAGTGGGTTTTGTTTTTATTGGGAGGTGCTTATTGGGCTGTTTTTGTGACTCCACTCCATCAGGAGACTCAAATAGATGGAGACGAGTCGGGGGCGGTTCGTCTTTTGTCACGTCCAACAATGATGAGGGCTTTGGCTCGTTTCCAGTCGATCTTCACAACCCTGAGGAACCTCGGGCCTGCGGAGGATAATTATTGTAATTACCGTGTGATGCTTCGTCCACAAATATCTTCACCGGATGCTCCAACATGAGTAGCCGGTGTGTGATTTGGTTGTTGGTTGTGGAAGATGTGGCTTCCGTTTGTTTTTTGACGAGCTGCTTTTAATCCGATTGACTGGTTCTGAACGAAGAGAATCTCATTCATATCTGTCTGCGCATGAATGGAGGTGCAGAATGAGGTCACATAGCGGCCAGAAAGTTTACTTTTTTTAAAAGTAGTTTTGCATCCAGTTTGATCGACAGAAGTATCACGGCAGAAAAATTAACCAACACTTGTATGAGTTGGGACTACATGGTGATTTTATTTAGTGGAAGGTAAGCTCTCTGATGTGTCGATGACTGCAACTCTTGGAAAAGTGTCAAAGTGTGGACGAGAACATTGTGCTCACTGATTGACCCAAAGAACAAACTGTAAGAGACAACCATCCTGGCAACATGTTATTGCTTTTATCATTTGAAGAAAGTTACAGTTTGCATATTGTTTGGGCTTTTATCCCAAGTACAATCCACATTAGTACTTAAAAGCTTATTTATCATCCTCTCATTTAGTTCCCAATAGAACTCACATAAACCCACAGTCATTTAAACTTCAATGCATTTTACTTGAATTAGTCTTTCAGTACTAAAGTAGGTAGAAGCGCTGATTGAGAGGATGTCAAGATAAAGGTTGAATAAATGTCATTCCAGTAGAGATTTGTTAAACTGTCTGTCTGTGTCTACTCACCCAGCAAACGTGATCTCTGTCCTATTTGATCTGTTTTAACTCCATTCTGCTTCTGACTTGGATCCCCCAGCTCCTCATGCATTTGTTTTATTCCAGAGCAAAATAATAATAAAAACAGATCAAAACAATTATATGAAGTAGGAACAAACATAAACAAGTTGATTGATAGAACACGGCACCTGTTGAAGAAGACTTGAAACTAGAGATTGATACCATAAACTCATGTTTACAATGTGAGATAATAAATCAAGAGAGAAGTCGGGTCACTTTCTCGTAGACTTCTATACAATCAGAATTATTTTTGTAACCAGAGGAGTTGCCCCCTGATGGCTAGAAGAGATAATGCAGGTTGAAGAAAGTTTTGAGTGCTTATATCGACCCAGTGACTCTTTTACAGTGAAGACAAACTCTACTTTCTGTCAGTTCATGCTTGATATTTCATTTCATCTCACTTACAGAAAATAAATAGATTAGCTAATCTGTCCAGATGGAAGTCAGAGACAAAGACAGATTATTACAGGTTAAGGAATGATAGCAGTGGGAGTGCCAGACAGAATGGTGTGTTTGTGGTACGTAGCCGAGCCGTGGACCTCACACAAAGATAAAGTAGCAGGGTGCGTTGTCATGGGAATGTGTCCCCTCTGTCTGATCTGTGTCCTCTGTCTCACGTCTGGTAATGTAGGTCCAGGTGTCTGGACAGTCAGGCTTAACCTCGTATGGGTTTCCTGGATAAGCATGAATGATGGACAGGTCTTTATGTAGTATGTGTGTGTGTGTGTGTGTGTGTGTGTGGGGGGGGGCTGGGGGGCTGAAGTGCCTTAAACTTGTATTCTCTCTGCTGGCCATCAGGGGGCGACTCTCCTGGTTACAAAAAGAAGTCTGATTGCATGGAAGTCTATGAGAAATGTATGATTTATTATCTCAGTAAACATTGTAAACATGAGTTTATGGTCTCAATCTCTAGTTTCAAGTCTTCATTTAGTACGTTATGGTCCATTTAGAATCAAATAGACCTACCTTGTGATTGACAGGTCGCTACAATGCAATTAGCTACTAAGATTTCTTTAACACTAAGCTATAAAGTTCACCATGAATTATGAAGCTAACTTTGTTAGCAGCTTCACACCAGAAATCAGATGGATCCAGTAAGGTTGCTGCTCTCCTCTGCAGTCCAAATATGGTCACTTCCTTTCACTGGTTGAAAAAATTCAACCAAAATGCAGAACTCCTTCAGGCTTCAAGACCGTCGTCCACAAACCAATGGGTGACATCACCATGACTACGTCCACTTCTCTTATATAGAGTCTATGAAATTAAGTATAATAATGTCTCATTTGCATATTTAAACATACCATTTCAGAAAATGTTACGATGCAGTTTCGTAGTGTGGGAATGTGTTTTTTAGAAAACCGGGCTGCGGTGTGTAAAGTATGGATTTGGAGTCAGGAAGTGGTTAGCCTAGCTTAGCACAAACACCATAGGCAGGGGTAAACTCTGCTCCAAAGAGAAAAAAATGCAAGACTGATCGATCTTCTCATCTCACTGTGGGAAAAATCATCTAATTAGCATTGTTCAACTGGCAGAACTACATAACACTGTAATGAAGGTAAAGAATGTTGTTGAATCCTCACTGAGATGGTTAGTGGAAGTCTTGACTATTTGTACAATTAGAAAACCAAGTTGGAGATTGACTCTTGATGGAAATATTAATATCAATTACTGTCAATTCATTTTTCATAAGGTTTTAGAGATGTGAGATATTATTGTGAAGAAGAAGAAGAAAAATCTGTGAATCCTGACAATTGTGCCACATTTCATGAAGGTTTGAGTGAAGGCAGCAGGTGGGATTATGAAGTCAAAGTGAGAGAGGAAGAGGAGCTTGTGAGGGACAATATGGTGACAGAGAGTGAACACATGCTGGAGGTTGGAGCTCGAAGCTGTAATCTGTGCAGGTATCCTGCCACCCGGAGATTAGAGGAGCAAGGGGATTGGCCTAGAGAGGCTGGAGGATTACAACATGGAAAGGCTCTGGAGGTCAGGGAGGCCATCAAACCTGCTCGGGTGAAAGAGGGGGAGAAAAGTAGGATGAGGACTGGAAGTGAGGGGGTGGGGGGTGAGGAGAAGGTGGTGGAGACGGGGATCAAAGAGGGACAGGGAAAACCAAACAGTGACTAAGAAAACAGACAGAAATGAGAGAATGAATAAAGACAAATACAAATCTAAACACATACACCTGAAGAAAGTGTGATAGATCATAATCACATAAAATTATAACATTTTAAATGTCAATGAAAACACAGGCGAAGTGTTTCCATTTTTATTTGCAGTGATTTTGAAAGAAAAAAACACAGGACTTTAACCCAGGAGACTGCTGTCTGTGTCCCGTGAGAAACATCTTTGGCTTATTTTAAATTATGTGTGTATCTTATATAACTTAACAAACCAAACCATGATGTTTTTACTAAACCAAACAATTTAGTTGTCTTCAGTTCACGTGTTTAAAACAAAATATGTTCCCCTCTCAACATAATTGAGGATGCAGTTTAGTTGTTTGGGAACATCATTTTTCGGAGGCAGGGTTGGACCGCGAAAAACATGATGGTCAGAATGTTGTAATGCATAAATAAAATCACGCATTTAAACTTGTGCACACTCAGCGTTGTGAGGAAGTGTTGAATGTAGCATTGAGACCTCACAAGGGCAGATATTCATGCAGACTAGTTGCATATGAATGTGTTTGTATTGGATGAATTAGTATGTTTGAAGGTTGAACGGTGTTTGTCGACCAACGTTTGACCCAACAACTCTTGTTAAGTTTCTTATCAAGCAAGCAACGGATCACCTCCTCAATCAATTAAGGTGTTTATCCTGGTCTACTTCTCACATCAGGGAGACTTGAGCCTAATCTGGACACTCTGACAGCCACCTGGGACTCCTCTAGTCCCGGTCCTGCAGCCCGCTGTAATCTGCAGCGTTCAAACAGGGTTAGCGTCTGCGGTTCAGCCTGAGGGGACGACGCACCTCAACACGATTGAAGATGACAACGACCTTCTGCTTCAGAAGGTTGACGTTGGGCCACGGCGGTAAAGCTGACAGACCCAAGAGCAGCGGGCCAGAGAGCACGTCAAATATATAGAACAGGAATGATCATGTTTGTATCTGTGTGTGGGAGTGTTGGTCTTATCTGGACTCAGACACACTTACATCTGCATGAGACGATCATTCTTATATATGCTGCTCAGTTGAGTCGTCACCAAGGTCGTGTCCTCGGTGGTAGCTTTTTTCCGAGACTAAGATCCCAGCATTAATGTCGCGTCTCCGCTGGATTTTAAACATGTAATTAAACACACACACTAACCGGGTTCTCACAGGTCACAAGCGCTCCAACACTGGGAATAGACGAGCTATGTGAGGCGGTGTGATTCTCTGCTGTGGGATCTGTTAATTTGGAGAACACGATGAGCGACAGGTTGAAGGTTTCTAAAGGTAACAGGAGTCATGGGTTCAGAGAGAGAGGAGGGAGCAGATGTAATTGACAATTTTACTAAAACATTTAAGATCATTTTCCCCGCTAGCGTACGCTCTGATTGGTCCCCACAGCAGGTGGTGGATGAGAGATAGAGGGACGATACAATTGGTCAATTTACTGTTTGCAATTAGTCTCTCATTGAATTACTATGACGTTACCGTTTACTTCCTCAATTATACTTCCCTGCCATACAATCTCTCTCTCTCTCTCTCTCTCTCTCTCTCTCTCTCTCTCTCTCTCTCTCTCTCTCTCTCTCTCTCTCTCTCTCTTTAATACTCACTTCACTTAAATGTGGAAAGGATTAAAAATTGTTGCCTGGGGGGTCTGACATTTTAAATCTCACTATTTAAAACATTCCTGACTACGGCCTTGGTCACGATTTGAACTCTAACAGGTGCTTTAGTAGCATGGTCTACCCAATCAGCTTAGATCATAATCCATAGTCTGTGTACAGTAGAGAGACTATGGCTAATATTACAAACTGAACCGAATGCTCATTAAGGGTGATTAATTGTGATTGATCATGTGAATTATCTGATTTGATCTCCTGTAAAAAAAAAAAACGATTGCTAACGTTTGCAACAAATAAAAAAGGGTGTTTCTCACTACGAGTTCATCTCATTAAATATTCTCCCCCTCTCTGCCCCCCTTCTTCACCTCCCTCATTCCCGTCACTGTTAATATCTTCCACTTCACTGGGAGTTTGGAACCAGGACACTGATCAAAGTGTTGGGGGCTGGGAGTAGGGGACGGGGGGATTTCTGAGTTGAGATTGTCCTCATAAAAGGAATGTGGACTGATTCCCCAACGGCCTCGTGGCATCGGCTGGAGGGGGAGACAGCGTATGTATTGTAACTCCTCACTAATAGTGTGCACATCCACTTGTTGAATGACATACAGCTCGGCCCTCACAAGCTCGGGGAGCGGCTGTTAGAGGAGAATGCACGGCGGACTCATTTATTCACCAGCTACCAGTGAATTGAGACAAGAAACACAGTTCAAGCTACTAAAAGGAACACTTTGGGATTCATGAACAGTGAAACTTATGGTTAAACTCTATTAAAGATCCTACTAGTGGCCCCTGTAGGTCGTGGACAGATTATAACGATGGGCCCTTTGAAGCCCCCCACTCCTGCTGACCAGCATCCCCCTGCAAGTGTGTGCGTGTTTTTTCACATTATTTTGCAGGTTAACCGTCACTTAAATGTTCAAACTTAAAAGATTTAGTTCACACAACAGATGAAGAGAGGCTCCCTAACTCCCGTCCAAAGCTTGCTGCCACATCCCCACTATCAACACGCTAGTAGAAATATAAAAGGAAACCTGTGGTTCCAGATTGTGAATAGAAAGCAGCTGTGAAACATGTTTGAATGTGCAGACCGCCTGTTATCTCAGTATGGGTAATATACATCTACAGATGATGATGGCTAGCTTCTTTCTTTTATTACCCTCAATATAATAAGTGCATCAAAAGTCCTTCACTTCTGTTTTCATGCAAAGTATTTCATAAATGTCTTAAAAAGTGCATTGAAAATCCCTACTATTGGTAAAACTATTGATATTCAATGAAGAGATTAAGAGAGAAGTAAAGAAAGTGTCACCATGCTTTATTTTTTATTTCATATTTTTGAAAAAATGTGTAAACATCAAATTGATAAATGAATACATCTTTGGGGGACAATACATTCAATTGGTCTGAATATTAAACAATCCTTATTGGTGATCCCGCCCCCAGAGGTTGATCGACAAGCTCATCCTGAAATAAATATGCCATGTGAAATAAATACCTGATAAAATATACATTCAGTGAATAAAAGGGAAAATCCAGCCTTCAAATAGATACACAAACTAATATGGAAAAGAGCTGGAATTGAGTTTTTGACATTGAACATTCATTTATTTAATTCATTGCCTACTCACTAATTTTATTTATGTATTATTATTAGTTTTTACATTTCTTTGGACCTAATGTAGGAGTTATTTTCAGGTTTAATTTAAAATAATTATCAGGTGGGCACATTAGCGTATGCATATGCATTGGAACAAAAGTTTAATATGTGAATCAATATTAAGTTATATTGATGAATCCCTGTAGTAACCCGATCCACTGACCTGAGGCTCACTTCAGGTCAACGTTACATCGTTTCCCGTCTTGTTGCTGATGGGATTTAAAAGCAAAGACCTGAAAGCCCAGATCAATCTTCTTGTGCTAATATATCATCAGCATTAACATCTGAATCCTAAATCCAACAGCAACAAGTAGCTGGTTCAGTCTTTTAGTTTGCAGAAATGGTTATTAGAGCGTTGCTTTCGCTCTAATTCTCTGGAGTTGCATTGACGCCGGAATGATTCAAGAATTGACACTTAAAACTAGAAGGTGATGCGTTATCTCCCAGTGTTAACGTGTTTGTGTTTCCACCCTGTGAGTCATAGACGCTCCACAATTTATTGGGTTCCTCCTCAACTTTCCTTCACCCTTCCACCGAGCTTCAATCAGGCCGGTACAGACAGACAGACAGACAGACAGACAGACAGACACTGTAACAGGCGTGGGATGCTTCAGCTCGACAGTGTTTGTGAGGATTTAACACATCAGCTCCAGGAAATGAAGTGAGAGCAGATTAGAGGAATGTCAGAATGAATAAGTAGAACAGGTTTAAAGCAGCAAACCTATTTCAGTCACACGTGGTCATTTCAGGTCGTGCCCTTGTTTGCTGCTGCTAAGTGGACACATGAGTTGAATAAGCGGACCATCATCCTCCAGGGTCCCCGCTGCACATTGTTCATCATGTGACATGGAACGTCGTTTACCATCGATTCATTTTTATACGTTTATAACACATTCTGAGTCTGTATTGTCTTCTAAACATACTTGCTTTGCATAATAATCAGCTTATAGAACTGGTTCATTGTTGTTAGAACCACTCATGAACATTCATATAATACTTCATTTTATGATGATTTATAAGCTCAAGTATCATAATACTTTATAATTGCTGGTCACATTTGTTGGGTCACATGGTGAAATAATTCTCACAGTTGTAATATGTATACACTGTAACCTTTTTATAAAGTATTATAATCACTGTGCAATGATTTATTACAAAGTGATTATAAGTTACGCTAAGTAGTTATTATTAGATTAATGTAACATGTTTAAAATACATTTAAATAACTTAATTTTCTCCTCCTACCCTCAAAAGCCAAGTTGGTGGAGCCCCCGAGGCCCCCGTTATTGTCTGTATGGGACACACCGGGCTTTCAACTAACTCCAAAATAAATACTTAGAGCAACTATTGGAGTATGAAGACCAAGGAAGTCAATGTAAGGCAGGTCGGAGGGTTCAAACACACACAGGCCTTTCACCCAGGAGACGGCTGTCCGTGTCCTGTGTGTTTATTACTGAACCCAAATAATCAGATCTTGAAGTATGTTTTGTTTTGTTCGTTAAAAAAAGTGAGTGCATTTCAGTAGATGAGGAACAATGTTTCAGCGGACAGCTTGGTTGGAAGCTGTATGAACTTCAGCTCTGGTCAGCTGTAGAAGAGTGGGACATGAATCTAAAGGTAATGATGAGTTCATGCCTGCATTGTTTCCTATAAGACATTAAGTCCTGAGCAGGAATGGTGGACTTTTTAAATGTTTTCCCAGGATGCCTTGAGGAAACTCTTCACTGTAGAACATATGCTCTTTGTATCCATTAATCCTGAGTTTGTTCTTAGGAATCCTCTGCACAGCCACTTCAGACAAGTGTTTGTCCGCGCCCTGCCAGAATGGAGCGACCTGCGTGGACACCATGGATGATTACGCTTGTATCTGTGCCAGAGACGGGGTCAGATACATGGGCAAGAGCTGCGATGAACTCTACGACGCCTGCTCCTTTGCTCCATGCGAAGACTGCACCAGCACCCCCGGCACCGCGGACTACCACTGCATCTGCCCTGACGGACTGACGGGCGACAACTGCACCGAGGAGGTGGACGAGTGTCACAGCAACCCGTGCTCCGAACCCCGCTCCCTGTGTGTGGACCAGCTGAACGGGTACTTCTGCAGGTGTCCCCCCGGGTACGGGGGTCGGGACTGCAGGACGCACGTGACCGACTGCATCGACGAACCCTGCAGGAACAACGGGACGTGCGTGTTGTTGCCCGAGGGCTTCGGGTGCCGCTGTGCGCCGGGGTTCGAGGGGAAGACCTGCGAGGAGGACGTGAACGAGTGTCTGTCGGAGCCCTGTCAGAACGGAGCCATCTGTATCGACGGGCTGGCTGAGTTCCACTGCTTCTGCGTGCCCGGTTTCCAAGGTTACAACTGTGAGATCGACATCAACGAGTGCGCTTCACGACCCTGCGAGAACAACGCCACCTGCATCAATGAGAAGGACCACTATGAGTGCGAGTGCCTGGTGGGCTTTGCAGGTACATCCAAAACACACACACAAAAGGGAATCCAATCCTGAAGTGCCTTAAACTTGCATTCTCTCTGCTGGCCATCAGGGGGCGACTCCTCTGGTTGTAAAAAGAAGTCTGATTACATGGAAGTCTATGAGTTTATGGTCTCAATCTCAAGTTTTACGTCTTCTTCAATCCAGCATGATATTCATATTGTTCATTATGGTCCATTTAGAGTCAAACAGACATAAAGCAGGGGATGCTTTAGGGCGGGGCTAACGTTTGATTGAGGTCACTACTATGGTTTCACTACTGCACCCTTGCTGCCGTTATAATGAGACATTAAAAGCACAAAGTTCCAGGTGCTAAAATTGAGGGAAAACACACGGTTGAATTACGGTAACACAACCATTGTGTCAGAGATAGAAGCTCCGCCTCCCGGCCGTATGTATGTATTGAGCTGTGCTGTGATTATGTCATCATTAATCATCTCCTCAAACAACACATCATCAGCGAGACATGACTTTCTGCTCGCTGACAGCGTTTGTTTTTCTACTTCTTGTTCTTCGCCACCATTTATTAACTCAGATTGTTCCCGATAATCTGGGCATGAGGAGTATTTTAAGTGCACGGCAAGTTGTTGTTAGTCAGGCATCTTATCTGAGCTCTCAGATAACGTCTCCGTGCAGGGTGAGAGGAAACACTCCCGTCTTGCTTTTCTTACACTCCCTTTTTCCTCCACATGCCTGCTCTGTGTCAGAGGAGCTCCTGTTATCTGGGAGGGCTCAGCACCGCTGCATTCTCCTTCACTCCATCAAGTCCTTAGGAGAAAGCAAAGAAAGGCCTTATCACTGCTGGTTTCTGGAGACCAGAATAGAGCATAGAGGAGGTGGAGTAGTCATGGTGACGTCACCCGTTGGTTTGTGAACTACAGTTTTGAAGCTTCAAGTTTGGCATTTTGGACCATCGGCATCTTGGATGTTTTTGCAACCAGTGGAGGAAGTGACCATATTTGGACAGGTGGATCTGATGAACACCAGCGATAGAGCAGCAACCTGTCAGGGCTCAGAGGTAGAGTGAGTCATCCTCCAATCGAAAGATCGGTGATTCGAATCCCGGCTCCTCCAGTCTGCATGCCGAGGTGTCTTTGGGCAAGATACTGAACCCCAAAAATTCTGCCTGAAGGCTGTCATCAGCAAGTGGATGTGAAGCAGAGACTGGATATAGTGTTAAGCATCTTGAGTAGATAGTCAGCTGGAAAAGCAGAATTTTGGATATCTCTTTGTTCTCCAAAAAAATACTGTAAGCAGCTACACACAGTCAGACAGCGTCACCACAACGACCTGTCCATCATTCATGCTAATCCAGAGAACCCATACGAGGTTAAGCCTGACTGTCCAGACACCTGGACCTACATTACCAGACGTGACACAGAGGACACAGACCAGACAGAGGGGACACATTTCCATGACAATGCTCCAGGAACCACAGTGACACTCGCTCAGTAAACATCACGCTGGATTGAAGAAGACTTGAAACTAGACATTGAGACCATAAACTCATGTTTACAATGTTTACTGAGATAATAAATCAAGAGAAGAGTAGTGTCATTTTCTCATAGACTTCCGTGCAATCAGACTTCTTTTTACAAGCAGAGGAGTCGCCCCCTGATGGCCGGCAGAGAGAATGCAAGTTTAAGGCACTTCAGGGTTGGATTCACTTTTCAGAACCGGAGGTCGCCTGGACATCACTGCTCAGTGTGGCTGCTGTGTTTATTAATTATTAAATTATTATCCTCGTCACTTCCATGTCTCTCTCTATGTGCTTTCTATTAACACGTTGACTCCCGTTCTTCCAGGAGTCAACTGTGAGACTGAAATAGATGAGTGTGAGTCCAACCCCTGCCTCAACGGCGCCACCTGCCAGGACCTGGTCGCCATGTACTCCTGCCAGTGTCTGCCCGGGTTTGACGGCGTCGACTGCGAGGTGGACGTGGATGAGTGCGCCAGCGAGCCCTGCCAGAACGGAGGCGTCTGTCATGACATGGTGAACAGGTAGGCCCATCAACGAAGTTGAATTTTGCTTTCTGTAGGGGTTCAACACTTTGGACACACTTGAACCCCAGACTTGTGGTTGAAAATCCTGTGTCGTTTTGTGACTATTCAAAATCACAAATCGCCTTGACATTGATGTATGTCGTATGACATATGGGCATATTTAAGGCTATTTTGTTGAGATGCCTCTTATGGAAATGCTGTGAGTGAATTTAAGTTCCTCCGTTCAGCAGTGATGCCACATATATGTCTCAGGCAAAACAGACGACAGAGAAACCCCTGGAAGTTTCCTGTCTGGTTACTTTTTCATCCTGCTGTTTAAAAGTTCACGCGTGTCTCTTGCAGCTATGAGTGTGACTGCAGCGATACGGGATTCCAGGGTGACTACTGTGAAGTGGACATCCCAGAGTGTGCCTCTGATCCCTGTCAGCACGGAGCCTCGTGTTTAGAGGGAGTCAACGGATACACTTGCCTCTGCTGGCCAGGTACGGAACTACACATCCAACATTCCTGTTTAACACTCAACACTGAACACTGTCCATGTGAATCTGAGCCCAGAACACTTCCAGCTGCTCACAGAGAAAAAATGTAACCTGCAGCTCACCAACCTCAAATAATAGACTAAATATTAAGTTACAACAACAATGCATAATCATTTACGTTTTGAGGGAACTGTTTCTTCTTCATGATAGCGTTTGTGGTTGATGTATACAAATACGTTTCTAACCAGTCTACAGAAGCTCTCATAAGGAGCAGGTTGAGGTGGAAGGGTGGGTCAAACAAACACAGGACTTTCACCCAGGAGACCACTGTTTGTGTTATGACTTATTTTGATCCACGTCCCTCATCTGTCAGTAGAAAAGCAAAATGTTATGTTTTAATTGGTCAATAATCACCTGAAAATGAGAATCGTTGTGTTTTCGTTAGCATTGTATGAGCCCTTCATGTCTACATGTGGAGCATGTCCTCTTCACCGAGAGGGAGCCTTGTTGCACCTCCATGTTTCTACAGTAGCCCTGAACGGACAAACCAAACAATGAGGGCCATTTTCACATTGGCCATCGTCATTTTGGCACGTTTGCTACATCACCACTAAATCTTACACACTGGACCTTTAAATAACGTTACAAACATACTTATTTGAAGCCAATTAAATATAATTTTGTTTCAATTAACTACATTAATCACACGTTTAAAACCACAACAGTAATCAGAGAGAATATGTTTTGCTGTATGGGAATGTAAATCCAAATGAATACACATTCTTTCTAAAGCCATAAGTCTGAATTTAAAACGACGCCCCATCATGCTTTGTGTTAGCGTGTTCATTTTGAATAAAACAGAAACATTTGATTATATTTCACCAGGATACGAAGGACCAAACTGTGAGACGGATGTAGACGAGTGTGCCGAGGGGCCCTGTGAGAACGGCGGGGAGTGTTTCGAGCGTTCGGATGCGTCTCACTGGGAGCTCGACTGGGAGCTCAGCTTTGCAGATGCAGCCGGATACATCTGCCAGTGTCAGCCGGGGTTCGCAGGTCAGCAGGGACACCAATCAGACGTAATCTCTCTTCTCTCAACTCTGCTGACTACCGTTTGGTTTCTTCCACATCCCAGGAGAGAACTGCTCCGTCAACATCGACGAGTGTGAGTCTGAACCCTGCCAGAATGGAGGCACGTGTGAAGATCAGATCAACGGCTACACCTGCACATGCTCCGTTGGATTCCTAGGTGAGTCCTGGACCTTGTGATGCAATCAAATTCAAGAATACTGAATATAGGCTTTGTATCAGATGTGACGCTTGTTGTCTCAACAGATAAGAAGATAAGTAAGTAATAAGTAATGAGTCCACTATGACAAACTCAACAATTATGCGACATGTGCAGCCGAACATTGTTTGATATCAGAACTTCCCATTTCTCGTGGAGATTGGGATCAAACGGATCCCTATTACTGGATAATATTACTATTATCATTGACTACGCAAAACCTCCAGTTCTGAACCGTGAAGCCAACCCTGAGGTGCCTTAAACTTGCATCCTCTCTGCTGACCATCAAAAATTCCAAGATGGCGACGGCCAGAATGCCAAAATTGAGGCTCAAAACCGTAGTACACCGTCTCCATGACTACGTCCACTTCCGATATACAGTCAAAGAGCTTTGTCATAGCTCAATAATTCTTACAAGGAGCAGGTTGAGGTAGAAGAGTTGGTCCAATAAACTAAATGTCTAATTGTCTTTTTCAATATTTAATACGACGTCATGGCTCTGACTACATTTGTGTGTCCACCACAGCGATCCTAATTCACTTCCTGTGGCCTGTTTGTGCTAAGCCACACAAAAAAATGAACATTTTTTATGTACACTTGACACTTGATCACTTTCATGACTATTTCACATACTGCCATGAAAATGTGTTGTTCAAAAAGACATGGAGGTAATCTGCAATAGGAGGCTAGTTTATCTAACCAGAAAGATCCGGTCCACATACAGTATCTCTTCTGTCAGGGAGTCCTGGTCATGGATAGCAAGTAAAAAAGGTTTCATGTACAAGTACAAACAGGAACAGATAACATCACATTAAAAAAAAAAAACATACAAAAAAACAACAGGAATCAGAGGCCAGAAGAATCTAGGCAAATAATGACACTTGTAAATACAGATTTGAAGATATTTGTCATGCCTTACAGCTCCTTCTTAGGAAAAGGCAACTCTATACTTTGATTGACCAGCAGAGTCAAAGACACCATCATGAAATTGCAATGTCCGCAATTCAACGCCAATGAGGGACCTTTGTTACATGTAATATCCTTTAATTCTCTCTCTTTCCCCAGATTCCCTCTCACATAACTACTGTCATTGACATCACTGTTAAAATTAAGTTAAGATCTTAACTTTATAAGAAATGCAACTAAGATACACAGAAAGAAAGGTAAAGAGCACTAAATAACACATGAGATCTGTTGACAAAAAGGAAATTGTGGGGGAAGCATGATCCTTCCCTTCCGTTGTGGGTGCAGCTGTGGTCGTCCGGCTCCACCTCTAACCCTCCGTGTCCCTGCAGGTGAGCTGTGTGAGGTGAACGTGGATGAATGTGAGAGCCAGCCCTGTCAGAACGGCGGATGGTGTGAGGACGGCAGGGCCTCCTACACCTGCCACTGTCCCGGGGCCGAGCCGGGGGAACTTCCCTGGGGAGGTGAAGCCTGCGACGTGAAACTCCACGGCTGTGTGGACCACGAGTGCCAGAACGGCGCCACCTGCCACCCGTGGCTGGAGGGCGACGAACACGGTCACACGTGCCTGTGTCCTCACGGCTTCTACGACGAGCAGTGCTCCACCAGAACCACGTTCTCCTTCTCCACCCCTGGATTCATCCACATCCAGGTGGTCCTGGAAGAAAGGACCCGGAGGGAGGTGGAACACCAAGTCCACCGCGGTTTGGGAGTACAGCTACGCTTCCGGACCACTATACCCAATATGTTGCTTTTCTACAGAGGGGACGTGGACAATCACCTCGTCTTGGAGATCGTGAACAGCGGTCTTCACGCTAAAGCCTTCTCTGAAGACGCTGAGCTGGACGTGACATTTCCTGGTTCGGTCAGTGACGGAGACTGGCGGGATGTTCACGTGTTCGTAGACCACGATGGCCTTGTTCTGATTCTGAAAGGTCCTGGCTGTGACAGGGATGGGTGCAGGGTCACAGATGGCGGTGCCGATGAGCCGCCATTCCAGCCCTCTGAGGCCTTCACCCAGCTGTACGTAGGCGGAGCCCCACAGGAGCTTTTAGAGTCCTCTGTAAGTGGCGCCGGCTTCATCGGATGTATGGAAGACCTGATGATCGACTCCAAGCCTTTCCTACCGCAAACGCTTCCAGAGGACCAGGGCCACGAGCTGGGATGCAGCAAGACCGAATGGTGCGAGCCGGACCCCTGCCAAGGACACGGACGCTGCGTGGACCTGTGGACCAGCTACCAGTGTGACTGCTACCGTCCCTTCCACGGCGACAGCTGCAACCAAGGTACGCCTCACTTTTAAACTGGCCTCTGTGTCACCGCTGATTCGACTGTTTTTACTGTTTTATTATTTCATTTTTAATACCATTATATTCTTGTAATGCAATTGATTTGCTACTAAAGACACTTATAATAAGATTGATTATCATCATAATATTAATTATTATTATTATTATTATTATTATTATTATTATTAGTTCCCGTTTGGTGGCCACCTGAAGAAAGCTGATTGTCACTGGTTGGTGGAAACAACTTGTGTTGCCATGTCAACTGATTGCAGGGGGATTCCCGATACTTCCTATTTTTAAATGGTATAGTCCTGTTTTTGGTGTGATTAATCCAAATATCCATGTCTCTCCCATCAGAGTTCCCTTCGTGGACGTACAGCCATGAGGACTCAGCGAGTTTCTCTGTGTACGATGTCGGTCCGAGCCACAAGAGCAACTTCAGCGTGTCCTTCTTCCTGAGGTCGCTGAAGCCGGACGGGCTGCTGTTCCAGCTGAGGAGGCCCGCGGAGGAGGAGGGCGGGGAGGTCTACTTCTCCGTCTACTTGGGGATGGGGAGGGTTCTTGTCAGCTCTCTGCTGAACGCTGCCCCGCTCACAGCTCCGGTGTTCGTGACAACCGGCGAGAAGCAACTTCTGCAGGTGGAAGTCCAACACCGACGGGTGATCTTTGAGCATGCGGGCCTTCGCTATGGAATCGGAGAGATCCCTGAAGTGACTGTTAACGGTGGGGATCAGGCTTATGTCGGGGGACTTCCAGCGGAATGGGCCTCTAGCGTGTGGGGGGGGCATTACAAAGGTTGCCTGCAGGACCTCCGGTTGGACTCGGTGCATCTGGACGTGGACGCCTGGAACAGCTCGGATGGGAAAGAAGTGTATTTACCAAGCGATGCTGAGAATGTGAAGAAGGCCTGCATCAGTGATGACACCTGCAAGGTAGGAAACAGTACTACTGGCTCAATCAGTAGTATGAGCTGGCACTGCATCAGACACAGGACTTTCACCCAGGAGACTGCTTTTCATGTACTGTGTGAAACCAAAAGTCAACGCTGATTCATTTTAATTTAGATCCGAAACTTAAATAATGTACAGTATAAGAACTACTTGTGTTCACACCAAACAGGAAGAACATTTGAGCCTTGCATCACTCACTCTAGACACCAAAGAGGAGGCGGGGCTTACCTCCATGTCAACACCTTGTTGTTTGGACCAGAGACAGTCTCTGGTTCCTCCACATAGTCTGGTCTGGTCTCTGGACTAATGTGAGCTACTATCTAGACCTCTGGGGACCACAGACAACATTAGTTGTCTCCATTTCTGATTGAGTGACATCAGGATGATAGGAGGAGAGTCTTAACACTGAAATGCTTTAACATCATAGCAGGTTTCTTGCTCCAGGTGAAATATTTCAACCTGCGTATGAGGCGATAATCACGTCTTCACATTAGTATTGTATGCACTAGTGGCATGTGAACCATGATGTTTGACTAAAGCCAGCCAAGTCATTTTCTTGCATTTTTCTTGTGTTTTGTTTGAATTTACAATGTTAAGCACGTTTTGTTTTGTTGTTAACCGCGTGTTTCAAACTGACCATTCTGGAGGTTTCCCTGAGAACCCGATTGAAAGTGCAGTTGAATGAGAACAACCTTTCCTTTCTCCATGAATCTGTGTGACTTCTTCTATAAACCATGTTGGAACAATGCCCCCATACTCCCCATTCTTCTCATTTTTCTCAAGAGATGCTATGGGAGCACCAGTAGTAGACAGCTGTCATACGGTATCAAAGCTAACAGTTTAACAGTCTTTATAGCTTCAACCCTGCTCTGAAGATGATTTCCTGTCTATCTCGTATCAAACCTGGATGTTTCCTTTTCAGATAAAGCCGTGTCAAAACGGAGGAGACTGCACCGTCACGTTCAACGATTTCACATGTTCCTGTCCGGCGGAGTTCACCGGGAAAACGTGTGAGACACGCGTGTGGTGTGTGAGTGATCCTTGTGTCAATGGCGGCCATTGTGTGGACCTTCCTGATGGATATGAATGTAAGAACCTCTGGACTCTTTTATAATTATGGCTTATGGCAACACCAATGACCTAATGTAGGCTATACATTGCATCCAAGAAGTCGTCTTGTCTTTGAAATATTTTACCTGAGGATCTAATTATTTGTTATTTTCTTTATCATATATATATATATATATATATATATATATATATATATATATATATGCAGAAATTATGTATAACATTTTTAACAGTTTTCCCTCATTTATGAAAATTCCATTTCCAGACCCACTTCCCCGTAAAAGTACCCTACCTTCCACTGATTCTCCGTGTTGACCCGTAGGTGTGTACAACGCCACGTTTGAGAACAACCCTGTGCACTACAGTGCTGGAGGCTCCCTGGCCGAACCCGTCTCCAACGTATACATGGAGCTGCGGACTCGCTCCGAGAACGCCGTCCTCCTGAGGGCCTCCTGGGGCTCTCACCTGCTGCTGGTGGGTCTGCTGGACTCTTCGGTCCGGGTGGAGATCCACATCGGCAACAGCATTGAGACGCTGGCCTTTACAGGAGTCCGCCGGGTGGCTGACGGCAGCTGGCATCGCGTGAACATCTCGATGGCCCAGAAGGAGCGCAAAGTGTCTCCCTGGGTCATCACGGTGGACGGGATCACGGACGCCAGCAGCGTGCCGGAGCGCACCGGGAGCCTTCTCTTCCTCAACGAGAAGGGAGCCACGCTGGCCATCGCGGAGAGCTTCACCGGCTGCCTGGGAGCAGTAAGGGTTGGCGGGGTCTACCTTCCTTTTGTGGATAACTACAAAGCCCCGCAGGCCTCCCAGTTCCACTTATCTGGAAAACCAAACATCCAGTTGGGTTGCACCAGTGCCCCTGTTTGTGATGCGGATCCGTGTCTGAACGGAGCCACGTGTGAAGACCTCTTCAATAAATTTGGCTGCGTGTGTGACTTGGGTTGGGAGGGAGAGCTCTGCGAGACAGACGCCGACGACTGTGCGTCTCAGCCCTGCGTCCACGGCAGCTGTAAGGACTACCTGGCCGGGTACGAGTGCCGCTGCCACCCTGGATTCGCCGGCCCACTCTGCGATGAGGACCTCGACGAGTGTGAGCACCACGGCTGTGAACACGGAGGCACCTGTCAGGACGGACCCAACATGTACACCTGTACGTGCCCCAAGGGCTACAGTGGCCCCCGCTGCCAGTGAGTACTCCACCCGTCTACCCTCCGATGCCAGCAGGCAGCTGCATTTCATCCATCTTTTATTGAAGCACACTCTCATGCCTTTTCCACCAGGTGGGACTATCCTCCGATCCAGTGCGGTGAAGATGTCCAGTGTGAAAATGATGGCATCTGCAACGATGGGCTGTGGGGAGCGAACTGTACATGTATGCCTGGTTTCACAGGCAGCAGGTGAGCTGGCTTTTAAAAGGGTTCACTCTGTCAAGACGACAGTGTCTCAAATAGTCCATTCCCCCGAAGGATTTATTTGACTCTAAATGCTGCCTGGTGAAGAGGTAATCATCATGCCGATGTCTCAGAGAATAGCAATTGTACACATAACCTTCAGTTTTATGTCTCAGGTTTTGATAAATCTCTAAGATTTCGGCCTCTCATCACCAGGGAAGATGTGGGCATTGTACGTTTCTGCAAACCAAGGATACCATTGCATTCGGTCAGCGAGCAACCGGCATTGAAAGTTATGTTAAACAAGTGAGAAACAAACACTCAGGGTAGGTAGGAGCTGTGGTGGAGGGGTCAAACAAACACAGGACTTTCACCCAGGAGGCCGCTGTTTGTGTCCCGTGTGAAACCAAAAGTGAGCGTTGACATTCAATGTGTCCGGTGGTTTGAAGAAACATACAAGACAAACAATTTTTTGACAAATGTGTTACAAAACAATTGTTTTTGCATAATTCTGTTTAAGTGTATGGATGTAATACAATGTAAAGGACCTGTAACAGATGTAAAAGCACAGGTGTGTCCCTTCAAGACACGTCATTGAAGGAAACCAGTCATCTTCCTTCATACTGTATCATTCAAACTTTACACTGGATGCTGTTCTCATGCTGAGTGAAGCTGTCAGCAGCAGTCATCATTTTAATCATACTTGAGCCAACTATGTATTTATTATGTATTCCACAACAAAAAAAGGCTCTACCAGCGATGTTTAGGTTTTTAAAAAGCTTTGAGGCAAAAACATATTTCTTTTCATGTATTGATCAATTTGGCTTCCATACATCTTTGTTTAGTGGATGTAAAACATCCAAAATACACATTCAGGAGTATATTTTAGTAATTTGCTTCTGTAGATTTATCCAAACTTTCACAAAAAACATTCATCTCATGTCTCATTTGGGTTTCCATGGAAACTGGTGAAGTTTCCGGTGATATCTATTAGTTACTTTTTACCCTTTTCACCTGCAGCATCATTATCTTCACTATATCAGACAGCCAGAGATCACCACTTCAGTGGAGCAGACATCCATCAGACTGTCCGGTTTCATGCCGATCTATAGTCTGAAGCTTTGTATATCATACATAGCCTATTTCTAAAATAGCTGTATAGCTGTTGACAGTATTTTATGATTTATTGAGTGATGTAAATAGAAAAACCTTTGACTCTCATATGTCAATAACATGAAACACTGAGTTTTGAACCTGGCTTCATGCAATTGTCAGGTTTCTGCATATTAGTACATAAAATAGTGCCTCATTTGCACATTTAAACATGACATTTCACAAACCATGTCATACAAAAAAAATATTGTTTCAACGCAATCAACTTACCCAGTGTTACCCAAAATGTTTCAATCCCATTCATCCCCATTGTAAAAAGTGTTTGAATACTGATACAGACTGGAGTCAGATGGGGCTAAATGATGGTCCAGGATGTTTCTGTTCCTCCAGATGAGCCTCCATGTTTCTGTGTTGCAGGTGTGAGCTGGAGATGGACGAGTGCGAGTCGAATCCCTGTCGAAACGGCGGCTCCTGTTTGGATCGATTCAACATGTTTGTGTGTGAATGTCCACCGGGTTACAGCGGGCCCATCTGTGACACCAACGTACGTTGCCTACCTGTTCCTTCATTCTCTAATCAGTTTTAACATACAAACCCATTCTCACTCCCAACCGGTCAATCTGACACTTGGTCAGCCCCCCTTTACCAACCCCTCTAGCAGCTGAAGTACCTTAAACTTGTATTCTCTCTACTGGCCATCAGGGGGCAACTCTGGTTACAAAAAGAAGTCTTATAACATGGAAAGTGACCGAAGTTCTCTCTTGATGTATTATCTCAGTAAACATTGTAAACATGAGTTTATGGTCTCAATCTTTAGTTTCTCTTCAATCTTTAAGTATTCTCCAATCCAGCATTATGTTGATTTAGTACATTATGGTCCATTTAGAGTCAAACAGACCAGAAAGCAGGGTTTAGGACACTTTGCTGTAAAGTTGAATTATGAAGCTCACGTTGTTAACAGCTTCTCACCAGAAACCAGATGGATCAAGATCCAGTAAGGTTGCCGCTGATGTTGGTCAGATCCACCCGTTGCTCCTCCGCAGTCCAAATATGGTCACTTCCGTTCATTTATAGCAAAAATTGCCAAAATCGTGGCTTCAAAACTTCAAAACTGAAACCAAGTCATGTTAACTTGTGCTTTTTGAACCAAAACCACAATAATTTCCTAAACTGAACCAAGTGGTTTTGTTGCGTAAAAGTAAAAAAAAAGAAAAGTAAACCAAAGAACTTGGATGTTTATGTTGGTGAAGACACTGTTTGCATGTACACAGAAGTGTATTTTGAAAGGATTCTTTACATGTAATAAGTGGGACATGACACACCGTCCCTGACCACCAGAGGGGAACGTAGAGCAGACAGTTTGCAGTGAGATCTGATGAGTTGGGAGGAAGAATGTGTTATACATAAAAGTCTCCATTTTCGCTTGTTGCCTAGCAGCATGTAACAATCATTCAAACAAACATCTTCTTCCACTAATTAAACATTGTAAAACATGTTTTATTTGCATCTATGAATACACCTGGCTGCAGCATTGACATTCCACCATCTCTGCCCTCTGTGCCTCTGCAGAAACAAGCCCATAAACAAGTGATCCCCTGGCTGGTGGTGGCCATCCCGCTGCTCTGCTTCTGCGTGTTGATACTGATCATCGGCTTGACCTTCATGCTGCTCACGGCGAGGAAGAAGCGCCAGTCGGAGGGCGCGTACAGCCCCAGCTCCCAGGAGGTGGCGGGGGCCCGGCTGGAGATGGACAGCATGCTCAAAGTCCCCCCAGAGGAAAGACTCATCTGACTCGGGACGAGGGTCGTCGGAGGTGACCTGAGCACTGCAGGCGGCCGCTCAGGACTCACTGTGAAATCCTCTGGGCTGAACTGAAGGGAGTGTGTTGTAAGTGACCGCCCCCGCCTGGCGGTGACCAGGTACTGTCCCAGCACTGCTGCTCTTTATGTCACTTCAGTGAATGAAATGTTTCTGATAAAGGACATGGGAGGAAACAGTCGTACTTTATACCACTACACACTGTAGTTCGTCTATAGCAGGGCCTTAACCTGATGGTGAAGTCCTAACTAGTGCGTAGAGGAGCGTTTGACGGCTTTCTGTCAGGAACTGTGAAGCGCTACAAGCATAAACACTGGAACGTGACCCGGAGGCTGCTGGAGGCTGGGTTGCATTATTAGGAAGGCATTATCATTAAATGTTAAGGGAACTACTGTAGCATCCACGCTGCAGTTCCTCTATTGGCCACTAGATGCTGCCCGTGAGGAAACTCCATTGGAGTGGTCAGAAAAATGCTCCCACCGAAGAAAGACAATTTACTTGTTTCAAGCTTTCGCTGAAGAGATGGTGGAGCGATGAGGAAACAAACCTTCCTCTAACTGTTTTCCGGTCTGTCCTTGTTTGTTTGGAGCTCTTTTAATTCATCATCTATGACATGACATATCAACTGGAGTTTTCAGATCCAACAAACCTTTTTATAAGAAGTAGGACTGAGATATTTGCATAAAGTAACTGGTGCCGTCACACTGTGACACATGCTGTTCATCGCTCAATTGAATAGAACTTTGTCTCTGGTCACGTAACGTGCACGAGTGTGTTCTCGTACGTCTGGTGTGAGAGCAGCATGAGGCTCCAGCACCTTCTGGCTCCGCTAGCTGACAAAAATGACTAAATAAATTCAACCTCCAGGCTTTTTAAACACCACAGACAGGTAGTGTAATCTGTAAATAGTTTGGCACGATGGCAATCTGATGACAGAACCGTTTGGACCAGTTCTGTCAGATAAACTCACGTAAGGCCCTGATGACACTGCTGTGTAGAAACAGGCTAGTGGGCAACCAGGCGGTCGAATGTGCTGAGTAGGAGGGAAAAACCTACCGCCATGAAAACAGGAAGGAAGTAGTAAAGCCTCTTGCTCCGCCTCCAAGCGTGACATGAGCAGTGCGAGCTCCTGCTGAAACGTTATATTTGAGGTTTCATTGGTGTCTAAAAGTTGTTAGAGAACCGTGGAATGACAGGTTGCCGATCATGAGGAAAACAACCGTTTCTCAGTGGGAAAGAACAGCAACTTTAAAAAAGTCCCTGAGACGAGTTAAATGAGCTCATGAAGGCACCACACCGGCTTAACTTCTCAAAAGCTCACTATGTAAAAGAGCCTCACGCTTGCAGGTGCCAAAGTGCTGAAATCGTTTTAGGTTTTAGCGACGACGCATGTGTAGTGAAGTGGTGAGCAAACGGCCGGAGGAAGGAGACTTGGATTACACTGCAGGACTTTTCCCTCTCCAAGAAATGATATTATCATTCATGATGTGATATTTTGTGGATGAAGTCCTCCTTTGAGGACAGAAAGGAGAAACACAAAAAAAAATCTCATGCATATTTAAAAAAAGAAGTTATTTCACTTGTTTTGAAGATCTGGGTGTCTGGTTCTCCAGCCGGTCCCCATTCACGCAGCAATACGGTCACTTTGATCCTTGTTCCTCTTTGTTTCTGTACATTTGTATATTTATGTTTATTATTATGTATTATGTGTTTTTGAGTGTCACTGTTAGCGCCTCGCATGCACAAAGAGAGAAAGCAGGCGGAATATATTCAATCCAGGCTTGACGATGAAGTTCTCAGAATGCAGACGACATTTTTGGGAAGCAGAAGACTGCACCAAAAATAAGTAATGAATCCATTTAAATACATCTGGGAGAAAGAAACATGAAATATCCTGCAACTCACTGAAATATGATGTAGATTATTCTTTTTTGTAATTAACATGTAATTATTTAGTAAAGATTTAGGTGTTTGGCTGCACATGATGTCACTGTTTTATTTTTATTTTGATGCAGGATGTTCACTTTGTATTATAAACATGTAATAAATGGGTTCTGAATTGTCATGACTTCTGTTCAGTCTATCCCAGCATGCATTGGGCAAGAAGACAGGTTGCCAGTGTCATTTTAATTCATTCATAGTTAATTATGGTCCATTTAGAGCAGGGGTCTCAAACTCAACTTACCTGTGGGCCGCTGCAGGTAGAGTCTGGGTGAGGCTGGGCAGCATCAAGTATTCCAACAAAAAGTACAACCGATCCAATCTTCTCAGTCTTTACTAATAACAATTCAGAACATGCAGAACATGAACATTTCTTCAGAACATAGGCTTCTCTTACTTCCTCCTACTATATACTATATTCAGGTGCACTCAATAGTCCAGAAATGACGGTACAAGTGACCATTGTTGCTAATTCGCTTTGATTTCAGGTAGGGGGCCGCAAAATGTCATTCTGGGGGCCGCGATTGCCCCCCGGGCCGCGAGTTTGAGACCCCTGATTTAGAGTCAAATAGACCATAAAGCACAGGATGCTTTAGGGCGGGGCTACCTTGTGATTGACAGGTCGCTACCACGGCGTTGTTCAGGGTTGTGCGAAAAGGCGCTCAGACTTCTTCCGGTTAGTGGTAAACAGATAGTTAATTGCACCTTCCGACCCCTCAAAGCGCTAGCTAGCTAGCTAGCGTTGGCTGGTAAAAAGTACACGGCCGTGCTAGGACTCGCTCTTCCCTGGTTCCTCCCTCTCGTCCAAATATGGTCACAATGATGGCCCGTTGTTCCGCAAAGCAGCGGGTGACGTCACCGCGACCACGCCTACGTCTACATGCCGTCTATGCTCCCAGCTAACAGCCAGAGTTGGGGGCAAATTACACGAAGAAACCCAGACAAAAGAACCACACTGTGTTGTGCATTGTAATATTTTGATATTGATTTTAATATTTCTTTGTACAAGTGGATATTCTGGTGTGATTGGAGTTGCTAAGGAAACGGTCAAAGTTACCAAAACCAACAAGTTTCATCCTCTGAGAACTAAGAATTCATAGTGCGACCCAGTCTCACCGCGAGTTCAGAAACATCACGTGATTGTTCATGTTTTTATGTGAGTTGTCCATTTTTCCTCGTGTCGCTCAGCACTAAAGCAACACCGATGGAAAGGTGATTGGTCCTTTCTGGTGGCGGATGCAGGTATTAAAGGCATCACATCTGCAGCAGCCAGAGCCGGCGACTATTGAGAACTGGGGTGTCCAACACCACGTGAACCTAACATTTGTTTTCTTGCCTAAACCGAACCTTATAGTCACTTTAAGCCAAACCGGGATGTTTTCTCACCAACTTCTCATTAGTTTGAAAGTCGTGCTGAGAAACACAAAACATTGTCAGTAGATTTCAATGTCGTGGCTTTCACAAACTGCCGTGAGACTGTGTTGAATATATTTCTGATGTTTTCTGTTAAGGTCTCTGGATATTCAGTGTTAAGAAAAGGGAAAGAAAATAATCTGGACTGTAGATTTCCGTAGAAAATATCATGGGAATATGAAACAGTGGACAACATATCTGCATTGTCATCATTGGCAAAAAAATGAAAGAAAAGAAAATAGGGAAAGAAAACATCTTCGTAGCTCAACACAATAGTCAGCTGTTGAATTTGAATCACGTGAGATGAAATATCTGCATTTTAAACAGTGCATCAGACGACTAGTCACCAGTCTTTAATCAGTCTCAGAACCAATGAGGTGTCGTCTGTGCACACACACACACCGACCTGTACAACACTTTGAAGCTATTGGGACTTTTTGGCATTCAGCACACACGAACGCCTCGAGGTCGAGGTGGACAAGGTGACATCACTGGAATAGAAGCCAGCGTGCGACAGTGTGAGAAGCAGTATTTCTGGATTTCTCTATGCACAGCACATCACAATGTGTAAGCAGCGTGTAACTCAGTAGCTCGATCACTGTCATCAAACACAAAATAATACAAAAAACAACAGACGGAGAGGATTTGAGTGCATATATCTGCAGCACAATTTGGCGAAAGAACTCTTTAAAACAACAGAATATATATATATATATCCACATATATATTTAATTAGACAGAAATGTTTCAAATCATTTTAGGGACTGTAACAACACCTTATGTAATAATTGAAAAATGAAATACATTTCCCACTTCATTATGTATGCATTTTGTAATAAACAGCCTTAAGGTGCAATACTACATTCATTATGTAACCAATCGAAACAAATGTCTTCATTCGTAAAAATCATTTAAAGTTTTGAATGAATGATTTCCAAAAGATACAATTAGTTCAGTAGATTATCTTTCTTTGGACAAATCAAGATGGAGATTTCCATGTTGGTCGGTTATTACACAACTCCTGCAAACCTTTGTCATTCGTTATTACAAAATGCAGGGAAATGTATTGCGTCCAGGCTGTTTTTACAAAAGCAGCAGACTATTACAGAATGAAGTGAGGGTGCGTTCATTTTGTTGAGTTATTACATCACGTGCTGGCATCATACATACACACACACACACACACACACACACACACACACATTACAGGCTGTTGTAGGCTTGCAGGTTTCCTGTTTAAAAAGCAGCAACGTTCACAGGTCAGTGAGAGAAGACGGGATCCATCATGAAGGCCAAAACGACAACAAAAACTAAAATACTGTGCAAGAAGTTACCAAGATCGACGACAGGTGAGCTGACTGCATGGCTGAGGTGAACCCAACTTCGTGGCTGCAGCACCATGATGCAACTGTGGCAGACAAGCTGATCCTAGAGGGTGACGTCATTCAGACGCGTGACACACATCCTTTCAGGGGAAACACCGCGTGTGCTATTTCTAAAGTCACAAAGCTACACACGGCGGCGCTACGCTAATGAGGTGGCGTTAAAGACGGGAGACACGTGAGGCGGCAGTGCAAAGAATATTGTGAGCAACGTGTTAATAAGTGGCGATGGGCTGAGAACTGTTGGCGTCGGAGCATCTTCAAGTGAAGGCCGGCTTCGAGTGCGTCGGATTCCCGGGGTAGGATGGCGGGAAAATCAAATTAATTCAGGCAATTCTCAGACAGTTACAGGCGAGTTCAGGTGCTTCCAGTCACACACTCCTGTTTTTCATTGGTTGGCAGCAGAGCTGATGATGGTGGAGAGGGCAGGGGGGCGTAGGGTGTCACGTGACTAGGAACGGGACGATATGGACATCTCATGTCACGATTATCCTAGCTAAAATAATTGGGATTCACATTATTATCCCGATAATCGTCACAATACACTTAAAAATCTTACAATGGCAGAATCATTTTACCTGGCATTTGGTGAAGAAAAAAAATTATTATCACAAATTGAACCCATCTTATTTAAGTGAAGATCAAATAAAAAAAGGGAATAAATACGTTTTAAAAAACAACATTGTGAGTCGGTTATTTCTTATCATCCCTGGAGGCTTATTTCTTTCATTCGGGCTCTAACATTTACTTTTTCAATTGACTCATTTCCCATTCATATTTAAGATGATCTCAATAATGTAAAATTCATCACAATCAACTTGTTTTTACCACGATCCTTTATCGTCCCATCCCTACACGTGACCTTTCCTACGTACTGGATCACGACCTTCTGTAGCGGACTATAATCCATGGTCTCTGATGCATTTCCTCAACTGTACTCCATCAGCACAAAACACAAGAGTAGAAGAAAATCATGTCATTATAGTCTAGAAGCAAAAAAACCTGTTGTGTGCCTGAATGCACCACTAATAAACTTTGGTAATAAAAGCTATTTATTTTGAAATCTGGTTGATTTGTGGTTACTGGTAGTAATAACACGAGGTTACTGGTAGTAATGACACGAGGTTACTGGTAGTAATAACACGAGGTTACTGGTAGTAATGACACGAGGTTACTGGTAGTAATGACACGAGGTTACTGGTAGTAATGACACGAGGTTACTGGTAGTAATGACATGAGGTTACTGGTAGTAATGACGCGAGGTTACTGGTAGTAATGAGGTTACTGGTAATAAATGGCCAGGATTACAGACTAATCTTACAACTTATTACAAACTAAATTAAATTAAGAAGTCAGTCAAGAAAAGCATTAAATGTAACTACAAGGAACTTTAATTTTGGGTTGATATTGGCGCCCCCCTGTGCACAATATCGGTAGTGTCTGAATGATTACCACAGCCTTGTGCTGTAAAAATCTGGCTCAGGGTCAGATGCATGTGGGAGAGAAAAAACTGACGACCTCCCCGACTCTGCATCTGATTGGTTATACCATTCCTGGCCATTGCTAAATGCTAGCGTTAAGCTAGCTATGATGCTAACCGGTGCTACGAACTAGAAAGATCGCTCTTGTTCCCATAGGTTACACTGGAATCTTTTTGTATGCTATATTTTGCATTTCCATAACCAGTTAAACATTCCTTGTAGCCATTTTAATGTTCGTTTGCAGGGGAAATAGTAATAGCTTAATAAGCTAATGTTTATAAGCTCATTTTAAGTTTTAGCTATTCTTCTTCTACGAGTGTGAGTTGCAAAAGCAGAGTAGCATGTATTAGAGCTAATACGGTATTAAATGCAACAGAAGGTCCTGATACAGCTGTGAGGGAAGTTTGAGCAGTGACAGACATGGGCACCTCAGTACATATTCACAGGTTTCAGTCAAATGTTTCCCACCTCCTCCGAAGGTCCTCCGCCTTCTTTTTTGGGGGTGTAGCTGGCTTGGCCATGCTTAGCAGATCCCCGAAAGGATCCTGAGTCTTCTGGCTGTCTCCCTCACCACGAAGTGGCTTTGCCGGTGTGTTCATGGCTGTGCTGGGGACAGTCGTTGAGTCCGCAAGAGTGGAAAGAGCGTGATTGCTGGCGGAGAAATGAGGCAGGGAGGTGACGGAGGAGGGGAAGGCTGAGTGGAGCAGTCCATAGCTGGGGGGCACAGCTGAGCTGCCCGGCGAATGCTGTCTGTAGAGTCCTGGTAGTGTAGAAAAGGACTGTGGTTGGCCTGGAGTGTGTAAGTAAGGGCCCGGTGGAGGCCCATAGACCACGTTGAAAGGATTCCCACTTACAGTTGGCGAGTAACGCATTTGAGGGGAGGTGTGCTGCAGAGACTGGGCAAAAGGGTTGAGTGATATGTGAGGGTGCAGTGGGAAAGGAGGCAAGCCCTGCGGGTAAGACCTGGGTGGAAGTGTCGGTTTGCAGCTAGATGACGACCCACCAACATCCACCCCGTCACTCAGTGACGTGGAACTGGCAGGTGCTGAGCTGTTAAGGGGGTCTAGAAGGCTTATCAGGTCTATACTGTCCTCAGCGGCCTTGGTGGGCTTCAGCAGGTCTCCATCTGTGGTCATGCTCAGGGCTTGCCTAAACTCCTGTCCCCCTGACGTAGTCCCTCCTTCACCAGCTGGTTTAGAGCGTAACTGGGCCGCAGGGGGAGCTAGCACGCTACCAAGCTCAGGCGTCTTCCTCCCGTGGGGACGTGGGATGGTGATGTTACCGGGGCCGGAAGAGTCTAAAGGGTCTAAAGTATCGGGGCCCGGGCCAGAGCTCTCCCGGCTCGGAGAGTGGGCTTCTATCTGCACAGGAAGCTGGACGGGCGGCGCTCTGTCGCAGGGAGGAGGCACACAAACGGGTAAGGCTGCCTCGTCCTGCGCTGCGCTCCACAGCTTGTTGTACGGGTTGGGGAGCTTGAGGCCCGGAAGCGTTCGCGAGTGTTCGCCCAGACTCAGGTCCATCCGCTGCAAACACCAGAAATCATTCAGATGTTAAAGGATCACACCAGTGTTCACAATCAGCCCAGGAAACCCTACACTCTCAGCGTTTAGATTACTCACAACCATTTCCTCATTGGTGTGTCTTGACTAAATTTTCACTGGATTCAGTAGAATATCAAAATCAACCCATAGTGAACAACACTGTTAAGACAGTGTTTTGGCTGCAGAGTATCAGGACCTCTACCTGGTAGGTGAACTTGGCTTGCAGCTCCTCAGAGTCTTTGGGAGTCCTCAGGTCCTCAAGACTTTTGGCCAAGGGGATGGGTTGGCTGTCAGGCTCGTCCTGGCAGCCGAAGATATCGCCCAGCAGGTTGACATTGGAGAACTTCTCATTAACCGGGCTGGGAGGGGCGGTGTGACTTTCTGCCCCAAAACCAGGATCCACCCCTTCTATCAACTCGGCCTCCTTCAGGGAGCGGTAGGGCTGTGGCCTGCAGGGACAGGGTTTGACTTATGGTTATCAATTCTCTTCTTGTCATGGCGACGCTGCACCCTGACCCCTAAAACCACCGGTGACCCACAATGAAGATGCATCTACAACGAACATACTCAAACTGATTGTCCCTGTTACTCTTACTAGAGACCAACCAATTTATCCGTCTCATTTAGATATATTATATTATCATAAAGATATTATATTATCATAAAGATGTAATATTTATATATAATAAAAAATAATATATATATATTTTTTTTTGACTCCATAATATCCAATTCAGCATCGGCCCCAGAAATCTCATATTGGTCGGGCTCTTACTCTAACTGTCAATAAATCCCATGAAATCCATTCTTTTTGAAAAACATGTGAACTGTGGTTTATTTGGAGTCAATAAGCCCCACACTCTATTTCATCTATTTCTGTTTGAGTAATGGTTGTTAAAATCTACAGTGGATTTCAAAAGGAAAGGACATATTTGAGACGTGTCCAGCTTCACTGGGAATCTTGTTTCTGAGTGGTACATACTACATATAAGGTAGAAAAGTATTGT
The DNA here is from genome assembly GCF_963514095.1 of Eutrigla gurnardus. Classification (NCBI taxonomy): domain Eukaryota; kingdom Metazoa; phylum Chordata; class Actinopteri; order Perciformes; family Triglidae; genus Eutrigla; species Eutrigla gurnardus. Next base: position 3,939,614 of record NC_139930.1, on the reverse strand, counting down.
TGGTATTGGTCTTTCACAGGATTAAAACAAGAGATGCATATAACACTTTTCTGCATTACCCTGTTGAGACCCAGAAACGGTGTAAAAAGGACATTACTGACTACAGATGCAGCTCAGGAAGGGATACTACTGAAGAATGGCAACAAAAAAGGTGAAATAAAAGTGAAAACAATCAACTATGGAGAACATCAACGGTGAACCACAGAGATGTGATCGCTCCATTTTTAACAGGTTATGAGAGAATGCTGATCCATTACTGTGCTTCAATTCAGTGGCTGTTTTTGGCTAATCTAGTGAAGTACTGACAAATCAGGAAACGTCCTATATATCCTTAAAGCTTCCCATCAAGCAGTTGGCCTTGCTCACAGGCGTCATTCAACCAGAGAGTTTAAAGGAAGAGGTACCTCTACGGTCAGGTCCACACAGAACTGACACTTTCTATAACACTGAGACATCGGGGTCAGGTTGGGATTCTGCCTAATGAAGACCTCCATCACAAACACATGTGCGATCAAGCCATACCACATCCACCGGTGCCTGACGTAAATCATATCTCTACCGCACGTGAAGCTTTAAAGCACACGGACACACATTTCGTTAGACAGGAAAGAGGTGATTTGAGAAAAGCTTATAAATGAGTGAATAGTGTAAAGCCAGCCACAGGGATGCGTACAGAGGTGACCACTCGAAAGGGACGGAGAAGAGAAAGCTGTCAGGAAACCCAGAGACGGAGTCTTCGTCGTACTGGAGCTCGTCGCCGGACGAATCCTCGGAGAGAAAGACGGTGTAGTGGCGAGTAGGACGGATAGAGCTACGGTGAGGAGAAGGAAGACAACAGGAGAGTCACAGCCTGTTACGTATCTGTGTTAATGAAGAGCATCAAAAAGGATCAGGAAGATTAGTAATTAGTAAAAGAGAACAGTTGAAGATCAGAAATCATATGAATTTCACGCTTCATTAGGATCAGTGTGATGCTGTTCATTCATTACACTCCATTTGAATGAGCCCAAAGGAAGCTGTGCAGTTAGTTGAAAGGGAAAGTAAACCACAATGGCACTGATTATTAACCATCTCCGTTATCTATCATGTTGTTGCTCCACATTTCAGACTCGCATATGTCTAATATGTGACAACATGTGATCTTGTGTTTAGGTTTACTCATCAGTGATCAGCCCGGACTTGCATGAAGCAACTAAATGTTTTCCTTGGAAATGCACTCAAACTCGTCTCGGTCAAAACAAAAAAAGAAAGTGGCAAAAAAATGATATTTTCCATTAAATGTTTCCATTTCCACCGACAAATGAATACAGGGAGCACTAGTTTAGAGTCAAATATTGGTCTGTGTCACTGTCAGTGAGCAGCAGCCTCCATGCCTCCAACATAAATATTATGAAATATGTTCCTATGATGTTATACTATCACCATTACTCCCTTCTTCAGTCTTTGGGACAGACAAATTGCTGACCTAAATCTATCAGAGCTTATAGAGAGGTTAAGCCCCGCCCCCTTCATTCAACCATGATTGAATCATTTTGATAAAGGTATATTAGTCAAAGCATACAGATATTTTTTTTTATCATAGAGAGCATTTTAGCATAGAGACAAACTGTTATTCAATATCAAACTTTGGAGACTTTTCTACTGTAATGTAAAATCTTTATGCTCAAATTAAGATTATTATTTGATTTGGTTGTGTAATTTATATACTTAAAGTATGACAAAAAGTACAGTCTTCAATATTATGCTATGTTTGTTCATGGTTTAAGACATTAAAAGCTGCTTTCAGCATGTTTAACTCACATTCAAGGACGTATTGCCTCTGTAACTACATCTGTGCTACATTTTAATGTTTTCGTGAGGCTAAATTTATCAGTAGCATTTAGTCACATGTAAGTCTTTGGTAAATGGTAAAAAACAATTGAATTGCCCTCCTGTGATGTTTACTAGTAGGCTGTTAGGACATGCAGTACCAAAAACGGCCACAAGAACCCCACCAATATCAGGATTTTAAAAAATCACTGCGACAAAATGAGGCAAAACACCCTCCCGATTTTTTAATATGATTTTAACAAGAATATGATCTTTCAAAAAAAGTAAGTTTGGACCTGATACGTGTTGTCAGTTTTTTGGAATATGACTCTGAAGTTGGGCAAAGATGTGTTTACTTCCATTTTTGAGCCTTAATATCTGTGAAACTAATCATCTGAGAGAAACCATATTTTGTAGAATGTTTAAGCTAATCCCAGAGATAGAGGCAGAAGTGATAGAAGTAAAAAATGGGAGCTCAGCCACTCTTCAAATGTACTACTTTATTTCAACAAGCCTCATTTTAAGTACCTACCATACTAGGTTATCATTGAGCTACACCCCTGATATTTCATGTCTGGAGGCTATTAGTAACAGATATACACTGTAGAAATTTTGAAGGCCACAGGTGAGATAGTTTTCCAGATAATGCTGTTTAAAAATGGCTTTTCAGAGTATGATGCCGAAAACCGTCTAAACTACCCTTCATTCAATGATGTTTCGTGAGAAAACTGTTGACAGTAGAGACCTAATATTTTGGATTTGTCCTATTAACAAGTGTGTCTTTGTACTTGAATTTTTTCAGGACATTCTGAGATGGTCAGGTGGGAAGATTTATAGAAATTTGATGAAATGACACGGAATGACCCTGGATGAAACACATCAGGTAAGATGATGTTACATTTGTAGCAAGCCAAGCTAACGGCCATGTTGGTTCACTGAGCCGCTTCACTCTAAACTAATGATGAAGACAAACTGAGACTCAGGATGTATAAATTATCTTTTAAATTGACGAACATCATAAGTGTAATTCATGGCTCAATTCATACAGGATCAGAAACTCTTTGTCTCTAACCGTTGACTTCCGTACTTATTTTTTTCAAAAACTAGGTCCCATGGGGACACCGGAAGGGGCGGGACATAGGCTCTCCATCATCCACATTTAACTGAAGACATGATTGTTATGAGTTAAAATGGGTTCTATGTTCATATTTTGTATTGTTTCATGTTAATAGAGCTTTATTCACCGTGTCCTAGTTGATAAAAGCACATGACAGAGACTGCTCCTCATATCACAGAGAACATAGCAGTGAAGCTGGTAAACACCGCTGAGTGCAACTGTACACTCACTCTGCAAGAGAGGGGATTTGAACCAGGAACCGGGACATTACTTCCAAATACTCTCCCTGAAGAACTCACTAGTTAACGACATCTATTAGGCTCAGAAGGAAAACTCTTCAACGCGTCATGAACAGTGGGATAACTGTACATAATGGAGGTTGGCTTACTGGTCAATGCTGCTTTCCAGACTCACATTGCTGCTTGGTCTCTTCAACAGCATTGGTGGCCGAGCCTGTGGAGGTGAAGCATGAACTGATTACTAGCATCAGCATCGTCACAGACTCCGATGGGAACATACCTTTAAACTGCAACGTTTGGAGACGTGGGAATGGGAATAATAAAAAAACACTGCCCACCTGTCCAAAATGCACAGTGATTGGCCTGTGGTCGTCCAAGGTTCGCAGCGGCCCCTCCCTCCTGACCGCACCGGTGGACGAGGTGAACGCTGCCGTGTTGTCATCGTCGATGACCGCCGACCCTGCTGTGGAGAAGCCGTTTTCTGCCTGCTCCTGCAGAGGGGACACACAGGGAGGTGGAGGTTGACATGGGAGAAAGGAGTGTTGGCAGTGCTGGGGGAGGGAGGCTGCACGCTGAGTACCAGTGTTAACAACAACAGTAAAGAATGATCCAGAATCAGCAGTGTGGCGCTACATACCTTCTGCTTAAGCCGGCTCTTGACTTCCTTGATACGCATTTTTGCATGGTCCTTAGCCTGTCACACAAACGAAGCCAGATCACTCCCATTCTCATTTTTACACACTGTTCATTTCATGATCTGTAACCAGAGACGTGCTTACAAACTTGTAAGCGGTCTTCATGGCCGGGTTTGCCTTCGTCTTGACTGTATTTAAGATAGCCCCGCCTCCTTTCTGTCAGAAATGTAGAAACAGCATTACACATTCCTGTACCACACTCACCAGCATCTGTAGTGCCGTTTCACAGCAAACACAAAGCACATGTTTGGCCAAAGAGTCACTTCATTCAGTGATCTCGTGATAAACAAACTTGGCGTGCAGCAGCCTTAATATAAGACTCATGCTGGACAGAAATCTGCTGTGGATGAATATCTGCAGCACATTTCAATTAAATCCAGCCAATAGTAGTAGACTGGTGATACGACATCATGGACCACGATGTTAGCGAGTGACAGTAAAATCAGGGGGAACATTCACAACCATAATGTTTGGGCATGTGTTGGATGTATCGATGGACAGACATACAGTGTGCAGTGACATCGCTAAACGACATGTAAACAACACAATGACCATGGTAAATGCACCAGACATGCAGTATGGTCTTTAGGGTCCAAGCATTCAGACAAGCTCACCTTCACAGTGAACAGCCACTGGTGGTAGTTCTTGTCACTACCTGCAGGGGGGGCAAAAAAGGTCAACAGTGAGTGGTGGGCATGCAGGGCCATTGCTAAAACAGTCTGAAGTGTTCACTCTTAGAAATAAGTGTTCTTCCTGAAAGGCTGAGGGCTCTACCCAGAACCATTTTCTTTTTTTTGAAGAAAGGGTTTTACCAAAGGTTCATTGTCAGACTAAAGGCTCCATTAAGAACAGTTTTCAACCAAAGAACAGTTAAAAGAAAGAGTCCTTCAAGAAATGTTGAAAACATGGCTGTTAAAAGATCCACCCTCCACGCCCACAAAAGCTGTGATTGTTGTGGGTTGTCCTCCACCACGGCAGCCCCGGCCCTTTCAGAGCTTCATTAGGGGCTCTGGGTGGGTTCTGGAAGGTAAAAGGGTTCTCAGTAGAACCCTGTGGGTGGGTTCTAGTGGGCAACCTTATTCTGTGTTCACACCAAATGTGAAGCGAATTTTGGCCTTGCAAAAATGATCAAGTTTGACTGCACGATCATTTGTTTCCATTTGTGGGCTCATTTGATTGTATTTGACCTCCATGTAGACACCAACCATGTTTCATCCACTAGAAACACAATATTGCCAGTGATATCTGTGGTGGACATGATGAAGTCAGGCCATGTGACCTGTGTGTTCCCAACAATAACAAATGTAAAGCCGGCTGTGTGAACCAATCAGGACAGAGACTTCTGACTTATAGCCAGCCATAGTGACAGAAGTTAAGAGACAAAACAGGAAATATCTCCTCCATGTTTGAGCGTCCCTCCTTTAAATGGAGAAGTGCTGGTGCGCTGTGCTTCCATGGCAACACACCTGGCTGGTAAAAGACACACCAACACATCACGACTGACTCACCTGCATATTCTCCCATGTCGATCTCCTCCTCGAAGACGTCACTGAAACCCTCTCCTGAGTTCAACAGGTCCAACCGGCCGTCAATGAACTGCAGGTAGAAACACAACATGGAAAAAGCCTTTTACAGTTTGTAAACAATGATGACGAGTGTGTCACGCACGGCAACGGATGTACAACACTGAAATAGCTTGTCAAGCTTTGTAAGAACATTAACCACCACAGATGGCGAAGGCAACCCACATAAATGTGACTTTCCAGATGCGTGTGCTTTAAAGGAAAATACATTAGCAATGGTCCGATATTTAGTGGCCACATATATATTTATACTTTAATTTGGTGGTGTGTAACGTGACACCAGCGAGACATTACAAGCATAGTCAACACGTTTAATAGCTTGCAGCCAAAACGACGCCACTGTTTGGGTTTTCTGTTTGTTAACTGGTGACTCTCGGCCGAATGCGTTCGTGGTAGGCTTGGGTGTTAAACAGTATAACCGTATGCCAGGGTGTTTAGAAATCCTGACTTTCAATCCCATCATAAATACAGAGGCTGCTCCTCCATCTATGATGCTGTTTTGATGCGATGTGTTGTAGTGACCAGCAGACGCCACCAGAGGTCAGCCTTGTAGCAGAAAGCTGAGCTCAGAAAGATGGCAAATCAGCGTTGTTTCAGAAAGATTCCAGTTTATAGTAGGTTTTATATATATCACAGGCGATCTCCGCTGGACACACAAACTAGTTTGTGTGTCCAGCGGAGATCGCCGCGGTGTGTCCTGTCTCAACAGCTCAATTGGTTAATAATAAACGGAAATGAACCTACAGAACAACAACAACCGTTGACATCACTAGCAACCACAAATGCATCACCAGTTAACACGGTCACTGGTTAAACTGCAACACCTGCTGCTGAAACGGTCGTGACTTAAGTCTCTGTTGGAATATCAATGATTATGATGATGATTATGAATGGATTCAATCACATTTTTAAAGCTTCTAACTGGTCTGGATGGCCGGGGCAAAACGCCACTTTGGATGCCAACATGCGCACGCAGATATCTTATGACGCCGGCTGTAAGAGGGTCTGGAACAGTAGGGGTGAAATAAAGATGTACCTGTTTGAAGAGCTGCAGCTGGATGGCATTCTGAAGGAACTGTCTCATGGCACTGGAACGATGGCTTGCAAAGGTTTCCTCATTAAACGTTATTGGCTCGCCCTAAAAATGCAGGAAAACACACTAACTGTCACAGTACTGTCCAACTTGAAGACAACATGCTACATTCAGTGGCCAGGAGCACAGAGGGAGGTAATACAGAGCAGGTTGGAGAGGAACAAGTCATTATTAAGAAGAGCTAAAATAATAAATACACATGGTTACAGCACAACGCAACAGTGTAAAAAGTGTGACTTTGATATGATACCCTGCCTAAATATCTCAATATGAATACAACAAAAATGTCAGGAAATGTAATGCAATAATAACATGGAACTTAAAATGTGTTTTCCAATTGATTAATTATGTGTAAAAATGTATTAATTTAAAATGTACATGGTACATGCAGTACTGTGATCTAAACTTGAGTTGATTTCTATGATCGTTGACTTGCAACCAGATATAACAATTTAATAAGACTTTTCTTTGTAAAGCAACGCCCCCACCACCCACCAGCATCAGGTCTGGTGGAGAGTGGTACTGCAGCTTGGGAGACGGAGAGGGGCCTTGACTGAAAGACGCTTTTTGGCCAATTTAAATCCAAAACTGTGATCTGAACCTCCTCCAGGGCTGATTGGGTGTACAGCGTAAGTTACCATGGTGACCTAACCAGGGAGCCACCTTGGTGACATCAAAAACTCGGACTTGAACTCAGCCTACCTCGCTTCCCACTAATCTAGCTCGGTAGTACACCTCTGTGGTCTTTGACCTTGTGAAAATGACACATGTGACCCAACCAAAGTGATCAAGTTGATCACTCACCACCATGTCTCTAGTCTACAACACGTACTGACCGGCTCAATCTGCAGGGCGTTTCTGTAGCTGCCGAACAGAGCTGCCTGACTCCTGAGGAAGGCTCGAGCTACACCGTCCCCGGTCGTCGTTGAGACCTTCCTCAAACGACCCTTCAGAGATGAGACCTGAGGGACACCAAGTCACAGGAATGACATCACACTTTTCTCTAAGTGAATACTTACATCCATATTCAAAACCACATAGTTGCTCACCACATCGTTGGGCAGGCTTTGGAGGTCATCGTAGGGCGTCTCCAGGGTGTTTGTGTCCACATTCAGGACCACCACATCATCCAGAGCCATTCCTCGGACTTTCTACAAGCAACAGGAGCAGACGCAACAGAAGAAGTCACTTTGCTTGTAAGATGGGTGAGACTGTACTATTTCAAACCACCAGGTGAAGAGGAAGGGCAGAAACAGTTCACGGCCATTCTTCTAGACACATACCTCCATCAGGCTGGAATGAACTCCGATGAGGTAGGGCATTGGGGCACTGAAAGAAAGAGCCAGTTTCAGACAACAATTATTCTCAATAATAACTAGGTTATTGAACTTGAACATCAGTGACGTCTATGTTTAAGTTCAAAGCTTAGGATAACTACAATAAATAATATTACTGTCATTGTAAGACAGTTCAGGTGTTAAAACATTTCAGAACTAACCACCTACAGCAGGCAACAGGAAATGGACTTTTGTACATTACATGTAAGACTGTTCACTACTGTGCAAGAGTTATTTCCCCCAGAAAATACTTTCTTAAAAGATCCAAACACAAAGCAAATTGTCACCTTGCATTACAAGACTTTGACCACGGGATGATTTGTGTTTATTAGCATCACTCGCACGTTGACACCATCAACGTTTCATCCATCACAGCTGAAACACTGCGACTACTGCTTTATACTGTTATACATGTGGTGAAGTCCCAGATACGCCAGGAAACCAAACAGCGTCCTGTCTGAGTTCATAACGTCATCCAGAGGTGCTCGGTGAATTACACCAAGCTGGATTCACTGTATCTACAAGACACACGTCTGCTGGTTTACTACAGCTGGAGGAACCCAAAATAAACTATTTTGTTGTGATTTATTTGCAACGAATGGATAAAAAAGGATGCTGATATAACTCAATAATAGTACATTTTTCTGAAGTCATGCAAACAACTTTAAAATGCTTGTTTTCTGAATGGAAACACCATCTCGACATAAATACGGCAGCAACCTGGCATATTTGTCTCATTTGCATCGCGCCACTCTTCGTCATTCATCTATTTGCATCTTTGTATTGACTTTAAATGCAATTGCACCGGCATAAGAGCTCCAGATGATTATAAACCTACCCTTAGAGCTGCTGGAATACTGTTAACGTGGAACATCTGCAGGAAGTTTTGAATTTTACTAGCTGTAGCTTATCTTAACAATGCACAAGAGGCATACATGGACAGGTAAACATGGAGGACGTGTTGAGTTTGTATTAACAGCCAACTAAAACAGGAAGACGCCTCTCTTAGTAAAACATGAAATAAACAAAGACCTGGATTTCTTTGCAGTTGATGTAAATGAAGGGCCACTATTTAAGAGTTACTGCGCTGCATTTTGTTACCTTAGTTTGAATATAAAACTAACATTATATTCAAAACATGCAGACAAAACATGGACTTTATCCACCGTGTGGATGACGCCGGCGTGCAATCACTCACCAGCAGTAGTCTAATAGATGTTGAGGCAGGACGGGAATGTAAACATGTTGCCAGTGCATTGGATATAACATGGCTGTCGACCCATGGACACAAGCTGTTAACTGTGGACAAAGACAAATATCAAACACACGACACAGAGTCACACCTCTGCTCTATGTGTGGCTATTTAAACAGTTTGTACAAATAGACAGGCTGCACTCATTATTACCACCTTCAAAGGGACCTGAATGAACAATTCTAACATGTTACCTCCATGGCTTTAATAACATTTGATCCAAATTTTGGAGGAGAGTTATTCAGGTTTGCAAATATTTTAGGAATAATGTATGACTTATAATGTATGTATTTTCCCTACAAAGCAGCATTCTTTGGATTTCAAACATCTGTGTCTTAAAGGTGTAATATAATAACGGAGATGATTGTCATGAACTAAGGTGCAGGAGGAGACCTCTTCATATCTTACTGATATATAAAAACCTTCATAGTAACAATAAAAGAACATGATAACACTGCTCACATTGACGAACACCTCCTTGGTTGCTTTGTTTTGCATGAGTACAATTTCCAATTCAGTGTTACAGTTGTACATTCAAGGTCAGGGGCAAAAACAACACCTCAGACACCATGACACCTCTGAATAACAATGTTCCATTCTGAAGGATCAAAATGACATTTTAAAGAAAACATTTGCTGAACTCTTTGAACAGAGACCAAAGAGGGCAGAGATGTAGACGAGAGAAGAAAGAGAAAGTGGACTCTACTTACAGTGCTTAGTTTGCTACAGCAGATGAGGATTCGACGTTCATAAAGCATACTAGCGTACAGATGAAGCATGTTATTGACATCTACTGCTACAAAGTACTCTGTTAGGTTTCTCTGCAAGGGTCAAACACAATAAGAGAAAAACATAGGAGAGTTAGTTGTGAGGGTAAAGACCAGTGGACTGTGATTCAATATGAATGGTATCAACTTCTTATCATTCACGTCATAATACTCAGGAGACACAAGCTATTCCAATTGAAAAGACAAGCAGCAATTTGTACCTCATAATTACAGCATAGTCGACCAAAAGTATGACGATTTCATTATTATCATTCATTAGACATTTTAGACCGCAGACATCATTTACACAAAGTCCTAATGGTTAGATCTTTCTAATCTTGTATTCAGTAGTTTGCGATGCGTACCACACAGGCTTTTTTCATTGAAGCCATCAATTACATTTTTTTTTTAAATGTTGCCAGGCAACCACTGAAATAGCTGGCTATTTCTCTGCATTCCTCGTCTAACAACGCAGGGTAAGAATGATGTTGGCTGACAGCTTAGTTGCTGAAACCTTAAGATTAGAAAGTCGTTTGGCCTCCAAACTGTTCAGACATGCTTAATAGAAACCACGTGGTCGCCAACACAGAAGGACCCCTCTCAATTACGCAAAAACGTGAACAACGGCGTGCACTTTTCTGCTCCGAGTTTAAGTTTTTACAACTCCAGGTGTTCAGGGCGCTCCTCAATACGCCTCGAGAGCTGAATGCCTTGAGTTGAAAAACACAAACACAGTGTACTCCCAGCATCCTTAGCATTATTTCTCATTGACTGGATACCCAGAGCTACTGTACATGAGTTGACCAACAGCTATGAGCATGATCTGAATAGGACACAGCTGGAGGCGAATTCATGCAGTACTCTTTTAAACTCTTCAGTTACCTTTTAGGTGGCGTGCTGTTTGTACTAACGTTAGCACTCATTGGGTGGTTGCCTAGCAAAAAAGTGAAAAAGGTAAACTGCAGAAAAAGCTCTGTCTGATCGGCAACAAAACAGCAGTGTGGTGCGCTTGGTGTTTCCACCTGTCTGATCAGGGCCTCAGCATATCCAGCAGCCGGAGTGAACTGCAGTCAGTGAAGCGGCCTGTAAGAGCTCGCTGCTGCAGAGTGCCGGGCGCTCGTTTATTCAAAGTTTGTTGATATTCAATGTGCTGCATGTCCAAATCGCACCAACTATAATAATAATAATATATTATGCAATATATATATGATATATTTGCCGTTTCTGTTTCATAATCTCCTGAAAAGATATATGCCAGATGTGTTCGGCTGTATTCAGTCAGACTTCATTTAACAGCCATGAACACACAGTAACTGTCTGACTTTAGATACACGTTTCTTCTTAATCTGGTAAGAATTCATTTTTAAGTATGCACCTCTTTCCATAAATAAGCCCCGACTACAGCTAATCATTCACACGGAGCGAACCAGAACGTTCCCTTGTTGAAACTCATTACTTGTGATTCCTCCATCAATAAAAAGCTCCTTGTGTTGATCTCCTAATCCTGGAGTGTTTCCTATCCCGTTGTGCGCCCTCACATCCCAGTGATAAGTCGCTCTGAGATGCGTCTATTGCCTCTGATTTATCTGACCTGTCGCTGCTCACAGATACAAATCAACGAGCCGGATCTAAGAGAGTTTAGAGGTTTGACTGAACACTCACATTCTCAGGTATGCTGGGGAGTTCCCTAATGTCAGGCACAGTGAAGAAGGAATGCTGGAGAAAAGAGAAAACAAAAGGGTCAGTGATAGTTTGAGAGGCTGTACCTCATTGACTGTAACTGTGTAATAAGCCTGATGGTGATGCATCATAACAGTGTTGGTAGTATTTATACTGCAGCTTCATATGTTAACATGGGGATTCAACTATTGGTGACATTCTTTTTCTTTGGGAGGAAAACAGATGGTTGAAGTGAAGTCAGACTCACCACACCGAGATGAACGGGGACGCCAGGCTCGGGGATGGGGAGCGTATGTAGTGACACAAGGAACTCTTGCCATTGGCTTTCCTGGAGATTCAAAACCCAATGGCAGTTTCAGAAACACGTGATCTCGGGCTTGAAACTAGTCAAATTCATTAGTTGGATTTCTAAGAAAATGTTACACAGATGTATTGTCACAGTTGCTTAGCGACAGGGTTACGTGAGGATCAACTTCTTGGAACACGTTACAGATAGAAAGTAACAAAGCCACTAGAGGAAACATTTAAGGTTAACGTCTATGAAGGGGTGGCCTGAGCTGTGCCCGTCTCCAGAAAAAACACCTGCCTGCTAAACAAAATGCCACAAAAGGTTAAGACTGTAACTAACTCCAGCACCGCCATTCAGAAACTACCAACTACTGATGTGGGTCTGGACAGCAGAGGGATTATGGAACCAGAGGAAGGAAGCAACGTCCCTGCTACACCAAGCAACACACCTCCATCTAACCAAAAACTGCACGCCTAGTACAAACAAGGTCATTTTACTGATGCTGGACGGTTTCTGTGGTCTCACAATACAGCAAAATGCAAATAATGCAAACAAAGAGCCTAATAATTAAATCAATATAGCTGCTATTGTAGGTTCCATAGCAACCACATCGTTATGTGCAGCAGCCCAGGACGGCCTGGAGCTATTGCTTTATTTTTATACAGATATAGATAAAGAAACTCTACATCTCTCTACACTCCATTTTGAGTGTAATTAATTTGCCAAAAAAAGAGATAAAACACACGTTATACAAAGATGAATTTGACTGATAGCATGATATTTTCAAAAAATGTTCCAAAGATGTAACATGAACAAATCTGGGCAATATATGAGCTCAAAAGCTAAATACTGATGAGAGCTGACATACAGCCAGACTTTCAGTGAAGAAATTGGCCAACAAATCCGTGACTGAAGCAGCGGGGTCTGAACACAACGTCCACATGAGAGGACTTACCTGGCCTTTGATGGTGTAATCTGCGAGGATATTAAGCAGTTTGTAGAAGACTTCAAACCACGGCAGGTAGCTGAAAGGACAGAAACAGTGTGTTGTACTGAAACAAGCTGAGCTTTACACTGTTTCTGAGAGTTTACAGAAATCATCCTGATTTGAAATTATTATTTAAACTGATCAAATGTTAATGATTTTATGTTCAATATTTAAAATAAAGCAAAGCAGAAGGGTTCATAGCTTGTCATCAGCATTTCCACCTCGACCCTCAATAGAGAGTGTGTCTGAAATCACTCCATCATTCACTCCTCCCTCCTCACTATCCATGGAGGACGATGTAGAGGACTATATAGAGGACTATGTAGAGGCCTACATTCAGGACTATGTGGAGGAAAATTGAAATGTTCCCGATCAACGACAGCTGATGGACCATCTATAATGAATATTGTGATATTTTTTGTTTGTTTTAAATACATATTGGTATTTATATATTGGTGCTAATGTGCTGTAATTTAACTTGCCCTGTTAAAAAAAAAAAAAAAAAGGATCCAACGTTTATTACTTGGGCGTTTATTGTGAAAAGTAAGAACCAAAGGAGTGGCATGGTACCCTGCTGTTGTCAATGTGAGGCAATAAGAGTATTTTCCCAAATCTAAAAATATACAAAAAGAATAAATACAAAGTACTTTGTTACCATTTGTGGTATGATGCTCTATTAACATAAAATAAAGTATTTTCATGGATTCATCTCTATCACTCTGCTCTCTCTATTCCCATCTGTCTGTCATTTTTCCATCAGTGCAATGCATGATGGTATCTAGTGCTCTGTTAGTTACCATTTGTTGTACCCTTAGTGATTTTTTCCCAAATAAGGTTCTATGGGGACCACCGGAAGGTGGGACTACTTCTACTATAGGACTACATATTGAGTACCTCCTGAAGCAATGAGCAAACAGTGACTGAACTCACCTGAGGATGCAGTAGCAGGTGTGGGCACCTGAGGAGAGGCGACAGAATCCAAATCTCTGTTTGCTCTCAATGTCAGTCAGCACAAATGTGAAGTTCTGGCCGACCTGGTTGACTGTCAGACTGCAGGGTGAGACGGGTTCAGACGGCAGAGAATTAGAATCCAAATATACCTTTAATCAGAAACTTCAAGTCCTGGGTGAATCAACCTGATTAAAAGTCACGTTGCAGTCTATAACCATGCCTGTCCAAAACTTCATCATGTTATGCTATTTGACATTTGTAGGAAATTGTTTCCACGTCCAGTTTGAACCCAGTGTAACTGACAGAGTTCAAAATGAGTCATCACAAATAATTATTTTATGTCTATTTAACACATATTTATTTAAGAGCTAAATGAACAATCAATCGATCAAGGATTCTAAAATTAAAAATGTATTTTTTTAAAGTACTGTAAGTGTGTGTGTGTGTGTGTGTGTGTGTGCGTGTATGTCTATATATGTGTGTGTGTGTATACCTGTCCATGCTGAAGGGGAAGCAGAACTTGGGAACAGTCTGAAGAGTTTCCTGTAGGTGCCAGAAGTCAGACAACAGTAAAGTAGTTTCATGGATCATCCAGCATTTGTAATAATAATGTTCCATTGTATTAAAGTGAAGCACATTGGAGGGCCTGATGGGAAGGATGTCAAGAGCAAAGCACGCATGGACAAAATAACCTAAGAAAATGGCATCGTTCATAAATAGCGTGGTAGTGAGAGTTAAGCTTTTGTACAAAGCATGAGAACAAGAAAAAACAAGGATTAACTGTGAGGAGGGTGAAACAGAAAAAAAGCAAAAGTAAGTATGTGTTCAAACCTGGTCTGTGTAGTCTTCAGGAAACTGTTTCCGCACCTCCGGCCCTGTTGGAAGGGACAGACATGAGACGACAGTGGAGAAGTGAACAGGTCCTGATGGAGCACGTTGCTTTGGACACAGTGATGTGAGTGTTCAGATAAAGATTTTTGGAATATGCGTCTCGTCGAGAAAAATAGATGAACACCAGACAAATCTTCATACTTCAGCTGTAGTTTTACTTTGCTGAGAGTTTGCCGTCTCGGCAGCAAAAAGAGGACTTATAACACAAGTTAGAGTCTTCCTCATACAAAAGTAATACTCTGAATATGTACGGCTGCATGTAACCTGGATGCGTGGGGTGTTGATAGTCACATATTTTGGACCACGTTGTGTTTCTCGGCATGAAATCTGAGTCTGTGCTGCTTTGACTTGAAGAAGGTTGAATACAAATACAAAATAAATAATAATAATCTAAAATAATATTATATGTCAATAGAGATGCATCGATAACCCAGTTGTAAAAGGACCAAAGTGAATGTGAGCGGGAGGCTAATCAACATGCAATCAAGATCAGGATGGAGGTTCCACATATAAAAATATCAGAGGAAGTCAGACAGAAGATTTATGTGTCTCAGAGGTGGATATGGCTTCTTCAAGACTGAACAGGAAATGATAAGAGGCACAAAACTCCAACCGCAAGAGATTCTTAGAAATGCAGCCGACAACCTCTCCTCACTACCAGGAAATTAGTCACATTATTGGAAATTAAAAATAACCTCAGAGAGACAAGACATTCATCATCAACATTTTATCATAGAACTATTATTTATCATTGAGGTCTGACCAGCAAGTGTCTACTGATGACTGCTTGTAACAGTTTGAATTTGTCTATGAATTCTAAGCAGTGATGTCAACTTATCCAATATGTCACATATAAATGTAATTCAATGAAAGCGCTTGTATTTGCTGCGGCCAGTTTGTATTTTGCTTCATTGTTGTCGTAATTCAACATCGTTAAAGGAAGCGTGGCGGCTGGATTAAGAGTAGCGGAACTGAATGTTTAACTGAAATTTGAGCTAGAAGGAGGATTTAAACGACGAGGTGAATTTTAACTAACTTTGACAAACATTTCCAGGTATGTTCTGTAACATTTATTGAATATGGTCAAAATGTAAACAAACAAACTTTCTTAAAAATAAAGCAACATTGGTAAACAATGATGTAGTAACACTGGTATGGTCCTTTAAGCCTGGATGTCTGTACTCATTGCTTCCTATCAGTGTGAAAGAGAAGATGCACGTGTAGTCCAGTTTTAGCTGTACCTCCAGCCTTCAGATACTCACCAGAGCCGGGCGTCCCTGGGTGGGCGACCTCCAGGTACACCTCGAACGTGGACTCAGGGCTCTCCCTGGAACGGAGAACCAAAACTCAGCATTGTGTTCTTTGCATGTTATGGACAACATGCAGACACAGTAAGCATATGTATCATGAATAGTAGTCTCAAACTTATAAAGGTTTATTTTAGAGTTCACTGATAGTAAACACACGCTGTACTCAACCTGTCAGTTTAATCTTGCTGACAACTGACAGAATACAGAGTAGTGTTTCATTTGTAAGTCATTTTTTACGTTTGATTTAACGTAAGGCTGGTTCTACTCACCAATCCACTTTATGAACAGCAAATCTGTGTTGAAATCAGCATGAGCTGCCGGAGGAGAGCTCAGTCCTCCTGACTGGCTAAATTACACCCGATGACATTAAAGGAGGTCGCATTGAGTTACATTATGATGCGTTCCGGTTCTAGTTAGTAACAAATAGTATTAGGTGAAAATTATAATGTTACTGTTTCTTCAAATGTAATCTTGTAAACTCAATTGCAGTGACTCAAGAAACTTGAATAATATCCAGTTATTTGAAGGAGATTTTGTTTTCACATTATTTCAAATGAATATAAACAGATATTTTAGAGGGAGCATGTGGACCATGGACCAGAAACACAACTCAGTGGTCTTTCAAATGACCTGACAATATGAACACAAATTGAACGGAGTTCTAGGCTTCAGCGATATCCGGTTTGTCATACCGTCATTCCTTCCTGATATTTCATCATGGAATACGGTATATGAAAGTCCATGTAGCTCTCAGAGCCAATTAAAGAGCAGTCTTGAAAGCAGACAATCGAGTATTGAAAACATTTCATTTCAGAATGGATGAGTGAGCTGATTGGCTCTTCTGATCAGCCTTTAGAGAGACCACCAATTTATCTATTCAGAATGAATATCAGCTGATTGTGAACAAATATCAGGCGATCGGTGGCTGTGCCCATCATCTTGTCCAAATGCAGCAATTAACTTCAGCAAAGCCAAGAGAAAATCAAATAAAAGACACAAAACATTAAAACTGGATGGATATAACCCTTTAAAATGCGGCAGCAAAGCTCAATGTGTCGGTGGAGCACCGGAGTAAAAGGAAAGTGCCCCTACGTCACATCAATTTGCGTAACAGATTTGAAGATACCAGTTGTACTATATACTACCTCTGTGTATATATATTTCAAACTGTGATATCTGAACCAATTGGTATGGTAACGGAGTATAGAAAACCAGACATCCAATAAATGTCAATGCAGTTTAATGCGTGTTTGAATTGTTATACAGTGTCTGCTATATAAAAATGCTATAGCAGAGGGTTTTTTCTGAAGTGAGCAAGTTGCATTCGTTTTATGTTTATTTGACAGACATTTGTAGCTACAGTAGTTACAGTGTCTGGCCTGCCGCTGTCCTTTCAGCACCACAGCTCTGCTCGGCTGTCCACGGCAGACTGACTGCTGTCAGATAAACATGGAGGGAAACAACGAGGCTGTTACTGCTTTAATTCAAATGCTCAAACACTAGTGGGTCCATCTAACCACAACCACCAGGAAGGAATGCAGGCTGAATTTGAGAAACCATTTATTTATTTATTTATTTATTTATCCAATGAATATGCTGGGGATTATAGATGGGCTATATTTCAATTCAATTTTATTTATTTATATGGCACCATTCATGCAGGTAAATGCAACACAAAGTGCCGTACAGAAAATACAAATTTAGAAAATAAGAACAAAACAACAACAACAATAAAAACAACAACAACAGAAAGAAAGACCCGACCCCCCACCCGGAACACACTCGCACACTCACACTAACATGCACGCAACTCGGCACACCACACACACACCCCCACGCACTGCATTGGCTAAAACTGTAGAGACATGGCTCGGCACTGAGACATCGGTGAGTGAAAGGCCATCCACACCATGAGGGACTCTGGTTCCCGTCAGTCGACGGTAAAAGAGATAAAATAATGTAAAATAGAACAAGATAGCAGTAATAAAATAAATAGCAAAAACTAGATAAAAAAGCTAAATAGCTAAATAGGATAGAATAAAATCAGTATAAACTACTAAATAAGCAATATATGGGATTTTATTGCGATAAAAAACACTCACAATAAGTTGATGATATGTAAATATCGTCACAAGCAATTTGAAGGGAGAGACCTTATGATTTATGATTACCTTATTTAAGATTTTTCACTTGTGTTTCACTGATAAACATGCGAGTCAATAAAACTATACGTTTCTTCACAAAATATGAGGTTAAGTTTGGTGCCATTTTACATTTTAGGCATATTTTGATAATTATTGGGATAATATTGTGAATTGTAACTATTTTAGCCAGGCTAATGGTGATACAAAATATTCATGTCTTCCCATGGGCAGGGCTGTAGTGGTAAATCAGAGGTGGGTAAACTATGAATTCTGTGATCAGATGGACCACGATGCTTTAAGGCAGACCTGGATATACCGCACGGCGTAGGCCTATATTTTGTACCATACCGGACCAGCATCATCAGTGTCAAAATTGTTGGTTATGATTATGATGATATTGTGGTTATTGTTGAATGTTGATTTTGTGAAAAGAAATGGGAGACTACCTGCAGTCTATTACCCGATGTTTCTATCCTATGCACGTGTGCTATGTGTGACCATTAGACTGTACCAAGGACATCACTGAGTGCTCTCTCATGCCTTCGCACAGTCACTACATACAATTCTGTTATTAAAAGCAATGTTGAAGAAGATTCCAGAATTAATAAATCTATTGTAGTTTAATTGTTTATTTAATAAAAATAAAACAGCTCAAAACATATCAGCAGGCCAAAAAAAAGATCAACCAACTGTGTCCTCATACAGAAAACAAAAAGGTCAGAGCAGGTCTGTTTAGAAAAACAAACTAAATAAATTGCACCTCTCTGGAAACCACAAATGGAATTACATTACAGAAAAATGCAAAACTTTAGGCTTTCACCCTCTCTTTCCTCCTCTTCTCTCTGTTTCTCTACATCTGTCACTTCATTCTCTGTTCCTCCTCTCTCCTTTCTCCACTGTCTGGTATACAATAGTGGTCACGTTACCATCACTGACTGAATGCGTCATCTTATGTGAACCAAAACAACATTAAAATAAAGTGAAGTATTGCTCTTTGGACTTCCTTTGTAATGGAGGCCTTGTGCTGGTATCTGTAGGAGGTGAGACACTGCAGGATGCTTCACAAATCACCTAATATCCATTTAACAGTCCATTCTACAAACCACACCAACATGTATCGAGCCACTGATCAATAGAGACAACCTGCCGCTTCCTGGTAGCTGCCACAGCCGGTGATTGGTCACAGACACGTACCATAACGCACCTGGAAAATGTATTCAGGAAGACTTAAACGGCATGTTAACATAAACGTGGATTAATTTATTTACAGTATAGCGTAAACGCTATTTGGAGGTGCGTAAACGCCATTTCCAAAATTCTAGAGGTGCGTAAACGGCGTTTAAGTGCATTTAGCCTCCACTACAGCCCTGCTCCTGGGGAATAATAAACAAAAAAAAGTTGCTGTTAAAGGATTTTAGAAATAGATTTTCTGTAATAATAACAACAATCAAATTATGATCATAATACTGTAATAATAATATAGTATTATATAATTTCACACTCCCATCTGTTGGGTGGTCTGTTAAAAACAGACAGCAAAGGGAGATAATATTTTACATGGGAGGAAATATCAGGCCGCAGAGCCTGCTGGATGTTATCTGATAGTTTGGTTTCTCTTTTACATTGTAATGTAAAAGATGTAGTTTGACCATTTTCTTTCTTGTGTGTTCACCTTGGTGCTGTTAGAACCCATTTACACTAATAGTTCAACACTTTGTCAAGATGCATGGACCAAGAATTCCTAATTTAATAATATTTTAATGATATATGATGTTAGCCTGAGCTGGGATCGGCTCCAGCCCCCCCACGACCCCGAATACAGGATAAGCGGTAGAAAATGGATGGATGGATGATGTTAGCCTGCTGAACTTCAAATATCCCAGGTTTTCTTTTCAGAAACTGGTCACCTTGATTAATGCACCATCAAAAACAACACACCCTGTCCTAGTTTACCAAAAGCTTAAGTTAGATTGGTGGTAGCCCTACAATATTTACATTAAAAAGAAAAAAAGATGCGTCTTTTATGTGACACAATACAAAATGTAAAATAATACAATGTTTTTTGGAGTTTAATAATGATTATCGATATAATATTGTGAGTGTAATTGTTTTGGCCGGGGAAGTGATGACACCCCGTCTACTTGTGATGATATTTACGATTAACACGTTAACGGAAATTCACCACAACCAATTTATTGGATCGCGATATAATCCGACATCGTCCCATCCCTAGTCGTGAAACTAGCATCCAGGTAAAGAAGAGGACCTGACAGCTCCCATGTTGACACTAGCTGTAGCCAACAGTAACACACTGAAACATCCTAGCTCAACGCTAAACACGTTTGTGGACGCTTCGTACCAGCATATATCACCGTGTGAATGAAGAGCAGCCCTCAAAACCTTAAGAGACGCTTCCAGCGCTTTGTTTTCCTGCTCCATTAAGAGCAACGGCACCAGTGTTTTTAGCCTGTGTCGCAACAAGTCAGGGCCTCGCAATGTTACTGTATCTTCTCCAATGACTCACTGTAACACAGCTAACACAGCAGCAAGCTGCTAATAGTGGCCGTTGGACCGGCGGGTACGCGTTCTTACTTGATTCGGGACCCCATTGTTGTTTCTCACCCCGCCGTCGGTGTCGACAGTGGATAGCGGTGCTCAGACGCGTCCGTCTGAGGGTGTTCTTATAGATGCTAACCTGTCACACAGAGCTGTACAACGCCATGGTCTGTCTACTACACACGCGTAGATCACGCTCCGGCTCGCGCTGCACTATGGGGCGTGTAGTCACGTTGTCGGAGCTTTGTAAGTCTGTAACACGGAGCACTCTGGTGCTGGAAACTACAGCTTCCACAATACGTGTTAAAGACAACGGTAGTTGTCACGTGATATGGACCGATTTGGTCGATAGTTTCCGTTATTTACTTCCCTCTAGCCTAAAACAGTTGTGAAGGAAATTGAAAGGATTATTCTTCTTTTTATTATTTCGCAAGTTCGACGGCCTTTTTGGGGGCCAAATCATATTCAGAAGTTGAAAAAAAAAAGTTCATGCACATGGGCTCTGGTGAAAAATTTGAGATTTTAAAGGTTTCATAGTGGGCCACAAAAAAGTGGCTCACTAGCGCCACCTAACGCGCCCCTAACGCCTTTTAGGCCACGCCCCTCATACCGTAACTCCGATTGACACGAAATTTGGTACACATATGCAGGCAATGTGCTCTACAAAATAATAAAGTATAAAATAATGCCCCTAAATATCAATACTGTATGAACATAATGTATGTATATAAAACACCGTATAGTATAGTAGTGTATCTGCTGTTGAGGCAGTATCATAGAATCTAGTACACATAAGTAAAGTTTGTTAAATACTTTATTAAATGTGTATCTGGGTTTTTTTATACGTCTCTTAAAGCACACCATAGGGTAGTTGCTTGTTTTGATAAGGTCTATATAAATAACCTCTTTTATTGTTGTTATTAGGGCCCGGGCGCGGGCTGCGAAGCCCTATTGTTGTTGTTTTTTTATTATTATTAATATTATTATTTGTATCCAGTAACTGTTTTAGGAGACTTAAAAATGCCATCCTGTCTTTTTGCTCCTCAATGTAAACTGGCATTGACATTACTGCTTCTTCCAAGTTTTTATCATTGTCAAAATTCCACTTTGATATTTTGGGATTCTTACCGGTTGCCTCCTCATACTCCTTCAGGGTCTTGAGTCTCCATCTTTGATTTGTTGAGCTCTGTTCCCTGCAGAAATACTCAGAGGTGTAGCAAATGGCAAATCTGTTTCAGCTCGTGGTATGTTGATGATCCAGTGATGAGGTTACAGCCGAAATACAGAAATGCCATGACACATCCCCCACATGTCGACGGCTTCAGATATGGAGTGGCCTAACATCCGTACCGTATCTGTATCCATGCGGTTGCATGATGGCCAGGCCGAAATCAATTAATTTCACCCTGAAAGGCTTTTCCCCTTGGTCCTCCATGTCTTTGAGGATCTTGATGGCTGTAGTCTCGGCTGTTTTTAAGTTGACACACCTTGCAACTTTGCCAAAGCATCCTTCTCCAATGAAGTCCATTACGAGGTAGTTTACAGATTCACTGGAGATTATCTGATGGTTTTGATTAGGGTTGGTTTTCATGTCTTCTTTATCGTGATCCATTATAATAAACAGTTTGGCGTGTAGGGCATGACAATACATTTGCTTTACTGATGTTTCCTTACTCTATCGCTCGTCTTCAATCTTGTCTAGGCGGTTGAGCTGCTTCTGATGAGCTTCCTTGTGGTTCTCCAGCTGCTCCTCAAACATTTTCTGGAGGATGGAGACACAAACAAACAAAAAAATCACTCTACAGACACACAATCATTCAAATCGCAGTCCCCAACGGTTTACAGATTGTTTGTCTGATTGTTTTCAGATGCACCTCTCCTAACCTCGTCTCCATCCAGTCCTTGAGTCTTTTCTCTGAGAACATACAAAGACTGTAGACCTGATGGGGTCAGCTATGAGGTCAGAGGGGAACGAGCCCTAACTCCACAATTTAAAAATGCATCCAAACTGCCAAGGGACGCCCAGTCACTTCTGACACACTTGGTCTAATATTACGTGTTAAATGGGGGCTCAGCACAATTACCACAGTCAAAGTTCCATAGAACAATATCATTCAATCAAAATAGTTATTTTTATAGGTATGCTTAAAGAGTACGGCTTGGCTCTTGATAGCTTTGAGGCGTGCAATAGCTGTGGTTGAGGGGGTAAAGAATTATAACAGAATCCTTAAGGTCTGATCACATCTGATGCACATCTGAAAGAAAGAGATGCTTTGAAGGTGGTGTATAGTTGTTTCAGTGAGATTATTCTTTTTTGCTATACTTTGATTATGCAAATAAAACAAACGTGTCTGTCTGGATGGTCCCAACTTCAAATTTGCTAGCCCTCTTATCTGATCCGTTAGAATGTGTCTCAGGATGGTCAGTGTAAGAGCCAATCAGCACTCGGCATAAATATGAACCAATCTTTGGTGCCTCAGATGCTACCCGGAAGCACATACAGACACACACACACACACACACAAAGACACACTTACCACAGTCACACCGCTATGTGTGCTATGTGTACACATAAACTGCTGCGTGTAATTCCAATGCATTGGTCGCTGAAGTGAATAAACAATAAACTTTGAGTTGGTCGGTTTGTTGCAAACCAATGACTTTTGGACTATATGTCGGAGTGCGTTGCAGACATGGACAAAACATCAGTTATGAGCACACTATCTGCTGGTAAAGCGGATTTTATGGTCAGCAGTGGTGAAACACAAAAACTACAAGCTGGTAGAAAATCAAAATAGCAAAATAAGAAGAAAAAAGACACACGGTTCTTTTATAAATGTAATATGTTAATGTTCTTGTGATGACTATGATCAAAGTGCCATCTGATTTAAATAGCAGTCCTTCATTTGCACTGTTTTGTTGTTTTCACAAACAATTCATGACTGTTTCATCAGATCTTTCCTGAACAGGTGTAAAACCATAGTCCCTGTTTCCGTTTCCCACACATGAGAAGCAGTCCGGCCCTTCGAGCCCTCCCAGTGTACCTGAAGGAGGAGGAGGAGGAGGAGGAGTCCTTCAAGACTTACAACTTACGTACTTGGTTCCCTCACAGAAAAGTCGATATTACAGTTAGTAATTACAACATTAGGGATTGTATAGGAAATCAACTTGAATGCCACTTCCACAATTTTAGAGATTCAAATAGATTGAAGGATATGTTTTTAATTTATTTTCTAACCTCTGTTTTAAAAAAAATGCATATCTTTTTTAGGAGGCAAGGCAAGTTTTTTTGGCCATGTTGTTACTTTTATAGTAAAAGTATTTGCTTTTGATTGAGTTAGCTTTGACTTTTTTTAAGTATATATACATATTCTATTTTATATATATACGTATATTTATTTGATTTAGATTCACTCCTTTTATAAGTCCTTATTTCATTATTTAAGTTCTGTTTATACTAAAATAATTACAGTGCAGGCAGTATAGGAAAGTTTGTTCAGCTGTATTTTTCACCACTCTCTGTTTTCGAGAGAGGTGTATTTTTAGATTGTGATCCTTAATCCCCCCCCCCCCCCCCCCCTCTGAGCGTATCATTCTCCCCTTGCAGCCTCCCACCTCCCTCTTATTTTACGAAAATAGTTCACTGAAATGTGTTTCTGAAAACATTTTAGCCATGAGGACTCGATGGCTAGTATTGGATCAATTTTGGCTCAATTGACAAATTGTTCAAATCGTAGACCAGAGCTTTAATCTTTACTGACAGAAACTTTTTCACCACATTCTTCTACCACATTATCGTGATCTGACTTATCTGATCGTCGTCTGACTTATCAGTTTCCTTTTCAAAGTAATTAGTGAACTATATTATCAAGAGGATTTTTGAATGAAAATACTGTTGAAGACAAGACACAGATGGATTCTGGGTGGGGTTTGGGCATGCTTAAGGCTCGTGGTGGGAGCCGTACCGCATGGAAATTGGAGTGGAACATAGGCAGGCCTGCAAACTTCTCGCTTTTTGGCAACAATCGCCGTTTTCTTGGCTGATTAGGTCATTCACGTGAATCGCATAGAACCGGAGAGTTTTTTTAGGGGGGGTGCATGCGTGCTGTGTAGGCCAGCTATTCAATTGGCGGCCCCCGGGCCGGATATTTACATTAAACATTAAAACATGCTGGCCGTATAGTGGCCGATATGAGCTGCCCTCTCTCATCTCTGCGCAGCAGTGTAGTCTCACTTTCTACTTTGAAAAGACGGAAAGTTGACACTGTATTTTGATAAGCTGTTGCACTTTTCAGACTCTGGTGTGAGCGGAACCATATAATAAAAATGGCGCTGTGTGTCTCTGTCCAAAATCCGCTGCGCTCGCGCTGCCTGCTCGCACAGATCCGCTTGTGCTCACATGCGCTGATGCAGGTCGAGTGAAACCTATAACTTATATTTTACTTGATAAAATAAGACATTATGCACTCATATGTCGTTGAAGTGTACAGTATCTGTAGCTATTAATGTGATGTTCATCATTTTCAAGCCATATTTTTCCGGCCCCTCATTTTGGACTTCCTTTAGCGCGGGGGGGGGGATATTCATTTTTTTACTAAATGAACATCATGCTGTATTGGAGACTTTAACCTAGAGATTGAGACCATAAACTCATGTTTTACAATGATTACTGAGGTAATACATTTAGTGAGAAGAAGGGTAATTTTCTCATAGACTTCCATGCTATCAGACTTTGCAACCGGAGGAGTCGCCTCCTGATGGCCAGTAGAGAGACTGCAAGTTCAAGATCCCTTCAGCCTTGGCTTCACTTTTCAGAACTGGAAGTCACAGCCAGGACTGAGTAAATACGTTCTTCATCTGATGGTACTATACTGTCAATCTAGACATGCCAAAATGTTTATTTGAGGTGACAGTCCAAAATAGGAGAACAAAAAGTCAAAGAATCTCCTGTAAGATGAGCGCTACTTGCATGAAGGCTATGTGTTTCTCATACTTTCTGTCACGTGTGTAAATACACTGTATCATATATCTTAAAACAATGGCCTCATCCCACATGCGAGGGGGCTGAGTGAAGGGGAGAGGGAGCTGTGACGTTTGACCTACTTTTCAACATACTCTCACAACAACAACCTAACCACCACCACTTTACCACCGAGGTTGTCTTTAAACATCCATGTATCCCTCCTCTCGTTCAGTCAACTTGTTAGCAGCAGTTTCGGTCGAGCAGCCTGCGTGGCAGCAGCAGCGGCGGCGGCGGCGGCGGGAGCGGCGCTAGCGGGGCGGCGGGAGCGGCGCTAGCGGGGCGGCGGGAGCGGCGCTAGCGGCGGCGGCGGCGGCGGGAGCGGTGCTAGCGGCGGCGGCGGCGCTAACCGCAGAGAGAGAGAGAGAGAGAGAGAGAGAGAGAGAGAGAGAGAGAGAGAGAGAGAGAGAGAGAGAGAAGGGGGGTCTGTCTGTCGGCGAGGCGAATTGCACAACAACGCGGACCAATGTGACTTGTAGAAACAGAAGTAAGCGGGACAGTATCGACTCCTCTTCAGGTAAGACTCGTTTCCAGTGTTACTGTCTCCAATCATACGTAACGCGTTTAGAAACAGGTTGTGCGCGAGCTAACATTGTTGACATTTACTCGCGCGGTTGTGTCGCATTAAAAACACCTCGCCGACGTGCCGGTCTGTTTACTCACTTTGGATAAGCTGCAAAATGTAGCTAACAGGCACGTTTAGCCTCCAGCTCTGAGCGACCATATGGAAATGATATTTGCCCGTTGCGCAGGACGGAAACGAGGCTGCATTGATTCCTGCTATCTGGTTTCAACAAAGAGCTGTAACGGTTTCTGTTTCAGGTCAAAACTAAAAAAAAAAAAACAGTTGAGACTGAATTTGAATTAAAATTTCACTTGGTCACATTTTTTTCATCTACACGTGGGCGCTGCCAAGTCAGTGCAACTTAGTGAGTGAAGTTATGATGGTGGCATGCCACAATAGTCCTGTGAAAGTGAAGATCAGAAAGGATAATTAAATAGTGTATAAATAAAATGTAAGCATATGAAATAGCAATATAGATGTCATAGCAACATTATGTGAGTCTGTCACGTCTCTACATTAGGCATGGGATGATATGATTATTTCATAGACCTGGACCTGCATTTCTATAGTGTTTTAGTTCAACCACATTTAGAGAGCAAGTATAGCTCGTGCTTGGTTATTGCCAGGCGTAACCTCCAGTTATGAAAAGTGAAGCCAAATGCTGAGGTGCCCTAAACTTGCATTTTCTCATCGACCACCTGGGGGCAACTCCTCTTGTTGAAAAAGGAAGTCTGATTGCATGGCAGTCTCTGAGAAAATGACCCTACTTCTCTCTTGATTTATTATCTCAGTAAACACTGTAAACATGAGTTTATGGTCTCTTTATGGTCAAATACACCATAAAGCAGGAGATGCTTTAGGGCGTGGCTACCTTGTGATTGACAGGTTGCTACCAACGCAAGTGACTGACTTCAACACTGACTTCAACATTTAGCTGTAAAGTTGACCTTGAATTATGAAGCTAACCTTGTTCAGCTTCACACCAGAATCCAGATGGATCCAGATCCAGTAAAGGTCAGATCCACCCGTCGCTCCTCCGCAGTCCAAATATGGTCACTTCTATTCAATGATAGCAAAAATCCACTTCTGATATACAGTCTATGCTTATTGCACATTTTCATCACATAGACTCAGCCGGTTAACATGATGCACTTTACATGCAGTGTGAAAGCAGGGGGGGGCTGGAGTTATGAGGATGCCTTGAAGGGGCTAAAATTACTCGCGTGTGAGCTGTGACAGGGAGCTAGTCTTGTGTGTGACTGGCAGGTCTGGATTGTATCCACCCAGCAGGAAGCCATGTCTTCACACGTCCTCATTGAATATCTTTAAATTCTGCAGCACTGGTGTCATCTGTCCCAATGACCAAGATGATCATCTAATACTAACCCCATGTTACCTTAAATTGTTTAAGAAAAACATTTGAATATTTTGTTCAGATGAGCAGTAGTCCAATAATTTCCTGTGCAGGAAGGGTTGTAATGTACTATATATTACTCTGCATTCCACAATAAATAGTGGCTACAATAGAAATAAAAACTATTACAGTCCATTACACATTAAGTCAAGACAAGGTGTCGTTGAAAGATAAAACTGATCTGAAAGCATCTGATCGGAAGTTGAGGGACCAAAAGATGACTAATGAAAGTATTTTGGTGTGGAGAAGAAGGAACTTAGTTGTGTTTGAGTGTACTGTACTTGAAGAGGAGGCTCTCCAGTAGAATCCAATTAGACAACTCTGTAGAGCAAAAAAGTTGGGACTGTTGATCAGTCGCTTATGTTCAGTAAAACTTATTTTGAAATTTAGAGAGTTGATGATACTCTACAATTGAATGCAATTTCATGTGATAACCAATCTGATAATTGAACATCTGCCATTGTGTTACCATAGAAAGTAGGGTTGCACACTTAATGGAATATAAATGAAATTAACATGATCAACTGTGACAGTTAAAATGCCTCCTCCGCTCATAGAAAACGCTGCTACATATCAAGCGTCTCCAAAACAAACAGCTACCAGGGGTGACCACGACGCTTTGACTTCACTTTCTTGAATGCATTGAATTCAGGTGAAGAAGAGTGTTATGCAGGAATAACGTGAAAGTGACTTAATTGTGAGTACAAGGTTTTACATGTGAACTGGGCTATTGCACCTCTACATTTCCCTATGGTGGTGGTAAACATCACATGGATCGATGTTCAACCCCCTGCAACTGTCACCCTAACCACCAAACAGTCACATTTAGTTTGAGTTTGAATTGATGGATGCTAGGCTTTGCTAACATTGTAGCTGCTCCATCAACTATTTAAAAAGTATCACAGACAGTCTCTGGTTTCTCCACATAGTCTGGTCTGGTCTCTGGCTACTATCTAGACCTCTGGGGGACCACAGATGTTAGGACAAAAGGAGGCGAATCACACACACAAAATTCGACACACAACATACAATTTTGCATATTCGCCTCATTAGTGCCATCAGTGCCACCTGTTGCCCAGCTACGCACGTCTTCGCGTTGACTTTGTATGCAATAGTGATGCGTGAAAAATTTGCTTCATGTGTGGTGTGAACACAGCATACACAAGTGTTTCCCAAACTTTTATTCTGGGGACCTACTTTTTAAAAATGCCAAACATTGCAGGCTGATTCACGATAGGATGTGTCTATTAATGGAGAGAACAGCAAACTTCTACATAAATGAAGGGTCCTGACCATTTTCACTGCCAGCTCTGCATCACCTCATTTTACATTGACTTGGTAATGCACAACTTCGTTTTATGCATGTGTTATTGAAAATATACGCCAGTATTAAATACTTAATACTTCATAAATGAGAGGGAGTTATGAGTCCTTTCATCAATTAAACAAACAGAATATATGCCAGCTTTCAAATTAGATTCAGTGTTAAAAGTAGGCTGCAATTATCAGAGCAACACCGACATTCAGGCTCCTGGCTCAAAGGTGAACTTCACACACAAATGTTGAAAAAAGACTGGAAGAAATTCTGCTCATTTATTCGGCGACCAAAAATAAGCTCCTGCATCCCACCTGTGGGACCGGACCTAGTCTTTGGGAACAACCCCTCTTTAAGTAGTTTATGATTAGCCAACAACATACACCTGAGATACTTTCTCTTTTCTATCCCTGTGCATTCTTCGCTAATGTAGCAAGCACGCTAACAGCTAACTCACCGGGACATCAAATGTTTGCAGCTGCAAACATCTCTGGGCGAAGTCCCAGCTCCTTGATCAACTCTTGTTGTTCAGTGTTAAAGTTCAACTCGCACACTTAATCGAACTCTGACTTTGGTGTAACTCCAGAACTCCTACGGGACCGAAGCCCAGACGAAGGGAGAGAAATCATGTGAGAGGAGAGAGATTCACGTCTACGGCCTGTGACACACATTCCAAATGTGTCCCGGTTTATTTTAGGGATGCACGTCTAACTTTTTCAGCCCTGATACTGATAATGGTATGTTCCTAGAATGTGTTATTGTAAAACAAAATGTAGCAATTAAATACACAAATACAAATATGTTGAATTGTAATTTATTATCCCTATAATATTTGGTACTCCAGCAACAAAATTAACAGTAATTACAATTGAAGGTTAAACCAGACACACATTTCCAGTTGGTCACACCAGCACATGATTTGGTTGCAACCTTTTTTGTTTCAGCATTGTATTAGTGTTGGACGTACTCCAGTCCTCTTAATAAATTACAACTTTGATGCTGCATTCTGTTCTTCTACCTTTCAGAGGGAACTATGTACTGGTTGGACTGACTTGTGGTGGCAGACAGACTGTGGTTTGATGAAGACGCTGCTCTGTCACGATCAGAGAAAGGTCTAGAACGGATGGGAAGGCAAACTTTGCAGACAGGGCAAACCACATATGACTGTTACTTGTTTGGCTGTTCAGTGATGCCACAGAAGCAGCTGACATCATGGGATGCCCTGGAGAATTCAAAGTATTCAGTGAATGAGATTGGGAAATGGAGACTGGCCATCAGGCTGTTGAAATATCTTTTGAGAGCAGAAATAAGGATTGGAGGACTTTATTGGATAAAAAACACTCACAATAAGTTGATGGTGGTGAATTTCAATTACCAGGATATATGTAAATATCATCATGAGTGACTTGACAAAGCTGTAGCTGGCTATGGTAGTGAAAATACAGCCTAAAATATTTTTTATGTATATATCCTTATGTATATATCCTTTTATATACTAACCCTAACAAACCATTGGATTCATTATTGGATTGTTTTTCACTGTGTGGTAGAGCAGTTTTCATTAAAGTAGCAAATCAATTCTGACATTTGAGATAGTTTTATCATGGCAAATTCATCTGTGTCCCTTTTTGAATTGTGATTCTATTAAGATATTTTTTACATGACTGTCGGTCATGCCAATAAGGAAGTGAACCTTTGCTTCGACAGAGGAAACGAGGGACTAAGTTTAGTTCCTGTACAATAAGTCTAGCTGTAAAACAAGTCCCTGCTCCAGGGATCGTGCTTTCTGATGGTTCAGGAACATTTCGGGCGGAGGGTTCAGCCCCGTCCATCGTTGATTGGTCAAACACACTGTCAACTACAACCTCATTCAAAAAACAAGGAAGGACTCCGGTATTGACATTTGATGATGTTGAGGCTTATTAATGTTAAAACAGTGTCTGGTTTTGTTTTTTGTTGGCTTCAAGACTACTTTAAAAAAACAAAACCAGACATTGTTTTAACATTAATAAGCCACAACATCATCAAATGTCAATACCGGAGTCCTTCCTTGTTTTGTGAATGAGGTTGTAGGTTGTAGTTGACAGTGTGTTTGAGTAGTACAAGTGAGTAGTGCAAGTGAACAGAGACGGAGATAGAGGTGGACAGTAACAAGTGCAAACTTAACTCACACATTTTTTACGCAACAAATGTGTTAAGACAGTGTTTTTTTTTGTGAACCTCATCCTTTTTAGTGAAAAACAAATAATCAAACAATAAAAAAGGTAAGGACTCATAAGGACTCCCTGTCTAGAAAAATGAGAAATACACTTTAAAACATGAGTGTGAGTCTGTTTTTTAAATTACATGATACTTATATTTTTTAAAGTAATTTGTGACGATATTCACTGATTATGGAAATTCACCATGATCAACCCTCGTCTAAATTGCCTCTTCATGGTTCTTCAGATGTGGTGGAAACACAAACACCAATGTGCTAAAGGGATTTTTAGTTCCCAGTTACATTTTTTTGTTTGCTCATATGCCATTTATTAGCTTTCTCAAACAGAACTTGTGTTGTGTAGTGAGGGGACGATAAGACTTTTTTTAATTTAATCTTTTATCTGTCTTTTTTTTTAAGGATGCTCACAATAAGTTGATCGTGCTGAATTTTAGTTATCAGGGAAATCGTGAATAATCGTCACTTGTTGTTCGCTAGCAAAGGAGGAAGTGAGTGAAAAAAAAAAAGAAATCGCCACGGTGCGTCCTGTCTGAACAGCTCAACTGTTGAATATACACTTTATTGCCAAAAGTATTCATTCACCCATCCAAATAATTGAAATCAGTTGTTCCAATCACTTCCATGGCCACGGGTGTATAAAAGCAAGCACCTCGGCATGCAGCCTGTTTTTCAGGAGCTGGGCTTGGCCCCTTAGTTCCAGTGAAAGGAACTCTGAATGCTTCAGCGTACCAAGAGATGTTGGACAATTCCATGCTCCCAACTTTATGGTCAAGATGTGGGGAGGGAGGGAATATGAAATTATCAGTAGCATAACAGTCATGAATGTAGTAGTGCAGTGTTATGGTGGGCAGCCATATACCGTCATGTACTGGATACCCTGGTATAATGTCAGGAAGGTATAAAGGTATGAAAATCAGATCGTGATCAGTCCAGTGTGTAAAACAGCCAGACTGTTTGTCTGTTGAGTGGATAGTGACAGAAAGAGTCCTGACAAAGCAGAGTAGAGAGCATTCTTTTTATTTAGGAGGCAGGAAGCTATAAAACATCCACTCTGTTTTGTCTGGTGGGTGGATAATGGGTGTGTGTGTGTGTGTGTGTGTGTGTGTGTGTGTGTGTGTGTGTGTGTGTGTGTGTGTGTGTGTGTGTGTGTGTGTGTGTGTGTGTAATAACATTTACCTGGGTGGCATAACACTGTACTTTATTGTGCATATTGTATTACTGTTAGCTGTCTGTGATGCATATTTTTGTTGCAACATCTTTGCATCGACTTTGCATAGTTTCCCCGTAAAATGTCTGCTTGAAGTTGCTTTGACGTACTGGAATGTTGTTTGTGGGTGTTATCTCTCCAACTGAGGTGGACTCGTGACTAGTCATCTACTGCAGGGGGGCTGAAGTCTATCCCAGCATGCTTTGGGCAGGAGGCACCCTATCAGTCTTTCACACCCATATGCACGAACATATTCCCACTCACAATCAAAGTTCATAAAATTAGTAGTTTTGGTCCGAACCTTCGTAATGTGAAGAATCTCCCTCCTAATATCTCTTTGGACATTTCTGGAGCATTCTTGCGTGGCTCAGAGCAGGTTTTCATTGTGTCAGGAAGAGGAAACAGCTGTGTAGGTTCATGTTGACACAGTGGCTCAAATTAGGGGCAATAGCACAGGGTGAACAGAAATGAAATGTCATAAAGAAAGCACCTCTCAAGGTCAGGTTTCAGTCTTTATTTTTTCCTGGTATTATTCTGGTCACGCCTGGCATTAACACGTTTTGGGCGATCTGATCACAAGTGCACAGCTCAGAGTAATTCACACCTGACATGAGAATGCTTCTCTACCATAGACTGTATAGGAAGGGGATGTAGTCGACTACAGTTTTGAAGCCTTGAGTTCAGCATTTTCTGTCACCATATTGGATTTTGGCCATCCTCATCTTGGAATTTTTGTAAGCAGTGAAGGAAGTGACCATATTTGGACTGTGGAGGAGCGACGGGTGGATCTGACAAACACAAGCCGCAGAGCAGCACCCTTACTGGATCTGGATCCACTGTGATTCTGGTGTGAAGATTTTAACAAAATAATTCAAGGTCAACTTTACAGTTTTAAATTAATCTTAATAGCTAATTTAATTGGTAGCTAGGTCACGGTAGCAATGCTGTGCAGGAATGTCGCCGCCCTATAGCATCCCCTGCTTTATGGTCTATTTGACTCAAAATGGACCATAATTGACTAAATGAACATCATGTTGTATTGAAGATGATTTGAGACTTGAGATTGAGACCTTAAGCTCATGTTTACTGTGATAATTAATATTAAATATTATTAATCAGGCACCTTTTGGGGCAAAATAATTGTTATTTATATCTGGAAATGAAAAAAAGCCAATGGAATAATTGCTAAACTAGTTTAGATTAATCAGCTGAAAAAGCTCCGTCCTTTTATAATAAAATGGCGCTCTCCACTCTGTCCAAAATCCGCTCCGCTTACATGCTCTGAAATACAGTATACAACAGAAGTGAGTACACTCTTGTGCAATATCACTGTCAATATCATGTAAAATGTTTCAAAATGGTATCACTTCTCATTAATTGCATCATTTTTAAGTTGACAAGTACAGTATTTCCTTTTATGAACAATCAAAAACTACTGTAGAAAGACTATATTGAAAATACAGGCCTCAATTAAGTAATTCAATGCAACATAAGTGAATACACCTGTGATCACTGACACATACGTTAGAAATGTGATCACTGAAATAAAATTGAGTAAACCTGTGATTACCAATTAGCCTAATTGCATGAACATGGTTATACAATGACCTGTGAACACCAGAACATTCTCAATTTTGGACTTATGAGCTGTATATCTGCATGACTGCATCATGGCTCCAGGACAGTGCGAAGGACATTGCATAACATCAACCAGGAAGAAAACCCTTGCTTGCTCTTCGGCACAAAACTGCAAGATGAAACTTTGCTAAAGAACATAAAAAGAAGAAAAATTGGGGAGCACATTCTTGGGTCAGATGAGACCAAGATAAATGTGTTCAGCTCAGATGGAGTCCAGCATGTTTGGCGTGAACCTGACCAGGACAGTGAATGCATCGTCCTGACCATGAAGCACGGAGGTGGTAGTGTGATGATGTATGAGTGCAAAAGGTGTTGGGGAGATGACATTTATAGATGGCAGCATGAATGCATGTGGATATGCCAAAATAATGGCTGACAAGATGACTCCCAGTCTCCAGAAGCTCAGCAGAAGAGGAATATAACAATATAATGATCTAAAGCACAGTGCCAAAATCACGCAAGAGTTTCTAAAGAAGGAAAAATTGAAATCTATGACCTGGCCAAGTATGTCACCTGACTTGAATCCAATAGAACACCTTGGTCGTCATGGACATGACATTCAACTAAGATCATCCCCTGCTATCGAGCCGATTTATGACAAAATACTGTTGACGACTGTGCAAGACACTGAAGGATTCTTGGTCGGGCTTGGGCATGCTTCATGTTGTGAGCGGTATCGGAGCAGAACTGGACTTGGGCGTAGTGCGCTCTGTCCACAAAGCCGCTCTGATTACTAGAAATATGTGCAACGTTAAGTTAAATTACAGTCATGTTCTCTTGTGATGACTCTGAGACGGCGCTTGTGATGACTCTGAGGCGGCGCTTGTGATAACTCTTGAGACGGTGCTTCTTGGAAACAACGTAAAGCCATGCGTGTGGTGTATTATGACGTGATGACCTATGTACAAGAGGAAATCGGGCCTAGGCCCGGTTGGACTTGGAGCAGTGTGAGTGCAAACCAGCGGGGGACAGAGGAGGGGGGACAATCGTGCCTCGGCATGGTACAGATCAACTGGCCCCAGTGTGAGTGCACCCTCATTCTCACTACAACAAGTTTGGTTTTTAATGAATTGTACAACAATAACAAAAAGTCCACAAAATCCTGGAGGGACTTTTGAACCCTGTTCTAAAATATATTCGAGTTCGAATTGGCAAGAAATCATAAATCTGAGGCATTTGTTCACAGCAGAGTTGGTTTCTTTGGGCGGGTGAGTCAGACAGCCCATGCCGAGAGATCTTCTAGCCTTGAATGCCAACAACAGCACAGTCCTCATTAACAGCAGCTTGACATGTATATGTAGCACGGATCCGTCCCTGGGGTGTAACTGAAGTCACGGCATGAGGCATTGCTAACATTTTAATGGTTAGTTGAGCTGAGTAGGTTAAGGTGTGCACAAGTTCGCACATGTACACTCAGCTAAATACTTAAAGGGGGGAGGGAGGGTTAGGACACGGAGCCAGTTTCAACATGACCTACCTTAGATATTTTAGTAGCTATTTGTGGTCAAAAGAAGCTATAAATACTTCAGTACTTGAGGTTTCTACAGGGAATGTTAATGAGGTTGTTTCTTCATAAATTGTGAACGCGACCGAGCCATTAAAAGTGAGGGTTTGGAGAGAGGAGGCACAAGGTCATGCTTGGATGACTCATCCAGTCATATGAAAAGCTACTCACCAGCCCGAACTGTGTCTTACTTTCAGTGAAACACTTGTTTGGAAATAGTCTCATTTCCAGTTAAAACTAGAGCAAGGTCTCTATCATCATGAGTCATCACCACAGGCACCCAGCAAGCCTCAACTCCACTGTCACAATAGTGTGTGTGTGTGTGTGTGTGTGTGTGTGTGTGTGTGTGTGTGTGTGTGTGTGTGTGTGTGTGTGTGTGTGTGTGTGTGTGTGTGTGTGTGTGTGTGTGTGTGTGTGTGTGTGTGTGTGTGTGTGTGTGTGTGTGTGTGTGTGACTAAGTGTTTGCAGCAAATGTAGCTGCTTAAAAGTATAATTGCATGTTCTAAATGCTCTTTAAGCCCTTTATTAAGTAATTTATTGATATATTATTGAACTAGCAAATATTGGTGACTTCACTTTTGCGTTCTCATAGTTAACTGTGATCTCTGAGTGAGGAAACAAGCTGCAGACCACTGTTTAGGGCCAATATCCTGCATTCCAGGATGTAGCCTGCTCAATCACACACACAGAAACCCTGGGAACAGAGAATAAAGAGGCGGACTTTTCAATGCAATATTGTGTTCATTAATTGATGTGTTATGCTTAGCTGACATATCAAGATTTTACAACGCTTGTTTAACGTTTAGATTTTGATGCAGGAACCACTTCTGCCTCTTTTGCAAATTTCCGAGGACGATATTTTAGTGGTGACTATGCTTGGGCGACATCTGTTGTTTCATACCTTTATACCTTCCTTCCTGAACACCTTTCAAATCAGAATCAATGAGTCATCTGATCTTCTCTTCAGATCTGCCAGTAGATAGACCAAGCCAAAATAAAATAAAAGACATTGACAGCACATTACATTAAAACTTGATGGATATAACCCTTCAAAATGCGGCGACAAAGCTCCTTGAGTCAGTGGAGCGCCAGAGAGAAAGGAAATTACCTCTTTACGTCACGTCAATTCGCTTTTTTGTCAATGCATCCTATAGCATAAGCATATTATCAGCTTTCTTTCACAGCTTCCTGTAGCACTATGGAGACGACCTCTGGTGGCGTCTGCTGGCCACTACTACACATCCATTAATACAGCATCATAGAAAGAGCAGGCTGTATTTCTGATGATATTAATAATATTACTATTATTATAGTTATTATTATATATAATATGATAATAATTTATTTGACATATGCATGTAAATTGTCCCCGCTGTGGGACTAATAAAGGAGTATCTTATCTTACATATTCATTGCCATAATAACAGATCTTTTAAGGAACAAATATCTTGCACTGTAGTGTATCTGTCAAAGTTTACAGGTAGTATTGTAGGAAGGGAAGACATCCTGACAATTCAGTTCTTTTGGTACCAAAGAAAGTTAGGCCAAGTGCTAAGGGAAAGGTAACGTGGTGTCATCCGGTTGTACTGATAGAGTGAGATATTCTGACTTGTTTTCTCATGAATGTATACTATTATTTTTATTCTAACATTCGGCTTAATTGTATTTGACTCATCAGTGTTACGCATTTAACCGGCATTTGTGATGCTGTCTCGTTGCTGGGTGACTTTTTTAAGCTTCAATCTGGGACTTAAAAAAGTTTGGCCAAGTGGTCATTTGTGTTTATTCACATCGCCTGGGCTTGTTTCCCCCAGAGAGGAGGCGGGGCTTAACTCAGTGTAGACAGTGACAATGTTTCATCAGTCATGGCTGAAATCACCACAATTTCTGCTTTTTATATTGCGTCAAACTGCGTCCTGTCATAACATCTGTGAATTTAAGTAAGCTGTATTCAGTGTGGATAGCAAGCCGTGTATCGCCTAGTTCACTACAGCTGTATGCACCCAACTCAAACAACGTTGAATAAACAGATAAATTCTGCCGACATAATGATGCAGATTGGTAAAAAGTCAGCAGTAATGGTTTGTTAAGTCTGTCTGCAAGACAATAAGAAAAAAACAATTAAAATACAACATTCAGAAAACAATGTTTTCTGAATGGCCTTCAGATTGATCAGAGCTAGGCTAACCTTGTATCGGCATAAATACAGCCTTGTTTGTGTCTCTGGTTTGTACTCATAGTTTGGTTCGGTCTCTGTATGAAATGTACGATACTATCGTTGAGCTCCGGGAGACCAGTTTGTACACACCACCTGTCTGCAGCGCTGCTGGGTGAAGTTGTGCATCAACTGGAGGAGGTGTCTGCATTGTTGGTATCAATGCTTTTAAAAATGAGGATCTAATCTGATAAAAAAAAATGTTTAGGATCGATTAGTATCTGAGTATTGATTTTGTTGACAACCCTACTACTAACAACGTAGTTTTCTGTATAATAACACCCTCCTGCCAATACCCCTACTAATATGGAGAGGCCGACCCTAAACAAAGGTCCCTGAAATGACGTATCACTGGCCTGACTGCTGTTATTCAGACCGTTTGTGGATCACATTCAGCCTGTAAGCAGGTCACCTTGCTTTCATACTTTATCTCTCACCTGCTTCTTATCACTTGCTTTGTAGATTTTGTGTTTTTCACGCTCTTGTGTAAAATGCTCTGAGGCTGAAAATGTGTTGAAGAAATTAAGGTTTGATCATTTGCCTTCTCTGTTACAGGAGCAGGTGGATGTGATGCGACTATGGAGGCACAGAACAACAACCAGCCCTTAGACAACCACAACAACCTCTACAAAATACCTGGCCAGGAGGAAACGGTAGGGCATTCAGTCAGTTCACTAGCAGACCTTTTCAAAGTAAAGTTTCATATGATACCACTCACGTCACTCTGGCTCCTAAGCAGAGTTCCTTTTTCACTTTCTTTAATTCGGTTAACGTGGTGTTTTTATTGTACAGATAAACGTGCCGAGCTTTAAGTACTGCTGCACTCTGGCAAACTTCCGGATTGAGAAGAAGATCGGTCGGGGCCAGTTCAGCGAGGTCTACAAAGCCACGTACCTGCTGGAGGGACAGCTGGTTGCACTCAAGAAAGTTCAGGTACAGCACATACTGTTTTAGGACACTATTCTGAATTCTTAATTCATACACATACACAGGATTATAAACACTATATTATCACTGATATATTGGGTTTGATGTATGAGATGTAACAAGGAACGGCAGTAAAGATATGTTTGAGGTCATTTTGAAACAAGCTAGTTTACACTCCTGTTGTCAAGCAAATTATAAGCAAACCTTTGAAATGTCGCAAATAAGAAATGTGAATAAATCTACTGGTTTGGTGCAAATAAACTTGCTACACAAGATGTTTTGTTATTTTTATCTTTTGAGTAAATTTTTCCCACGCACTCTAAGGCGACCTTAAAAATAAAATGTATTATTATTATTGAGAAGGAGCTGAGATCTGTCATTTCAGAGATCTGCTTTCAGGGAGTTGATTGCTGCTAATATTTCCCTGTTGCTTGGGCAGTGTTAGCTAGGTGGTTGCTGTTTGCTCTCTGAAGTCATCAGGCTTCAACTTCTGTATTTTTCTTTGGAAAAAAGAAATTCATATTTCCATGTCACTGCAGATCTTTGATATGATGGATGCCAAGGCTCGTCAGGACTGCATCAAAGAGATAGATCTACTGAAGGTAAAGATGATCCATCATAACCTTTGTGTTCGGTGGTAAATTGCCAAGACTCACCTGTTCAGACTTCACCTCGACTCTGCAATGAATTAAGTGCTGTGTTAAAATGAACAAATAAGAGATAAGTGCCTGTAAAGAACTACCTTCCTTCTGTTTGTCCACTGCAGCAACTGAATCACCCCAATGTGATCAAATACCTCGACTCCTTCATTGAAGACAATGAGCTCAACATTGTTCTGGAGTTGGCAGATGCTGGA
This sequence comes from Eutrigla gurnardus, assembly GCF_963514095.1. NCBI lineage: Eukaryota > Metazoa > Chordata > Actinopteri > Perciformes > Triglidae > Eutrigla > Eutrigla gurnardus. The sequence continues at coordinate 3,900,030 of NC_139930.1, read as the reverse complement.
GATCTGTCCCAGATGATAAAGGTCAGGAATCACCTCATGGTCCTCATAAGTTTACCTCAGATCCAACAAGTAGACGTTTTCTGTATGCAGAAGGTGACCCAAACTCAACAGATCCTCCAGTAAAAATGCATGTCATATAACTTTATTACTGGAGTGTTAATGTTCAGGTAGAATATGAGAAAATGAGATCCCAGTATTACCTGGGAATTGAGCCTTCGCTCAGCCCTGCCTCCCCAGCTGCTCCTTCAAGCCATCATTGAGATCATAAGGTCACTCACTGAAGAAATATCCAATTTTGGGAAAAAACTAAAAAAGAAATTTCAGAGTGAAACAGAGAGGAGGGTCTACAATATGCGTGTGAAGGATATCCATGATGTTAAACCAAGGATATGAAACAAAGATGTGACCTGTTGTCAGGACTTTCCATTCCAGGATGGAACCGTTTGGCAGCCGTTCTAAGTTTTAATATGATTGAATTTGATTGTGTTGTATTTATAATCCTTGTATTTTTCTACCAATAGACAAATATTGTTTTGTACTCAAAAGTGTTTTCCTTCGATTTGTTCAGAAAGTGCTGTGTATTCCCATGGAATCAGCTGCTATCGGTCAAATATTAGGGTAATATATCGTTATGTTAACGCCACTACCGTTACCTTTGAGCAATGTTGGGGTAGCTAACAAAAATTGTGCTGGTAAACATGATCTGTTTAGCTAACATATCAAAGCTAGTCTGTTAACGTTAATTTACTTGGTAATGTTCAGTCATTTTTTGTAGTTTTTTAAGTAAAAAAATGTAAATAAATCTCTTATCAACCCTATACTAGCCTGTGGAAAGAGATGCCAGCCTCCCTGGTCTTCTTGGTCCTTTGATGCAATCAATTAGGTGCTGCACAACCATAGTTGCTGCCCATTAGTGACTGCTGTTAACCGGCAGGATAGTGGATGGTTATCCCATGATGTATGACGTAATGTTGCATCTACTGTTGTATATCTATGTGTTAAACTGATTCAGGCGTGAAAACAATGACATGAAGGAACAACACTGTTCCTGTAAACCTGGGTAGGTCTTTCTTCTGTTGCAGTCATTAAAAAAAGCTAAGTCAGCATCCCTATACATTCACTATAAGCGGCCACATCCTTCCAAACGCTGCAGTTAACAAGTATCACTATTACGTTTCTAAAATGACACGCTTGAAACAGACACGATTGTGTTGGTGTTGAGTTAATAATCAATATTAGTTGCTGGTATGATGTCATTATACTGTCAAAAGCTCATTTTCACTCTCTATTTTGTAACAGCATGCAGAAAAAATAGGCAAGACCTTGAATCTGTAGATTTGACGCATCCGAGCTGCGCTGATACGGGCGGGGTGGCTGCTCTTATCTATTAACATGGGCCTCGAAATACACAGCAAGGCTTTTTATGTGACATGTAGCATCTTTCAAATAAGCTTTTTCACTTTTTATGGACGACTACCTGCCTTCTATCTCTTTAGTACTTCAAGAAGAAAAGGCGCCTCATCCCAGAGAGGACTATATGGAAATATTTTGTGCAGCTCTGCAGCGCCCTGGAGCACATGCATTCACGCCGAGTAATGCACCGTGGTAAACGTCTACTCACAGAATAACTCACCCTGCTCTCAGTTGTCATTCACGCCACGCTCACTTCATCATCTCCATGTTTCCACGGATACATTTAATGTTAACCTCTGTTTGCTTTCATATTCGGATTTTCCTTCTCAGCTTCTTACTTTTGTTGTTGTCCTACAGTCACTATTCAAACCAGGAGGCAACCTCCGGTTCTGAAAAGTGAAGCCACACTGATGTGCCTTACACTTGCATTCTCTCTACTAGCCATCAGGGGGCGACTCCTAAAAGAATCTGATTGCATGGAAGTCTATGAGAAAATAACTCTACTTCTCACTTACAGTCTCACAGTAAACATTGTAAACATAAGATTATGGTCTCAGTTTCTAGTTTTAGTCTTCTTCCAGAAAGCAATGTGTTGGTAGAGTACATAACATAACGTAGTGTACATACTGTTATACAGCTCTACAGTTCTGCCGAAATATTTGTTTAGGACAGAAGTACAGTTTACAGTTACAATCTATGTTTTAAGTGTGTGTGTGTGTGTGTTTGTGTGGGTGTGTGTGAACCAGATATCAAGCCAGCCAACGTGTTCATAACAGCCACGGGGGAGGTAAAGCTGGGTGACCTGGGCTTAGGTCGCTTCTTCAGCTCTAAAACCACGGCTGCACACTCCTTAGGTAAAGCACATACAATACACACTACATATACATGTACTGTGTACACTCAGCACATACATATATACACACGCATGTACATCAATTCCGTATTCATGCTGCATCATATTCTTTTTTTGCCTCGTTTAGTATCAACTCTGACCAATACTGTAATATTGAGTGTGTTGTTTGTGGTACCCTCTTTGCCCTAGTGGGGACGCCTTACTACATGTCACCGGAGAGGATCCATGAGAACGGATACAATTTTAAGTCCGATATCTGGTCCCTGGGATGTCTCCTGTATGAGGTAAGCTCACACACACTTTACCTTTATTGACAGTGAACGCTTCAGATTCATGATCATGAAAACAACAAGGGCCGCTACTGACCCCTGGAGGCTGCAAAAATTATTACACCCTCAATGACCGAAGACGGGAATTACCGGCTCCCCAAGTTGCAATTTACATCCACGTCTGTTGAAAATGCCATGACTTAATTTTATCCTATTAGACATTTATGGGAAATTGTCATGATTAGCATGTTAATTCTCTATGGTGTTGCTGAGAATGAGGCGAAAGTTCAGACAACTTGAAAACATAATGCCATCTAAAATGGCTAAGAGGCATCGCAGTGTTGGTGAAAACCCGCTGCTAATGGCCAGTAGTGGATCTAGCGGTGTTTCTACACAGAACGCTTTTTCAGTAACCCGTCTCCAGCTCGTCTGATGAAACCAGGCATAAACCTCCGTTTCTGAAAAGTGAAGCCAAAGCTGAAGTGCCTTAAACTTGCATTCTCTCTACTGGCCATCAGGGGGCGACTCCACTTCTGGCTACCTTGTGATTGACAGGTTGCTACCACGGCGTTGCTACAATCGCTACCAATTCAATTAGCTACTAAGATTACTTCAACACTTTGCTAGTTTACATTGAAATGTTGAAGCTACGTTTGGTTAGCAGCTTCACACCAGAAGCCAGATGGATCCAGATGCAAGAAGGTTGCCGAACTCGTGGCTTCAAAGCTGACGTCACGATGACTACGTCCACTTCCTATATCCAGACTATGATCTGACTTCACTTTGACAGCATTCGATTAACTTCCCAATCTTTTAAAGAGTGCAGCTAATGCTAGTTTGCTCGTTAGCTACTTCCATGATATTTCTCCAAACGGATGCTTCCGTCACTGTGGACATAATAACCCCTGTTCTTTGGCATCATTGAATTTCATTGGAATGCGTTGTTGAGCCAGACATCCCCAGAGACAATGGTTTCATAGTCCTCGGTGTTCTGGATATCCTCATGCATGTGAGAGGCTTTGACAGGCCAACAGAGACTGAATGAGCAGCATTTTGAGTCAGTCTCATTAATTCTCTGGCTGCATCAGCACATCCACCACATGAGATACTAGCAGCCCATTATACAAAACGTCTACTCCAATAATAAAACAAGGTTGTTGCTGTCTGGATCATTTTAGGATGGATGGATCTTTGAGTCAGCATGGAGAGGAGGAACAATTACATCCACAATAAATAGCGGGGTGAATTGTTGGGTGATGTTGAAAAGCTGAAAGTAAACTGAATTGCTGGCTTAAATGTGTGAGAAGAAGGGAAGGTAGTACAGATATTTACAAAAATGTAAAAATATGTAAGAGTTAAGTTTTTCTAACTGGGAAGCATGAATGTTTGAGTGTGTGAATGTTGACATGTAATGTAAAGCGCCTTGAGTGTTGGAAAGGCTATCAAAGTGCGATACAAGTGCAGGCGGCAGGCCCATTTACCATTCAACAAACCATAAATTCTTCCCTTTTTAAGAGCCAGTAGTGCAGTGTAGCGCTAGCTTTTCAGCATCCAGCATTCTCACCCATTTTCTTTAGAAATTGCCTTCTCTTTTTTTTCCTCTGGGCAACATGCTCAGCCAACATCACCGCAATGATGAACAGTTTGAACAATTCACACCTGGTGCTCGTTTGCAAACTCCAAGCTACAGGGACGATCTCACTGACCAGCCGCAATGTTCTCTGAGGTTGTGATTAGCAACACCAGTGCACCTCAAGGAACTGTACTGGTGCCATTCTTCTTTACTATCTACACCTCAGAAGGCAGTACTGTAGGTGTCATATCTTGGACTGTATAAAGCATCTGAGTGGATTGACTGATTGATGAACATTGCCGTTGCCATAATGCAGCAAAGAGGCAACATGTTCTTTGCATTCATGTCTTGGGTGATAATCAAGAAAAAATATTATTAGGGTAGTCCCAGTTGGATGTTTAGCATTGATTTGTTTCCAGTGTTCACTCTACAACCACACCAGTACTTCACTCATCCAGCCTGTCTTCCTCTTTCTCCAGATGGCGGCGCTGCAGAGTCCGTTTTACGGGGACAAGATGAACCTCCTCTCCCTCTGCCAGAAGATTGAGCAGTGTGATTACCCTCCCCTCCCACCTGACCATTACTCTGAGAAGGTAGAGCAACACAAACCTGACTGCTAGGCATCCGGCATGTTGAAGCATCAGTCTTTTTTATTTTGAACGTTATTTATCTGCAGGTGTCATATTTTGTCATGTTTCACTCAGCTTAGCGGACTGGAAGACTGGAAACTACTAGCCTAGCACGTTGAAAAGATCTCTGGAATTGTCTTATTTACACGTACTACACATGTTGTATCTTGTTAGCTCGGTGTTGTTTAGAGTTGTGTCATGTTCAAACCTGGCAACCCCACTATGACATTGCAGTGCTGAGTCCAAGTGTTCAGTAGATGGATTCTCTTTCAGGGAAACAAACCTACAGTACAGACAGTACATCAGTTTGTAGAGGACTTGTGAAAACAAGTGCCATGTGTCTGGGAATATTCTTTTTACTGTCAACAAATCCCACATGCAGCGCCAAAGCACCGGTGTATCTTCTGACAGCTGTTATGTGTAGATGTTCTTCCTCGTTGCCACAGAGCTCCGTTCTTGTTCCAACACACCAATGAGCCTCAGTGTTGCACAATAAGTTGATGGTGGTGAACTTCCATTATCAGGATAATCGTAAATAGCTGTCTAGAGGCTGAATTAAAATTGCAGGAACCAAAAATATTTTTTTTATGTATTCATCCTTGATGCAGGGAAACCTTATGATCTTTGATCATCTTATTTAAGATTATTTTATAGTTTTTTCAATGAAAAGATGTGTATCTTATCTGTGAAGCAACAATGAATATGTGTTACTTAACTATATGTAAATTATGTCCATAAAAATGTTAATATCAGTGTTTTGCTGACATTTTAAGAGATTTATGCATATCGTCGGGATAATATCGAGAATTTGGTCACGGTAATCGTGGTATAACATTTTCATATTGTCCCACATACACCATCCTGCTGCCACAAATACTCACTAATGTGGATTAATCCGCCACTGAAAATAGTCCCCAACAGATGTTCGACACAACGTCATGTTTGCTAAAAACTACGGAGCTGCAGGAAATGACTGAGCCTTTTTTAGTCGGTACATTTCTCATCAGCCCGATATCTCAGGAACGCCTGGAGGAAGCTTCTCCACATTTGGCACAAACGTCCATTTGGACTCGAGGATGAACTGATTAGATTTTGGTGGTTGAACTCACGAGCGTCCCATGATGCATGTTTATGAGAATCGGAGAAAGAACAGGAAGATTACTGGCTAGACAGCTCAACAATCGGGATGCAAATAATGTTTTGTGTCACAGCAATCATTTAAGATGCTAGAGTAATTACATTCTCTAAAGAGATTAATGCCGTTTTGATCTAATATGAATGACTAGAACAGGTTTGTTTTTATTTTTTGTTGTTGCTTTGTTTAGTTCTTTCTTTGTTTCTTTGTGTTTGTGAATAATATGATCAAAATGATTTAAAATAAAAATGATGAAGCTATGACATTTTGGATAGATGTGCATGTCACATCACAATATTTTTTTCTTTTTGGAAAACAAATATGATGCACGCTCTGTGCTAGTACCAACTGATATCATCCAATAATATTGTGACATCCATCTCTTAATCGGTCTGAAATTTCAGCAGAGAGAGAGTCCAGCGTGCTCGTCCTGTTTCAGCTCCACTTTAACACTGAAATGAGAGGCGACCTCGTAGACTTGCTGAAGAAAACCTTCATCCTTGAAGCTAATAAAGCTCTCTCTCCACAGCTACGGGACCTGGTTAGCATGTGCATCAACCCAGAACCAGACCAGCGGCCGGACATCGTGTTCGTGCTGCAGATGGCCAAGCAGATGGTCATGTGGACTTCGAGCACCTGAGCGCCCCCTCTGTTCAGTCTGAGGACCTGGAACCAGGTCAGCTCTGCCTGGCGTCCCAGAGACGTGTTCGCCTTACTCTCATCTCGACAGGAGGAAACCATGGGAGGACTTGTTTCTGTCATGGAGGAGGTGAAGAGGTGCATCAGTGGCGTAGCGCTCATGGGAAGTGGAGTTTCTGAAAGCACCCTTATCATTGTGAGAGGTGACTGCATTTATGGCCTTTTTTTTCGCTGACAATCGAGAGCTGCATCTCACTTTGATCACAGATTTCTCTGCGCTTTTTGTGTATAACTCCACAGGGGTCGCATTCCATGTTCATACTCTGTATCAGCTAACGCACGTGCAGTAGATATTGGAAATAGTTTTCATCTATCGTTGTAGTCAAAGTTTGTTCTTTTGTATTGTCAATTTAAGTACATGATTGAGGGGTCTAAATGGACAGTTAATAAATACATATTAGCATTTAGGAAGTCAGATTCCCCAAGAATGATGTGTGAAAGAGATCAGCTCGTCTATTGTGATGGAGCCTAATAACCTGCCATGTAATACATCTATGTTGAATTCTATGAGAGGAAGCACTTCTGTATGGAGGCCAGAGCAGCTGTGGTGGTTTATAACGTTTCTTTATCTGAAAGTGTAAAGCTTTTACTTTTTTAGGCTTTCACTATATTTTGAGTTTGTGATGATCTTTATGTCGCCTAAATATATTTGCATATCATTTTCAGTGGTGAAAGTGGATTCAAGAAGGAAAAAAAACGTCATCTGTTGTTTGAGTAAAGAACAACTTTGTAATAAAACAATTTATTCTTCATCATTTTCCCTGGGAAACCAAGGAAATGGTCCAATACTGAGTGGTACAGTATCCTTTATTGAATCTGTTCATTACAAATCGAAACACACAGTTTAGACCAGTGATACTGTGAAGCTATAATAGAAATTAGATGCTGTCAAAGCTATTTTGATAGTTGGTATACATCCTGAATATGTACGATTTTTAGGTGCAAGTAAATGTCACAGTCGGTCCAGGCAGCCAATCAAATACAGCATCATCAAGCTGGACTTAAACATTTCTAGATGAGGTTTGCTCTCATAAAACATGTGTGAGTGAGTAAAAAGTGAAAAGTTCATGTCTCCAGCATCTATCCTGTGTGCATGCAACGCCCCCTGGTGGCATTCATGACGGTACACATGCAATTCATCCCATTAAAGGTTCTATCTTATATATCTTACAGAGGACTGAAGCTGCATTTGGCCCAGAATCAGTTCAGAGAGTCGGACACATTTCTTCTTCTCTCTCAGCTTAATGTCAATGATGTCTTTAAGATGAGAGAAGCAGGTATATTATTATGTTATATAGCCTACCGTATATATATATATATATATATATATATATATATATATATAGTAAAAGTATAATAATATACATAGAGATTAATCCTCCTAACATAGTTGTCAGAAACATCCAGCTAATGTTGTGTGTGTCATCATGTATAAGTGAGCCTGAGGGCTTCCTCACACACACTGCTCTCTCTGTATCTTTCACCTGTTCCATAATACAGCATTATTATAGCATCAATTCTATTATCATACTATAATATTTTCATGATAATGTAAGTGAATGAATTTCATGTACACTGAACAAAAACATGAATGCAGCACTTTTGTGTTTGCTGAATTTTTCATGAGCTCAAATAGAAGTTCTCTCTTATACGTACACAAAAGGAACATTTCTGTCAAACTGTGTTGGTGAGCACTTCTTGTTTGGAGCGTATCCATCCACCTGACAGGTGCGGCAGATATAGATGCTGCAGCATCTATATACTACTATAATCATGATTATAGTGTACGTGCTCAGCTATCAGTATGTACACTTTATTAGGTACACCTGGCTGGTCCCGGGTTTGACTCCCTTTTGCCTTCAGAACTGCCTGAATTCTTCGTGGCATAGATTCAACGTGGTGCTGGAAACATTCCTCAGAGGTTTTGGTCCATGTTGACATGATGACATCACACAGCTGTCGCAGATTTGTCGGCTGCACATCCACGATGTTAATCTCCCGTTCCACCACGTCCCATAGGTGCTCTATTGGACTGAGCTCTGGTGACTGTGGGTGTCATTTCAGTGCAGTAGTACTAGAACAACAACAACCACCACTTAGATCACCTTTCTGCCTTCACCACATCTACATGCTTTGCATTGAGTTGCTGCCATGTGATCTGCTGATTAAATATTTGCCTTAACGAGCAGTTGTACAAGTGGCCGGTGAGTGTAAGAGAGAGCATGGCTGCAGTCAAATATTCTTTTTTTGCTGAGGAAGGTTCCTAACTCTGGCTTTGCCAGCCCCTTCTCCACAGTCGAAGTGTCTGGCTCCACTAAATCACTTCTCCCGGATCAGGAAAAACTGAAAACACAGAAAATGGAGAGCCAGACAGGAGAGGGTGGGTTCAAAGTTCAGCAGGGCAACATCTCAGACATCAAGGCAATGGAGCTTTTCTCTGGAACCTCAAAACACTTAAAAAAAAAAAAAAACATTATTGTCTTTTTTTTCACTATGCCAGATTAAAAGTTATTTCCATCTGAAATTTATATATATATATATATATATATATATACATATCATCTACCTTCAAACACTTCGAGCACTTCACTCCTTCAGCTGGCCGGCTGGTACCACCATCACTGAAATAAAACAAATGTTGCTCAGCAAAGTCCAGACTCGTCTCTGTTCTGGTCTTCAGTGGTGGAACGAACTCCCGACCAATGTCAGGACAGCTGAGTCATTTGCCTGTTCAGACTTCACCTCGACTCTACATAGCTTGACCCACTAACTTTGATCATAGCACTATTGTTCTTAAGGTATGTTTGCTGAACAGCTACTACTTTACTCAGACAAGGACTTAACACTTGTTCTATTTTTAGCTCTTATCAACAATGATATGTTGTGGTTTCTTTCTTTCTTTCTTTTGACAAATGTACTTATTGTAAGTCGCTTTGGACAAAAGCGTCTGAATGACCTAAATGTAAAATGAATGTTGTGCTTTGCACTTGAATAAAGATTTCCCACTGGAATATGTTATTCATTGAAAACTAGCATGTGGTGTTTAGGTGTTCCCTTTATTTTTTTGAGCAGTTTATATATATATATCGTATATACATAGGGTCTTTTGAACCATTCTTAGTCTGGCCCCTCGCCTGAGACCAATTTGCCATGGGAAACCCTAGCAGGAGCACAAAGCTCCAGACAACACAGCCCTCAGGGTCATAGGGACACACAAACCTCTCCACCACGGTAAGGTGATGGTTCCCGGAGAGGTTTTTTAGGAATTTATAGCCAAATTTAGAAATCTAATTAATGTGGGAAAAACCGGAGCACCCGGAGGAAACCCGTTAAAGAATTAATTATCGAGGGCTGAGAACCAAGAGGGCGTAAGTGACATTTCACCATCACCGTCATTTAAATTAATTTAGATTATTGTTAAGATCTGAATCCACTACAGTAACATATAAGAGAGAAAGAGATGGCATATGATGCATATTTGTGTTGATATGATGCCAGATTAATGTGCATAATGTTTTTTTACTGCACTAAAGTTGTTAATTTATGTTAAAAGAGTTAAAAAGATATATAATCTACATGGTTAAAAGATATGTAGGTCATGTGATAGGTAATTGTCATGGTAAAATACTGAACTGTAAAACATGTACAGACTCAATGCTTTGAATGCTGTATATCCTGCATCTGGGTATATATATGGAAGACTCTCATCCCCCACCCCAACCATGCACACATCATTTATTTCCTGCTCATAAGTGTACATTGACAACCGTCTTAAACCATCAACCAGCCTATTCAACCAGCTTCTACACCATCAACCACCTAATACCATCTAAAATCACCAAATAGCCTCTAGAACCAGCTAAGACCATCTAAAACCATCAACCAGCTAAAACCACTAAGACCAGCTAAAACCATCAACCAGCCTATTAAACCTACTAGTTTAGTAGGCTCGTTAAGGTCTCTCTCTCTCTCTCTCACTCTCTCTCTCTCTCTCTCTCTCTCTCTCTCTCTCTCTCTCCCGTACTGCTGTTACACATAAACACACCTGTAAACTATTTCTGTAGTGATCAAACCAACATGCTGAGGCTAGTTATCTTATGCTCGTTAAAGGCTAAACTAGCCAGTTTTGACTTGTGCTGCCTTCAGACTTAGCCCATACCACATTTCTCAGTGTTAAAATGGCGTAAATGCACTTACGCCCTTCTGGCTCTAACTACTTCTGTATGTTCACAGTAAAGCCCTTTGGTTTTTGTTTAATAACTCTAAATGTATTAATATTATACTTCTAAAATGTTGTCAGTAGAAAGAGCTCATCAAGAGCTTTTAGATGATATATATAACTCAAATTTATAACACAAAATGTCACTTACGGCCTCTTGGTTCTGAGCCCTCGATTTTTTTTTAGGAATTTATAGCCAAATTTAGAAATGTAATTGATGTGGGAAAAACCGGAGCACCCGGCGAAAACCCGTTCAATAATTAACAGTAACAATGGGAAGGGGGTGGGGGGATGGGGAAGGGGTACAGTGTGGAGTACTGTAACATGACACCAACGTATCACATTTCAGTTTCCAACTGTTTGGGCACTAATTTTTTCTTTGAGGGCGTCCCGTTGTCTGCAGTGCCGGTCTTTCTCCTCCCTCATTGCCTTACAGTTTGCCATCAGATGTCTTTCTTTTTCCAATTTTTCGCTGAGCTTCTTGAGTTCCTTTTGAAGCACGACATTCTCCCGTTTGACGGCGGCCTTCTCTGCTTCCAGAGAACGGAAGATGTCGGCCAGAACATTTTCACCCTGGAGTAGGTCGCGGAACCTCTGAACCTTAGCTTGAAGAAAGTCTTTATCTTGCCTCAGGGTTTCAATCTTTGACTTTATGTCTTTGTTTAAGCCCTGCAGAGTTTTTTCTTTGGAGAGCATTTTCATCAGCTCCTGAAATTCTTTTTGCAGAGACTTATTCTGACCGGTGAGAGCTTTTTCGTCACCCTGCATAGATGTATAATTGACCTTTAACTCATTCAGAGCTACAAGTCTGTCTTTTAGAGTCTGGATTTCTCCAGTCACTGTGCTGTTCTGAAGCTTCAAGGCGTCTGTGTGCTCCTTCATCGCACTGTGCTTCTGCTGCCAGTCTTGTTCCATTCCAAGCTTGTTAAGGGCGACAGAGTGACTTTTGAGCAGGCTTCTCTTCTGAGCCATCAAGACCTTCTCTAAGGCTTCCTGTTCAGGGTAATTGTCCTTGAATTGTTTTCTGAGGCTGAGCTTTTCATTGATGGTATCAATTTTCAATTTCAAGTTGTGGTTTTCAACCTCCAGAGCCTTCATGTGGACCAGTGTTTCCTCCTTGACCAAATCAGAGGTCTTTAAATGCCTGTATTCTTTGTTGAGATGCCGTACTTTCTGCTGCAGGGCACAATTTTCAAGGACCAAGGCTGTTTCTGATGGTTGCTGTGTGTCATTGTTTTCCGGCAACTCTTCTTCATTCATCACCAGTTCGTACCACGCGTCAATTTCGTGTCGCAAGGCGTCGTTCTTCTCCTGAATGGCCTCTTTCTCAGCGCTGGCAACTTTGCATGTTTCAGCCAAAGTGTTGACATACTGCTGCCTCTCCTTGAGCTCTTGGAGTTGATTTTGCAGGGTGTCATTTTGGCGGCTCATGGCTTCTTGTGATACTTTCATTTCATCCAGGTTTTTCAGCATTGCTGTTTTATCTTGGAGCACCTTGGACATATCTTCAATTCCACAACGCAAGTTTTCATTTTGCTGCCTCATCTCATCTTTTTCAAAATTGTGATATTCTTCCTGTTCCTTGGTATGAGCGTACCTGTCATTGAGCATCTTAACTTCTTCTTGCATGATGAACTTTCTCTGGACCAATTCCTCTGTCTCCAGTTGCATTGCAGTGCATGCGTTCTCCTCCACACTGGCTAATTGGTATTCAAGATACAGGAACTCAATTTCCGCATCGAGCTCTTCATTCTCTCGTTTCGCAGCTGCGTGATTGGCTTCCACTCCAACAAAACTCTCCAGCGTTTTTGTGAGGTCTGTAAGTGTTAGTTGCAGTGTTTGCCGCTGCAAGTCCATTTCCTCGACCTGGACTTCGTCAGCGAGCGCAGCTGACTTTCCGCACCTTTTCGCATCTCTCTCCAACATGGAAACACGCTTTTGCATGATCAGGAGATATTCAGTCATGCATCTTAGCATCTGATCCATTTTATTTTGGGTTTCTCGTGCCTGGGTGTGGCGGGACTGATCCATTGTGTCTTTTTTTGCTGTCTTCAAGCTTTTCTAAGAAGTAATTTCTCTTTTTACCACTGAAATACAACACAAATACAAAAAGTTGAAGAGGGTTATCCAGATGCAAATACTGAATGATACTGTATCTTTCTCCTTGGTCTATATATAGGCTCTGTCTCATTTAGAATTCCGGCATCAAAGGCATAGATCAAAGCCAGTGACATCTGTGTGACATCACAGTGCACAATTCTGGAAGGGCAGCTGTTACCATGGCAACAATGATGTGTTTATGTTATTGTCAATATGATTCTACTTTATACAATACTAGGTAATTAATGGGAACACTGCTGACTTAGAAAAAAAAGATTATTATTATTTTTTAAATTGTAATCCTGCTAATAATTCTTATTTTATTAAATCTATCTGTAATCTGATTATGCAATTTTTTTCTGTTATTGTAAGGGAATACATTTCCCTTTTTTTGTATCCTAATCAACCCTAATCTGCCACTGCAGGGCTCCAGATTAACTTTTTACATTGGTCACACTGGTGCGCCTAACCTTTTTATTTAGGTGCACCAGCACACAATTTAGTTGCACCCAAAATGTTTCACTGTGACTTTTGGCACCGCAATAATACCCTTACTATACCTACTATCACATTACATCATAACACATGTAAATGACTATTAACAGGAATATAAGTACAGATAAATGTTTTTATTGAAAACACAAAAATAAATAAATAAAACAGATAAAACAGACCAAACATAAATACAAAGCAGATATATAACTATTTTGACCATGATAACAGTGACATGACATTTTTATATCATCCCATGGCTACTCTTGAGTTTGATAGCTGAGCTGGCGTTTCCACTTTAAAAAGTGTAATATATTTAATTACACTCTACTTTTCTCTTCACTGTGTGTCTGTGATAGGGAGTGGGTGTGGGAGAGCAGCTGCAGTCAGGTAAACTATGAACTCTTATTAGATCACTCTCTCTCTCTCTCTCTCTCTCTCTCTCTCTCACACACACACACACACTAAAAGTGCGTGTCCACAGGGGCGATTTTAAACGCGAGTGGACGCGCCGCTTCCCAGTATTGCACACTTGCTGGGCTGCCACTGAGGATGATTGACAGGCGCTCTCCTTCAAACAATCACGCGCACACTTCATGGCTGCACCTGATTGGACGATCGCTTTCACAGCTGTCCCGTCTGCTCCGGAGTTCACACAGACCAACATGGCGGCTCGTTTGGAAACTTTATCTTATTCTACGAAAATAGTTCACCGAAAGGTGTTTCTGAAAACATTTTAAGCGACAAATAAGCTATGCAGTTGCTGAATCTGTCTTTATTTTAGATCAACAACATTCAGTTTAGAAGATTTTCGCGAGCGTTCGCGAGTCGAGCCCGGCGCCTCGGGACGCTACCAGAATGCATTGCACAGCTTTTCACATAGACAATAGGCTTGTTCGGGATGGTCTTGGCTTGACTTGACTTGACTGAAGGTGCGTGTCCACAGGGGCGATTTTAAACGCGAGTGGACGCGCCGCTTCCCAGTATTGCACGCTTGGCAGGCTGCCACTAGAGGATGATTGACAGGCGCTCTCTGATTAGCATAAAGTAGATTCGACTTCAACTTTAGGCAAATGAGGAGCGGCCAACTCGCGCGCCGTCTCTCGACATTCGCCGCGACGCTACCAGAACAGCTTTTCACATAGACAATAGGCGCGTTTCGAATCATGCATGCGCATGCATTTGCCTCGCAAAACCAGGCATTCTGGGAAAAAAACATCACAAATGCTGGTGATAACTTCCCTTTGCGACATGTCACATGACTTTAAAAACTTGCGGTATCTCCAGGGTACCTACCTCCGCATGCTTTTCTGTGCAGTTGGTCTCAAATAAGTGCGGACATAAGACACTCCCCTCAACGTTGCCCTAGTTGGTTAGAATTACCACGTGGTATTTTCCACGTGAGAAAATTCCTCAGCCTCTGTCAACAAGGGGAGTTCAAATGTGTCGGCTCGAATAGAAAGAAAGCCAGCACCACTGGGCAGGCCATATTCTTTGTGCAAAGTCTGTGAAGTTTCCCCTGGCGCGATGTTTTTTTTTGTTATGTATATAATTATTAATAAAGTTTAAATAAAAAAAAATAAAAAAAGTCTGTGAAGTGCACCTGTGTCCGACTTGACGTGGTGGGAACTTGGCGTGTTTATGACGATTTCCGGCGGATCCTCTCAAGTCTTGTGCATGCATCGGCGCAAATGCATGCGATCCGAAACGCAGCCAATGAATGGGACGCGGGGAAACACCGCTGCCTGTGGACACGCACCTTTAAGGTACGTGTCCACAGGGGCGATTTTAAACGCGAGTGGACGCGCCGCTTCCCAGTATTGCACGCTTGGTGGGCTCCCACTAGAGGATGATTGACAGGCGCTCTCCTTTAAACAACAATTTTTTGCGAGCGTTCGTGAGCGTTCGTGAGCGTTCCTGAGGCGGCGAGTCGAGCCCGGCGCCTCTGATTAGCATAAAGTAGATTCGACTTCAACTTTAGGCAAATGAGGAGCGGCCAACTCGCGCGCCGTCTCTCGACATTCGGCGCGACGCTACCAGAATGCATTGCACAGCTTTTCACATAGACAATAGGCGAATTCGACTTGATGTAGCCGCCTGCAGCGCGCTACCTAACGTGATGTATTGTGGGTTGAAAGCAATGCATGATGGCTAGAATTGTGTCCGACTTAGCAGCCGACTGCAAAGACGTCACAGGGTCGCGACCATATCACGTGACCCAAAACATCGCGAGAACAAGTTTTTAAGAGGCGCTTCTTGCAGCGCTTGGCAGCGCCGTCCACAGTGGCTGCAACTGGCTTGTCCACACCTCCGCTACAGCGGAATGGTTCTCATTGGTTAAAAGTTCAATGACATGTGTTCAGGTCCGCACTCGGCGGCCACCTTGTGGTGAAATGATACTTTTTATTTTGGTCGCATTGATCTCATGGCTTGATCTTAAGTTCCGTGCATTGTGTTGTGAGTCGGCCTATTATATGTGAGGTCTGGTTAATACAAACACAGAATGATAATACAAATATACTGGGAAAAAATAATGCCTTCCACATGTTGCCTTGCGTGTGTGTGTGTGTGTGTATGTATGTATTTATGTATATATGTATGTGTGTGTGTGTGTGTAATATATATATATATATATATATATACTGGTATATATATATAAATATATATAAAACATATCCTCTTTGGTTTGCTGCTGTGTTGTATCGCTTGAGCACTATAGTCACGTTGACTTTGTTGTCCGACTTGACGGCGTTTGGCTGCTGTCTCTTTTAGAGCCCGCCCCCTCAGACACCTGCAGCTCTCATCGGCGTGGTAAGTCAAGTCAAGTCAAGCCAAGACCATCCCGAACAAGCCTAATGAATGGGACGAGAGAGAGGGAGATGTTTTGGTCCGAGAGGCTGAGTTTTCGTTATGCGTGCAATCCGCCTTTGATCTGACGTCAGAATGTGACGGGACAATCTATATAGATATAAATTCACGTGTTGATTCAATTAGTTGCATTAAATAGTGTTTGTTGTGATTATTTATTGCATTTAAATGTGCCTGGAACTGTGGAAACCTGCCTGTGAGGTCTCGGTGACGTGTGCGCACTGCGCGCCGTCAGCCAAACTTCCACTCCGCCAGCTATGATTTGCCTTGAATGAATGGACTTTATTTGCGCCTTGCGCCGAGAGTAGACCAGGTTGGAGCTGGCGAGCTTTCAGCGCAGTCTCGGCAAGGCTTTTTGCCACGAAACTTCTGCTACGCCAAGCTGAATCTGTGACGCCTCCCCCTGCTGCGCCGCCACACCCATCTTGGCGCAGGAGATCCACCAAACTGACCGTGCACAAGGCTGCGCGGGTCGAAACTTGCATTACACAGGCTCCGCCGCCCTGCGCTGCGCCACGAAACTAGGGCCCACAGTCATGAACTCAGGGAAAAGCAAACAGCTTCACAGAGAAGCAGGTGAAAGAGCAGACACAAGTAGAGTGGGAATTTAAGAGTTTAAGAGTAAGTGTAGGGCAAAAAAAATATTTTCCTTCCTTCATCAAGAGATAATAATCAACAGCAATTTTGATTAATTGCTTAATGGCTTCAAAAATTTACCAAACAAAAACGCAGAACATTTGCTGTTCAAGCTCCCCAAATGACAGGATTTGCTGCTTTTCTCTGTTTCATTGATAATTGGATGAGAACAGTCTGAGAGCATGTAGACTGGGTATTTATTTTTATTTATTGCTATTATTATTATCATTCAATATACTATTATTATTTTACTTTTTTTTTTACTTTTTCAAAATTATTTCTGGTTGATTTTCTAAGTTATATTCAAAGTTGGGTTTTGGTGGCTCAGTAAATACTTTTTTTTTAAATCAATGAATAATCGTGTTTATTAATTGTGATTTCAATATCAATCAAAATAATTGTGATTATTATTTTTTCTATAATCATCCAGCCCTACCGATCACTAATGTATTTATTCAGACGTTCAGAAGTGCACATCAGTGTGTGTGTGTGTGTGTGTGGCCATAATAGCAAGGAGTTGTTGTACAGGCATTTTAGTCTTTCAATGGAGCAGAGTCACTGAAAACGGTGTGTGGTGTAGAGGGTGGTGGTGTAGAGGTAGTGGTGTAGAGGGTGTGGTGTAGAGGTGGTGGTGTAGAGGGTGGTGTAGACGGTGGTGTAGAGGGTGGTGGTGTAGAGGTGGTGGTGTAGAGGTAATGGTGTAGATGGTGTGGTGTAGAGGGTGGTGTAGAGGGTGGTGGTGTAGAGGTGGTGGTGTAGAGGTGGTGGTGTAGAGGGTGTGGTGTAGAGGGTGGTGTAGAGGGTGGTGGTGTAGAGGGTGTGGTGTAGAGGGTGGTGGTGTAGAGGGTGTGGTGTAGAGGGTGGTGTAGAGGGTGGTGGTGTAGAGGTAGTGGTGTAGAGGGTGGTGGTGTAGAGGTAGTGATGTAGAAGGTGGTGGTGTAGACGGTGTGGTAGAGATGATGGTCCAGGATCGAGAGCCTGGTGTTTGGGCTCCTTCCTCTCGTCTCCTTGGAGCTCCTCTCCATCACCACAGTGAAGAACAGGATGCTGGCACCACAGACTTGTAGAACATCTGGAGGAACTTTCCACAGATGTTGAAGGAACCAACCTCCTCAGGAAGTCCAGCCGGCTCCGCCCTTTCTTGTGGAGATCTTTGGTGTTTGCTGACCAGTGTGTCGTCCACCTGCAGCCCCCGGTAGGTGAACATCCTGACCACCTCCACCCCGGTGATGGAGACCGGTTGTAGTTGTGGCTTGTTCCTCTGGAAGTCCACCACCATCTGCTTGGCCTTTGAGGTGTTCAGCTGCAGATGATTGGACCTCCCCCCTCTCCTCCCACCTTCTCTCTTCTCCTCCCCTCCCTCAGAAAAACAGGAAATAACAGTTCATATTTTGTCAATATTAAGTGCTGAATGTGAATAACATTTTGGAAATGCTTCTTTACCCGTTATGTGAGAAGGGACCTGTCCCATCCAACTACCGGCCAATTACCTGTCTTTGCACAACATGGAAGGCCCTGTCAGGCATCATTGCGGCAAAGATGAGTAAGCATTTGGCTCAATACATGAGCAAGGCACAGAAAGGAATTGGCAGTTACACCAGAGGAGCCAAGCACCAGCTACTGGTTGATAGAACAGTCGCCCGAGACTGTTCTATCTAAGAAGAGACAAATCAACCTGTGCACTGCCTGGATTGACTATGAAAGAAAGCCTACGATTCAATGCCACACACATGGATACTGGAATGCCTGGAACTGTATAAGCTCAACAGGAACCTAAGAACTGTATAAGCTCAACAGGAACCTAAGGGCCGTCATCCAGAACTCGATGGAAATGTGGAAGACAACCCTAGAGGCCAATTCAAAGCCGATTGCCCAAGTCAACATCAAGTGCGGCATATACCAGGGAGATGCACTATCACCACTGCTGTTCTGCATAGGCCTGAACCCCCTCAGTCAGATCATCACAAAGAGTGGCTATGGGTACCGATTCCGTAGTGGGGCAACAATCAGCCACCTGCTCTACATGGATGACATCAAGCTGTATGCCAGGACCGAGCGAGAAATAGACTCACTGATCCACACCACCAGGATCTACAGTGATGACATAGGGATGTCATTCGGATTGGACAAGTGTGGCCGGATGGTCTCAAAGAGAGGCAAGATGATCAGGACTGAGGGGATCGACCTACCAGAGGGCAACATAGGTGATATCCAAGACAGCTACAAGTACCTTGGCATCTCACAGGCTAATGTAAACCATGAAGAGGCCACAAGGAAATCAACCTCAGCCAAATACCTCCAGAGAGTAAGGCAGGTCCTGAAAAGTCAGCTGAATGGTAAGAACAAGGTCCGAGCCATCAACATGTATGCACTACCAGTCATCAGATACCCCACTGGTATAATAAACTGGCCAAAGGAGGAGATAGAAGCCACAGATATCAGGACTAGAAAGCTCCTCACCATGCACGGAGGGTTCCACCCCAAGTCCAGCACCCTGAGGCTATACACTACGCGGAAAGAGGGAGGCCAAGGGCTAGTGAGCGTCAAGGCCACGGTCCAGGATGAAACATCGAAAATTCGAGATTACATCGAAAAAATGGCCCCGAAGGATGAACTGCTAAGTGAATGTCTCAGGCAGCAGAACCCTGATGAGAGTGCAGAGGAGGAGGAGCAGACAACCTGGAGGGACAAGCCCCTAAACTCTTAGAAATAAGGGTTCCAATAGGGTTCTTCTACAAGGGCTGAGGTTCTACCTGGAACCATTTGCTTCTGAAAAACCCTTTCCCGAAGAAAGGTTTTTTCAAGGGTTCTTGGTAACACTAATGGTTCCAGTAAGAACCATTTTGATCCAGAGAACCCTTTAAAACCCCTTTCCTGAATAAAGGGTTTTAAAAGGGTTCTTGGTAACACTAAGGGTTCCAGTAAGAACTATTTTTATCCAGAGAACCGTTTTTGGAAGAAAGAGTTCTTCAGGGATAGTTGAAAGCATGGATCCTGTCACCAGGGACATACTTCCTGATAACACTTACCAATAATGGTTTAAAATACAATTCCTTGTTACTACTGATACAAATACTTTTCATTTCCATTTTCTTTGTTCATTTGTTTTTTTCTTCTTGTCCAGATCCTGTTGATCAAACTGTAACATAATTGCCCCTCTTGGGATTTGAACACCTGCCACCCAGTCTAAAATCACTGGCAGTAGTGACTGAGCTAACCAGCCAGCTGCATTGAGTTATCAGGTCCACCATACTAGTCTATTACCTTACAATGTGTGACTTCTGCATTTAGGTCACAGGTTCAATTCCCATGTTGACAGATATCATACCTTGCTGCTTGCACTTCCAGACAATTAGCTCAATTAGCTAGGAGCTGGTTCTTAGAGCCAGACGGTGTGTGTTCAAGCCCCAGAAAGGGTGATAATGGTAATACATCAAAATACCTGGTAGTCTTTGTGAAACAAATGTACAAAATTTTAGAGTCATGGTAGATGATGTTTGACAAAACCATTTTTACAGTGGTTTCAAATCTACCTGCTTGACAGTGAATGGCTTACTCAATTTGTGTAGCCACAGGTGACTTGCCACTTGCCAATTAGCTCAGTGCGATAGACAATGGTCTTTGGTTCCAAAAATGTTGAATTTCAGCCTCAACTGGTGCAAAATGAACATTATAATGTCAACTGTCTTGCCTTCCTATTCTCTTGTTTGTTGCTCAGAATTGCCAAAATATGCTAAAAATAGCCCGGACCCGACCCATCGCTGCACAGCAGCTATAGTTGTGTTAATTTTTTAAAGTTGATTTACACTACTCCAGGGGTGCCCAACCCCGGTCCTGGAGAGCCCCTGTCCTGCATGTTTTAGGTTTCTCCCTACTCTAACACACCTGATTCGAACGATTTTCAAACCTGTGACAAGCTTCAGTTGCTTGATAACAAGCACATCATTAGAATCAGGTGTGTAAGAGCAGGGAGAAACCTAAAACATGCAGGACAGGGGCTCTCCAGGACTGGAGTCGGCATCCCTGCACTACTCCCTTCTTCAGGAGGAAATTGACACACAGCAAAGAAGTGGCCAGGGGAATTGAACCCTGGGTACCTACAGCAAGGATATAACCACTCTTTCTGGGGCATCTAAGTGAGCTATACTACTCACTGGACAAAGGCTTTTGAAAGTTTGTAACAAGTCACGTGATCTACAGATGCAGTTTGAGGTTGTGAGTTCAAGGCCTGGTTGATGCAGAGTGACCATGTTAATGCCTACTGAGCTGATGTGTGGATTAGTGACAGACCATTTGAAAAATATTAAACACTTATTTTACAGACAATTTTACTCATGTATTTGTCTCCTCCTCATACTTTTCCATGATCGGCCTCATCCCATGGCTGCTGTACCCTGCTGACGGGCTTAGTCAAGTTGTGAAGCTGCACAAAAGTTCAGTGATAAAGGAAGGTCTTTGACATCAGAGGCCAAGCCTTAACTGATGCAAAAATCATATTGTAACACTGACTTTGGGGCTACCGCATCAGGGTTTGTTGATGCCGGGAATTGAACCTTAATCTCTCAGGGGAAAGGGTGAGGTTTGGTGTGTTGGGCCTGGGAGCTGGCCCCATGGTAGCTGTCATGTGTGAGTTAAGAGCTGGTTGCCCCATGGATTGCACCATATGGTCTGGTCTTCACCCTCTACAAACCAGGTGTGACATACCAATAGTGATTACTGTGAACAGAATAGAACAAAGAAGAACAGAAAAAATTTCAGAGAATCAAGGTGAGCTAAATATAATATCTTATTTCAGCATGCTTGACCCTAGCTGACATGTCGGCCCTGCGATAGACTGGCGTCCTGTCCAGGGTGTACCCTGCCTTCGCCCAATGACAGCTGGGATCGGCTCCAGCCCCCCCGTGACCCTAAATACAGGATATGCGGTAGAAAATGGATGGATGGATGACCCTAGCTGAGGACTTTTATGGTGAAAGGTGGACTAAGCATTTGTTTCTTGTTATGTTTTGTTTGTTTGCTTGTTTGTTTGTTTTCTTGTAGAAATGACTTACACAGCTTGGACGAAAGCCGAAGAGTGCCATTGGCTTGAAAAAGACGGTTTTGCCGAGATTTCTATTATTGTTACAATATAACATTTTGAGTACTTGTAACATAACACTGAAAAGTATTTTAACATGATTTAAATCAATGTGAAAACTTTGTGGGGTTCCCTCACTTTCTCATGATTCTGTTCCACTGTCAGAATTAGTAAGTACAGTATGTACTCTGATTCCTTTTGTTGGACCATGCATTATTTTATTGTTTGTAGATAGCTTACAATAAGGCGCAGTAAGTGCACCTTGGATTGATGGAACTGAAACTCTTTTTTGTCTCCCCTTTCTACCATGTCACCATTGCTGGAGATTACACAAATCCACGACTGAGGACAGCATGATGTGTCTGGCCTGTCATGTTGCTGATTCCACTGGACCTATGCTGACTTTTGACCTGTTCTCCCCTGGGACCGACACGGCCTGTTCTGTTGGACTATATTTAAATAAATGTTTTCTTATTAAAATGTTTTGAATGTTTGTTCAATGTCAACATGATAAATGACCACAATATAATATGAACTAAACTGATCTGTAGAATACAATATGGTTCTTCATAGAACCCTCAGAAGCCAAGACGGTTATTTGTGAAAACCTTTGAAAAGGGATGTTTTTAGAACCCCCTGTGTGAGGTCTAGATGAAACCCTTGAAACATGAAAGGGTTCTTGGTGGAACTCCTTTTTGGGTTCTAGATGAAACCCTTGAAATACGAAAGGGTTCTTAGTGGAACTCCCTGTGTGGGTTCTAGATGAAACCCTTGAAATATGAAAGGGTTCTTGGTGGAACTCCTTTTTTGGGTTCTAGATCAGGTGTGTCAAACTGATCCAGTAAAGGGCCGCTGTGGCTGCAGGTTTTCATTCCAACCAAGCAAGAACACACCTGACTCGACTTATTCACCTACCTGATTTGCCTTCATACCTTGATTGGTTGGATAAGGTGTGTTCTTGCTTGGTTGGAATGAAAACCTGCAGCCACAGCGGCCCTTTACTGGATCAGTTTGACACACCTGTTCTAGATGAAACCCTTGAAAAAACAAAGGGTTCTTAGTTGAACTCCCTGTGTGGGTTCTAGATGAAACCCTTGAAATATGAAAGGGTTCTTAGTGGAACTCCTTGTGTGGGCTCTAGATGAAACCTTTGAAACATGAAAGGGTTCTTGGTGGAACTCCTTTTTGGGTTCTAGATGAAACCCTTGAAATATGAAAGGGTTCTTAGTGGAGCTCCTTGTGTGGGTTCTAGATGAAACCCTTGAAATACGAAAGGGTTCTTAGTGGAACTCCCTGTGTGGGTTCTAGATGAAACCCTTGAAATATGAAAGGGTTCTTGGTGGAACCCCCAGTATGAGTTCTTTGTAGAACCTCTCATGGAGGGTTCTGGATGGAACCTTACACACACAGTTCTAGGTATAACCCTTTATGTGGGGTTCTCGGTAGAAGCCTCTAAAAGGCTTCCAGGTGGAACCTTTATAAAAGGTTCTACCTGGAGCCAAAAAGGGTTCTCCTATGAGGACAAGCCGAAGAACCTTATATGGTTCTACTTAGCACTTTTATTTCTAAGAGTGTACATGGCATGTACCACCGTCAGATAGAGGAAGTGGCTGATATCAAGGAAGAAGCCAACATCAGGAAGAAGGAACACGATAAAATTGAGAAGTACCAAGAGTTGAAAGAGCAGCTGGAACTGATGTGGAAGGTCAAGGCTAGCGTGGTCCCCGTGGTAGTGGGGGCACTCGGGGCAGTAACCCCCAAACTGGGAGAGTGGCTCCAACAGATCCCAGGAACAACATCTGAACCCTCAGTCCAGAAGAGTGCAGTCCTAGGAACAGCCAAGATACTGCGCAGAACCCTCAAACTCCCAGGCCTCTGGTAGAGGACCCGAGCTTGAGGATGACACAGATACCACCCCACAAGGGGTGAGAAGGAGATTTTTTAATATATATATATATATATCCTAAACATAAATATGTGTGTGGGTCTAAGTTGTCCCTTAGTTCATATCAGTTTTCAGTCTGGAAGCTATATTCCAGTTTACAGTAGATCTACACTCAGATTCCTTTTACAATGAAATGTATTTCATGAGAGGCGATATTGTCTTCTCACATGTGAAAAAGATTCTAAATATTTATATATGTGGGAAGTATAAGCATATTAAATCAATGAGGAACAATCCTGCTGTCTTCTTGAACAGCTCTCAATTAGCAGAAGCTAGCAGCATATAGCCTAGCTAAACATCATAACGGGATATAGCCTAGCTAAACATCATAATGGGATATAGCCTAACAGGGTTGCCAACTATCACGCTCCTGGCGTGACACTCACGCCTTCACCATCAATCTCACGCTGTCACGCACGAAATGGAAGTGTCACGCCAGGAGCATGATAGTTGGCAACCCTGCTAGCTAAACATAATTTCCCCCCTGATTTGTTCAACTCGAGGGAACGGACAAAGAAAGCAACTTTCTGACAAGTGAAACTAGCACCAACATCGGAGCATTTGGGGCTCCGGGAAGTCTCAGTGGGGAAACACGGACACAAACTTGGGTTTTAAATGTAAATGTAATCTTGCGTCTTCCAAGTCGCACGTCCTTGAGGCAGTAGGACTTGGTGTCCAGTCAAGGTCTCGATGCCAAAATCTCTACTTCGTGTTCTTTTGCCAAAGGTTTAACGAGTCAAAGGACAGCGTCTCACTTGCTTCAACTTGCTGCGCTTCAGAAGCCAGCCAAGTTAAAATGGCTCCCCCTGGAGACCAGCATAGCAACCACGGATCGAGTTAAAATGGCGTCCCCTGGAGACCAGCATAGCAACCATGGATCGAGTTAAAATGGCTCCCCTTGGAGACCAGCATAGCAACCATGGATCGAGTTAAAATGGCGTCCCCTGGAGACCAGCATAGCAACCATGCATTGAGTTAAAATGGCGCCCCTGGAGACCAGCATAGCCACCATGGATTGAGTTAAAATGGCGTCCCCTGGAGACCAGCATAGCAACCATGCATTGAGTTAAAATGGCGCCCCTGGAGACCAGCATAGCAACCATGGATCGAGTTAAAATGGCGCCCCCTGGAGACAAGCATAGCAACCATGGATCGAGTTAAAATGGCGCCCCCTGGAGGCCAGCATGGCAACCATGGAATCACCAGTCCTACTAATAACTGATTTTCACAATAAGTGACACAAATGTCGATTTAAAAAAAAAAAAAAAATACAACATATAAAGGTCGACCAGTCTGTTTCCTGGTCCTCATTTACATTTACATTTAGGTCATTTAGCAGACGCTTTTGTCCAAAGCGACTTCCAATAAGTACATTTGTCAAAAGAAGGAAACAAAGAAACCACAACATATCATTGCCGATAAAGTAAGAGCTAAAAATAGAACGAGTGTTAGGTCCTCATCTGAGTAAAGTAGTATCTTAAGAGCAACAGTGCTATGATCAAAGTGCTATAGGTAAGGTTTTTTTTTTGGGGGGGGGGGAGGTGAGTCTTGAGCCTTTTTCGGAAGATGGCAAATGACTCGGCTGTCCTGATGTTGGTCGGGAGTTCGTTCCACCACTGAGTCGCCAGAACAGAGAAGAGTTTGCTCAGCAACATTTGTTTGATTTCAGCGATGGTGGTACCAGCCGGCCAGCTGAAGTAGAGGAGCGAAGTGCTCGCTTCGGGGCGTGTGGTTTGACCAGTGTTTGAAGGTAGATGGGTGCCGTTCCATTGATGGCCCTGAAGGTCAGTGCCATTGTCTTGAATTGGATGCGTGCTGCAACAGGGAGCCAGTGGAGGTCACAGAGGAGGGGGGTCACATGGGAGAATTTAGGTAGATTGAAGACAAGGCGTGCTGCAGCGTTCTGGATGCGCTGCAGTGGTTTAGTCACAGAGGCCGGGAGTCCGGCCAGGAGAGAGTTGCAGTAGTCAAGGCGGGACATGACCAGTGCTTGGACCAGGAGTTGCGTTGCATCCTTTGTGAGGAAGGTCCGAATCCTGCGGATATTGTAGAGGGCAAATCTGCAGGATCGGGCCACAGCAGTGATGTTAGGGGTGCAGGATAGTTGGTCATCAAGGATTACACCCAGGTTCCTCGCAGTTGAGGAAGGCAATACTGTGATGCCCTCGACAGTGACCGACAGGTCCATGCGAGGGCAGTCTTTCCCTGGGATGAAGAGGAGTTCGATTTTATTCAGGTTAAGCTTGAGGTGATCTGCAGTTGCCCAGACAGAGATGTCAGCCAGACAGTCCGAGATGCGAGTTGCAATGTGAGTGTCAGAGGTTGGGGGAAAAGGAGAGGAGGATTTGGTGATTGACTGTGTCGAACGCAGCAGATAGGTCGAGGAGAATGACAACGGAGGAGTGGGATGAGGCTCTGGCGTCTCGCAGGGACTCGGTCACTGTGAGGAGGGCCGTCTCAGTGGAGTGAGCAGTCCTGAATCCTGATTGATTAGGGTCTAGGAGGTTGTTCTGCGAGAGGTAGGATGACAGTTGGTTGTAGGCGGCACGTTCCAGGGTTATAGAGAGGAATGAAAGAAGAGATACAGGTCTGTAGCTTTGGATGTCAGCAGCGTCTAGGATGGGTTTTTTAAGGAGAGGCTTCACTGTCTTAAAAGCCGCTGGAATGACACCTGAGGTGAGGGAGGAGTTGATCAGGGTGGTGAGGAATGGCAAGATGTCGTGTGAGATGTCCTGGAGAAGAGAGGAGGGAATCGGGTCAAGGGAGCAGGTGGTGGCATGGTTAGATGTAACAAGTGCGTGAACGTCTTCAGAGGTGAGGGGGGTAAAGCTGGTAAGGCCATCAGAGTTGAGAGTTGGGGGAGATGTTTTCTGGGAGGGAATAGGCGTGAATGAGGAGCTGATGTCATTTACTTTCTTGGTAAAGTAAGTTGCAAAGTCTTCAGCAGTAAGGGAGGAAGGAGGGGGAGGGGTAGGAGGGGTTAGGAGGGAGGAGAACATGGAGAAGAGTTTCCTGGGGTTGGAGGCGGAAGAGTTGATCTTTGCCAGGTAGAAGGCAGATTTAGCTGCCGAAACAGTTGAGGTGAATGGTGGCTGTCTTTGGGCCATATTGGATCCATGCTGACCCCCATAGACATCTCCTCAGCCCCACATCACACCTGGATTACGCTCTTTGCGCACATTATTCAGACATTATATTAAAGAAACTATTTATATTCATTGACAGTCTATGTTGTGTGGGCCATGCCCCTGTTTGCATTTGCAATGTCTACATGTTTTGTAATGATTGGACAAATAATGATTCATAGTGTGGTTTGTGTGTTACACCACATTTACTTTGCATTTCTAATCCCCCAGGGAGAAGTGGACGATGCGCTTTTTGTAGTCCATTATCGTAGTTTCTCCGACGCAGACTCACGTCAATCGCTGTCAATCGTGCAGTAAAATGACATAGTTTAGTGAAAGTCTGGTCTTTTCCGAAATTCTTTTGAGTTCTCTTTCCACCTTTCCTTAACCCTGTGACCTTTTGCCCAGAGGTCAAGGAAAAGGCGTTAGGATCTCATGTTTTGACTCCTCGACCGCAACCCATGAATTCAGTTCCGTCTCTCCCTCTTCTCTCCCCTAAAGCCTAAACCAACACATCATGATGTATCAGGGTGACACAGAACAAACAGGAAACAGGACATTATGATTAGTATTTAATTTAAAAGCAGCTCATGTATCGACAGCCTGTGGGTGTTGACCTTTAGTTACCTGTGATGCCGCCACACACACAGGCTGAGAGCGTCAGGATATAAAGTGCAGGTGATAAGTGTGTGATCAGGTGATCTGATCAGAAGCTGCTGAAGGTGAGTTCACACTCTGCACATGATGTAGAGAAGTAGCTGGTAGTTTTCAGTAGCAACTCAGATATGTCCGTGTTGCTCAGATTCATAATCCTGTTCACTTGTTATTTCATCACATAGTTCTGGATTTAATGCTTTTATAGAAGAACATGTTCACATTTCTTAAACTAATGTAATTATTGTTTTATTATTGGGACTGAACCTCAAGTATCATAATGGTAATAGAATTAAAGAACAAATGATACATTTATAGATGTATACTGCTCATTACAGGAAAAAGAAAAGTGCAACATCAAACTATATCATGACATCATATGGATGTTTTTGTGTTTTTTCCAGAGTGATTACTGCTGTGGGGCTGCACGGTGGTGTAGTGGGTAGCACTCTCGCCGCACAGCAAGAGGATCCCGGGTTCGATTCCCGGGTCGGCCCCGGGTTCCTTCTGTGTAGAGTTTGCATGTTCTCCCCGTGTAAGCGTGGGTTTTCTCCGGGTTCTCCGGCTTCCTCCCACAGTCCAAAGACATGCAGGATGGGGATAGGTTCATTGGTGAATTGCCCGTAGGTGTGAATGTGAACGTGAATGGTTGTCTGTCTCTACATGTCGGCTCTGTGATAGACTGGCGTCCTGTCCAGGGTGTACCCTGCCTTCGCCCAATGACAGCTGGGATCGGCTCCAGCCCCCCCACGACCCTAAAATACAGGATAAGCGGTAGACAATGGATGGATGGATGGATTACTGCTGTGATTGTCGTCCTGCTCTTGCTGAGCTCAGCCAGCTTTCCTGTCAATACAAAACAAAATAAATAACCAAATATGAAATACTCTTTTTAGTGAAGATAATAATGTAATATTCCCATCAGTATGAGTTTCCTGTCAGCAAAAGTCTTTTAAAATATGAATAATACAGCAATCTACCCAGATTTATTTTATTTGGTTATAATTATATTTCATGGTATCCCTCCGTGTTCACTCTTTTCAACAGGCAGATCTTGTAGCTTAATATGACATGTATACATTAGTTACGTTTTTCTCACAATGTATCAGCGTTATGTATCAGAAGATCACTATTTCTCACTGCTGCAAATGGAAAACATATAATCCCAGAAAGTGTGTAATGTTACCATGACAACTGGAAAGTGTGAGCTGTCATGTCAGTGATCTGGAATTTTTACCAGGGTTTCAGTTTCAGACGACCAATGGAGCCTAACATGATTGGCTGGACGTTGGCTGAATTGAGACAGGGATCGATTGCTTCTCCCTGGTGACCCAGATGTTGACTCTGGTTCTTTTTACACTGAATTTTTTGACATTGCATTTTTTTAGACTGAATTTTTTGACATTGAATTTTTTTAGACTGATTTTTTTTTTTAGAAATTTAATTTTTTTTACATTTAATTTTTTTGAGATGTTGATTTTTTTACACTGAACTTTTTTTCAAATTCAGAGGCAAAAAAAATCAGTGCTAGAAATGTGATGGTTTTTAAAATTCAAAGTCTGATTTTGATACTAAAAAATGTCTATCTTAGAAATTCATATTTAAACTCTGATGGCACAGAATTACTTCCATAGAGGTTTTGCAGACGTGAAATCAGTCAAACAGGCAAAGGTATTTAAAAACACTGGGCTAACTCAATGGTCAAAATTCAAAGGAGATCAAAAACACTAGAGATAAATCACGAGGGAAACTCTGGAGGGTAAAGATCAATCTGGCACAGAGGGGAAGGGAGACACCTTACATTCACTAGGAGGGGAAGACAATGAGACACCAGTGGAAGACATTAGGGCGGGGACTGCAATCACACAAGTGGGAAGGTTGACGGGACATCGGGAATGACAACAGACTGTCTGACTACATGTACACACAGAGAACGTGACGTCCTGACATTCTCTGGTGCCGCCACTACACATAGAGTCCATCCATCCATCTAGAATCTGGAATCCCAAAATAACCAAATAACCTTGTCTTCATCCTGTCTGTCTGTGTAATTCACCTCCATTCTGAAACCTGAAACTCCTGCTGCAGTCTGTGTATCTGTCATCACCAAACCAGCTGGATGAAACCAGTTCAACTCTCACTGGTGCAACATTTCATGCTACAAATGGACTTAATGTATATATTCTTGTGTTATCAGCAGCAGTTTGTCTGCTCTGACACGGTTAATGAAATCTTACATCAGATTAAACCAAAGCATGGTTTTGACTCAATATAGCTTTTTGACAAAAAAAATATCGACCAATAAAATAATGAAACTGCTGGACCAGTTCTAGGTTTGAATGTATAAAAAAGCGACCATTATGTTTTTGACTCAATATAGTTGATAAAACTTGTAGCTGTTAAAAAATGATCACAATCACAAAAGATGGTCTTGGTGTCACTTGTGAAAACCTTGGAGAAGCAGCTTTGAGATGCACTTCATTCAGGTGCTGAAGTTAACATTTGCATGTACAATATGCCAATGATGGTAAGATTGATGGCTGATTAAGTGTTTTCTGTTAGTTTCAGTTTTCCACCTCCAATGTAGAGAAACACACAACTGCTTCTCTAAACCTGAACGTCAGAATAAACCAAAGCAGGTTTCACTCAATACAGTTGATGAAAGTTGTAAAGCTGCTAAAAAAATGATCACAATCTGAACGTCGCCTGGACCACCTTTACATCCAGCCTGTCTGGATGTTCAGCCACATCTGTAAAACAGAGTTAAAATCTAACTTGTTTGACAAATGTAGCTGTTAATATATATTATAGTATTACAGTATCAACGTAATATACGCAATATACGCAATATATTTCAATCTGCTTTACTCAGCAATGTTTTGTGAGATCAGACTGATGCCAAGTAGACTGATTCCTGCATCTAGAGAACATTTAGCATTTTATCTGAACAACAATGTAACATACATATCAGTATTTTACATTATTGGATTTGCCTGTGAAACTAGGGGAGAACTTGAATTTGTTCCAATAGAGGGGATGACACAAAAAAGTTCTTCTTCAGAAGTGTATTTTATGTGGATGATGAATGCTATTTCTGGCATTAAACATATTTATATCAATCAAGACATCTATATGAAATATGTCATATCATGCTTTCCAGATTATTGGCTGTCTAATCCGGTCGGAGGACGGGCCAAGGATGCTGCAAGATCAATAAATTATGTTTATTTTAATGTCATTTTAATAAAGTTTTGTCACATTAAAAACAAGACAAGATTTACTGTTTTATATTATTTAAGTTTCAACCTTACTTCAAGATGGAAGCATGAAATAATCATTGAAACCAGCAAAACTAGCAGATCACTGGCATGACAGCTCACACTTTCCAGTTGTCGTAACATTACACACTTTCTGGCAGTTATGTTTTCCATTTGCAGCAGTCAATCTTATCTCTGCTACCCACCATTCTCCACAGTACCAAACTTGAAGTACTAGGGGGCTATGGAACTGCCAGTCTGTGGTCAAGAAGGTGGACACCATCTCAGCGTATGCCTCCCTGCAGACTCTCCACTTCCTGGCCCTTACAGAGAGCTGGATCACCCAAGAAAACACTGCCACTCCAGCTGCCTTCTCAACTGCTGACTCGTTTTCACACTCCCCAAGACGAACAGGGCGAGGAGGAGGAACTGGGCTCCTCATCTCACCCAGGTGGTCCTACCAGGTAATTCCTCTGGACCACCTACCCCGATCTGCACATTCCACGCCGTCTCTGTCACCCTTCCATTCAAGCTCAACATCATAGTGATCTATCGCCCACCCGGTCCTCTCGGTGACTTTTTAGATGAGATGGATGCCCTCCTGAGCTGCTCCCTTGATGATGGCACACCACTCGTCGTCCTCGGTGACTTCAACATCCACCCGGGAAAGCTGCATTCATCTGAATTCATTGACTTCTTCTCCACATTTGACCTCACACTCTCCTCCTCTCCACCCTTAAGCTTAACCTGAATAAAGCCGAACTCCTCTTTATCCCAGGGAAAGGATGCCCTCGCATGGACCTGTCGGTCACTGTCGAGGGCATCACAGTATTGCCTTCCTCAACTGCGAGGAACCTGGGTGTAATCCTCGATGACCAACTATCCTGCACCCCCAACATCACTGCTGTGGACCGATCCTGCAGATTTGCCCTCTACAATATCCGCAGGATTTGGACCTTCCTCACAAAGGATGCAACGCAACTCCTGGTCCAAGCACTGGTCATCTCCCGCCTTGACTACAGCAACTCTCTCCTGGCTGGACTCCCGGCCTCGGCGACTAAACCATTGCAGCGTATCCAGAATGCTGCAGCACGCCTTGTTTTCAATCTACCCAAATTCTCCCATGTGACTCCCCCTCCTCCACTGGCTCCCTGTTGCAGCACGCATCCAATTCAAGACGATGGCACTGGCCTTCAGGGCCATCAATGGAACGGCACCCATCTACCTTCAAACACTGGTCAAACCTCACGCCCCGAAGCGAGCACTGCTCCTCTACTTCAGCTGGCCGGCTGGTACCACCATCGCTGAAATCAAACAAATGTCGCTCAGCAAAGTCCAGACTCTTTTCTGTTCTGGTGGAAACAGAAAAGAGAAAACAGTGGTGGAACGAACTCCCGACCAATGTCAGGACAGCAGAGTAATTTGCC
Organism: Eutrigla gurnardus; assembly: GCF_963514095.1. Classification (NCBI taxonomy): domain Eukaryota; kingdom Metazoa; phylum Chordata; class Actinopteri; order Perciformes; family Triglidae; genus Eutrigla; species Eutrigla gurnardus. The sequence goes on along the minus strand of NC_139930.1, from coordinate 3,867,659 downwards.
TGTCGTCCCTCCCAGTCACCGCAGAAACGAAAACGTTTTCCACGTAGTTTTGATTTTGTATCCATAAAGAAACGACCGAGCTGAGCAGTCGTCATGTCCGTAATCCATGAAGCTGTTATGTCCATATGTATGACTATGTGTGACCTTAGCTTAGCTTTGATCAGATCTGGGCGTCAAGATCCTTGACAACGCCACCTGGTGGCTTTCACACCAAGATATACTTTATATACGAACTACTAAGTACCTTATCTGAGGCAAGGAGGTTCATAGAAATATGTGGAAAATGGACTAGACAGAGACGTGCTTTCAGTAGAAAAGTAATCTTTTATTAATAAATACACTTAAAAATGGCCACACCGTCGTAATAGCACAATCTGTGCAACAAACCTAGTGGTCTAAAAGGGGGGATCACTACTGGTATTGGCTGCCACCAGGAACAATATAAGCACTATAACCATAAATATGGAATGGCTCGCAAAGCAGGTTACCTGTCCGGAGAAAACGTGAAGTTCACCACTCGTGTTTTCTTGACTCCAGTGCCTACAGTCAACTGCGCGCACACACACACACACGCACACACACACACACACACACACACACACACACACACACACACACACACACACACACACACACACACACCCACCCACACACACATGCATAGACACGACCACTACAAGTGATACAATCAATATGGTGAGGTGCAATTTACCACTACAATACACGTGCAGTGCGCGAGGACGGATCCAGGAACCTGCCCTGGAAGCCGCTGCCCTAGTATTCTGGAGGGGGAAGACAAGAAGGAGGGGTGCTTACTAACACCAGAATGCTAGATGGGATACACTACTACACAGCCACTTAGCAGGACTTTATGGAACTACTGGGGCAACCATTACCACGTGAGTCGGGGGGGGGGGGGGGAACCTAGACGGCGGCCATGACAAAATACCTAAACAAAAGAAAGAAAACTGTAAAGGGAGGCACAGCTATCATTAAACATGATTTAAATAAGGCAAAGCAGCAGGAGCAATCCGCCTGCGGACACAATCAATTTCAATTAGTGCTTGATGAAATCATGCGCAGATGATTGACATGTTAAAGAACAAACATTCTTTGTTTTACCTGAATGCAACTCGGAACAGACAACAACCGACAGATGAACACAGCCCCACGGTCCTCCATCACAATTACTATAGACAGCATATACGTTACAAACATCTATATTCTTTTGATTATTATTACCTTTTAGGCGCCGCGTCGTTTAAGTCATGCCAATGCCCGGCGGGTGCCCGCCCAAGACCCTCGGCAGCACACCGTACAAACCCTTGTAGCATCTGCCAGTCGACCCGACACCTATTCTACAATAACCCAGGATAAGACACATTTCCTTGGAGGCTTAGTCCGTTAAATTATATAATGTTTTGCATACCTTCTCTACACCAGAGCACCATGCGTCCACCCCACACACAGCTGCAGACCTATTTCGTACCAGGTAAACTCTCCAAGTGCGGCCGTGATGACCGTTTTATAAACACCTGGCCTAGCCATCAATGTAGCGTTAGTCAGTAAGCTGCTAGCTAGGCATCGTGACGTCAGGGGGCTACCGGGGCTGCAGAGGGACAAACTTCCCCCAGACCATGACTACTCTGCCGGTTACATATGTTACACATAGCAACGATAGCTTCAGCTAGTAATGTGCCGGGCGCTCGTCCCTCCTACTCACCACAGAAACGAAAACGTTTTCCTTGAAAACGAAAGCTGTTTTCAAGCCAATACAGTGACAAACGTCTTTCCATCGAGCAGTGCCGTCATGTCCATATGACAGTGTAACTAGCGCTAGCCTACATAGTAAGATTGCTTGCCTGCTACAAAGACAACATATCTTGCGCAGTCTCAGTAGGCTAGTTGTGTTGACAGCACGAGTGGGAGTTGCGTGTCGCGTGTTGCGTGTGCAGACTGCAGTCTCTCATCAACAGAGTGAGATCAAAGTGACCCTCGCGCGACTGTCCAAGATTTGTCACTGTACTGGCTTGAGAACAGAGTGTCTGAGTAAAGTAGTACTTCAAGAGCAACAGTGCTACGATCTGAGTGCTATAGGTAAGGTTTTTTTTTTTTTTTTTTTTTTGCGGGGGGGGGGGGGGGGGGGGGTCAAGGGAGGGTGTTAGTGGGTCATGCTATGTAGAGTCAAGGTGAAGTCTGAACAGGTGAGTCTTGAGCCTTTTTCGGAAGATGGCAAAATGACTCTGCTGTCCTGACATTGGTCGGGAGTTCGTTCCACCACTGAGGCGCCAGAACAGAGAAGAGTCTGGACTTTGCTGAGTGACATTTGTTTGATTTCAGCGATGGTGGTACCAGCCGGCCAGCTGAAGTAGAGGAGCGGAGTGCTCGCTTCGGGGCATGAGGTTTGACCAGTGTTTGAAGGTAGGCAGGTGCCGTTCCATTGATGGCCCTGAAGGCCAGTGTCATCGTCTTGAATTGGATGCGTGCTGCAACAGGGAGCCAGTGGAGGTCACGGAGGAGGGGGGTCACGTGGGAGAATTTGGGTAGATTGAAGATAAGGCGTGCTGCAGCGTTCTGGATACGCTGCAATGGTTTAATCGCATAGGCCGGGAGTCCGGCCAGAAGAGAGTTGCAGTAGTCAAGGCAGGAGATGACCAGTGCTTGGACCAAGAGCTGCGTTGCATCCTTTGTGAGGAAGGTCCGAATCCTGCGGATATTGTAGAGGGCAAATCTGCAGGATCGGGCCACAGCAGTGATGTTGGGGGTGCAGGATAGTTGGTCATCGAGGATTACACCCAGATTCCTCGCAGTTGAGGAAGGAAATACTGTGATGCCCTCAACAGTGACCGACAGGTCCATGCGAGGGCAGTCTTTCCCTGGGATGAAGAGGAGTTCGGTTTTATTCAGGTTAAGCTTGAGGTGATGTGCAGTTGTCCAGACAGAGATGTCAGCCAGACAGTCCGAGATGCGAGTTGCAATGTGAGCGTCAGAGGACGGGGGAAAAGAGAGGAACAGCTGGGTGTCATCAGCGTAGCAATGGTAGGAGAATCCATGCGATGTGATAACAGAACCTAGTGATCTGGTGTATAGTGAGAACAGAAGCGGTCCTAATACTGAGCCTTGAGGGACACCCTTGTCCAGAGAGCAGGGTTTGGACATAGAGCCATTCCATGTGACCTGAAAGGTGCGGTTTGTCAGGTATGATGTAAACCAGGTGAGAGCAGAGTCGGTTATGCCAAGTTCAGCCAGAGTGGAGAGGAGAATTTGGTGGTTGACTGTGTCGAATGCAGCAGATAGGACAAGGAGAATGAGAACGGAGGAGTTGGATGATGTTTTGGCGTCTCGCAGGGACTCGGTCACCGTGAGGAGGGCCGTCTCAGTGGAGTGGGCAGTCCTGAATCCTGATTGGTTAGGGTCTAGGAGGTTCTTCCGCAAGAGATAGGATGACAGTTGGTTGTAGGCAGCACGTTCCAAGGTTTTAGTGAGGAATGAAAGAAGAGATACAGGTCTGTAGCTTTGGATGTCAGTAGCGTCAAGGGTGGGTTTTTTCAGGAGAGGCTTCACGATAGCGGTCTTAAAATCCGCTGGAATGACACCTGAGGTGAGGGAGGAGTTGATCAGGGTGGTGAGGAATGGCAAGATGTCGTGTGAGATGTCCTGGAGAAGAGAGGAGGGAATCGGGTCAAGGGAGCAGGTGGTGGCACGGTTAGATGTAACAAGTGCGTGAACGTCTTCAGAGGTGAGGGGGCTAAAGCTGGTAAGACCATCCGAGTTGAGAGTTGGGGGAGATGTCTTCTGGGAGGGAATAGGCGTGAATGAGGAGCTGATGTCATTTACTTTCTTGGTAAAGTAAGTTGCAAAGTCATCGGCAGTAAGGGAGGAGGGAGGGAGAGGGGTAGGAGGGGTGAGGAGGGAAGAGAACATGGAGAAGAGTTTCCTGGGGTTGGAGGCAGAAGAGTTGATCTTTGCCAGGTAGAAGGCAGATTTAGCTGCCGAAACAGTTGAGGTGAAGTCAGAGAGGAGGAGGTGGTAGTGAGCAAGGTCCTCGTGCTGTCCCGATTTCTTCCATTTTCTCTCTGACGCTCGCAACAATGATCTGTTGGTTCGCAGAGGTTCAGACAGCCAGGGAGGGGGGGGAGATGATCGAGCCGGTCGTGAGATTGGGGGACAGAGAGTGTCCAAAGAAGAGGCGAGTGAGGACATCAGGATAGAGGAGGCTTCCTCAGTAGGCATTAAGGAGAACTGTTCCGAGGATGGGAGCGAGGAGATAACAGTTGAGGAGAGAGCGGAGGGAGTGAGGGATTTCAGGTTGCGGCGGCTGGTGACCATTTGAGGCGTAGAGGGGAGGGATGAGGTGGGCTTCATGGGGAGGGAGAAAGTCACAAAGTGGTGGTCGGACACGGTGAGCGGGGTAACAGAGAGTGCCGAGATGCCACAGGATCTTGTGAAGACAAGGTCAAGTTGGTTCCCGGCCCGGTGAGTTGGTGGAGAGGGGGAGAGTGTGAGGTCAAATGCGGAAAAGAAGTCAATGAATTCAGATGAATGCAGCTTTCCCGGGTGGATGTTGACGTCACCGAGGACGATGAGCGGTGTGCTATCATCAGGGGAGCAGCTCAGGAGGGCATCCATCTCATCCAAAAAGTCACCAAGAGGACCGGGTGGGCGATAGATCACTATGATGTTGAGTTTGAAAGGAATGGTGACAGAGACGGCGTGAAATTCAAGCGTAGATCGGGGTAGGTGGTCGAGAAGAAGGACCTGGTAGGACCATGTGGGTGAGATGAGGAGCCCAGTTCCTCCTCCTCGCCCTGTTCGTCTTGGGGAGTGTGAAAACGAGTAGGCAGTTGAAAGGGCAGCTGGAGTGGCAGTGTTTTCTGGGGTGATCCAGGTCTCTGTGAGGGCCAGGAAGTGGAGAGTCTGCAGGGAGGCATAGGCTGAGATGGTGTCCGCCTTCTTGACTGCAGACTGGCAGTTCCACAGCCCCCCTAGTACCTCAAGTTCCTTACCGGTGGAGATTGGTGGGTAGCAGAGATTGGATGGGTTACAGCCTCGAATGAAGGGACTTCGGTAAAATCTTCTCCAGTGCGATGTCCTGACTGGGATAAGACACATGGCTGCGAGGAGGGGGGGGTTGAGATGTTATACCTACCTCAATGGGCTTCCTCGATGGACTCCCACAGATAGACTCCCTGTGTCTTTGTTCAGCTGTCTTGACTCCCACAGATAGACTCCCTGTGTCTTTGTTCAGCTGTCTTAACTCCCACAGATAGACTCCCTGTGTCTTTGTTCAGCTGTCTTGACTCCCACAGATAGACTCCCTGTGTCTTTGTTCAGCTGTCTTGACTCCCACAGATAGACTCCCTGTGTCTTTGTTCAGCTGTCTTCGTTCTGATGGCCCGACGCTGCAGCTGACGCTGTAGTGACAGCCTTTTAAGTGCTCAATTTACCACAAGTACTGACTGTGGCTCCTCCTTTCCTCTAATCAAGTCTATTCACTACAGGTGAGCTGGCTCAAACAAGCTGATTGCTCACTTACCATAGACAGCTTCACAAGAAGTTCAACAACAAGCTATCAATACTAGACTAAATGTTACCACTAGCTTTACACACACAATGCCTAAACCCAAATCTACAATTAGTTTCTGACTTACCAACAAGAGACAAAGCAGCTTCCTTCCTTTCTCCAGACCAAACTTGCGCGAGACTTGTATTGTTTTGGCTCCCGGCTACTGTTTAGCTGTAAGCAGTCGTTGCTATGTTGTAACATAGTCATACATGTGGACATAAAAGCTTCATGGATTTATTACGGACATGACGACTGCACTGCTCGATCGTTTCTTTATGGATACAAAATCTACGAGGAAAACGTTTTCGTTTCTGCGGTGAGTGGGATGGACGAGTGCCCGGCACGTTACTAGCTGAAGCTATCGTTGCTATGTTGTAACATAGTCATACATATGGACATAACAGCTTCCTGGATTTATTACGGACAGGACGAGTAAAGCCCTATTACTGTTGCAGGAAGAGCACCTGTCGGCTGTGGAATCAAGAATCTTGTAGAGGTGAGGAAGTTCAGCAGCTTGACCAGACTGGTCGACACCATTGCCTGGGTGTGGCGAGCTGCCAAGAAGTGGCTTGAAAGAAAAGAAAAAGGCAAAGATCAAGCAAAGAGCAAGAGAGCTGGGCTGAACGTGAAGACGCACTCAGAGACCTCAGAGGCCACAGCAAAGCAACGTCAACAGGTTATGAGTGACCTTCCAGCTAAAAGAGCAAACACAGCCAGACCATTTGAATACACAATTATGGACCTGTTCGGGTCTTACAAGGTAAAGGATGAAGTGAGGAAGAGAATCAGACTCAAAGTCTGGGGAATTGTGTTCTGCTGTATGGCTTCAAGAGCCGTCCATGCTGATGTTGTCAGCGACCAATCATCGGAAGGGTTTCTTCTCGCCTATCGGAGATTCACCTCCCTCAGGGGACACCCTAGGAAATTGTGGTCAGATGCTGGAACAAATCTTGTGGGCACCAAACCTGCACTTGAGGAGCTACACCGGTTTTTGGGTGAAGTAGACAAGACTGAAATTGAAGAAGAGGCTTCCAGATGTGGGACAGAGTGGTTTTGGAAGATTCATCTGGCAGACTCTCCTCACAGAAATGGAGCAGCAGAAGCAGCAGTCCGACTAGTGAAGCGAGCCTTAGGCAACCTTGGTGGTGATGGAGTCTTCACATGGGGCGAATTTCAGACATTCCTCTTTATGTCAGAAAACCTGGTCAATGAAAGGCCCATAAATGCAAGAATACAGAGCCGGGAAGACTGTGTCAAGTACACCAGCCCAAATTCTCTTCTGTTAGGACGGGCCAGTCCTCGAGGAGACCCAGGAGGTTTCCAATTTGAAAGCTACCCATACAAGAGACTCCAAAATATCCAGGGAGCGGTGAACAAATTCTGGAAGAAGTGGAGCCAGTTAGCTGGTCCTAACCCATTCGGGAGAAACAAGTGGCACACCATGGAGCGAAATGTTGCCGTGGGAGATGTGGTTTGGCTGGCTGACCAGAACTGAGAGGTCAGTACAAGTTGGCCAGAGTGGTCAGTGTCAATCCTGACAAGAAAGGCATCGTGAGGGATGTAAATGTGAGGACCTTTTCAAGCTACCCAGTCCCAGTCTTAAAGCCACTCAAGGAAAGAAACCATAAAGACACCAAAAGACTCTCAGATAAAATCCCTGCTACAGTTCTTCATCGAGATGTCAGACGGTTGATCCTGCTTCCAATTGAAGAACAGCAAAGAAACACAGAACTGTTGTGACCTCCTTGGGTTCAGGAACCAGGAGCTCAAGTGGGAGGTGTGAAGTCATGTGTGTATGGTCTGTTTATTTCCTTTCTTTTCATGGGTTTGGTTTGCTTAGATTAATTTAAATAACACCAGAGGGCGACGGTGAGAGTAGACTGATCACAATTGGTGACATGCAGGTAGAGAGAGAGAGAGAGAGAGAGAGAGAGAGGCAGAGTAGCACTGATTAGTAGGATCAGGTGAGCTCCCTTTGTTCTTTCAGTAAGAGAGACAGGTCAGAGAGAAGCACTGATCAATGCTGAGACGACTGCAGAGATGCCACTGGTATATATTTGATTAATGAAATTATTCTTGTGACAAACCTGTAGGAGAAATGTGTTTTTAGCACATTTGGTAGGGGCATTGTTTGTCTTGCAGGTTACATTTGATGACATTTCAGTTGACAAGACATCCATCCATCCATCGTCTACTGCTTATCCTGTATTCAGGGTCGCGGGGGGGCTGGAGCCGATCCCAGCTAGTTGACAAGATATTATAAAATTAAAATTGTTTGCTGGATATATTTGATTAGATTTGGAGTGGTTGGTATGAGATATTGTAAGTTTGATTTAAATCAGATTTTTTAAGTTTAAAAATTGGATTAAAAGTAATTTCACAGTTGGTAAAATGTATGAATTAGTTAAATGTAAAAACCAGTTAAAATAGTATAAATACTTGTACTATCATTTAAACCGTTTGCTGATTAATTATGGTTTACATTTTTACATTGACTGGAGACATTTTTGTTATTGACTGCATTGATCGACTGATTTAATTATAATGCTGTTTTGAGCGCAGTTGGGAAGAATCATGGAGGTTCTCGAGGAACCAGGGCCAATCAGAATTTGGGCAGGGTAGGGCAAGCCTAGTAAGGTCAAGTGTGGCTTCCCACCATCCTGGCAATTCAAGGTCGATTTCTGATTGGCAGGCAGCCTGGATGGTCTCAGAAACTCCGTTCCACCATGATAGGCCCTCCTTAACCCAGTGGAGGGAAGCCTGGAGGTGGTCTGTCTTCCACACAGCACACTGGACTAAGAAACAGCCTAGAGACAACGATATGGATGCATTTATGGAGATCCAATCCCAGAGAGAGAAGAGAGCCAACACTAAAATTAGTCAGACTTTTGATGACCAGATTTTCAGGGAAAGATATCCCGAGAAACAGTGGAATGCTTCATGGAGAGCTGGGTCACTTCTGAACCATCAATCAAGTAATGTTCGTTTTTCAGAGATTCCTGGGAAAAACATAAGCAACACCTCTCAGAAGCAACACACCACTGAAAATGGGCATGGCTCGAAGTGGGGAAGTTCATTCAGGCTGGCCAACCCCATGCCCCACATGGAGCAACCATGGGTGGAGTCCTCTCCTAACCCATGTCATTATGCAGTAATGTGGTCAAGGGGTAAGAACATTCAAATCAATATCAACACTAACTTTTTCAACAACTCTGTGACCCTCAGGATTTGGGGAAACTCCCAACAGTTCCTGCAAGGGGCCAGTGCACAGATCAAAGATAAAACTAAGTCTAAGAAGTCCGTTGACCCTATGGTGATTATAACTAACAACAGGGTCATTCCATGTGAAAACAGCCAAAATCAGGGTATCATGTACGTGACACCTCTCAGATTTTGCTGAAAAGCGGTGAAAATATGCCTTATGTTACCAAACGAGGGAATCTGAAGTTTCAGGTCAATATCTCAAACGGTTTGCCCGTGGCGTCCATTTGAATTTCAAGTGCCACACCCCTTTTTGACACATTGGAATTTCGCATTTCATTTTTGGCATTTTTGGAGGACCATAACTTCTGTTCTAATAGTGATAGAAGGCTAAAGATTGCTCTGTTGGTTCATTGTAATGTGTACTACACAATTCTACAGGCAGAATCAACATTCCTTACTGTTTGAGTGAGAGGTGGGTCACCAAAGTCCAATTTATTTTTGACGGCAAAAATTATTTTTCACTTTTTGGGTGCTCCTAGCACCACGATGAATGATCACATTTATTCTAAACGGGATTATTTGTTATATTTGGGACCTTTGCTCTTGCCAAAATGAATTTGAAGGGTATGGTACCAGTGGTGGGGCTTTTATGGGGGTCCAAAAACCCTCAGCAGCACGAGCAAGTCTGCAGGCCACTGATGCAAACCATATTCTGACACCAATGGAGATGTTTCAATGGGCAAAAGAAAACATAAAGAACATTACATTCTTCTCTGTTAGTGCAGAAAATATTAAAAAACACGAGGAAACATACAAATTGGAGAGACGTTACGCCTCGGCCAAAACGTTCAGTGGAACACGATCGCATCATTGCTTTATACCAATTTCCCAAAATAAGATACGGATGACAAGAATATCACAGGATACAATATTCACAGATGTCGATGCAGGACAACAATCAGATTCAGAACACTTGGATACAGAACACCCGGAGGAAGAACACTCGCAGTCAGATCAGCCACAAAACTACATTTTCCAGCCAGGAAAATACATCGCCTGTATCTATGATGATGACTGGTTCATTGGAAACATTGTTGAACGTTCAGATAAACATGGTGATGTTTTTTTAAAATGAATCTATGGATGCAGTGCTCGCCAATACAAACGTGACCAAAAGGACCATGACAAAATTATGTTACTGCTTCCACAATTTCTTGGATAATAGTTATCCATAGATGAATTTGTACAAATGACAGTAATTCTCTATAATTAAATATGTAACTTGTAATAAAAAGGTTTATGTCCATAAAAACAATCTTAACACTCTTCTCTGTAATTTTACAGTAAATCTGATTATTTTTACATTTACATGTAATTATACATTCAACCTGCAATTAAATATGTAGGTTGTTATATGAAGGTTTATTTCCATACTAACAATCTAATGTTTTTCTCTGTAATTTTAAGGTAAATCTTATTAGTTTTAGATTTATGTGTACTTCTACATTCAAACTCTGTAATTAAATATGTAGCTCATTATATTAAGATTTATGTCCATACTAACGTTTTTCTCTGTAAGGTTAAGGTAAATCTTATTAGTTCACTGTGGTATGTATTAAAGTACTTGTATAGACTTTGGATTAGACTAGTGTTGGGGTTGTAGCAGGAGCAGATTTGGTTATCAACTATCAATATCAATATGATTATCGGTATTAATAATTATATTTAATATATTATCATGATATAATCATGAATAAACGGGGCACCACCCTGGGATCAGGGAAAAGATAACCTAAAACTGTATTCAGTCTCAATATAAAGGTTTTATACTACAATCTAACAATTAAGAAGGGCGTGAAATTCAAGCACTAGCCTTCACAACCTGCTGTTATCCAGTGACATATACACAACAAGCACAAGAGACCGCTAGTTATAATATAATAAGATTGATTAAAATCAGTAATAATGATCACAATCAATAACACTGCAATTAACAAAGCCTTATTACCTAACTACCTAACACACAAAACTAAGCTAAACAGAAGGAGAGACACACGTGGTGCGTGCGTGCGTGCGTGTGCGTATGTGTGTGTGTGCATGTGCGTGTGCGTGTGTGTCGAGAGAGAGAGCGAGAGAGCGAGAGGGAGAGATGGCTATGTGCGGCCACCAGATGTAGCTATTCCTCGCAGCGTTCAGGGGCGGAGCCACTGATGTCCGATGGGGTAGCGAGAGAGAGAGAGAGGTGGAGCTATTCCTCGCAGCGTTCAGGGGCGGAGCCACTGACGTCCGATGGAGTAGCGAGAGAGAGAGAGAGAGATAGCCGTATGTAGCCACCAGATGTAGCTATGTCCCTAGCGTCCGCCGGGAACAGCTGGCTTAGGACACGTGTGTGCGGCGTGTATGTGTGTGTTAGCGGGACACAAACAAAGAGAGAGAGAATGTGCAAGCGATATTCTGAGGCCCAGAAGCCGTGCCGCTATCACCCGGGCGCGCGTGAATGAACTGGCGTTTATTCCGCGAGACCGGTCTTTTAACTGATAGTAGAGGCTTTCTGAGCTCGCGAATATGGCGGAGGTTAGTCGGAAACACTGTTACAGAAATCAACCCAGCTGCGTGGGTACACGATCAGCATTCACATACAGCAGCACATGAACAAACGGACTCGGCGATCCGCGATCAGAACTTAAAACACATTAACAAGAATTACAAGCATGTCCTACACTATCGAATCTCTGCTTCTGCCCAGACAAATAGCCTCTTACTTTTGTTGATGTGAGATGCGTCGATGTGAGGGTTTCGTCCCGTGCGGCGATGGCGTTCCTTGACGCCGGCAACGGACGGTAGTTCGTGGGCGCTCGTTCAGCGCCGGATCCAATTGGTTGAAGAAAACCGTTAGTTATTCTTCCTTCTGCAGGAAAATGATGAACGCTCGCGGGGCTCGGCGATTTAGTCAGCTGATTTCAGACAAAGACGGGTCGAGTTATCCGTTCTGGTGGTTGTAGTTTTTTATCTCCTTTGTCCCATTGTCCGGCCGCATTGTGTAGGCTTTGTAGGCCGCATTGTGTAGTCCTAACGGTTAGGTCCCAACACTAGATAGTATTAGACTAGTGAGTACTTTAATATTCAACCTGTAAGTCTGGATATAATGGCAATGATTCTAACAAAAATACGTACAGGTCAGGCTGTCTGTGCAGACAGGTATGGCGCGTCTTTCAGTGGCTGAAGGCAGCGTAATGTGTGGGGAGGTCAAAAACACGCTTAAATAACAATGATTATCGCAAAATATGAGTGGGTTAGCATTTATTCCAATTAAAATAATGTCTATCTATTATATCTATGTTACATTAAACTGGAATAGGCCTTTATCTGCTGTTCAGCAAGTAATGCAAGTACCAGTAAAAATATTGATGCTTTTGATATTTTGCTCAAATCAAGTGAAGTCAACTCATCTTTGTTTATATAGTGCTTTACATAATGCAGTAGATCGTGTGTGACAGAGAGAGAGAGAGAGATGCTTATGTAATTAAATATATACCCGCCTACAAATATCTTTATCATCTTTTCTTGATAAAGAAAAGGATACCACGCTGATACAATTGCTATTGGCTGTCTTGCCATGTTGCTTTGAATGTGATTGGTTGATGTGGCTGTCATCAAGAAAACTGGCCAATGACAACTGTGCGCGCCTTCTTTTTGAAAATACGTCAGTTTGAATGGGTACGCGCTGGCAGTCGTGCACTAGTGGACTACCTGACCACTAACGTATTACCTGGATTATTACCTGGATTATTTTACATCTGCTTGCCATGTTTTCATTTGGAGCGAATCTGAGTTGTGGGATTTCAACGGAGAACAAAAAAGTGGAGTATGGACACAGTTGAAGGGTCAGGCGGATCTGTTTGGTCAGCTAACATTACTTGAAGGGGCTATGGCAGCTGCCACACCTTGGCTCCAGGGGGAAATGTAAATATTCGTTTTCATATAAATTAACTACAAGTGAAAATAAGAACAACACAATCGATTTCTCTAGATATTATCTTTCCCAACACTTGTATCCCCCCTCCATATCTTGGTATCTCCCAGCCCCCCCTGATGAGACGACGGAGGTCAGAGCTGGGTCATTATTGTTATCGCGTTTTTGTTTTGCTAAGCTAATAAACTAAAATGAAAAGGAAGCAGATAACTTAAGAATCTTTTTTATCAACAAAAAAAAGGCAGGTGATGGGTCCAATGTTGCCCCAGCAGCGGAGGGAGGAGGACCGGGTAGTGAAGGCGGGATTCAGGCTGTTGAAGAGGCTGTTAGCCACTCAGCACCATCTTCTCCCTAATGTAAAAAAAAACATTTTACATTACATATCGTCGTCACACTGTTAAAATAATCGCCTTTTGCCTTTTTGACAAAATTATTATTATTATTATTATTTTTTTTTTTTGCCTAAATCATCTACTCATGACGCCGGCCACCTATGGTAAAATCGCCTACATCCTCAGTTGATCAGATCATGTGATTTTACCCCTTGAAGATAATGGCCTATGTCATATATGTATTACACTTTTGGTGAAGTTTTTTGTGTTTCCTGAAAAACTTGAAAAAATGAGTTAGGCGATTATTTTAACAGGGTGACGAATACGGTTTTGCTAAATTACAGCTCTCCAGAAGATGGCAGTAGTAGGCTATAACAAGAATGACACGACAGTACAATCGAAGAAGAGAACGGAGAAACAAACATTTGACAAATATGAGATATGAGAAAATAAATGCTCTGTGTCTTTCGGACTTGCTCAAGCACACACACGCACGCGCTCAGTGATTGTCATGGAAACAGAACTGACCCATCAGAGCAGGTATAAAAGCGCTGTCCACCATTTGGAGTTCTCTTTTTGCACTTGGACTAGATACGAATTGGAAAGACTGAGAGAGTTGACCCAAACTGTGGAAAGTTTCAAAGCGCTTGAGAAAAACCAACGAAAACACATCTTGTCGGAGAACCAAAGTAGAGGATAGTCAACGAGCTACTGTTTGGAAGAAGAAGAGACCGGCGACGACGACGGCGACGATGGTCCACTGGGATCCATGGATCCTGGAGGATCCCCTGGACCTCGTTTTGGACCTCGACCTTGATGGTAAGACAACTTTTATATTTGTTTTAGTTTTATACTTGTTGATTCTTAGCCTAAAAACCTTAAACATCGCCCCAAATCCAGAAATCAGTGAAACTTTTGGATTTGAAGGTGAACAGTTCATTTGGTGAAACCAGACACTCACTCGACGGTTTCTCCGTGTAAAACGATTATTTGTGGGACAGAATGTCTTAAATATGGCGGAGAACCGTGTAGTGCTGTAGTTATGTGGTGTTTCGGGAAAACACTGTTTTGGTTTGAGGGCGTCAAAACTTCAACACCTTACATAGAGATTTGTGAAAAAAGATGCGCCAGGGTCATATTTCATAAAATAATTTCATAATTATTATTAGTCATTTGTCAAAAGAAGGAAACAAGGAAACCACAACGTATCATTGCTGATAAAGTAAGAGCTAAAAATAGAACAAGTGTTAGGTCCTCATCTGAGTAAACTAGTACTTCAAGAGCAACAGTGCTACGATCAGAGTGCTATAGGTAAGGGTTTTTTTTTTTGGGGGGGGGGGGGGGGGGGGGGGGGGTGTTAGTGGGTGTTAGAATAGTCTGGACTTTGCTGAGCGACATTTGTTTGATTTCAGCGATGGTGGTACCAGCCGGCCAGCTGAAGTAGAGGAGCGAAGTGCTCGCTTCGGGGCATGAGGTTTGACCAGTGTTTGAAGGTAGATGGGTGCTGTTCCATTGATAGCCTTGAAGGCCAGTGTCATCATCTTGAATTGGATGCGTGCTGCAACAGGGAGCCAGTGGAGGTCACGGAGGAGGGGGGTCAAGAATTTGGGTAGATTGAAGATAAGGCGTGCTGCAGCGTTCTGGATACGCTGCAATGGTTTAATCCCAGAGGCCGGGAGTCCGGCCAGGAGAGAGTTGCAGTAGTCAAGGCGGGAGATGACCAGTTTCACTGCGCGTAATGACGCACAGGCGACGTGTAATCCATCCACTAACACATTGATCAGAAACCACTGATCGTTTCGTCCGCACAAACTCAAGTCCTCACTATTCTTTGGTGCAGAATAAATGTCTTTTCACAAAGTAATCACTATTGATGATTATAATAATATTTATAGTATTATTGAGGTTATTACATTGCTATATAACAACAACATTTATATTTACACTATTTTATTATTATTATTATTATTAATTATAATAATAACAACACATAATATCATTGCAGTGATGTTATTGTATTATATTTTATATATATTATAGTTATTAATATTGGTATATTTAATATTGGGTTATTATAATAATGTATACATATGTTAATATAAACAGCTAAAATAATAGTAATTATTACTATTATTATATTATTATTGGTTTAATTAATCTTATTGCTGTTTTCATCTCTGTTCAGTAACTGAAGAATAAACAGCCTCATATTTTCAATCATTTAGTTTCCGATCACAAAAATGTATTGATTTTTAAACTCTTTTAAAGTCACATTGAATATACTATATATGGGTGAAGTCAAAACTTTTTTTTTTTTTTTTTTTTTTTTTTTTTTACAATTTTAACATATTGAAATAATGCTAATAGTAAATTAATTGTCACATGACAGCTGCATGAATTGATCCTCCTTCACCCAGACAGAACAGCACTATGTGTGATATTCCTGTTCAAAGCCCCGTGTGTTGGTGGCTTTGTGACAGACGTAGTGCAGCGATAGTTGGTATATAGATATGCTGTCTTCTTGGCTAATTTAAACAGGATTATTGCTTTGTTTAAATCAATGAAAAATCCTCATACTTTGAATTTTCTTTCCCCTCAGTTGGTGCCAACGTTGTCATCGGCCGTCATGCACGAGGTGGACGCGAGTATGAACTTGTGGATGAGGTAGGTCAGGAAGGGGTTGTTTTTGGAGACTTCTCCGAAGAGGACAGCGAGCAGGAGGACGTTCAGGATGAAGAACGGACGAGCGAAGATTCTGGCCATGGCTTCATGTTTGAGGATTCTGATGAAGAGGATGAAGAGGACGAAGAGGATGAAGAGGAAGATGATGACTTCAGAGCTCAGCAGTTCCCTCCTCGCAGCTTCTGGCAGGGATATTATGAAGAGATGTTTCCCGGTCGCCTTCCCTCTTGTCCTTCCGTCTCCCTCCTTTCTGGTGTGAGCCGTCCTGAAGAAGATCCATCCTTGGTTCCTCAGAGACCAGAAGATTCCGCTACCTTAACCAGCGATGAAGAGATAGATAGATAGATAGATAGATAGATAGATAGATAGATAGATAGATAGATAGATAGATAGATAGATAGATAGATAGATAGATAGATAGATAAGTTAAGATAGATAAGATATGTTAAGATAAGATAAAGTTAAGGTAGATAAGTTAAGATAGATAAGTTAAGGTAGATAAGTTAAGATAGATAAGTTAAGGTAGATAAGTTAAGATAGATAAGTTAAGGTAGATAAGTTAAGGTAGATGAGATAGATAGATAAGATAGATAGATAAGATAAGATAGATAAGTTAAGATAGATAAGATAAGATAGATAAGTTAAGATAGATAAGATAAGTTAAGATAGATAAGATAGATAAGTTAAGATAGATAAGATAAGTTAAGATGGATAAGATGTTTCTTTATGTTGATTCTGATGAATACGGTAAAGCGCGTTGGATAAAAGCGCTATATAAGTGAGAACCACTTTGGTAAATGGTCCTCATTTATATTCCTGACAGAGGTACGGTCATAATTACTAACATGAAGACAAGTCTCCAAGTCTCTTTTACTTAGGTATTGATGGCAGCAGCAGACCTTCAGGATGATACACACTGCACCAGCCTCCCAACAAGAAGAGACCATGTGGAGGACTGTAGGACCAGACGAGAAGGATGGAGGACTACAGGACCAGATGAGAAGGATGGAGGACTACAGGACCAGTGGGCTAAGTGAGTAATCTCCTAAAAACTACAGTACAGTACTGACATAAAAGTTAACTTTACATGTGTGGATTGTATTGATTATAGGAGCCTTCTAGAATAGTATTCCATTGTTTATAATATAATTTCAGGAGCAGACCTGCAGGATTATACACACTGCACCAGCCTCCCTACCAGAAGAGACCATGTGGAAGACCTAGACCCAGCTTCCAGGGCCAGATGAGAAGGATGGAGGACTTCAGGACCAGACGAGAAGGATGGAGGACTACAAGACCAGATGAGGAGGATGGAGGACCACAGGACCAGACGAGAAGGATGGGGGACTACAGGACCAGACGAGAAGGATGGAGGACTACAGGACCAGTTGAGAAGGATGGAGGACTACAGGACCAGATGAGAAGGATGGAGGACTACAGGACCAGATGAGAAGGATGGAGGACTACAGGACCAGTGGGCTGAGTGAGTAATCTCCTACAGAGACTAATCTATGTAATCTCCTAAAACTACGGTACCAGTAATGGCATGAAGTTAACTTTACATCAGTATTGTATTTATTATAGTGGGTGAGGCGGCTCCTGACCAGCACAGAGGACGTTTTTTTTGTTTGTTTTTTCTCAAAAAGTTTTTGTTGTTTTTGGGAAGCTACATACACACACACACACACACACACACACACACACACACACACACACACACACACACACACACACGCACACACACACACACACACACACACACACACACACACACAGGGAGCTATTTATGATTATTTATCGTATATTTCTTTATATATGTCTGTGTAAATCTGTATATATCATCTCAATCTGTACAGTATTGCTTGCTTTGTTTTGTGTCACCTTTATTATTGTACAGCTACTGTGTGTGCCTGTTATTGCCCTCTGGGACAAATACATTTTTTGGAATTTAATTGAACAACCTCTTTGCATCTCTGCTCAGAAATTAAGGAGACCATTTGTATGCATTATTGAAAAATCTATAACAAATGCATGCATATTCATATACATAGTATGTCAAAACAAGTTGTAGTATGTCAAATATTCATGAAATAGACATTGTATAGTATGTGTGGAAAACAAATAAGAATAGTATATCTCAAAAAGTCATAGTGTAGCATATTGAAAAAAAGTGGTAGGATAGTATGATGATAAAAGTAATACAAAAAATCATATATTTTGTCAAGAAATGTTATAGAAGAGTCAAAGTATAATATGGCTTTAAATATCAATGGTGTAAAATGTGCAAAAAAATAATTATTCTAACAATGAATTGGAAACATATTTTAAATGGTTATTAATTAATTGCAATAAGCCAGATGTATTATTGAGCATACTCTTACAAAAGCAGGAATATATTAATAGTATGGTATGCATAGGCACTTATACTCATAACAAGCAAATGTTGGTTTAAATACTCAAGCAGATTACTTACACGGCCATTGAACTTATTTATAGTATAGTTTACTTGAAGTTGTTCCATTTAGCACATAAATGTACACTAAATGTACTTTATGTATATATAGGGTTACTAAATGGTTTTGCCAAACGCCTTATGGCAATAATCAACATTTTGTCTTGTATGTATCATATTAGAAGAGAATGACCACTGTCTTCAGTTTTTTTGTTACCTTCTTTGACATATTTAAAAAAAAAAAAAACTTCTCACATCTTGACTGCTAATGATGATTTTGGATCACTGACGTTCAACATCATACAAACATAGGCAGGGTTGGACATGTTGAATGTTATAATATTGATATATGTAAAAAAGATATCTCTAAGAACATGTGATATTGTTATCACTACTAATGACTTGTGATGTGTCCTGATGCATTCTTCCAACAAAAGGGAGAACCACAGGGCATTGATTTACCTATCATGGTGAGAACTCTCCTTAATGTCAATAGATGTCTTTCAAATGAGAGAAGCTGGTTATACTAATGGAAGCCCGAGAGTCAAACCACACTGAGAAAAGCTGCAGAGGAAACACTGACAGCAGAGAATTTAAAAAATAATTTTACCTCTGGCTTGATCCGGTACTATAAAACTTGTTTTCCTTCACCTTTAGGGACTCCTGATGCCACTCATGCACATCTGGAGATTAAGAATTTCTTTATTAATACCCTTAATAATAATAAAGGGGGAACTAGATGTTTAACTATGCCATGTACACACACAGGCCAAATTACACATGCAGTTGGGATGCAGAGTGATGTTAGAGTGATGTGGCTGCCCATGGTCAGTCACCTCCACCCTGGTCTCCTAAAAATGAAGTCCCCTCACAACAAAACTCCATTGTGATTTATGTTTCAAGGGAAATGTATTGTGTTAGATTACATTTGCTGTGACTTATAGCAAATGTGTTTCAAACAAGTCCATGTAGAGAGGAGGGTGATGGATGGGTCAAAGAATACAGGACTTTCACCTAGGAGAGTGCTGTTCCCAGTCATTTTGTTGCCTCAACATAACTATGTCGTTTTTTAGCTGTTTGTCTTTTGTTCTGTTCATTAATGTGTTTCAAACTGTTTCAAACTGCCCTGGAGGTTGTGTCCAAGGGGTGAACTGACTCCTCCCCTCTCTTGTGAGGAACCTCATTGAACTAAATGAATCATGGCGATGGTCACAAAGTTTGGGGCACCATGTCAGGATGTCCCCTCTCTCCCTCACGAGCAGCTGCAGGCCTCACTTGTATTCAGTCTTGATGATATGAGTGTGAATTCCTCCATGAGTCGCCTTCATCTCTACAAGAATGCTTTAGCCTCATTGTTGTCAGAAACATCCAGCTAAAGTTGATGTTTTCCTGATGTTGAATTTTGAATGTTTCGATGTCGGCCATGTTTCTGCAGAGGATCAATGACCAGAAGTAGCATTTATGTAAGTAGAAGTGCTTTCAGTGTGTATGTGAGAACATGAATTCAGTTCTGTCTCTCCCTCTTCTCTCCCCTAAAGCCTAAACCAACACATCATGATGTATCACGGTGACACAGAACAAACAGGAAACAGGACATTATGATTAGTATTTAATTTAAAAGCAGCTCCTGAATCGACAGCCTGTGGGTGTTGACCTTTAGTTACCTGTGATGCCGCCACACACACAGGCTGAGAGCGTCAGGATATAAAGTGCAGGTGATGAGTGTGTGATCAGGTGATCTGATCAGAAGCTGCTGAAGGTGAGTTCACACTCTGCACATGATGTAGAGAAGTAGCTGGTAGTTTTCAGTAGCAACTCAGATATGTCCGTGTTGCTCAGATTCATAATCCTGTTCACTTGTTATTTCATCACATAGTTCCTGATTTAATGCTTTTATAGAAGAACATGTTCACATTTCTTAAACTGATGTAATTATTGTTTTATTATTGGGACTGCACCTCAAGTATCATAATGGTAATAGAATTAAAGAACAAATGATACATTTATAGATGTATACTGCTCATTACAGGAAGAAAGAAAAGTGCAACATCAAACTACACTCACCGGCCACTTTATTAGGTACACCTTGCTAGTACCGGGTTGGACCCCCTTTTGCCTTCAGAACTGCCTTAATCCTCCGTGGCATAGATTCAACAAGGTACTGGAAACATTCCTCAGAGAGTTTGGTCCATATTGACATGATAGCATCACGCAGTTGCTGCAGATTTGTCGGCTGCACATCCATGATGCAAATCTCCCGTTCCACCACATCCCAAAGGTGCTCTATTGGATTGAGATCTGGTGACTGTGGAGGCCATTTGAGTACAGGGAACTCATTGTCATGTTCAAGAAACCAGTCTGAGATGATTCGCCCTTTATGACATGGTTATCCTGCTGGAAGTAGCCATCAGAAGATGGGTACCGTGTGGTCAAAAAGGGATGGACATGGTCAGCAACAATACTCAGGTAGGCTGTGGCGTTGAGACAATGCTCACTTGGTACTAATGGTACCAAAGTGTGCCAAGAAATATCCCCCACACCATTACACCACCACCACCAGCCTGAACCGTTGATACAAGGCAGGATGGATCCATGCTTTCATGTTGTTGACCCCAAATTCTGACCCTACCGTCCGAATGTCGCAGCAGAAATCTAGACTCATCAGACCAGGCAACGTTTTTCCAATCTTCTATTGTCCAATTTTGGTGAGCCTGTGCGAATTGTAGCCTCAGTTTCCTGTTTTTAGCCGACAGGAGTAGCACCCGGTGTGGTCTTCTGCTGCTGTAGCCCATCCGCCTCAAGGTTCCACGTGTTGTGCGTTCAGAGATGCTCTTCTGCATACCTCGGTTGTAATGAGTGGTTATTTGAGTTACTGTTGCCTTTCTATCAGCTCGAACCAGTCTGGCCATTCTCCTCTGACCTCTGGCATCAACAAGGCATTTGCGCACACAGAACTGCCGCTCACTGGATATTTTCTCTATTTCGGACCATTCTCTGTAAACCCTAGAGATGGTTGTGCGTGAAAATCCCAGTAGATCAGCAGTTTCTGAAATACTCAGACCAGCCCGTCTGGCACCAACAACCATACCACGTTCAAAGTCACTTAAATCACCTTTCTTCCCCATTCTGATGCTCGGTTTGAACTGCAGCAGATCGTCTTGACCATGTCTACATGCCTAAATGCATTGAGTTGCTGCCATGTGATTGGCTGATTAGAAATTTGCGTTAACGAGCAGTTGGACAGGTGTACCTAATAAAGTGGCCGGTGAGTATATCATGACATCATGGATATTTTTGTGTTTTTTCCAGAATGATTACTGCTGTGATTGTCGTCCTGCTCTTGCTGAGCTCAGCCAGCTTTCCTGTCAAAACACAGGGTAAATAACCAAATATGAAATACTCTTTTTAGTGAAGATAATAATGTAATATTCATCCATCAGTATGAGTTTCCTGTCAACAAAAGCTGATTGTCATTTTAAGTAAAGTTAGAACATTAATAATACAGCAATTAACCCAGATTTATTTAATTTTGTTATAATTATAATTCATGGTACCCCTCAGTGTTCACTCTTTCAACATGCATAAACAGGCAGATCTGGTAGCTAAATATGTATATGTATAGATATATATATATATTAGTTAAGTTTTTCACACAATGTATCAGCGTTATGTATTAGAAGATCACTATTTCTGACTGCTGTGAATCTGGAAAACATATAACTGCCAGAAAGTGTGTAATGTTACTATGACAACTGGAAAGTGTGAGCTGTCATGTCAGTGATCTGGAATATTTACCGACCGGGTTAGACAGCCAATAATCTGGAAAGCATGATATGACATAATTCATACTGACGTCTTGATTGATATAAATATGTTTAATGCCAGAAATAGCATTCATCATCCATATAAAATACACTTCTGAAGAAGAATAACTTTTTTGTGTCATCCCCTCTATTGGAACAAATGCAAGTTCTTCCCCAGTTTCACAGGGAAAACCAATAATGTCAAATACTGATATGTATGTTACATTGTTGTTCAGATAAAATGCTAAATGTTCTCTAGGTGTAAAAATGAGGCCAGGAAGGAAGCTGGATGTAAAGGTGGTCCAGGCATACGTTGGACCTTCAGAAGATGCTGGTTTTTATGGAGTACAACGTAAGTCTGCTTTATTTACATTAGAAACATGAATGTAACTGTATTTTCTTTCAACCAATCAACACAAAGCATTACTGACGACTATAAACAGGAACATGTTTCTAAATAATCCATCTTCAGTGCTCTTAAAATCAGTCTGAATTCCCCTGGTGGGATGAGCTGGAAAGCTTCAGGTCCTGCTGTAGTGCATTCCAGGTTGAAGGGGCGGAGAAGGAGAATCAGCTCAGTGCTGAAGGAACATTAAAGGTCATGAAGGCCTGGGAGTGCAGCCATTGGTTGGGCTGATTGGACAACATGTAGGTGGATAAATGTTTCGCCAGCAGACCAAGAATGGATTTGTAAATGAAGTTATAGCAGTGCAGTGATGACCTGTTGACTCCAGAGTATAGAGTGCAATGGTGAGTGAGGTGTTTACAGCCTGTTCAAATAATCTGAGTGCTCCAGATAGCGTCCGACATCTTTCTAGAGCTGGTTGAGGTATTCATATAAACGACGTCCCCAAGAACAGATAAGGAGGGGCATATCAGCTGCATGTGTGAGGTTTGTGTCCTAATAACCGGTTGGGGAGGCATATATGGAAGCAGGTGTATGAATATAAATATAATCACAGACAAATGAATCTGAATATTTGTACATTTGTAGAATGACATATGAAAGTCACATTTTACTGATCAATCATAAAGCTATATACTGACATTTCAACCTGCTTTTTCAGGCTACCGATCAGGTTGAAAACAGGTGAGTGAGTGAGTGAGTGAGTGAGTGAGTGAGTGAGTGAGTGAGTGTGTGTGTGTGTGTGTGTGTGTGTGTGTGTGTGTCTGTGTGTGTGTGTGTGTGTGTGTGTGTGTGTGTGTGTGTGTGTGTGTGTGTGTGTGTGTGTGTGTGTGTATTATTTCCATCCTTGAATCTGATGTGTTGATCATCTGATTGTGTTCAGAACTTCAGTGCTGCATCTTGTGATCCTTTCCTCCCCAGAACTGGACACCTCTGTTGTCATGGCAACTGAGTGACAACACAGACTGTCTGGCTCAGGGCCAGAGCCTTCATCATCATCATCATCATTATAATCATCACTGCTACACCTTCTAGTCCTCTACAAGTGAAACCCATGAACCCCACTTCCTGTCCGTTTCCATGGTGATGATGAGTTTGATTGACAGCTTCAAATAAACACACATGCTCATGATCGTTTGTGATTTTGATTCATCCTGACGTTAGATTTCACCGCCACAGAGCAGACAAAGAGGACTACTAGTGCAGAATCACACACAGATTTAATATTAGTTGGCAAGTATCACAGGACTGTAACTGCTATAATGGC
This sequence comes from Eutrigla gurnardus, assembly GCF_963514095.1. NCBI lineage: Eukaryota > Metazoa > Chordata > Actinopteri > Perciformes > Triglidae > Eutrigla > Eutrigla gurnardus. The sequence goes on along the minus strand of NC_139930.1, from coordinate 3,843,974 downwards.
AATGTCTGACATTCCCTCAGTGTGTATCCTGTCACCTTATGTGGACCTGTGATGAGTGGTGGATTGATGTATGATGGACCTGATCAATGGATATTGTTTGCAGAATATCCTGCTGTAGTTCACACCTTGTGTTTACACACAGACAACACATTCCTTCCATAGCAAATGTCAAATTACAATAATATTTCAAAGTAAAGGTGGACAGCAAAGTGGGAAGGCATTTTTGGTTTGAACATGTATTTAGATCATGTTTTTAATAATTGTGTAATATTCTAAATACAAAAAGGGTGCAAGCATGATAACTGATGTGTGACTTACAAGTGTGTGTGTGTGTGTGTGTGTGTGTAGTTTTAGGTCAAATCTTTTTTAATGTCATTTCTTGCAAAAAGGGCATTTAAATGCACGTTTACAATAGTAAGAAGGTGGTTATTGAAGTATTTTACCAAGGGAATATATCACAGTGAGTGCACAGACCAGTCACTGGAATGAACAGTCCTACAGCTTCTGTGTCAGCATTTACATTATATGTACACAGGAAATCAATGGTTGAGTGTGTAACGTCACTAATATTTTGTGTTGTGACATATATAACAAAAATGGTTCATTTGTACATGCAGGGTTCTACAGTGCAGCTGTGACACCGATTCTCCTGCGCCATGCCCGGACCCACATAAAGATCCCCACCACACGGGGCGAGGTCCGCCAGGTCCACCAAGGGTTCCACGCAGTGGCTGGGATCCCCCGGGTGAACGGTGTGGTGGATGGCACCCTCATTCCATTCTCATATGTGTGTGCCTATATCCATGGGGATATATATGCGCTAATGGGCTTGATTACTACTTGGATACACATGTTGGCACACAAACACACACACACAGAGCGGCACCTCGAGCAGCACCCTTAATGGATCTGGATCCATCTAGATTCTGGTGTGAGCTGCTAACAAAGTTAGGTCAACTTTGCAGCTAAGTGTTAAAATCATCCTAGTAGCTAACGCCATTGGTAGCGTGGTAGTGACCTGTCAATCAGCAGGAAGCCCTGCCCCGGTGTAATCAGAGTAAGGATGTTAAATGTTCCTCATGTAGTCGCTTTTAAATTTTAAACTTTATTTTATTATTGGCTTCTAATGTTTTTTTTCTCTCTCCAATGCTTTTAATGTTTTATGTAAAGCACTTTGAGTTGCCCTGTTGTTGCTATACAAATAAAATTGCCTTGGCTTGCCTTGCCTACCTGTCTGTCTGTCTCTACCAGTCTGTCTCGCTCTGCTTCCTAACCTTACCACTCCACCTGCCTTAAGTCGGGTTGCTTTAAAGGTCCCATATTATGAAAAACACGTTTTCTCTGGTCTCTACACCTATAAACTGGTCCTCCCTGAGCCCTGACTCCCAGAATGAGGAAAACAAGCGACTCCTGCATGGTCTCTGCAGCCCAAAACCGCCTGTTCTCAGCAGAGCTCATTTGACCAACTTTTAGACAGCTGAAATTCAGGACCATGGATGGGTTTGGGGCAATGCATATCGAATCCAGTGTTGTTGGACCTCTGACAGCTGTGTGAAATTGAGAGAAATCGGTATAGGCCTAATAGGGCACTCAGAAGTGGCCGCTACAATGCGTTCCAAGTGCGAAGACTGACCGATTTCAAAATAAAGGCCAAACAAAGCGGCAAATAGGTCAAAACATGTCATCTGTGTCTCTTATAAATGAAAAGGAAAAAGGATAATTGTGAGGAAATGTGTTTATTCTGTCCGACGCTCGCTCCCGATCTCGGCCATATGAATGCGTTTACTATGAATGTGAGTATACAGGTGCACTAGACAGCAGTTCTCTAGAGTCACCACCAGGTGGCAGCCTGAATGCATTTCATAACGCCATCTTTATTAATGAATGACTCTCCCTATGTCTCAAACCCAAAACAAAATTAAACTGCATTAATCTAAATAATAATGTCTGCACCCTGCCGTGGTCTAATGAGAACTGCTGGGGTTTCTAAGGTCAAGAAAACACGGCCGATTTTTTTATTTGTATCGTAATTTCGAGATAATTAGCTCGTTAATTCAGAAAACAGGGCAGGTTTGTTTTCAAGGGAATTAAATTATACACGGTGGTAAATGGTGACATGAGGAACACCGGAAGTGACGGGTTCCGCCCAATCACAGTCGAAAATAGCTGACGTCACCCGTCTCCGCTGCCATGATTGTTAGTGTCAGGAAGCCCAGTGAAGGCTGTGCATAGTGCGAGGAGGAATAGCAGCGGAGCTTCGGTGACTGTCAGTCCGGGCCTCGGTGGGTGTCCTCCGGTCAGCAGCCATGGTTCAGACGTGCTCCGCCTACGGCTGCAAGAACCGCTACCACAAAGACAAAGACGTCTCCTTCCACAAGTGAGTTCAAGTGACCGATCACCGCGAGCTAGTTAGCATTAGCTGTCCGGACATGTGAGGGACACGATGAGAGACATGTAAGAGACACGATGATGAGACATGTGAGGGACATGTAAGGGACACGATGAGGGATGTGATGAGAGACATGTGAGGGACATCATGAGGGACGTGAGAGACCGATTTCAAAACGGTACTTTTTTCGATACCTTACTGGGATGAGTGTTAAATACATTTCAATATCCATTTTTTTCGTTAGGTTTTTCCCCCCCAAATTTTGTGTGTTCTGTTTAAATCTTTCTACATTATGTGTTTTACAAGTTTAGAGCATTTTCCCCATCAAATGGTGTCTATTCATGTGGTTGATGAATACAAATTAAGAAATTTACTGAAGAAACAGTCGAGTAGTTCTAATTCCTTGTCATTCAGAGACCATACACATGTGCATGCAAGTGTATATCATTTATGGAGGAGTTACAATATTCCACCCACTTTTTAAAACGTCCCCGGTCGTCAGCCTCGTATGCTAAATACTTAAAACGGTTTGCTTTGTTAATTTTCTACTAAAACTGGTGTTGCAGGTCCTCCAGCAGCAGGTCTAGCTGCGTTCAGATAGCTCAGTGTTGATAACGCTAACTAGCGTACGGAGCTGTAGCTGTCTGTCTGCAGCGCTGCTGGGTGGAACAGCTGTACCTGTCTGTATATACTCATTTTTAGTATTGTTATATTATCTGAGTATTTATTAATGGAACAACCCTACATAGTATAAATGATACATCTCGTTGATGGTGATAACATACATCCTAGAGAAGGTGATCCGATGTATTTCTCATGTTGCCAGGTTTCCTCTGGCTCGTCCAGATGTTAGTGCTAAATGGGTGGCGGCGATGAGGAGGAACAACTTCAAGCCGACAAAGTACAGCAACATCTGCTCGCAGCACTTCGCCAAAGACTGCTTCAAGAGAGAGTGCAACAACCGAGTGCTGAAGGAGAACGCCGTGCCGTCGCTCTTCACCTTCAACCTCAACATCAAGGTGAATACACATTATACACACGTTGACAAAAAGCAAAAAGATTGAGCCACAACGCAGTCCACTACGAACCAGGTTACATGACCAGAGGTTATGGTCAGAGAGAGCAACAAGCAGCATAACATGTCTTGTGTGTTTATTGTCTGTCAGGCGGAGTCCCTGGAGGATCCCTTCCCCTCAGAGATCCACTTCCCTCTCTCTCTACCTCTGACCTCTGACCCGCTGGTAGAGGAGGACGAGCCCGGGAGGAGCTTGCCTGAGATCTGGTGCGACACAGCGGCGGTCTCCTGTGACCACAACTACACAGCGGAGGACTCTGCTCGGCAGAAGAAGCGCATGGAACAGCTGGAGGAGCAGCTGGGGAGTCTGCGGAAGAAGCTGAAGATGACGCAGCAGAAATGTCGACGGCAGGAAAAAGAGCTGAAGAGACTGAAGGCAGCGTGCGAGACACCGAGGAGCGGCCGGGACGCGCCAGCAGCGTTCGGAGAGGGTTACGTGATTTTACCGAAACACATCTACTACACACTCAAAGGCATTGAGTAACAAGGAACCGAGAGAAGAGAGACAGAGTGACATTATGATCTGCTGTAGGTTCAGAAAGCAGCAGCCAGCCGGACTGCTGAGGAGCTGCCGAGCAAGGCAGCTAACCCCTGAGCTGAGGGCTGAAGACTTCTTTATCTGGCAAGATGTGGAGTTTTTGATCTGATTTGATGGATACAACGAACTCCTTGCATGGTGTTTTGTTTGGGCTGCGGTGAAATGACTTGAAGTAACTTATAGAGGACCTATGATGCTTTTCCTTACACACCAGGCTTCGGACCAGCTTCTGACTGCTGGGAAACCTGTTTCCAACCACTTTATTTGGCTGCAAGCTCATCTCAGCTTGTGCTGGATTTCATTCTATGGTGATCTGCTCCAGGGAAAGCACACCCACAAAGTACCAGAACAACACATGATTCATGAGTCTTCGCAGAGAACACTTTGAGGAGGATGTAGCTGGATTTTGGTCTGAGCTCATCCGAACAGACGAGGCTGACTGTTTTAAAAAGGGCTGTAAGTAACATATTTCTTGATTTGTTTCTTTTGTGACACTAACCCTATGCCATATAGCTCCAGTCAGTTAGGGAGCCAATGTTGATTTGCACATAGTAATACAGTCAAGCAGTGAGATGGCTTTATTTATTTTCACAAATGCTGAGACTAATGAATACACTTGAAATAGTTAAAGTGAAGGTTGAGAAGGTGAAGATGATTTTCATTTCTTTGACTGAGATGTTCTTCTGGAAACATGGAAATGAAAGTATTGTGTCAAAATAAAGTTTGCACATGACAGCAACAATATTCACTCATAAGTTACATGGAGATGATTTTGACTGAGATATTCTGCTTTTATCTTATAATATATTATATATATAGAAAATTGTTTATGTAAAATCATATGGTTGTCAGGCTGTTCTCTTTTGTGTTGTTATGCCCGTGTTTGGATACGCCTATTAGTGCGTGCATCCTGGACCCAGCTAAGAAGATACCTAGATAACTAGCTACCTCGCTAAATAGATACCTAACTTGCTAGCTAATGATATACATAACTAACTAGATAGCTAGCTACCCAGCTAAGAAGATACCTAGATAACCAGCTACATAGCTTAGAAAATTCCTATCTAACTAGCTACCTAGATAACTAGCTAATGAGGTACCTAGCTATTTAGATAACTAGCTACATAGCTAAGAAGATACCTAGCATACTAGCTAATGAGATACGTAGCAAACTAGCTAATGAGATACCTATCTAACTAGCTGCCTAGCTAACTAGATGCCTAGCTGTCTTGCTAAGAAGATGCTGGATACCTGGAAAACTAGCTAATGAGGTACCTAGCTACATAGCTATCTAGACCCCTAGCCATTTAGATACCTAGCTTACTAGATACATAGCTAACAAGATAACTAGCTAACGAGGTACGTAGCTACATAACTATATACCGGTAGACCTCTAGCTATTTAGATACCTAGCTTACTAGATACATAGCTAACAAGATAACTTGCTAATGAGGTACGTAGCTACATAACTAACTAGATACCTATCTTACCAGACACCTTGCTAACGAGTTAACTTGATACTTGGCTTACTAGCTAAAAAGATACCTAAGTAAACAAACACCTATCTAACTAGCTGCCTCAGTAACTAGCTAACTATCCAGACATCCGTCTCGTCCTGGTGAGCTGTGACATCACTTTACAGCCCCCATTTTCTTTTTTTCCAGTCACATGACCACTGAAAACACTCCTTATCTATTTCTGTGCCGATGCCATTATTTCACAGTAGACTCTGTATTTTTTCTCAAGTAAGTTAAGTAATGGTTCTCATTGTGTTTTCCCAGTTAGCGTTCATCACATCCGACCTCCATGTTGGAACACGGGATGCCGAAGTGAGCCTGGACATACGGTTGCTGTTCTTCCCCCAGGTGCTTTCTGCTGGCACATTATATTCATGTTAAACATGACAAGCAGCAGATCAGAAAACTCCTGGCCACCAACACACCTTCTCTGCCGAGGTTTCCCCAACACCAACTCACCTGGAACGTCTGAAAGACAGGACGTCATCTGTTGCACACGCGCTGCTGAGATTTTTATAAATGCAGAAAGTTTTGACTCTGTATCCAGTCTTGTCAATTCCAGGGAACACGATGCTACCTCACATATCCAGAACTTTTCTTTTAATCCTTTTTCAATATTATTATGAATAGTGTGCACTTTCTCTTGTAAATAAAATGCTTTATTTTTCTGAGTAGAATAAGTTATTATTATAAATTGGGGACCAACTGTTAGTACATAGAGGGTAAATACTTTGATGAGTTCCAAGGTGTGCTCTGTACAGACATTTCTGTTTGTGTGATTCATATACAGATACCACAATTCATTTCAGCTTCTCTTAACTTCACTGTACCATAGTGACACTGTCATGTAGTGTTAATTGTTATTAATTGTAAATATTATTAATCCAAATTAACATTTCAATCATATCCATCCGTCTATCGATTATCCTGTATTCAGGGTCCTGGGGGGGCTGGAGCTGATCCCAGCTGTCATTGGTGAAGGCAGGGTTCACCTTGACAGGTAACCAGTCCATCACAGGTACAGGTCTTCTTGTTTTTACATTTACATTTCGGGCATTTAGCAGACACTTTTGTCCAAAGTGACTGACAATAAGTACATTTGTTGAAAGAAAGAAACCGCAACATATCATTGCCGATAAAGTAAGAGCTAAAAAATAGAAACAAGTGTAAGGTCCTCGTCTGAGTAAAGTAGTAGCTGTTCAGCAAACATACCTTAAGAACAATAGTGCTATGATCAAAATGCTATAGGTAAGAACATAGAAATGCATTGGTTTTTTTGTGTGGAACTGAGTCATGCTATGCAGAGTCGAGGTGAAGTCTGAACAGGTGAGTTTTGAGCCTTTTTTGGGAGATGGCAAATGACTGCTGTCCTGACATTGGTCAGGAGTTCGTTCCACCACTGAGGACCAGAACAGAGAAGAGTCTGGACTTTGCTGAGCAACATTTGTTTGATTTCAGCGATGGTGGTACCAGCCGGCCAGCTGAAGTAGAGGAGCGAAGTGCTTGCGTTGGGGCGTGTGTTTTGACCAGTGTTTGAAGGTAGATGGGTGCCGTTCCATTGATGGCCTTGAAGGCCGGTACCATCGTCTTGAATTGGATGCGTGCTGCAACAAGGAGCCAGTGGAGGTCACGGACGAGGGGGGTCACATGGGAGAATTTGGGTAGATTGCAGACAAGTATATGACAAGTATATGTATATGTTGCCCTTGGGGTCAATTTTTGAAAAATATAACGTTGCCTTTCATTGTTTTGCAGATAATGTACAAAAATCTTTTTGCATATAAAAAGTAACAGTCAAGATTAATTACAGTCTTTGCTCAGCTGTTTAAGTGACATCACACTTAGATGGATTTGACCCGACCTATTGGACCACTCTGTTGGTCTTCTTGGTCCAATTAACAATCTGGGAGTGGTCTTTGACAACTCCTCCAAATTCCATAAACAAATTGGTTCAGTCTTCAAATCAGCTTTTTCCAGTTAAGATTTTTAATTGAGGTAGAGGCCTCGTTTCATTCTTTTATTACATCTCAGCTGGACTGTAACACGTTGTACATGCATGTAGAATGTTACTCTTTTTGTCGACTGCAATTAGTACAACATGCAACTGCTTGTCTTCTTACTGGGAAATGAAAAATGTAATCACTTATCAGCAGTTTTAGCCTCCCTCCACTAGCTTCCTCTCAGTTTCAGAACTGATTTTTAAGATTTTATCGTTTGTTTTTAAGGTTTTAAATGGACTCCACCTTATCTAGCAGATGTATTGCATCTCCATACTCCGTCGACCAATCCGAAGCTCCAGAACCAGACTGTTCTGTGGAACAGCCAACCAATTCAAATACTCAACTTTTCTCAGAAGCAGGTTCTGTATTTTACTCCTCTTATGTTCTCACTATGTTCATCTGGTCTGATTGTTGTTTGCTTTGTTCAGCACATTTGGTCAACTGTGGTTGTTTTAAATGTGCTGTACAAAGAAAGTAAGACTTGACTAGATGGATGGATGTCATGATGTTATTGGTTGGTACTAGTACAGCTATATTTTTTTTCCAGGGCGAAAGATATCGGATTTTGACATCAAAATACGAAGACATTATATTTATTGCTAAATAGGTGAACAATATGAGTGAGGATGTGATTGAAAGGGGTTAAAATGCATTTTTCATGTCGGATCCAAACAGAATATGATGTTGACATGACGCATATCAAATTAGTATTGGAATATTGTAATATTTGGAACAATAGTGGGATATGAGTGTGCAACGTAAGTCATGTTTTGCCAGTGAGTCAGAATTTGGAGGCAGAATGTATCTAGTTTATTTTATTTTTGTTGAATAAGTTATTCATTTACTTAAGTTATTTAATTTTTAATAACAGAAAAACAGCAGTGTTAGTTTTGGCCAGCAGGAGGTGGTAGAGAACTATATGTCAGGATTACTGGGTCGAACGTCAAAAAGCAGTGTGAATGCACGAACCTGCATGAAATGTGCGGCACAAAAGTCAGTGGTTGGTGTTTTTGGTGTCGGCGTCATGGCGATAGTGTAACTTTATTATTTACTGTTGTGCAGTCAGCCTGAAGGTGAAAGAAAAAAGCAGCAAGGTCGTCCTGTCCGACTGGAACGCCCGCAGCTGCAGGCTGACCGCTCTCATTAAACACCACCTGGATGAGCTGCTGCCACCAGCAACCAGACACAAAGGTCGTCTGGGGTTCTGTACTTTACATATTAAATATGCTAACATACATTTATATGTCAACATACACAGCAGAGATTTAATGTGTATGTTGCCAAAAGTATTCACTTGCCCATCCACATAATATAAATCAGGTGTTCCAATCACTTCCATGGCCACAGGTGTATAAAAGCAGCACCTCGGCATGCAGACTGTTCCTACAAACGTGTGAAAGAATGGGTCGCTCTCAGGAGCTCAGTGGATTCCAGCGTGGTACTGTGATAGGATGCCACCTGGTCAACAAGTCCAGTCATGAAATGTCCTCACTCTATAATATTCCAAAGTCAACTGTCAGTGGGATTAGAACAAAGTGGAAGCGATGGGAACGACAGCAACTCAACAAGAAGTGGTCGACCACGTAAAATGACGGAGCGGGTCAGCGGATGCTGAGGCACAGAGGTCACAGAGGTCACCAACTTTCTGCAGAGTCAATCACTACAGACCTCCAAACTTCATGTGGCCTTCAGATTAGCTCAAGAACAGCGTAGAGAGCTTCATGGAATGGGTTTCCATGACGATCAGTTGCATCCAAGCCATACATCAGCAACCTGTCTGTCTCTACATGTCTCCCTGTGATAGGTTACCTGTCTGTCTCTACATGTCAGCCCTGTTATAGACTGGTTACCTGTCTGTCTCTACATGTCAGCTCTGTGATAGACTGGTTACCTGTCTGTCTCTACATGTCAGCCCTGTGATAGACTGGTTACCTGTCTGTCTCTACATGTCGGCCCTGGGATAGACTGGTTACCTGTCTGTCTCTACATGTCAGCCCTGTGATAGACTGGTTACCTGTCTGTCTCTACATGTCGGCCCTGTGATAGACGATGGAATTTGCATTACATTGCACATTCCATCTCTTGAATTTCTACTTATTTGCACTATTCGATTGTTTTGTGTGTTTTTTTATTTTCTCTTGCACTACTTAGAGTTTATTTTATTTTATTTATTGTACATATATTTTGTAATATTGCACCGTGGGTCGGAGAGAAACGCAATTTCGATTCATCTGTATGTCTGGCACATATGGTAGAATTGACAATAAAGCTGACTTTGACTTTGATATGAACTGAATTCTTACTACAGATTATTTAGCTATCTCACATATGCCCAAAAAAGATTTTTGGTGAGTCGTGGAGTTCCATAACCCAACTGAAACCACAGTGGCTTACTGCAAGCCGTGCAGTCATGCTCATGATCAAGCTTGTGTGGATGATTTATTTGATTTTGGAACACGCCGTCCTCTGCGTCCACCACCATACAAATCCATTCTCTGCTCGCTCTTAATTCTTGTAAAATCCATTAAACCTGGGAAATCCAGTTCTTGGAGCTAGTTTTGTCTCCAAGTGAGTTCTGAGTATCAGAAGAACGATGAAGATATTTCATTTCATTTATCAGCTCAGTAAACAGAAACCTGTTATTGTGTCTATTTTTCTGTCTGTTGATGTCACCGATGTCACCGTGATGCACACGCCGGGTGTTGACCATGTGACATCACTCCTCTGGGGTTTACAGGGCGTCTGCTGTTACACACCAGAACGACACCTCCTCTATATGTGTGTGTGTGTGTGTGTGTGTGTGTGTGTGTGTGTGTGTGTGTGTGTGTGTGTGTGTGTGTCAGCCTTAACAGCAGCAGAGGTGTGTTGGTTTGAGTCATGTCGGACAGTTTAAATCCTGCCTGATGTCATGAGAAAGGTTGTCGTTGAAGAAGCAGGGAGCAAAATGACTGAATATCACCCAACCCACAATATAAAAATATAACACAACACATGAAATTACGGATGTAATGAAGTATTTTGACCATGTTCTAAACCTGGTTTACAAACCTGTAGCGTTAACAATGCTTGACATGAAGTAGAATGTCAGTTAAAGTGTAGTGTAGTGTAGTGTGTGTGTGTGTGTGTAAGTGCGCACTTAAAGCACATGTGACTGGCCATCATGATCTTGGCTTTTGTCAGTTTATTTCTGTGATTGGTCTTTGCTCAGGTAGATATTACCACACTAAATCAAGACTATAAATATATGGATGATGTTTTTGCTCCTTTAATGTAAATATGTGAGATGTGTTTTAATGTGGAGACTTATTTGAGCGCAAATGGGGACAATTGCACATCCGCAGAACAATAATCATAAGATGTTTGGGTGAAAACTCTAGTTCTGGTTAAGTTTCTTGGAAATGAATTTAATTGAATGAAATATCCCCAAAAGTTATGAAGACACAACTCTGAAGACACAACTGTGTGTGTGTGTGTGTGTGTGTGTGTGTGTGTGTGTGTGTGTGTGTGTGTGTGTGTGTGTGTGTGTGTGTGTGTGTGTGTGTGTGTGTGTGTCAGCCAAAACGTTAATAATAATCTGAAGGTACAGAGAGTTTTACAAATCAACACTGAATATGTACTTCAACAACAACAACAACAACACACACACACACACACACACACACACACACATACACACATCTGTGTCAGTCAGTCACTTGTTGGGGATTTGTCAGCTTTAATTCAGTAACATTAATCTGCCACAGAACAAACTGCAATGGAAGTAAAGGTGATCAAAGTTAGACGCCTGCTGGATGAAAGAAATTACCTCTTAGATAGAGTTAAAGTTGGAATAATTTGCAAATGTCTTGTATTTATAGCACCAAACAAATGTTAGGCATGAATTTATTTCACCTGGGTCATTGGGACACATAATAAGTAATAATTGCACCTGGTCAAAAGTGATTACTGATGCATTTAAATAGGAATTAACACAGGATTGTTCATCCACACAACAGCCAAACTGTAGCAGCCTCTGGTGACATCACAATATTTTATTTTGCTATCTTAAAAATATGATGTGATACGGTTTATTGACAAAGCAGCTTTCATTCTGGAGCCAAACAGCTAGAAAAAAAAAAAAACATTTTCAATCTGGTCTACTAAAAACTGTGTTCCCACTCAAGTAAACCCTGTTGTGTATTATGTCAGGAGGGAAACTTTTTTTCATGGATTACATTTCTGTTGGCGTATCACAAACTAGTTTCAAAGAGTCCTATAAATCCACAAAGGGAAGAGGTCTGGATGGTGGACGGGTCAGAATACACAGGACTTTAATGGTAGTGTCCAGTTAGAACCAAGTAGTTGAGTTGTGTTTTTGTTTTGTTTCATTTTCATTGTTATTTGAATGTTTTTTTTTCTAAACCTAACTATGTAGTTTAGTCCATTCTTCCCTCACTAGGGAAAAAGAGATACTTGAACTCCTTCACTTACACAAACAACTCACTCCCCACCCAAAGAGAGCAATCCACCATTTTCCGGTGGAGAACCATGGCCTCAGACTTGGAGGTGCTGACTCTCATCCCAGACGCTTCACACTCTGCTACTGATGGCCTGATGAAGCCAACAGAACTACATCGTCTGCAAATAGCAAGGATGCAATCCTGAGGTTCCCAAACCGGACAACTAGGTTGAGAAATGCATGTGACTTTGTGTCTCTAAAGCCTCTCAGAGATCATCCTCCTGTTGTCCTGACGTTGCTGAGTCCTTAATGAGGATTATTATATGATGATCATCAAGAGACAGACGGAAGGACTACGCTGTCATAATGTACTGAAAGCTGTTCAATGTCCATTCTACTCTGATCTATTTCTAGGTTGTATTTCGTTTTCCTTCTGAAGCTCTATTAGTGTTGTCTCATAAATGAATTGAAGCAGCTATTTGTTTCTGGCCTGAAGTTTTTCTCTAAATACCATTTTCAACCTTGACTGACTAATTAGTTAGCTCACTGGGCCGAGCGACTGCATAACGACCTTTGATCTCCGGAGGTTAAACATTACCTCGAAAACAGATTTTAATAATGAACAAACAAAAATGAAAATTAGATTGACATAAATGCATAGAATAGAGATTAAACTCAGACAAAACGTATAATGTAGATATGAAATGTATTAAATTATAATGATTCAGGCACAAATAATAGAATGTGAATTTATAACATTTTCTTTTCATGTGTTAACATGAAAGTCAGCATGTTAACAGATGTCACTTTAAATTGAAACAAACAAAAACATTTTTCTTAAAACCAAACCAGCTCCTGTAAATCACTGATTCTGACCTCCAGTTGTAATCAAATATGTGAGGCGTTTTTATTTTTAGATGAGCTGTGACCACGACTGGAAATTAGTTTATGGCTCTCTGAATGTGCATCCCCCCCCCCCAACACACACACACACACACACACACACACACACACACACACACACACACAGGACACCGCTAGCCTGGTCCTGAACGTGGCTCTGATCAGATGTGATCAGTTTCCGCTCAGCTTGTTCTCTCTCAGTGTGAACACAAACAGGCAGCAGCATACATTTGCCAGCCCTGTTTTTCTTTATAATGCCATGCAGCAGAGCAGCTGCAGGGCTTTTGCTCCAACATCCGTCTGCCTGTCTGTCTGTCCGTCCGTCTGTCTGTCTGACCGTCTGTCTGACCGTCTGTCTGTCTGTCTGACCGCACTTCCAGTCCAACCAAGCAGCTTGCAAGATGAATGTCAACCACAGAAATAAAACAGGAGTGGAAGACACATTCCCATTCAAATCAATGCGGAAGGATGTTCAGAGCGACGGCCATTTTTTTATGTGTACCGTTGCCATAGTGACCATTGTAGCGGACCACTACTGTATGAAGTTAACCGTCGAGCGGACTGTCATTGGAGTGGTAATGTTAGGAAGCAGACAGACAGACAGACAGACAGACAGACAGACAGACAGACAGGTAGAGACAGACCGACAGGTAACAATTGTAATATACACTGATGGCGGCTCGTCATTGTTGATCAGATGAATTATGGTCCCATTCTATTCAGTATGTCGGCCATTCCAGCGAGCCTGCATGCACAACACTGAGGCCTTGGCACATGTGTTTGGCATCTCCTGAACAGATGATACGTTTTAAATTTTCTGATTATAGATATACTGTAAATAGCAATACTATTAATATAAGCATCGTACATTCTTCTATATTTAATACAAATATATCTAATACTATTGCTTGTTGTATATACTGTACAGAATATACTGCATACTGAACATACTCATTAGTTTAGGGATGATTCTGTATTCTCCACATATGTTCTCCCATTGACTGAATATTAGTTCTTACAGGTACATGACATACTGATATATTACACAATATACAGGATATACTACTTGGATGTTTTCATATGCTCATCTCCTGTAGCAGTGCTGTGATCCCCCAGAGGTTTTGATAGTAGCTCACATTAGTCTAGAGACCAGACCAGACTATGTGGAGAAAGACTGTCTGTGGTCCAAATAACAAAGTCTCTGCTGTATTTATGTCTAGATGACCTTATTTGGAGTGTTGATGGAGCAGCTACAATGTTAGCATAGCCTAGCACCCATCAACCAGACTCCATTCAGAAAACCAGCATTTTAAAAGTAGTTATCTTGTGGTCTTCAGACAGACCCAAAGCATGACTTCAGACATGTTACTGATCACCATCATTATGGAGTTATTTCAGCATCCTTTTCATCTGGTTATTAATATTAAATCACAGATCAATAGTTGATTCTGGGTTCCTCCAGCTGTGGTAAACCAGCCCACGTGGGTCTTGTTAGATCCAGTGAATCCAGCTTGGTGAAATCCACCAAGCACCTCTGGATGATGTCATGAACCCAGACAGGACGGAGTTTGGTTTCCTGGTGGATCTGGGACTTCAACATGTACAAAGCAGCAATAGTGGTGATATCAGCCGTGATGGAGGAAACCTGGGTGGGGTCTATGTGGAGGGAAGCCCCACGGTCGACCTCACTAAACTACTTCTTGTGCTATGTAGCCAATGTTTGGTAGCCAGCTGGTTAATTGGTAGCCTATTAACTGGCATGCAGGATATTAAAAAATCTGATTTATCTCCAAACAGATGTTAAGATAGCGCATATAGCCTTGCTGGAAGATATTGTCTCATTATGTTTTTAGCCATTGCCACTTCTGAGGAAACATTTCAGAAAAGTGTACTTTTTGTGGAATCCACCTTGGACATCATTTTTTTAATTTCTGCAGTCGTGAACTTAATTTGCTTTTTTGCTTTAGGTTTTTTTTTTTTTAACTTCCCCACTTTCTCCATGATAAACCTCCAGGCAAACACTTTTCCTCATTTAGAAAAACTGGGGTGTAGCAGTATGCTGATTGCAAATGGTAAAGTAATGTACCATTACATTGTACTCAAGTAGAACCACTGTTGGTCTAGTGCCTTGCTCCAGGACTCTCTTTGCTTCTCCTTCTTTACTTTCCTTGTTTCTTCCTCACAAGAGTTTGTTTGGCTCAGCTTCATGGATGTATATAGTGTCTGCAGATTGATCACACTGGTTTGTATTTAACCTACTTAGGCAGACAGCGAGCACGCTAAGCTGAGCCCCCTGCAGGATTTAATATTTCCAACTGTCAGGATGAATTAACCGGCACTAATACCGCTTTCAACCCTCGCTGGGTTCCTTCAGCGGAGTGACTCACGGCTCTGTAACGCAGAGCATGAGGATGTTGGAGCGTTTCTGAGAGTGATTCTTTTAAACATCCATGTTGATTAGACTCTGATCTGCTCCCAGGGGCTTAATGAAGAGGAAAACGCATCAGGGCATCATTTGTAAAACAAATAATTTGAAAAAACTGTTAATAACCTATCTTAAAGTGTTTTAATTATAGGTTCCAGGGTGTAAAAGTAGATATTATTTCCTGAATTACACATTTGATCGCCACATTCTTGTATTTAAATGTGTCACAACAAGTGAAATCTTAAATGGGGTCATTATTTTGGTAAAAATTATCTTCTGTGTAGAAAATACCTACACCTATTTGTATCCTACAAATTTACATTTTCATACAACTTACAAACATATTTTTATTTCACTGAACAATCTTAGTTTTACAAAGATTTTAAGTTTTGAACACGTGGTTAATGAAAAAAACAATGCAAATCTTCAAATCTACAATGTTAGGTTGAGATGACAAAACTACAGAATATACTGCATACTGAACATACTCATTAGTTTAGGGATGATTCTGTATTCTCCACATATGTTCTCCCATTGACTGAATATTAGTTCTTACAGGTACATGACATACTGATATATTACACAATATACAGGATATACTACTTGGATGTTTTCATATGCTCATCTCCTGTAGCAGTGCTGTGGTCCCCCAGAGGTTTTGATAGTAGCTCACATTAGTCTAGAGACCAGACCAGACTATGTGGAGAAACCAGAGACTGTCTGTGGTCCCCCAGAGTTCTAGATAGTAGCTCACATTAGTCCAGAGACCAGACCAGACTATGTGGAGAAACCAGAGACTGTCTGTGGTCCAAACAACAAAGTCTCTGCTGTATTTATGTCTAGATGACCTTATTTGGAGTGTTGATGGAGCAGCTACAATGTTAGCATAGCCTAGCACCCATCAACCAGACTCCATTCAGAAAACAAGCATTTTAAAAGTTAATCTTAATTCAATTCAATTCAATTTTATTTCATTTATAGTGTCAAATCACAACAGAAGTCATCTCAGGACAGTTAACACATTGAGCAGGACTAGAATACGCTCAAAATTTCAAGAGTCAACACAATTTCAAATTCCTAACAACACCCAGGGGCAAGCATTACAGCGACAGTGGCGAGAAAAAACTGCCTTAATAGGCTTTTAGGCAGAAATCTAGGAGCCCAGGCCCTTGGGTTCCAACTGCATTTGGTGTTGGTAGTATGGTAGCATTAACAGTAGTGGTGGTATTAACAGAAGCAATCGTATCAACAGTAGTAGTCCATGGCAGCAGGCACAGCCACGCCGAGATGAATCCATCCCAACCACGTCGCCGTAGACCAAAAAGCAGGAGTAGTTGAGCAGTCACACAGCAGCAGGTGGAACTACAATGTGGTGTTTCCAGCATCAGGCCAGTTAGCAGTCTGCATCAGTCAGGACCTCAGTGGACTCTGCTGGACCAGAAAGCATAGCCAGACTATCAAGTTAGTGACAGTAGAGATGCAGATTTTAGTCAATTACTTTAATTAAAAATACTGGCGGTAAGAGGCAAACAAGACCACAACATCGGTGCAGTCCGGATCAGGTTCCACCACGGTCCAGGGAGACCTGCTAGGCAAGAGAGCACAGGGACTCTTACACAGAGGAACATACACAGAGAGAGAGCGAGAGAGGGAGGGAGTGAGAGAGAGAGAGAGAGAGAGAGAGAGAGAGAGAGAGAGAGAGAGAGAGAGAGAGAGGCTCAGTGTGTCACTATAATCCCCCAGCAGTCTAGGCCTATAGCAGCTTAACCAAGAGCTGGTTCAGGGCAAACCTGAGCCAGCCCTAGCTATAAGCGGTGTCAAAGAGAAAGGTTTTAAGCCTACTCTTAAATGTGGGAACAGTGTCTGCCTCACAAACCAGAACCGGAAGACGGTTCCACAGAAGAGGAGCTTGATGGCTGAAAGCTCTGGCACCCACTCTACTTTTGAAAACGTATGTAAATACAAGTAACACTTTATTCTGAGAGCGTATTTCTCTAGCAGCATCTAACAAATGCATTGATGAGTTTCTCTGCAACTTTTAGAGACAGGATGGGTCTGATTTAAGTAACAAGTAACCCTTTATTCTGAGAGCGTAGTGCTCTAGCAGGACAGTAGGGTTTAATAAGCTCTCTAAGATATGATGGTGCCTGACCATTAAGAGCCTTGTAAGTGAGGAGAAGGATTTTAAATTCTATTCTGGATTTTACTGGGAGCCAGTGCAGAGAAGCTAATACAGGAGAAATGTGATCCCTTCTTATGGTTTTAGTCAGAACACGAGCTGCAGCATTCTGGACCAGCTGGAGAGCTTTAAGAGATTTATTAGAGCAGCCTGATAATAAGGAATTACAATAGTCCAGCCTTGAGGTAACAAATGCATGGACGAGTTTTTCTGCATCTTTTTGAGACAGCATTGGCCTAATTTAAGTAATGTTACGCAGGCGAAAGTAGGCTGTCCTCGTAGTTTGTTTAATATGCGAGTCAAAGGACAGGTCCTGATCAAAGATAACTCCAAGGTTTCTTACAGTAGCATTTGAGGCGATGGCAATCCCATCAATAGTCGCTATATCTTTAGACAGCGAGCTTCGGAGGAGTTTAGGCCCAAGTACAATAACTTCCGTTTTATCGGAGTTTAACATCAGGAAATTGCAGGTCATCCAGGATTTTATATCATCAACACATGCCTGGAGTTTAACTAGCTGATTGGTTTCTTCAGGCTTGATCGATAGATATAAATGAGTATCATCAGCATAACAATGGAAGTTTATAGAGTGTCTTCTCATGATATTGCCTAAAGGAAGAATATATAAGTTGAAAAGAATTGGTCCGAGCACAGAACCTTGAAGAGAACCGTATTTAACTTCAGTGTGCCTGGAGGGTTTTTCATTGACATGCACAAACTGAGATCGATTGGATAAATAGGACTTAAACCAGCTTAATGCGGTTCCTTTGATGCCAATTCATTTTTCCAGTCTACATATTAGAATCTCATGGTTAATGGTGTCAAATGCAGCACTAAGATCTAGCAGGACAAGTACAGAAACCAGTCCTTTGTCAGAAGCAATAAGAAGGTAATTTGTAATTTTCACCAGAGCTGTCTCTGTACTATGATGTACTCTAAATCCTGACTGGAAGTCCTCAAGTAGACTGTTATTGTTGAGAAAGTCACACAGCTGATTGGCGACTACTTTCTCAAGGATCTTAGAGAGAAAAAGAAGATTTGGTCTGTAGTTTGATAAAACCCCTGGATCTAGAGTAGGCTTCTTAAGAAGAGGTTTAATTACAGCTACTTTAAATGACTGTGGCACATAGCCTGTTAATAAAGACACATTGATCATATCTAATAGCGACGCGCTAACTAAGGGTAAGACTTCTTTCAGTAGCCTGGTTCTTAAAGTGTTTTAATTATAGGTTCCAGGGTGTAAAAGTAGATATTATTTCCTGAATTACACATTCGATCACCACATTCTTGTATTTAAATGTGTCACAACAAGTGAAATCTTAAATGGGGTCATTATTTTGGTAAAAATTATTTTCTGTGTAGAAAATACGACCATGTATCCTACAAATTTACATTTTCATACAACTAACAAACATATTTTTATTTGACTGAACAATCTCAGTTTTAAACAGTTTGAACACGTGGTTAATGAACAAAACAATGCAAATCTTCAAATCTACAATGTTAGGTTGAGATGACAAAACTACATTGTTGGGTTGAGACGACTAAACTACATAGTTAGCTTGAGACGACAAAACTACATAGTTGGGTTGAGACGACTAAACTACATAGTTAGGTTGAGACCAGTGTTAATTTTGGCGGTATTTTAGATTTAGTCTTAGTCTTAGTCTTTAGACGAAAATGCTTATTAGTTTTAGTCACATTTTAGTCATTGTTTACCTTCATAGTTTTAGTCTAGTTTTAGTTGACGAAAAGTAAAAACATTTTAGTCAACTTTTAGTCATTACTTTTAGTCACATTTTAGAACTGCCGCCCCCATGCGTCTGTTTTAAGCTGCCGGTCCATAACTTGTCCTATGTTGAATCTGTTGTCTCATTCTTTTCCTATGGGCTGCATGTGGCGAGCTATTACAACAGGACAATTCCATTCCGTCAAGCTTCTAGCTGCTTCTGTCTATGAAATATGGATATTATTTTGGGTAGTGTCCATGGGCGGTTTTGTTGCCAGGAATGGTCCTTTCCACTCCCTGCCCTAAATATGTGTGTATATAGTGTACTTCTTCTGTGCCATTTATGTATTTAACTTTCTCTATCACTACAATAACTCTTTGACCGTCATTTGCTCTGCTGTGAACTCCTCCGTGTCTCCCGTTTGGGCAAACACAACAACTCACGGCCAAGCGTAAATCAGGCTTTCTGATTGGCTGTAAAAGCCGCTACAGGAGCCAATACGAGCGTCCGATGCATAAACGTAACTCTATACAGTGTTGGGAGTAACGCGTTACAAAAGTAATGCATTGCTGTAATGCATTACGTTTTGCTGTAACGCGGTAATGTAAGGCATTACAAAAAAAAATATTTTACAATTCTCAGTAACGCGCGTTACAATGCATTTTAAACCCGAAATCAATTGACTCTACATTCGCGATCGCGAGATGGGCATACGCTCCACTTTTGGAAAAGTGTGAAAGCCGGTCCGTGTAACGCTACACTATGTTAATTAAGCGCTGTTGTTAGCAGGCTCCATGAGCTGGACACCGACTCACGGAACGGCTCCCGGTCGGTCAGAGCGCAGCCGCCCCGGCACACCGAGGATCAACAGCTGAGGGGCGGCGGCGAGGCGGCGAGGCGGCGAGGCGGAGGCTCCGATTCTCCCCGTCGGGTTTGAACCGCTTTTATGTCCGCGTCATGGTGCGCTTTTGGTGCGAGTTTAAAACAGTAGGTTTACTTCAAAACGCGAGCGTCAGACGCTGTCAGAGCGTTTATGAACAGTGTTTTAGAGCTCCCCTAAATGTCTCAGGTAGGCTTTCAGGTAATTTCGCAGCATAACACAGCGCCTTCAAGGTCATTAAAAAAGACGTACGGCAAATCTGGAATGAAAAATGTCACTGTTATTTCATCCCCGAATCCCATCCATGAACACAATAACTAATATCAGTTAACGAGTTGTTTTCCGTTTCTGTTTTTCGTTTTTAAAACGAATAACGGGATACGAGTCATTTTCCGTTTTTCGTTATTTTATTTTGAAGCGAATAACATCACATCCTGCTGTGTAATGAGCTGCATTGAACACAAGAAGATCTATTGAGAACAAAAAATCCATATTTCCTTTTATTTTGGCGAAAAGTAATGCAAAAGTAATGTAAAAGTAGTGTAATGCCTTACAATTCAAAGACAGTAAAATTGTAATGTAACTAATTACTTTGAAATGACAGTAACAAGTAATAAATAATGCATTACGCTTTTGAAGTAACTTGCCCAACACTGTCTATACGTCACTAGCAAGATGGCGGATGAAAATAATGATCGATATACATAACAAAACGGAGAAATGCGCCACGGAGATGAGGAGACATCTAGTCACATCTTTACAACTTTACGCATTCCTTTTGTTGTCAGAAATAAATCGCTCACATGGGAAAGCAGGGTACCGTTTAGCTCCGTTACTCAAATTTAAGAGGAAAAAAAACACAACGACATTTTTGAATGTCCGTAGAACACACCATTACCATTTTAGTCCCATCCCGTCTCGTTAACGAAAACGAAGCAGACATCTCGTCATAGTTTTTATCATCAAGGATCTATTTTTAGCTCGTCATCGTCTCGTCTTAGTCATAGAAAAAATGCTTTTGACGAACATATTTCGTCATAGTTTTAGTCGTCACTGGTTGAGACGACTAAACTGCACAGTTAGGTTGAGATGACGAAACTACCTAGTTAGGTTGAGACGACTAAACTACATAGTTAGGTTGAGGTTGAGATGACTTAATTACATAGTTAGGTTGAGATGACTTAATTACATAGTTAGGTTGAGACCACTAAACTACATAGTTAGGTTGAGACGACTAAACTGCATAGTTAGGTTGAGACCACTAAACTACATAGTTAGGTTGAAATGAGGGAACTACATAGTTAGGTTGAGACCCCTAAACTACATAGTTAGGTTGAGACGACTAAACTACATACTTAGGTTGAGATGACTTAATTACATAGTTAGGTTGAGACCACTAAACTACATAGTTAGGTTGAGATGACGGAACTACATAGTTAGGTTGAGACCCCTAAACTACATAGTTAGGTTGAGAGGACTAAACTACATAGTTAGGTTGAGACGACTAAACTACATAGTTAGGTTGAGATGACTTAATTACATAGTTAGGTTGAGACGACTAAACTACATAGTTAGGTTGAGATGACTAACCTACATAGTTAGGTTGAGACCACTAAACTACATTCTTAGGTTGAGATAACTAAACTACATAGTTGGGTTGAGACCACTAAACTACATAGTTAGGTTGAGATGACTAAACTACATAGTTAGGTTGAGACGACTAAACTGCACAGTTAAGTTGAGATGACCGAACTACATAGTTAGGTTGAGACCCCTAAATTACATAGTTAGGTTGAGATGACGAAACTACCTAGTTAGGTTGAGACGACTAAACTACATAGTTAGGTTGAGGTTGAGATGACTTAATTACATAGGTTGAGATGACTTAATTACATAGTTAGGTTGAGACCACTAAACTACATAGTTAGGTTGAGACGACTAAACTGCATAGTTAGGTTGAGACCACTAAACTACATAGTTAGGTTGAAATGAGGGAACTACATAGTTAGGTTGAGACCCCTAAACTACATAGTTAGGTTGAGACGACTAAACTACATACTTAGGTTGAGATGACTTAATTACATAGTTAGGTTGAGACCACTAAACTACATAGTTAGGTTGAGATGACTTAACTACATAGTTAGGTTGAGACCACTAAACTACATAGTTAGGTTGAGATGACGGAACTACATAGTTAGGTTGAGACCCCTAAACTACATAGTTAGGTTGAGAGGACTAAACTACATAGTTAGGTTGAGACGACTAAACTACATAGTTAGGTTGAGATGACTTAATTACATAGTTAGGTTGAGACGACTAAACTACATAGTTAGGTTGAGATGATTAACCTACATAGTTAGGTTGAGACCACTAAACTACATTGTTAGGTTGAGATAACTAAACTACATAGTTGGGTTGAGACCACTAAACTACATAGTTAGGTTGAGATGACTAAACTACATAGTTAGGTTGAGACGACTAAACTGCACAGTTAAGTTGAGATGACCGAACTACATAGTTAGGTTGAGACCCCTAAATTACATAGTTAGGTTGAGATGACTTAATTACATAGTTAGGTTGAGATGACTTAATTACATAGTTAGGTTGAGACCACTCAACTACATAGTTAGGTTGAGACCACTAAACTACATAGTTAGGTTGAGACAACTAAACGACATAGTTAGATTGAGACAACTAAACGACATAGTTAGATTGAGACCACTAAACTACATAGTTAGGTTGAGACCACTAAACTACATAGTTAGGTTGAGACAACTAAACGACATAGTTAGATTGAGACAACTAAACGACATACCGTAGATGACCATTTAGTAGCCCGGGCGTTTAATATGCTAAATCGACTTGGAGCCCAGGCGTTTATAAGAACCAGGCGCGTATTTGCAACAGGCTACAATTTATTTTTGCAATGAGCAGCACCAGACCATCATGCAAAGAACAAGGAGCTCACCATAGCACCATAGCTGCACCACTGGAACAAAACTACTTTTTCCCCCCGACGCATCTTTATTGACATCAGACAATAAATACAAAGACAGTTTGTCTGTGTTACCGCGACACAGGGAGCTGATCAGAGCAGTGTTATGAATGATAACGGAAGGGGGGGTCGATCGCGGTAATTTCAACACTGTACATTAGCGCATTTATCTATATCCCTATATCCCTCAGTCTAGCGCGCCTGTGTTTGTGTGTCTGTGTGTGTGTGCGCGCGCGCGCGCCTGCATGCGAGAGAGAGAGAGCGCGAGAGGAGGGGCTGACTGACAGAAGAGGTGAGAGCCGGTGAAGTGCTGTTAAAAAAAAAAACTTTTGTTTTCTGTGCAAGACTATGGTAAACAATTAATCGCCCGGGCGTTTAATTGAACCGGCGTTTATTATGCCAAATGAGGTCGGACCCCGGCGGCTATTAGAGCACAGGCGCGTATTTGCACGCGGGCGATTATTTGGTCATCTACGGTAGTTAGATTGAGACCACTAAACTACATAGTTAGGTTGAGATGACTTAATTACATAGTTGGGTTGAGACCTCTAAACTACATAGTTAGGTTGAGAGGACTAAACTACATAGTTAGGTTGAGATGACTTAATTACATAGTTAGGTTGAGACCACTAAACTACATAGTTAGGTTGAGATGACTAAACTACATAGTTAGGTTGAGACCACTAAACTACATAGTTAGGTTGAGATGACTTAATTACATAGTTAGGTTGAGACCACTAAACTACATAGTTAGGTTGAGATGACTAAACTACATAGTTGGGTTGAGACAAGTAAACTACATAGTAAGGTTGAGACAACTAAACTACATAGTTAGGTTAGAGTTTTAATAATAGATGGCCTGAAAATACTGTTGATGACTCAAGATACTGATTGATTCTGGGTCGGGCTTTGGCCTGCTTCATACTCGTGGTGTGAGCGGTACCAGAGCAAAATATGATCGAAACATTAGGGGAAACTCCGGTCCTTTTTAGAATAAAAATGCTGCTCTGCACTCTGTCCAAAATCCACTCGGCTTGCTTTGTTGCCAAATAGCCAGTAAACAGCTGTCATTTTATACTTTTTTAGTATTTACCCCCACACCCAACTGATTTGGGTGTGGGGGTAAAGACTTCACCTTATTGAAGCCAGAAAGTAAACATACAGCTGGAGAAGGCAAGAAGTGGTTTCCCAGTGCCCGCTGGTAGCAGGATTCAGGGAAAGATTTGAACCATTCCAGTTAAAGAACTGATGTGTGTTTGTACATATCATATGCAGTAGCTGTGAAGCTTTTAAAAATCACCTGTGTCCTGTTTTCAATGTTTTGACTGGCCTCTACAGATGTGATATGTTTTGTTCCAATGAAACCGAAGCATTACCTGAAATAGATAATGTAAAATCCAATTTATTCGCATCATTCATCATTCAGACCTTTTTGTCTTCATTATTGTGTTTTGTCTGTATGTGCAGGGAACAGCAGAGGCTGACGTGCAAGAGTAGCTTAAAATTCACAGCATGAATATTTATGTTTGCCATGAGCCAGATGCAGTGGGCATCATCATTGAGGGCATCCCATTGCTTACCATTGTGGACAACATGGCTAGAGCATGCTGCCTTCCTCTTGGCTTGATGCACGCAAGTATAATAATGGAGTATTCCTTCAAAACTGGCAAAGTTTTGAAGGAAGTCTTTTGAAGACAGTTTGTGGACACAGTGTCAAAAAAAACCTTCCAGATTCATGAACCTTAAAAATAGGTTACTGGCCTAGACAGCTGTTGGCCTTTCGCTCAGGAAATGCTTGTTTGTTATTTGTGTTCATTGAATGCGATTCCTGAAAATGTTAGTGAGGTTTTATGGACTGACTTATAGTGACATGTTAGTTCACGTTGTAGTTTTGTGGGTATTGTTGTCGTCCACTTACTGCATTAACTATATATTTCAGAAGTTGTCATTTTAATTAAAGGAGGAGAACAAGTTAAATTATAATATTAGACTCTAGCACTGGTGGATGTTTTGCAGAGTAACAGGAATATTTTTGAGAGTATTATGGCAGTGTTGTTAGATAAACACTTTGTACTGCTACCTGTTTATTAAAGTGTATCAAAATGTTCATAAAATCCGTCTTTCATCCTGTTTATTTTTTAAATCTGTAAAGTGTCGATGCTTGTTTTAAACACTGTTTCAATTTAACTTCACCAAATCGTATGCAGTGCTATGGTAACAATTTGTACATTGATTACACTCAATTTCAGATGGCACTGTTTCTCAAGCTCTACTCATTTCTTTTCACTTACAGTCAAATAAATATCAGTAAGTTTAACAAAGTAAAAGTTCCTACAACTTTTAAAAACTGCTTGGAAACGGTTGCCTCATTTTAATTAAGTTTTACCAAAGTAACAACAAGTAAGTGTAGTTAGGTTTTGTTATTTTGGTATGGATTGGATTATAATGACTATGAAAATGAAACAAAACAATAACACATCTAACATACTTGGCTCTACTGCCAGTTAAAGTCCTGTGTTTTCTGACCCGTCCACCATTCAGACCTCCTCCCATAGACTTCTAGGACTCTTTGAACCTAGTTTGTGATACATCAAGAGAAACATAATCCACCACAAAATAAGTTTTCATCCAAACGTAATTCACAATGTAGTTTAATTGTGTGAGAATGTAGTTTTTAGAGTAGTAGAGAGCAAACTGCAACATACTGAATCAACCTCTAGAGCCAATCCCAGCTGTCATTGGGCAAAGGCAGGGTACACTTTGGACAGGTCGCCAGTCTATCACAGGGCTAACATAAAGAGACAAACAACCATTCACGCTTACATTCACACCTACGGGCAATTTAGAGTCATCAATGAACCTATCCCCATCCTGCATGTCTTTGGACTGTGGGAGGAAGCCGGAGAACCAGGATTTAGAGTACATCATAGTACAACGACAGCTCACTGCAGGCACACTGAATTTAATACGGTGTTGCTCAAGGTTCTGTGCTCGGACCAATTCTTTCCACCTTATATATGCTTCCTTTCGGTAATATCATTAGAAGACACTCTATAAACGTCCATCATTATGCAGATGATACTCAATTATATCTATCAATCAAGCCTAATCAAGCCTGAAGAAACCAATCAGCTAGTTAAACTCCAGACATGTGTTGATGATATAAAATCCTGGATGACCTGCAATTTCCTGATGTTAAACTCAAATGAGAACTCCTCTGAAGCTTGCTGTCTAAAGATATAGCTACTATTGATGGGATTGTCGTTGGCTCAAATACTACCGCAAGAAACCTTGGAATTATCTTTGATCAGGACCTGTCCTTTGACGCACATATTAACTACAAGGACAGCCTACTTTCACCTGCATAACATTACTTAAATCAGACCCATCCTGTCTCTAAAAGTTGCAGAGAAACTCATCAATGCATTTGTTGGATGCTGCTAGAGAAATACGCTCTCAGAATAAAGTGTTACTTGTATTTACATAAGTTTTCAAAGGTAGAGTGGGTGCCAGAGCTTTCAGTCATCAAGCTCCTCTTCTGTGGAACCGTCTTCCGGTTCTGGTTCGGGAGGCAGACACTGTTCCCACATTTAAGAGTAGGCTCTTAAAATGTTTCTCTTTGACAGTGCTTATAGTTAGGGCTGGCTCAGGTTTGCCTTGAACCAGCTGTCTGCCTGGGATTTATAATGACGCCTCTCGATTTCTCTCTCTCGCCAACTCTGTGTATGTTCCCCAGAGTCCCTGTGCTTTCTCGTCTCGCAGGTCTCCCTGGACCATGGTGGAACCTGATCCTGACTCCACCAACACCGTGGTCTTGTTTGACTCTTACTCCTAGTATTTTTAAGGCGACTGACAAAGTCCCAGTCGGCAAGTCCGGCGGATGGAGGGCACTCTGTCAGATTTTAAATGTTTACAACTCTCACGCTCCTCCCCCACGACCACCGAGCTCTTTCCCCTCGACTTCATGCCCTTTGAAATCCCTTAGATCACGCCACCTTTGAAATGTGGGTCTGATGTTGACTCTGGTTTTATCACGGGCACCGTCTCAATCTTTCTTTTTTTCCTTCTTTTCCACCGGTGTTTTCTTTTCCTTGGTTGTTTTGGACCTCCTCATTTCGGTTTTTAATGAGGAATTGGAAGCTTGTTGCTACTTCCCTCTGCCTCCCCGCTGTGATAGTGGAACGACCCGAGGGGGGAGGGGCTCTGTGTGTGCACGAACACAGTCCTGCGTGCTGATTGGACAGGATGATCCGGACTCTGTCGATTTTTTGCAAAACAAACAGGCTCTACGTGCACGTAGAGGCGCGCTTTTTTTTCAAAAACCGGATGATTTATGTTGATCGGAGCATAGTGTCGGCTTCAGTGAATATGATAAAAAAAATGTTGCCGACTGGGACTTTAAATAAATTGACTAAAATCTGCAGATTAGAGTCAGATTACTCCTGGGAGTCTGGCTGTGCTTTCTTGTCCTCTGAGGTCCTGACCGACACCGACTGCTAACTGGTCTGATGATGGAAACACCATATTGTAGCTTCACCTGCTCAACAACTACTGCTTATTGGTCTACAGCGACATGGTTGGGATGGATCCATCTCAGGGTGGCTGTGCTTGTTACTACCAACACCAATTGCAGATGGAACCCAAGGTCTGCGCAAGATTTCTGCCTTAAAGCCTGTTAATATATATAAAACGTGTATTGCATTTTCTATTGCATTAATCTCAGGAAACCAACACCTCTTAGTGACACAGTATTTTTTTTTTTACAGGACCCTCAGGACATTTGTATTTACCTGAAGTTGAAGTCTGCCTCTGTTAACTGGACTCTCCCTCCATTTTAGAAGCACAATGTCTGATGTGAGCCGGAGCCCGGAGGTCAGAGCTAAATTGAGATCAGACCGCAGCACTGTTTAATCCGGACTGACGTCCCAGCAGCCAAATCTGCTCCTCGGACTAAAGAATGAGCTGCTGTTGTTATTTTGCGAGAAATAAGAACAACAAATGTCTGCAT
The DNA here is from genome assembly GCF_963514095.1 of Eutrigla gurnardus. Classification (NCBI taxonomy): domain Eukaryota; kingdom Metazoa; phylum Chordata; class Actinopteri; order Perciformes; family Triglidae; genus Eutrigla; species Eutrigla gurnardus. Next base: position 3,815,897 of record NC_139930.1, on the reverse strand, counting down.
AACGTGATGCATGTGGACAGAGCGTGGATGAGGAAGAGCAGGGTCGCAGTGTGCTGTGACCTCATGACCTCTCCTCTCAGCATGAGGCAAGGACACTCTTAGTCAGATCATCTCCTTCAGTGGAGGAAACGGCCTTAATACCACACTGTAAAAAATAGATATGGTAACATGCCTTTAAGGACTGTAGCTGCTGTTCCTCTGGACCAGTGATGTGCAATACTGATGATTTCCTTGCCGATCCGATACCAAGTAAAATTCAGGCTGATATCGACAATACTGATCTGATACTTTGGAAAATTTGCAAAAGTAGTGTATTTAAAATTTTAGCTTCAAAATGAATATATGATATCAGACTACTCATTCTTATTGTTTAATTATGAAGAATGATCATAAATAGCCGTATTTTGCATGATGACTATGGCAGGCGGAAGAAGAAGTAGTTCCTACTGGGTATCATTTAGATGAGATCCTGATAGTATACTTTCCACTGTGTTCCTGTTAATGAGAAACTACTCATTTACCCCAAATGACTAAAATATTGATGTTATTAATATGAGAATCGATTCAAGAACATACACTTCTGGTCGTGGAATAGTTATTACAGTATTGTACTACTACTCCGGACTCAACGGTAGTGGTTGAGACAGTTTGAAACATATGGTTAATGTTTTAAATTGATAAAACAAAGAAAAAAATACTACGACACTGCTTGGTTCACATGGGACATTAACAGCAGGCTCCTGGGTGAAAGTCCTGTGCTTTTGGCTCCATCCACCACCCAGACCTCTTCCCTATGTGGACTTCCTGTTTGTGATACGTCAAAACCAAATAGAATTCGGTGAAAACCTCAGGGAATCCAGGACTTGATGGAGGTTACCTGTCTGTCTGTTTGTCTGTCTGTCTGTCTGTTACCACTACACTGATGGTCTCTGCAGGGAACCTCAGGAAGTCTTGGCTCAAATCAGTTTAGTTGATACAGAAGTGGCCTGCGACAATGGTCGGTATGGCAACGGTATACATAAAAATGGCCGCCACTCTATGGGATTACTAAGAGTGGTAACCTGAGGGGAGGTGCAGGGTGAGCTAACCAGTGGTGCTGGCTCACATGCACTAAAACACACGCTTGGCTGGTTCTGGCTACATAAACGAAGCACAGGGAAACTCTGATAACAACACACTGCTCAGGAGGATTACATTACATTACTATACTGTATATTTTCATCATAAATAGTTGTTTGCTGCAATATGAATGCTCTGAATATTGAATTTAACACCTTTAAGTGTATTTTCCTGCTTTAATCTCTCAGTCACATCTTCCAATCAGAAGATGGAGAAAAAACTGTGAGAGAGAGTCAGATTCTCACTTTACTGACATTTAAATCAGGTACATAACACACACACACAGAGTACTTGGCGGTTCATGGTGACTCAGCGTGTCTGTGGGCGGAGCATCTGAGTCACCCTCAAACAACTACAGAGCCAATAATACATTCCTCCGTCCATCCATCCCTCCATCCATCCATGCACACCTCCATCATCCCTCCCTCATCAGAGTCAGGACAAGTTTCATTACAAATGATTTTCCTCGTCAGATCATTTCAGAATGTTGTTGCTTTTGAAACAAAAGTGGTTGCTTTCTTCAGCAAACATTTGGTTGCATTACACCCCAACTCAGCTTTCTTTCACCTTCATTCTTACATTCATTCATTTCATCTGACAAGTCTTCACTCCAGTGCAATCATTCTTTGAGTTAATTAATAATTTCATTTTATGACAAATACATTACAAAATGGCATCTGTGGCTGTGGCAGGACAAAAGCATGTCCAATCCAAAAAGTTGGGCCGGAGAAAATAATTGTCCATCTGCCAATTCTTACTTCCTGATTAAGCACACTCTGCAATTTGTCAGAGTCTCCCTCCGACCGGTGACTACAGCTGGATTCAAATAATGGCTCAGACCTCTCGTCATCTCATTCATATATGAATCCTTCTTTTTCGCCGGTAGCTCGTGTTGTTACCCTGGACTACAGTCATCACATCAAAGATCAGCCAAGAGAAAAGATGAAGCTCTGTTCAGTTTGTTGTGTGACAAGTCCTCCTATCATTTTAGGTCATAAACGTCTAGGTATTACAGTTGCATTATTTTGTTTTTGTAATGAGAATAAAAAGCATGGTGAAGATTTAGTGTTGATGGCATTTCATATGGTAATACAAAGTGCTTTGCATCGTAAGTTAATATGAACATTTCACTAAGGTTGACCTCCTTTCTCTTATGCCAGATACAGCAAGAAGTCCAGGATGTGGAGGTTCTACACACTGGAGAAGGACTATATCAGATCTGCAGAGCGCTATCCTGCAGCGAAGCAATGAGGCCAGATGATCCCTGTCAACGTGTGGTTCTATCAAGTCAGCAGAGGACTCAGTGAGTCAGCTGATGATATTGTAGGTTGAGCATGGAGTGGTAACATACTTAAAAAATCCATATGGCTATGTTGTAAAGAATCCCAAAGTGTAAACATGTATGGTTTTATTACAGATTCTAAACCTCAAAACGACTTGTTATGATCTACAACAGTTCTTTTAACAAAGTCATGACTCAGCCATAGGAAAGTGAGGCTTTGTCCACCAACACAAATGCTCTAAACGATTATACTTGGCTCACACGACAGGTGACATAGAAAACTGTTATACATATTTGTCACCACGTAAAACGCTGCCAGCGTTGTAAAGTTGTCAGTCTTTGAAAGTAATGTTAATTTGTAATGATGTGTAATCTGTGATTAAGGACAAATAAAGATGAAAAGACTACCACATGGACAGTCTGACCCGACAACCAACACTCACCTGTTCTGATACCAAACAGCTATGAGACCTCTGTGCAGACGCCGTTTCTCCCTTTTTTGAATGTGATGTTTATGTTAATATATTAATGTGTGTGTGTGTTTGTGTGTATGTATGTACTTTATGGTGTTTGAAAAATAATAAACGGGTGACATGATACATCTGGTTCTCATTATTTGTGCAGCTTGTAAAGAGATACATGTAATGGTTGGATTGTTTATGTATAAGATTGTATAAGTTTAGGGGAAAGGCCTTGAACGTTGGATGTTTGGATGAAACCTTTATATTGTCCTTGAGGAACGAGCACTTATCTTCCAGACACAGCAACTGGGTATCATAACTGTGAGCCTGTCCCAGTGCTGAGGTCCCAGTGCTGAGGTCCCAGTGCTCCATGCTGCCACACAGCAAGTTGTCGGTCGAGGAGCATCGGCTGATTACTGCATTACTACAGTAAGTAAAGCAACAGGCTTGGTGTTTGTGTGTCAGTCAGAGGTCAAACAGCTGATGTAACTGCTTCAAGCTCAGTCCTGGAATTCTGGCCTGTAAAGTAACAGACTTGATTAGACGTTTTTATTGAACACAGCTTTATTGTCCTCAAAGTGGCCTTTTATCCACTGTACATGTCAGGCAGACTACACAGAACCACTGACCAGCATATCAGCTTCATTTTGTCTGGAGAAAGGAAGAAAGCTGCTTTGTATCTTGTTGGTAAGTCAGAAACTAATTGTAGATTTGGGTTTAGGCATTCTGTGAGTACAGCTAGTTGTAACATTTAGTCTTGTCTAGATAGCCTGTTGTTTACATTGTTGTGAAGCTGATCTTACTGAGTGGGCAATTACCTAGTACAGCTCAGCTGTAGTCAATAGACTTGAATGGAGTGATGAGCCTATATCTTAATATTGTCAATTCAAATTATATTACTAATGATGTATAATTCTATTTATAGATAATGTATTATCTACTCCAAATTCCCCTTTCAATACATGTATTATTAATATCATGCTCATTATTGTTCCTATTGATATTACTATTATGATTGTTATTACTATTATTGTTATTATTAAATTAATTGATGATGATGGTAATAATATTATATAATATACTGTTATATAATGTTCATGATACATGTATTATGTATGTTATTGTCATAATAATAATAATTATTATTATTTTTTTTATTATTATTATTATTATTATTATTACGCTCTCTTTCTTCCATCCCATACTCACAACCACACTACTCACACGCTTTGTAATAGAGCTCTCTGAAACACTTTCTAGCTGCATTATATCTATATCTCTTATTTTCTTCGCTTTTTTGTTTCTTTCTCTTTTATGGTCGTTTTGTTTTTTGTTGCTTTTTTTGTTATTAAAAATATTTTGGTTTGTTTTATTTTTACTCTTTTTTTCCGTTCCCCTCATAAATGCACCAAGCGGTTTTGTTTCACAATGTCACATGTTTTGTTATTTTTATTGCTGTACGCATCATATCTGTTCACAAAAAAAGGAAAAAGAAGTGGATGTTGTCATTGTGACATCACCAATTGGTTTTTAAGCCTCAAGTTTCGCACAGCTAAGTCTCATCTTAGTAGCTGACTGCATTGGTAGCATGGTAACGACCTGTCAATCAGCAGGTAGCCCCGCCCCTAAAGCATCCCCTGCTTTCTGGTCTGTTTGACTCTAAATGGACCATAATGTACTAAATGAACATCATGCTGGATTGAAGAAGACTTGAAACTAGAGATTGGGACCATAAACTAATTTTTACAATGTTTACTCAGATAATACATCAAGAGAGAAGTAGGACCATTATCTCATAGACTTCTATACAATCAGAGAGGAGTCGCCCCTGGTGGCCAGCTGAGAGAATGCAGATTTAAGGACCTTCAGCGTCGGTTTCACTGTTCAGAAATGGAGATTGCGCCTGTGTCAAAATTAGATAAAAATGTAGTCGTTAAAACGACTCATTTATATGATAGTTGTATCAGTATTGTAATAAAAAGTTATTAATTAATTTGGTGTAAAAGTCTCTTTATTTAAAGCAGTGGTGAGTGTTTGGTGAATGTTTCTGAGCTGAAAACATTCTACAACAGCGCTGACGTTCACCGTCATCATTTATACACAGACGTCTTTATTTTTAACAAACAGAATCATCAGAGCACACAGAGACAACAAAACTGCGTACACACCACTACATCTGTGTGTGTGTGTGTGTGTGTGTGTGTGTGTGTGTGTGTGTGTGTGTGTGTGTGTGTGTGTGTGTGTGTGTGCGTGTGTGTGTGTGTGTGTGTGTGTGTTGAGGTGTGGGTGGAGGGGGTATTAGTCACCAGAAATGGCAGAGTTTCTCTCTCTCAGTAAGTGGGTCACTCCATCTGGAGCAGATTATGGAAAAACAGCAACACAAGGTTTTTTACCGACCGTCTGAAGTCAGTACCAGGAAAATGGTACATGAGCTGATCAACTGGTTGGATCTTATTTTACTCTTAAGCTTTGCTCGAAATCCGCTTCACTACCAACCAAACACATCATTTTACCCATTTTATCTTTTTAATGTTTCCTTTAAAGCCAGATAAGTCTTAAATTACACCAGTGCTTCAAACACTGATAATTAGTCTATGTGATGTTGGAGTTTGTATTCATGGACTTTATTATCAAGAGTTTTTTTTAAATGCTTGATTAATATGAAAAAAGCATTACATGAAGAGGCTATTGAAGCTGGACTGTTACAGTTCATCCATCCATTGTCTACCGCTTATCCTGTATTCAGGGTCACGGGGGGGCTGGAGCCGATCCCAGCTATCATTGGGCGAAGGCAGGGTACACCCTGGACAGGACGCCAGTCTATCACAGGGCTGACATATAGAGACAGACAACCATTCACGCTCACATTCACATCTACGGGCAATTTAGAGTCACCAATGAACCTATCCCCATCCTGCATGTCTTTGGACTGTGGGAGGAAGCCGGAGAACCCGGAGAGAACCCACGCTTACACGGGGAGAACATGCAAACTCCACACAGAAGGAGCCTAGACCGACCCAGGAATCGAACCCGGGAACCTCTTGCTGTGAGGCGACAGTGCTACCCACTACACCACCGTGCAGCCCTGTTACAGTTAATTATTAAAGGTATTTTTAATGCATTTATTTATTGTTTTCATACACCCAGTGATGTTGTTAGGCCTATTTTAGGGGACTGGAGCTACCCTTAGTTGCTCCCAAGCCCCCCCAAATAATCTGGCTTTTGATTTCATTTTTGAATTTTTATAATTTTTTATTTAGTCTTTATTTACAGATTAATCTCATAGGGTATACAAAGAGTTTTAGGATTATAGCATCATAGCCTGTAGAAAGAATACTTTAGAAAGAAGCATTTCAGTACAGCCTATTTTTCTTTTTGTTTTATAAAATAAAATACAGGAAGGAAGGATCATCCCATACAGCTGCACCAACACCAGGTCGGATCCACCCTATGCAGAGTCAACGAAACAAAGCAGCTGGTCCAGATGGATTCACAGGAAGGATCCTTAAGGCCTGCCCAGACCAGTTAGCATTGGTATTTACCACCTTCTTCAACCTCTCACTGCTGCGGTATGCAATCCCCACCTGCCTTAAGTCAGCTACAATCATCCCAATACCAAAGAAAAGCACAGTGAATTGCCTTAATGACTACCGTCCAGTTTCTCTAACCCCCATCATCACCACATGTTTTGAGAGACTAATTCTGTCCCACATTCCATCTGCCATCCCTGCTGACCTACAGTAGACCAACACCAGTTTGCAAATGGGCACGTCGACAGACGACGCAGTCTCTACAGCTTTCCACAGGTTAACACCGATATCAGAATGCTCAACTCAGCTTTCAACACAGTCTCTGATAAACTGGTACAGAAACTGAGCAACCTGGTCCTAGGCAGTTCACTTTGCACATGGATACTGGACTTCCTGAGCAACCGACCTCAGATCATCAGGATAGAGACCACAGGGGTGTGTCCTCAGCCCCCTCCTCTACTCCCTTTTTACCCATGACTGCACCCCTATTCATCCCACTAACACCAACGTCGTTGCTGATGACACCACCATTGTAGGCCTGATAACGGATAACAACGAGTCAGCCTACAGGGAGGAGGTCCAGCATCTGACAGAATGGTGTTCTCGCAACATTCTGGACCTAAACATCATAAAAACCAAGGAACTGATTGTGGATTTCAGGAAATCAAAGCGCACTGAGCACTCTGCCCTCTACATGTAAGGGGAGGCAGCGCAACTCCTGGTCACAGCACTGGTCATCTCCCACCTTGACTACTGCAACTCTCTCCCGGCCGGACTCCCGGCCTCCGCAACTAAACCATTGCAGCATATCCAGAACGCTGCAGCACGCCTTGTCTTCAATCTACGCAAATTCTTCCATGTGACCCCCCTCCTCCATGACCTCCACTGGCTCCCCTACCTCCAAACACTGGTCAAACCACATGCCCCAACGCAAGCACTTCGCTCCTCTACTTCAGCTGGCCGGCTGGTACCACCATCACTGATATCAAACAAATGTCGCTCAGCAAAGTCCCGACTCTTCTCTGTTGCCTCGTTCCACCACTGGTTCCACCACTGGTGCCTCAGTGGTGGAACGAACTCCCAACCAACGTCAGGACAGCAGAGTCACTTCAAGTTCCTTGGTGTACACATCTCGGCTGACCTCACCTGGTCCACACACGTCTCCCACCAGGTGGGGAAGACCCAACAGAGGCTTTACTTCCTCAGGAAGCTAAAGCACGCTCACCTCCCTGACTACCTGCTGACCAATTTCTATCGGTCTGATATAGAGAGCCTCCTGTTCTGCTGCTGCATGGTGTGGTTCTCCAGCTGCACAAAGGAGAACACCTCAATCAGATCTAGAACGGACAGATTGAGGAAAAGCTTCTTCCCACAGGCAGTCAAATGCACATCCCCTCCCCTCCATCCCCTTCCTCACGAGGACTAAAGTATTTATTATTATTATTTATATATATATATATATATATTCTCCTCTCCCCCGCTTTGATAAATGCTCTCCTCCTTTCACCCTTTCACCCTCTATAACTCTCACACTGGAAACTCATCCATTCACCCACACACACACCCACACACACCTACACACTTGCATTCTATTCAATAAGAACACCTTTACACCTTTTGTGTTAAAATTATTTATTTTTTGTTTTGTTTTGTTGATGCTGTTGTTTTTGTCTTCTTCTGTTAGTTAGTTTCCATATTTGTGAATTTCATGTTTGAATTGGTGTATTGGACTATTTCTTGTGAAATTTTTCCACTAATTGTACACAAATTATACATATAGATACAGCTCTGTAAAAAATGAAGAGACCACTCCATTTTTTTCTTATATCAGCATCTCTGCATGTATAGCAGATATTAAATTCCAGTGTCTGTTGAATTCCAACACAGGCACACATCATTCTTAATGAAGTAGTGATTAGGTGATCACCCGAACCAGATCTGATTTAACAAGGAAAAGTATAAAACCATCAAGGACATCGAGGGACCTACAAAAAGGATGGACCATGCCATGGTCCATCATGGAAGCTGGGCTGAAGTGCACAAGGAGGACGGTTGGAAACAGACTCCTAGAGGCTGGACTGAAGTCATGAAGCCAGAAAAAGCCTTTCATAAATGAGAAGCAAAGACGAGCCAGGCTGAGGTTTACAAAAGACCAGAAGGACTGGACCGTAGAGGACTGGACCGTAAAGGACTGGACTGTAGAGGACCGGAGTAAGGTCATCTTCTCTGATGAGTCCAACACCTGGTGGTCTAATGGTTAGACAGAGACCTAGAGAGGTCTACAAGCCACAGTGTCTCACACCCACTGTGTTATTTGATGGAGGATCGTGATGACCTTGGGGGTCCTCAGGAAGACTGGAATCAGGCAGGTTTGTCCTTGTGAAGGACCCTTGAATCAAGAACCGTACAAGGTCCTCCTGGAAGAAAAGCTCCTTCCCTCTGCTCTATAAATGTTCCCAACACTCAGGATGGGTTCTTCCAGCAGGATGATGGTCCATGCCACACTGCCAGGTCCATCAAGGTGTGGATGGAGGACCACCAGATCAAGACCCTGTCATGGCCAGCCAAATCTCCAGACCTGAAAACCTCTGGAATGTGATCAAGGAAGATGGAGGTCATAAGCCATCAAACAAAGCCAGGCTGGTTTCATGTTTGCACCAGGAGTGACATGAAGTCACCCAGGAGCAACGTGACAGACTGGTGGAGATGTCAAGATGCATGGAAGCTTGGATTAAACATCAGGGTTATTCCACCAAATATTGGTTTATGAACTCTTCACATTAGTATCGCATTGTTTAAAAATGAATATGAACTTGTTGTCTTTGCATTATTTGAGCAGGTTCACACTGAGCACATTTGACAGGTGTGAAAGTGTCTGGAGACGCCCTCCAACAGATGGTCCTGGTGCTGGGTTGATGCCCTTCTAAGGTCCAGTCCAGCTCTCCACGTACTGGCCGTCTCCGGGTCTCTCCTCCTCTCCCTACCTGTGCAACCTGATTGGGCTGCAGGTAGCACTTTCACTGTAGATCTCTTCTTTGGTGCACCTTTGGTCTAATGCTGTGTTGCAAATTATATAAATGGTATAACAAGAATGACGCAAGCAAGGGGAATTTGCATATAAAAACAAGCTGAAATATTTTAACTTGAGTGCAGTGTCACAAAAATAAAATGTTAAGATTGTCCTCCTGATGTCCTGACATCTCTAAATCAGAAATGGAGTTAACTTCTTATCTTCCTAGATAGTAGCTCATTTTTGTTCAGAGACCAGACCACACTATGTGGAGAAACCAGAGACTGTTTGTGGTCCCCCAGAGGTCTAGATAGTAGCTCACATTAGTCCAGAGACCAGACCAGACTATGTGGAGGAACCAGAGACTGTCTGTGGTCCAAACAACAAGGTCTCTGCTCACCATCATTATGGCGTTATTTCAGCATCCTTTTCATCTGGTTATTGATATTAAATCACAGATAAATAGTTGATTCTGGGTTCCTCCAGCTGTGGTAAACCAGCTCACGTGGGTCTTGTTAGATCCAGTGAATCCAGCTTGGTGAAATCCATCAAGCACCTCTGGATGATGTCATGAACCCAGACAGGATGTGTTTGGTTTCTTGGTGGATCTGGGACTTCAAGATGTACAAAGCAGCAATAGGGGTGGTTTCAGATAAAGCCCCTGTCAAAGTGATTAGCTATTAATGGCAAAGTAATTTTAGAAGGAAATTTAGTCTGTTTTTTGGTCAAGTCAGTCATTTTCATTTATATAGCCCAAACTTACAAATCTCTCTCAGGGGTCTTCACAATCTGTATGGTATACAAGATAATCCTTTATTAGTCCCTAAGTGGGGACATTTACAGGGCTACAGCAGCAAAAGAGGATACTGCAAATAAGAAAAGCATCAATAGCAGATGTATAATATGGTATACTATAATCGTCTATGTACACAGTATTAAACAAAGTAACAGTTAAAAACAGCTAAAAACTATTAAAAAATGGGTGCTCTTATCAAATAAGAAAAATTACTTTAATAAATTCAGTGTATCATAGAAAGTCCCCCAGCAGTCTAGGCCTGTTGTACATACGTCATCACATCGTAATACAACACACGCATGGCTTGATGTTGTTTTCAAGGAGCGCCATCTCAAAGTCATCACAATAGAGAACAACACAGAGAACATGACTAGAACTTTACTGACAAGTCACATCTGCACGTATTTCTAGTAAACACTCGGCCTGAATCAGCGTATGTGAGCGGCCGCGAGCAGGCAGTGGATTTTGGATGGAGACACACAGCAGCATTTTTATTATGAAAGTACTAATCCGGTTCCACTCCGGTACCGCTCACACTACGAGTCTGAAGCCTCAAACCCAACCCAGAATCCTGCTGCGTCCGACACACTCATCAACAGTATTTTCAGTCATAAATCGGATCGATAGCGGGGGGAGATCCGAGTAGAACGCAGCGATAATGAGCCTATCGTTTAAGGCCTATGTCATGTCCACATTGCATACCCGTGCATGTGTTCGTGCATGAACCGTACCGGACTCAAATCCACCTCTTCCAAGCGTGCCGGGGCCTAGGAAGCAGACCTTTCTTAAGTACGGAACGGAGCGCGCACACTGGCCAAACAATCCAGCCTTTAGGCTCAGTCTGCCTGCCTCTTAAACCTCATTCCAACCAGGTTGCCTAAAGAAGTTTTACCCTTAGTTAGCACCTCTTTAATAAATCTGATCAATATGTCATATTAACAGGCTATGTACCACAATCTTTTAAAGTAGCTGTAATTAAACATAATCTCTTGATGCAGAGGTTTTGGTTCTAACATTAGACCTATATCTAACCTTCCCTTCTCTCTCCTTGAGCACGCAGCCCCCAGTCAGTTGTGTGACTTTCTTAACAATAGTTTATTTGAGGACTTTCAGTCAAGATTTGGAGTCCGTCATAGCACAGATACACTGATGAAAATTAGGAATGACATTTGAATCGCATCAGGCAAAGGACTTGTCTTGTAAGATCTAAGTGCTGCATTCGACACCATTTGTCATGTCTGCTTCTGTTTTTAAGTCATGTTATCATTTTCCAGGGTTGTTGTCTTCTTATTTTTTTCATTTAATGTTTTATTTTGTTATTTCCTATTCCCTGTTCTTACCTCTCTTCTTGTTTCAGGTGTTTTGAATTTCCCACCCTCATTGGTGGTCCCTCCTTATTGATTACCTACCTGCCCTAATGTGTCTCACCTGTGCCTCGTTGTTTCCCCGCCTCCTGCTGTAAATAGACAATGGCTGCAGTCGAATAGTCAAAAAATTAGGTCCAAACGCCTTTTCCTTGACCTCTGAGGAAAACGTCACAGGGTTAAGGAAAGGCGATAGGAGAACTCAAAAGGATTTAGGAAAAGACGGGGCGGTGCTCAGAGAACCCGACCGGACTTTCACTAAGCTACGTCATTATAACGTGGCCGCTGATGATTGACAGCTGATGATCGGCACCAGTGATTGACGTGCGTCTGCGCTGGAGAAACTACAATAATGACTACAAAAAGAGCGTCGTCCACTTCTCCACATGTTGTTGGTTTTATAAACAGCTGGTTCACTCATCCTTCCTGTTTGACATTTGTAACATGATTTAAATAAATAAAACTACCATTAAATTATTATCACTGTCCACACACATTTATCAACACGATTCCAATTACTATATGTCTGCATGAAAGTCATTGTTAAATATGCAAATGCACATATTGTTTGTTTTCATGAACGACTGAGGTGTGCAGCACTTTAAATATTGATCTCGCAAAGAATTGAGGGTCGGTGTGAGCTTCTTTCCTTTCGTATAGGAAGGTCCGTTGCATCCTATGCTAAAGGAGCTCTGAAAGGAAGCATTGGAGCTCCTTTCCTTTGCATTTAGGGAATCCGAACAGCTCTTATCATGGCGGCCACTTGTTTACTTCCGGGTCACTTCTTCAGTTAGAAACCTTCCTAAGCAAAATAGACTATTCCACCGCAGCCTGTGTCTTCCCTCACTTTCTTGCCAGATTGTCTTTATTCCTTGTGAAAACGCTTTCCAGTGTTATATTCCTAGAGTTCCTCGTGTTTTTTGAGCTGGCTTTAATATTGACCACTCTCCTGCCTCATCCCTTTTTAAATGTTGAGTGCCTTCCCGTGTACACATCCTTTTTTTCGTCATTAAAGGTTTTATCCCTCTCCAATTGTGAGATGTAGACCTTTTTATTTACAGGAGTTAACCACCATGCTCGTTGTAGCAGTATAGATTCCTCCCATTGCTAATGCTAAAGAAACGCTTGCTGTAATATGTGGAACCATTAGTGATCTGCAAAACAAACACACAAAACACAGAAAAATGTTTATTGTCGCTGGAGATTTTGACCATGTGAATCTCAAAGAAGTGCTTCCCAAATTCTATTAACGTCCACTATTAATGTGCGGCGACCTTGTACCAACATACGTGGTGCGTAGAGGCATGAGTCAGGCCCCCACCGTGGATACTCGGACAACATCTCTGTCATACTGATCCCAGCCTACAGACCACTTATCAGGCACCACAGACCAGCCCAAAACCAGGTGAAGACCTGGCCAAGGAGCCATCCCTGTTCATATGTTCAAAGAAGCAGCAACCACCAGCGGCTCCATTGACTTGGAATATCTCGCTACATCAGTATTCATTAATGACGTTACTGTCACCAAGACCGTCACCACACACCCCAACCAAAAGCTGTGTACGACTACAATAGTGCGTACGCTGCTGAGAACCATGCCACTGCCTTCAGGCAGGAGTGGCAAAGCATGCAGCACCTGTGGCAGGGCATCCAAGCCATCTCCAACTACAGAACATCAACACCAGCCTGCAGTACTGATGCCTGCATGTTATTAAATCCTGTGGATTTGATGGTTTTAAATGGTTTTAAACTTTTTGTAATTTATTAGGGTCAGTGATGGATTGTTGTTCGTCCCAAAGGGTGGGGCGTAACATGGTTGTTGACTTAAGTAGAGCTCAGAGAGATCATGCGCCGCTAAACATCGATGGCTCATCAGTTGAAATCTTCAAACATAGCAAGTTACTTGGTGTCCACCTGAGGAGAACCTGACTTGATCCCTCAACATCAACTCTACCATTAAGAAAGCTCAGCAGCACCTCCACTTCCTGAGGAAGCTGAGAACTCACACAGGGCAATATGAACAATATACCCTCGTACTTCCTGCACATTGCTGCGTGCGTCAATGACATTGTCTTGTCTTTGTCTTAGGTAGAATAGTACAGTTGTACAGTTTATATGTATTATGTTGTATCAAGATCGTGAGAAACTTCTCATTTCACTGTGTACCGTGTATAGGGAATGACAATAAAATCTGACTTGCCTAGACTTGACTACAGTGTCTGTATGGTTGGGCGTTTGGGATAAGACTTTGTGACTATAATAACCTGATCTGACATAGCGGTCTTTGTCCCAACACTAATATCATGTATTGCAGGAAGTGCATTAAGCTGTTTTGAGTCATATAAATCCCAGTTTGTACATGTTAACCATGAATCTCCATGCACGCTAAAGGGATTCACAGAGCCCCACAAGGTTCTCTGATTGGAACAATTCTATTTACCTTATATGTTTCCTTTGGCAATATTAACAGAAAACACAGCATTAACTTTCATTGTTATGCTGACGATACCAATTATATCTATCAATAAAGCCAGATGAAAGCAGCCAGTAAGATAAACTCCAAGCATGTCTGAGGAACAAAAAAACCTGGATGACCTATAATATCCTAATGTTCAACAAGACTGAAGTTATAGTATTTGCAGTGGCGGAGCTAGAGGGGAGGCCGGGGTAGGACTGGACCCCCCTGAAATCTGATTGGACCCCCCAGGTGCCACCCCAGATGATTGACATATCGCGGCACCGCACGTCTTGTCGGAAGGAGCCAGTTGCATTTTTAAATCAGTGAAGCCTATTGACTGCTAAGTCCCTCCTGTACAGTAGTTGGCGCTATGCACCACAAAGCGTTGCGAGCCACGTTCATTAGGAGAAGAAGAAGAATCGCCTCTGAAGAAGAGGAAGATTTGAACTGGAGTCGGTTATCGTTGCCTGTTACCGGAGATCAACTAAGTGACAAAGAAAAAGAAGGAGAAGAAGGATAACCTTCATGGACAGAGAAATCCTCGTCGTAAAGTAAGTTTTACGGTGGTGTCCTAATGAGTCACTGTTTAAAATAACTTTTGTAGATAGAAGTTTGTTTGTTTTTTTGCTACAAGCAGAGAGCCACGGCATCAAGCAAACGTTAACGTTACATCTCATGGCGTCTAGCTTCCAACAGCCGCTAACGTCTACGTTTAATTCATTTGGGTCGCTATTTATATTTACGTGTTTCTCCAATGATTCTAGAGGAATGAAACTAGCGGAGAATCAGAAATCTGAAAAGTCTGAATATTAAACTTAGGTCTACAGTGGTTTATTTGCCCTGACATTTTTTAGGCTTGAAGTGGGGATTTAATAACATTGTGTGATTGTAAGTGATGCCAGGAGTAACGTTAACAAGACTGGCTTATTTTTTCATAGGGTCAGTTGAGAATGAAAAGGCAGGGGGAGAAGATTTATGACCTCTTTTTAAAAAGAAGCAAGTCAGGAAAAGATGAGGCAGACAGACAGCCAGAATTCAGGTCTGCCAGCAGTCCTGGCAGCTCCCATCCTGGGACGAGTCAGGAGGAGAGAGAATGTCAGGAGGAGAGAGAATGTGATGCACACAGCCCATCATCACCAGGTCAGAGCATAGAAGCAGTCACATGCAGTAATTTTAAGTTACAGGGTTCCTACACTAGTATGGAAAGTATGGAATATATTGGAGAGGGAGGGAGAGAGACAGAGAGAGATGTTTGTGTGAGTAACTATGAATGTGTTGGTGCATTTTCACCATTTTTGTAAAAATGAGTTATTATTAATTAATTATTGAAAAATTGTTGCCAAGTTGTGTTTTACATTTTCTGCATTGTTAATAAACTGCAAATTATACATACATAAATCTCATCTCCTGTGTGCTTAGTATGTACATTTCAACATTTGACACTCCGATTGCAATTCATAAGTCATGAAACAAATGCATTGTTATAGTCTGTGGACCCCCTGAAATAGCCTTGGCCACCCCCTGGCCACCCCAAGGATAAAAATCTAGCTCCGCCACTGAGTATTTGGCCCTGAGCACCTCCAAAACAGATTAATGATATAGTTACCCTAGATGTTATTGCTCTGGCCTCAGGCACCCTGTAGGCTACATAATCTTGGAGTTATCTTTTATCAGAACATCTGTTCTCTCACATGAAACAAACTTCAAGGACTGCCTTTTTCATCTACGTAACATTGTTAAAATCAGGTGCATCCTGTCTAGAAATGATGCAGAAAAAAATGGTCCATGCACCACGTCCAGATGATTTCGCAGCACCTCCTTGAGAACTCACTCTTCATCAAGGCTGAGAAGTGGGAGTTCCACACCCCTTCTTGTCTCCTTCCTGGAGTACATCGTGGTTAATGGGAACATGCAGATGGACCCGACCAAACGCTTCCTGTGGTTTGTAAACTTCTACCACTGCTTCATCAGGAATTACAGCTCCGTCATCATCCCCCCTTCCCCAGTCCTCTAAAGTCCCCTTTCACTGGACTCAAGTGGCCTTCAAGCCTCTCAGTTCACCACTGCTCCCATCCTCCAAGTACCCGATCCTGACCGTCAGTTCGTCGTGGACTTGGACGCCTCCGATGTGGGAGTGGGAGCCATCCTGTCCCAACGAGTGGCAACTGAGCAGAAGCTCCTCCTCTGTGCCCTTTTCTATCGATGGCTATCACCGGCCGGGAGGAATTATGACATGATCAAGGAGCTGCTGGCTGGAGGGGACCAAACAACTTTTTCTTGTGTGGACTGATCACAAGAATCTTGAGTACCAAACCACCAAAACACTGAAATCGCAGGCATGATGGTCACTATTCTTCACCTGGTTCAACTTCTCCCTGTCCTACTGCCCTGGGTCCCACAACGTCAAACCCGACGCCTTGTCTCACCAGTTTCAGGGGCAAGAGGCTTCTGCTGCCAGACCCGAACCCCATCCTAATATTGGTTTTGTTGTCGAAATCTAACTGTACATATTTACTTTAAGCCCAACCATGATGTTTTTCTGAAGCCGGATTGGCCCCTCCCCATGTGGATCAGCCGAGACAGTTCAGGGTTCAAATATAGTAAGTGTGCCACATGCTGCCAGTGCCATTATCTCATGCCTGATATTTCAATCATAAAGCAAATAACATTCTGTAATTGGCCCAGTAATTGGACCTTGTAACCTTCTCGAGGGATTCAGAAACCCACTTATGTAACTTTATAAACCCCTCAAGGACCTCAGATACCCCCTAATTTAAATTTATAAACCTCTCAAGGACCCCAGAAACCCCCTAATGTAACTATATCAACTCCACAAGGATCTCAGAAACCCATTAATGTGACCTCATAACCTTCTCAAGGACTTCAGAAACCCACTAATATAACTCTATAAACCCCTCAGGAACCTCAGAAACCTCCTTATGTGACCTCATAGACTCCTGGAGAACCTCAGAAACCCCCTTATGTAACTCTATAAACCTTTGAGGACCACAGAAACCCCTCAAAGACCTAATTTCCACCGTGACCACTATTTTCATTAATATGTAAACAACCAGGTGCAGCACATTGATTTTTCTGATTTTAGAAGGTTTTTAACACATGGAAGCCCATTGCTATCAAAAACAAGGTGATCTGAAAAGTCAAAACAATAATCACATATTACACATGTCTTTGCTGGCAGATCTTCAATTGAAAATGTCTTTCAGTTCTGACCAGTGGAAAGTTTCCAGCAGCCCCAAACAAAATAAAAAGCTGGAAAACACCAATCTTTAAACTATTTCCTGATCAAAATGAAGCTTTAAGGTTTAAAGTTTCCACCTACAACAGAAATAAAAGAAACAATGTAAAAAACATTAACAGTTGGATTATTTCCACCCATAGCTGTGATCTAGTTACACACATGTACAAATCAGAGTTGTTTTTACAAGTGATGGTATAGCTTTGTTAATAAAAGAAGTCAAGATATTAAGGTAATCAGTTTACAAAACACACTGGCCATTTGGAGCAAGGCATTCACTGGATTTGGAAACATTTGGGGTGAAATTGTCTCTTCAACACTTCTCAAGTCGATTTTAATATAAATTAATATAAAATAATTACAATTTCCACTGTTTCCAGTACAGTTCATTTACTGAGATGTAACAACATCTCAAAAAAATAAAGAATATTGACGTTCTGTGCCAATACACCCGTCAAAAGAACCATCATCAACCATTAAATTTAATATTCAAATTGTCCAAATCGTAACTTTGCTCATTTCAAGGATTTATTGCGCCTTCAGTCTCCTTTTTCTCCTCTATGCACCGCCCTCTTTGGTTTACGGTGCTATATAAATCCCATGAAATGTCCATCTGTTCTGACACCTTGCTTTCTGGTTGCTCTGACCGAAAGTGCAAGCAATATGGCCAAATGGTCAAAGTAAACCTTCAGCCTCTCGGCTTAATTTGACATGTTCACTTTCCTGGCATCCCTCGTCTTCAGCAGTCCTTGCTGCCAGCACCTCTGCCTCCTCCAGACTTGGCGGCGGCTGAGCCGACAGCGATCTGGCAGCCGTTAGTGATGTGACTCATGACCTTCTGTTTGAGCTGCGTAACCTGCTCCCGCAGAACGGAGGCGGTGGAAGCCAAGTCCGAGTTCTGGTTCTTCAGAACCTTCACCTTCTCCTCCAGACGCGAGATCCGCTCCAGCTTTCGCTTGCGGCACTTGGACGCAGCAATACGGTTGCGGAGCTTCTTCCGTTCTGCTTTGATTCGCTCCTGTGTCTCCAGGTCGATCGGGGAGAGGGGCGGTGGGGACATGGGGTCGGCCTGCAGGTGAGGCACCTCTGGGACAGTCTGAGGAGCGTCCAAGCCCCGGGTGTTGGGTTGAGGGGCTCCACCGCCGCCGTGTCCTGAGCCACTACCGTACGCCATCTGCACCCCTGGGTATGGCATGTGTCCCGGGTTGTAGCTGCTGAGGTTGGTGTAGATGGGCATGTCTCCGCCAGACATTAGGTTCCTCTGGTAAGACGCCTGCAGGGAGACCGTGGAGGACGAGGACGGGGACATGGGGCCACCACCCACCAGCTGGTTCTGCTTGTGAAGGTCAGCGAGTGCTTTGACAAAGCCATCAGCAAATCCTTCTTGCTCATTGGTGGCCTGGTTTCGGTAAATGAAGGGATTGGTAGAGTTCGGCACAGGGCTGGTGGTGACCAGGCCCTGGTTGGACTGGATGATTAGGTGCTCCAGGTCGGGAGATGCCAGCTTCAGCAGGTTCATGTCCACAGAGGATGTCATCAGGGAGCTATTGCCGGCAAGTGTCAGGTTGTGGTGGTTCCCGCCCCTCCCTCCTGCTGCACCACCAACGGGGAAGTGGTGACCGCCCACCACTGACATGACCTTCTTACTCATCAGAATCTTGTTTCCTGGGTAACGGTCGTATTCTGTGATCTGGCTGAAGCCAGGGGCGGCTGGGGAGTCGTCGTGGTAGAAAGGAGTCTCCATCTTGGCCGTCACTGACAAAGAGGCATCGCAGAGGAAATATTCATAATGAGATTAACCCGAATATCAGAGGGGATTGAAACGTTCCACTGACGTCAGCGGCTGGAGGATGAAGGTAGGAAGAAGGGAAGGAGAGAAGAAGAAAAACAAACAGGTTTATAAGAGGAAGAGGAAAGAATGGTTACTGGCAGGTGATGCTGACACGTTGATGCTTCCAAACCCGACTGCCCCAGATTTATCTCTATATCTCATCAGATGATCTTAGTACATTAACTGAAGGGTATGAAGACTGTGAGATCTGGTTGAAAGCTTGGGAATGAGCTTTCACACTTAAGGATATTGATGCATTCATTGTAGACATAAAATATCTATTTTGAATTTCAGTCTCTTGTCATATTAAATAAGTTACACATTTAGCATTTGTCATGTTCCTCTTTAATTCATCATTTTGACTATCACTAAATTTAGCAGGAAACACTTCTGGGATATCCCTTAACGTTCCCATTACATGTTCTAATAAATGTTTCATCATGGTTCTATACAGTATAGAGAACACTCACTCATCCACCTACACTGGATACAGATTTGGAATACACAACCTTGGTGAATTTTTTTTTTTTTTAATATATACAAACCTTTATATACATATGGTTTGAGTAGCAGTTATAGTATAAATGTGTGGTGTGGTAGAACATAACAAAGTATTGAAAACATTTATTCAAAAATATATTAAAGGTGTTGAGTTTTCTTGTAAGCAAACAAACATCTCAGCAAAACACAATGTATGTATCTGAGAGATCTATATGATCTATACGTGGAGCAGGTACAAGCACACACAATCACTATGTGTTCTCACATATTCTTTATTAAAGGAGAAATCCGGTCATTTTTGACCCCATTTTCGTTGTCCCCAGGGTCATCCCGACTTATTAGCAGCAAAAAACCTGACAAAAATGTATGCTGCCTAGCCCGAGATCTGTATCTGCCTGGCAGCCTTCCAGACACGCTCCAATGCTAACCCATTGGGGCAAGTTTTATCTGCTTTTCTGGGCCTCAGAAAATAATTCCAAGACCTATGCAACACAGGTTGGGTCCGTACGAGACACCACGGCGCTCGTTTAGCTCAAATAGTGTGGCGAAACGACATAAATATGTGTGTTTTTGCATGGAGTTACTCACCTCAAATCACCCCGTAGACATTAGCAGTAGATAGCCGAGCGCGCGCTCATCCCTCCCAGTGACCACAGAAACGAAAACGTTTTCCTCGTAGTTTTGATTTTGTATCCATAAAGAAACGACCGAGCGGTGCAGTCGTCATGTCCGTAATAAATCCATGAAGCTGTTATGTCCATATGACTATGTTACAACATAGCAACGACTGCTTACAGCTAAACAGCAGCCGGGAGCCAAAACAATGCAAGTCTCACGCAAGTTCCTGTCTCGAGATCGAGCAAGAGCCTCCAAAGCTAGCTAGCTACTACTTGCCATTCTCGCTGTTTTTCGACTCCAGGTGTACTCAAAGTGACCCTTGCACGACTGTCCAAGATTTGTCACTGTACTGGCTTGAAAACAGCCCCAGAGTGAGGACGTCGGGAGACGGCAGACAGGAACTTGCGCAAGACTTGCATTGTTTTGGGTACGGGCTGCTGTTTAGCTGTAAGCAGTAGTTGCTATGTTGTAACATAGTCATACATATGGACATAACAGCTTCATGGATTTATTATGGACATGACGACTGCACTGCTCGATCGTTTCTTTATGGATACAAAATCTACGGGGAAAACGTTTTCGTTTCTGCGGTGAGTGGGATGTGCGGTGAGTGGGACGGATGAGCGTGCACCCGGCACGTTACTAGCTATCGTTGCTATGTTCTAACATAGTCATACATATGGACATAACAGCTTCATGGATTTATTATGGACAGGACGACTGCACTGCTCAATTGTTGCTTCATGGATACAAAATTAAAACTACGAGAAAAACGTTTTCGTTTCTGCGGTGACTGGGAGGGACGAGCGCGCGCTCGGCTATCTACTGCTAATGTCTACGGGGTGATTTGAGGTGAGTAACTAAAAACACACACATTTATGTCGTTTTGCCACACTATTTGAGCTAAACGAGCACTGTTGTGTCTCGTACGGACCCAACCTGTGTTGCATAGGTCTTGGAATTGTTTCCTGAGGCCCAGGAAAGCAGATATAACGTGCCCCAATGGGTTAGCATTGGAGCGAGTCTGGAAGGCTGCCAGGCAGGTACAAATCTCGGGCTAGGCAACGTCAATTTTTGTCAGGTTTTTTGCTTCTAATAAGTCGGGATGACCCTGGGGACAACGAAAATGAGGTCAAAAATTACTGGATTTCTCCTTTAACTTGTATATTTAATTTATTTTCTATCGTTGGAAATATGTATAAATACGCTTATGCTCCTTCCTACTCCTTTTCAGACATGTTAATTTTTTCATTTTGTTTTGTTTGTTTTCTATTACTCTCACATTCTGAAAAAAAACTTGTGCATCCACATAGCAAAAGATTTACAGTGTAAAGTGTATCAGTGTCAAAGTCAGCTAACCTGCAGCAAACACATGAAACAGAGAGGAAGATGAAGAGCTGGAAGATATCCAGTTGATCTGTCGAGATCATGGTATTTCATCCCAGTCTCACAGCACCTCATCAACTCGGAACGAAATGCATTCTATTGTTTTCATCTCCAGGGACACTTAATTGACCTTAGACTGATCCATATGACTGTGTAAAGTCCAGAGCTAGTGACAGAGTATTAAATACTGAGAAAGACGAGAAAGAGAAGAGGTGATTGAGGTGGATGGGTCCACCAACACAGGACTTAAACCAAAAGACCACTGGTAGACGTCATATGTCCCAAAGTGTTGCTTTGAAGTGACTCGTTGGGGCCGGTTTATAATTAACTAACTAAGGGGTGTTGTTGTCTAAACCTAACTAACGGGTTTTGTTATCTAAACCCAATTAAGAGGTTTTATTATCTAAACCTAATTAAGGGGTTTTGTCGTTGTCTAAACCCAATTAAGAGGTTTTATTATCTTAACCTAATTAAGGGGTTTTGTTGTTGTCTAAACCTAACTAAGATGTTTTGTTATCCAATCCTAACTAAGTGGTTTTGTTGTCAAAACCTGGACACCAGAAAGCTGTTGCACCAAACCTAGATCGAGTATTAAGCCGTTATCCGGTTGCATGAAAGCTACATTACCATGGAGATTTACCCTGTTGAGCTAGCCAGAGACAACCCGGCTAAGATCCAGGATCCAGGACTGTCGAGGGCATCACAGTATTGCTGTCGTCAACTATGAGGAACCTGGGTGTAATCCTCGATGACCAACTATCCTGCACCCCCAACATCACTGCTCTGGCCCGATCCTGCAGATTTGCCCTCTACAATATCCGCAGGATTCGGACCTTCCTCACAAAGGATGCAACGCAACTCCTGGTCCAAGCACTGGTCATCTCCCACCTTGACTACAGCAACTCTCTCCTGGCTGGACTCCCGGCCTCTGTGACTAAACCATTGCAGCGTATCCAGAACACTGCAGCACGCCTTATCTTCAATCTACCCAAATTCTCCCATGTGACCCCCCTCCTCCGTGACCTCCACTGGCTCCCCATTGCAGCACGCATCCAATTCAAGACGATGGCACTGGCCTTCAGGGCCATCAATGGAACAGCACCCATCTACCTTCAAACACTGGTCAAACCTCACGCCCCGAAGCGAGCACTTCGCTCGTCTACTTCAGCTGGCCGGCTGGTACCACCATCGCTGAAATCAAACAAATGTCGCTCAGCAAAGTCCAGACTCTCCTCTGTTCTGGCGCCTCAGTGGTGGAACGAACTCCCGACTAATGTCAGGACAGTAGAGTCATTTGCCATCTTCCGAAAAAGGCTCAAGACTCACCTGTTCAGACTTCACCTCGACTCTACATAGCATGACCCACTTACACCCCCCCCCCCCCCCCCCCATCACTTCTATGTTCTTACCTATAGCACTTTGATCATAGCACTGTTGTTCTTAAGGTATGTTTGCTGAACAGCTACTACTTTATTCAGACAAGGACCTAACACGTTTCTATTTTTTAGCTCTTACTTTATCGGCAATGATATGTTATGGTTGCTTTCTTTTAACAAATGTACTTAAATGTACTAAATGTAAAATGTATAATGGAAGAGGAGAAGAGAGAGGGGGAGAGGGAGTGAGTGAGAGAGAGGGAGAGGGAGAGAGAGTGAGGGGAGAGGGTGAGAGAGAGGGGGAGAGAGAGGGGAGAGGGGGAGGGGAAGACTGAGGGGGAGAGGGGGAGAAAACGCTCTGTTCTGTTTGTATCAGGAAAACACAAAGTTGAATGTCTATCCATCCATCGTCTACCGTTTATCCTGTATTCAGGGTCGCAGGGGGCTGGAGCCGATCCCAGCTGTCATTGGGCGAAGGCAGGGTACACCCTGGAGAGGACGCCATTGCAGGGCCGAATAAAGTTGAATGTTTTTAAAGCAATTGTTAAAACCATAATGGTATCATTTAGTACTCATATCAGTACTCTGTATCAGCAAGTATTAAACCTTCCCTTTGCTTGTTAGCTAAAATCTCCAACAGCTTCCTGTTTAGTTACTTTCCAGATGACATTTCATCGACTTCCATATTTTTTTCTTATTAACTTGTAACTAATCTTGATCCCTAGCATTTACAAAGACTACATGAATAGATTTGTATCATACATCCACCAACAGAAGCAAATACAAGCAATGAAATTAATAAAATATAAACAATTATGAAATATAACAGGTAGTACAAGTCTATAATCATGTGAAATGAGACACGTTGAGATTACATTGTATTATATAATAGGTAATGTGATTACGTCACATGAGCTAACTTTATTATATTATATTGTTGGAATTATTTTCATTACAGTTCAAATAAGAGAACATCATCATTATGATTATGTCTTTTGAGGTGACTCCAATTTACATTTCTCAAAAAGTGCATAGTGAAATCACATGACATTTGACATGGCCAACCTGAAAAGAAGTCCATTGGACATTTCAGCTAATCAGTGTAGGAACGTTTTTTTTGACAGGTCAAGTTGATGATATTTGAACCTTTTTTTTTAAATAAAAACAGTACGGTAGAATAACTATGCTTTTTATTATAACTGGATTTTATATAGTTTACTATGGAGAAAATATGATTATTATGGGTTCATCTTACGTTTTGACCAATGCAAGCACCCATACCATAACTCCTTGAATAAACGAGCATTAAAATTCCAGCGGCGGCTGGATCGAGTCTTGGAGGCTCATTGACCACAGTCAGAATGCGGACGTTGCTGGTCTATTGCTGCCTCGCCATGATAGTTTGTTGGTTAGTTTAACATCAAAGTCACACAAGAACATTGTGGCGGTAAAATGAGTGTTTGTCAATGAAGTCGCTGTAAAGAGAGAGATTTAACGTCCGTTTCTGGTTTAAACAGCAGCTCAAACGCATGCAATTCTAGCGTCACCTCTTTTATGAGAACGTGGGTGCAGTCGAATAGTCTTTTTTGCTTAGGAAGGTTCCTAACTGAAGAAGTGACCCGGAAGTAAACAAGTGGCCGCCATGATAAGAGCCGTTCGAATTCTCTAAATGCAAAGGAAAGGAGCTCCAATGCTTCCTTTCAGAGCTCCTTTAGCATAGGATGCAACAGACCTTCCTATACGAAAGGAAAGGAGATTACACCGACCCACAATTCTTTGCGAGAGCAACATTTAAAGTGCCGCACACCTCGGCCGTTCATGAAAACAAACAATATGCCTATTTGCATATTTAACAATTACTTTCAAGCAGACATGTAGTAATTGGAAAAGTGATGATAAATGTGTGTGGACAGTGATAATTGAATGGTATTTTTTTTTTTATTATTATTATTTCAATCATGTTACAAACTTGACAAAAACGAAACTAAAACCACAAATGAAACATAAATAAAGCAAACGGTCAAACAGGAAGGAGGAGCTGCTGGACCTGAAGCCGGTCAGTTAACCAGCTGTTGATAAAACCAACATGTGGAGAAGTGGACGATGCTCTTTTTGTAGTCCATTATTGTAGTTTCTCCAGCGCAGACGCAAGTCAATCGCCGGTGCCGATCATCAGCTGTCAATCATCAGCGGCCGCGTTAATGACGTAGCTTAGTGAAAGTCTGGTCGGATTCTCTGAGCACCGCGGTCGTCTTTTCCTAAATCCTTTTGAGTTCTCCTATCGCCTTTCCTTAACCCCGTGACGTTTTCCCCAGAGGTCAAGGAATAGGAGTTAGGAATAGGAATGAGGACCTTATTTTTTGACTATTCGACTGCACCCCGTGTCTCGGTGAAGATTGGAGGGGTCGTATCATGAGTTGGTTCGGGTGTCTGGAGGCCTGTTCACGTCAGCCTGATAAGTGACTGCTTGGCCAGCAGGTCTTCACCATAGTACAGCCATGCACTTCTTCCTCTGTGCAGCTGTATTGATCGGTATTAATGCTACCAATATTATTTTATCCCAAGTGTTTTGAATCTCCTTATTAGTATTACAGATACTACGTTTCTGGCTGACTTGCTTACAGTAACACACCAGCAGCTCCAACATCCTACCGATGAATGCACGGAAAAACACAAGATGGCGGTAGCGACTCGATGACGCCAGATTTCATTCCATATTCTCAGATTTCATCCCATATACCGGTATTCAAATTTCATTCCACATATTCAGGGTTCATTCCATATTCTCAGATTTCATTCCATATATTCAGGTCTCATTCCATATAGTCAGGTGTCATTCTATTTTCTCACGATTTCATCCCATATATTCTGACTTAATTCCATATTCTCAAACTTCACAATATATATATATAATTATTTCTTAAATGCTGCGTATAAGAACATGCCTTTTGCAAAAAATCATGGCCTAACCATGCCACAGGTGGTATCCCGTTGGATGGTTAGGCCATGGCCCCGTGTGGTGCTGGATCTTGAGACCCAGCAGTCTGCAGGGTAGCGTATCCATCCATCCCCATAGTATCGTATCTGTCATGCATGAAGCCAACAGGTCCGACCTGTCAGACACTCGTTCCCATCAGAAAGCCCTTCTCAGTACGAGCTTCATCATCTATCACGCTGTTGTAAAGGAGGCAACACGTGTACGACTTTGTATATTGCCCTTATGCAAAAAATACATTGATAAGAAATAGGAATAACTTTAAAAAACACAATGGTTTCTGAGTGTCTGATGACTGAACAGATAAGGACCAGGATTAATGCAGCCTGGCTGGTAGCTGGTCTGGAGCAGGCTAGCTAGCAGGCTAGCTGTTAGCTGGTCTGGGGCAGGCTAGCTGTAGCTGGTCTGGGGCAGGCTAGCTGCTAGCTGGTCTGGAGCAGGCTAGCTGGTAGCTGGTAGCTGGTGTGGAGCAGCCTAGCTGGTAACTGGCCTGGGGCAGGCTAGCTGTTAGCTGGTCTGGAGTAGGCTAGCTGGTAGCTGGTCTGGGGCAGGCTGGCTGTTAGCTGGTCTGGAGCAGGCAAGCTGGTAGCTGGTAACTGGTGTGGAGCAGGCTAGCTGGTAGCTGGTCTGGGGCAGGCTAGCTCGTAGCTGGTCTGGAGCAGGCTAGCTGGTAGCTGGTAGCTGGTGTGGAGCAGGCTAGCTGGTAGCTGGTCTGGGGCAGGCTAGCTGCACAGAATAAATCTCCATGGTAACTTGGTAACTGCTACTGCTTTCATGAAACCGAGTCACGGCTAAATATAGCGACAGAACTGGAAAATCCTGACTTAATCTATGTAGCCCTCTGGAAAACACCTGAGCGACTGAATCAGGAGAAATATCTATATATTACATCTACAAAAACCTGAGCACAATTACACCCCCTGAGGGGGGAGCACAATGTATTTCATTAATATCTGAGAGCTTGTTTTTTCTATTTATTTTTTATTTTATTTTTTAACGTAATGTTCTTTTTTCTGATAAAAGTTTTTGCATTGCATCATGTTAATTGAATGTACATTTCACTGTTCAGGTTTTGATTTGCTTTTTTAACTGTTGTTTTATTTGTTTTACTGTTTTGGTATGCATGCTATGTTATGCTAAACAAATACAATTATTATTGTAAATATTGTTGTATGATTTGTTATAATTTTGCACAACTCCTAAAAAATGAAGCTAACCTTTAAGCTGAGTGTTTACAGAGTAGAGACACCGGAGACATTAGAAACAAAAGAGCTTGCACATTTAATAGAGGAGTAGAGACTCATATATGGAGGAACATTTACAGAAGTTGGTCTGATGATCATAACTGAGTTCTAGATCTATTCACCTGAACACACCATCTGGAAAATACACAGACAAAGACATAAATACTGACATAAATATCCTTATGAGAGAAAGATATTTGCAATCTCAGTTTAGGATTTTAAGGTCATGTAACTCAACACAGTCAGTGCTCTCTGGTGGCCAAACCATGTCACTGCAACACTGTTTCTAAAACGGGAAAACATTAAAGGGTGCAGTAACGTGTGCAATAATCCAAGGCCAATAATAATAATAATAATAATAATATTATTATTATTATTATTATTATTATTATTATTATTATTATTATTATTATTATTATTATTATTATAAACTACCTGAGCTTCTATACCTCATTTCAGAGTGAAAGTAGCTCACCTTTACTCCATTTAGCCGGAGTTACGAAATACGAATACAAAACAAATGATCGATTCATAACATATGATGAACTGAACAAACCAACAGCATAATCAATTGTTCAAATCAGCTGATAATCAATTATGAATAAATAGCTGCTTCAGAGAGTTAGACAGTGAAGAGAGTGAGACTGGTTGAAGCGGATCTGATGGATGAAATGAATGAAGTTCACGTCTACAGAAACTGAAGAAGAAGAAGAAGAAGAAGAAGAAGAATGTTGATACTCACAGAGAGACGCAGAGCTGCTGGAAGAGCCGACACACACTGACTCACTCTCTCTATGGCTCTCTCTCTCCCCTCTCTCTCTCTCCCTCTCTCTCTCTATGGCTCCCTCTATCTCCCCTTCTCGCTCCCTCTCTCTCCTCCCCTCTCTCTCTCGTTCTCTCTCCTCCCCTCTCTCTCTCTCTCTCTCTCTCTCCCCCTCTATCTCTTCTTATCATTAATCTGCACATGTAGTAAATAGTGTGTTTGGTTGTTGACTGTGTGTTGGTGTTTACAAGTCAAGTGTTCTGTAGGTTGTAAAACAATCAAATAGTACCAATAAATCGATACTAAATACATATACATGGGCTGCATGATTACAGTACTTATGCAAACACACACACACACACATATATATATATATATAATCACCAACACAACCTTTAAGTTAGTTCTGGTTATAAGTGTTTCCCTGAGGAAATTAAAATCAAATAAATACAATTCACCCCTACAATTCCTTTTGATTATTTTCTCAAGACATTTACATTTATGGGACCATAATGTACGAAACACAGCGGCTTGACCACAACGCTGCTGGTAGGCAACATCTCTGTTCACTGGTCAAGTGTCTCATTTACAGTCTGGTCAGAAACATGAACACCAGTAGTCTGCTGGAGGTCATTTTGTAGGGCTCTGGCAGTGCTCCTCCTGTTCCTCCTCCACAAAGGAGCAGGCACCGGTCCTGCTGCTGGGTTGATGCCCTTCCACAGTCCTGTCCAGCTCTCCTCGTGTGCTGGCCAGTCTCCTGGTATCTCATGCATGCTCTTGAGACGGTGCTGGGACACGAACCTTCTTGCAAACACATGCATTGATGGGCCATCCTGGAGGAGCTGGACCACCTGTGCAACCTGATTGGGCTGCAGGGCCCACCTCATGCTTCAAGTATAGTGTCAAGGACACTAGCAGAACACAAAACTACAGCAAATCAGTCAGGAAAGATAAGGAGAGAGCAATAGTCTGTGGCCACCGCATGTAAATAAAAAATAATGTTTTAAATACACATTCACATCCACTCGTATCAAAATATTATGAAATAACATTGTCCATTGGTTCAGAAAGATAAATACTTATACACAGTTGCAAGATAAAGATGGTCTTGTTCTGACAATATGAGAGGGCTGATAAAGAAAGTAATGGTTTCTGTGGTTCAGGTGTTCACGGTGTTGGCAGCAGCAAGCAGTGAGGCGAACAGAGAGTCTGGTCTTTTCTTCAGCACATCTGGAGAGTCTAATTCTGCCACCTGTTGGACAGAACACTTACTGTAAGTCTAGGTTTACGACCACACAAACTTTATCTTGTGTATTTGTGTATATTTGTTACCTCTCCATTGTCCATGACCAGTATCCGATCTGCATGCATCACAGTGTTGATACAATACAATTCTATTTGACTATTTTTGACCAACTTTACTTTGACTTTTTTACCTACTTAATTCTTTGACTTGTATGACCTTTTTTGACATATACTTTGAATATAATACTCTTCATGAATTATTTCAAAATTCTATACTTAATAACTAAGCTTAAACTAAATTAATAACTAAACTTTTTAGATAGACACAATACAATGACTTTATGAATTTATTTGACATACTTTAATATCACTTTTTAATGGAATATTATGTAATGACTCTTATACAGTGTTGGGAACGTTACTTTAAAAAAGTAATTAGTTATAGTTACTCACTACTTGTTCCAAAAAGTAACTGAGTTAGTAACTGAATTACTTTATAATAAAAGTAACTAGTTACCAGGGAAAGTAACTATTTGCGTTACTGTAAAAAAAAAAGTTGCTTTATGTCAAAGAATTTGGATTTTTCTTGTAATGAGATGGCAAACTGTAGTCTTGTAGTCTACTCCTATAGTCGCGTAGCGTGTTGTCTTGTGTATAATAATTGAGATCGCATTCTCCGCACCTCGCATGCGGGAATAATTAAAACTTGAGGAGAAATTATACAGTGGGAGACGCTGTGTCTGTCATATATCACAAAACAGGGTCAGAGCGCACAGCAGTAGACATAATGACCCTGGTGCCTCGAGCCGCTGTGCCGTTCATCATCATCATCATCACCACCGTCTTCACCATCCGCGCTCCACAGCTATACCGGATTCCCGTCCAACACCAGAACGGCGGGACACCGGGGCCCGCGTGGCCCTCGCGCGCCGCTCAGACCAGCAGCAGCCCAAACTCCGGCTTCAGCTCGCGGCAAGTTTGCACGTTTCTCCATGGACAACAGGCTGCCGAGACCAGGCGCGAGCGGCGCGCAAGCAGAACACGATCCTGACTTTTTTTTTAACCGACAAATTAAATTCATAGTAACGCACCGCATTTAACGTTAGTAACGATAACGGCGTTGTAACGTCGGGAACAGTAATTAGTTAGATTACCCCGTTACTGAAAAAATAACGGCGTTACCTAACGCAATATGCTACACTATGACTATTTGAGATATACTATTCTTATTTGTTTTCCCCACATACTATACAATGTCTATTTCATAAATATTTGACATACTACAACTTGTTTTGACATACTATGTATATGAATATGCATGCATTTGTTATAAAATGTATTTGTCCCAGAGGGCAATAACAGGCACACACAGTAGCTGTACAATAATAAAGGTGACACAAAACAAAGCAAGCAATACTGTACAGATTGAGATGATGTATACAGATTTACACAGACATATATAAAGAAATATACGATAAATAATCATAAATAGCTCCCTGTGTATGTGTGTGTGTGTGTGTGTGTAGCTTCCCAAAAACAACAAAAACTGTTGAGAAAAAAACAACAAAAAAACAACAAACGTCCTCTGCTGGTTGGGAGCCGCCTCACCCTTTGGCTGGTGGGTGAGGCGGGTGGTGTCGGGGGATGGGCGGAGGGGCAGGGAGGTTGGAATGGCACACACTGGGTCTCGGGCTCACTAAGGTAGGGGAGTAGTCCAGGGTCTGCTGTGATGCTGGGTCTTCATTGGTTGATGTATTAGTTGACGTCCATTCTCAGCTGCCCAGGAGAGCCAAAACCAGAGGAGTCCTGACCTATGAACCAGAACCACCAGAGATGAAAACCCATGAACTCAACTAGACAACATTTACATGGTTGCTAGCTAGAGTTGAATATGGCCACTAATTATGAAATGATATTATGAACAATGGAATACTATTCTAGAAGGCTCCTATAATAAATACAATACTGATGTAAAATTAACTTTTATGTCATTACTGGTACTGTAGTTTTAGGAGATTACATAGATTAGTCTCTGTAGGAGATTACTCACTCAGCCCACTGGTCCTGTAGTCCCCCATCCTTCTCATCTGGTCCTGTAGTCCTCCATCCTTCTCATCTGGTCCTGTAGTCCTCCATTCTTCTCGTCTGGTCCTGCAGTCCTCCATCCTTCTCGTCTGGTCCTGTAGTCCTCCATCCTTCTCGTCTGGTCCTGTAGTCCCCCATCCTTCTCGTCTGGTCCTGTAGTCCTCCATCCTTCTCGTCTAGTCCTGTAGTCCCCCATCCTTCTCGTCTGGTCCTGTAGTCCTCCATCCTTCTCGTCTGGTCCTACAGTCCTCCACATGGTCTCTTCATCCTGAAGGTCTGCTGCTGCCATCAATACCTAAGTAAAAGAGACTTGGAGACTTGTCTTCATGTTAGTAATTATGACCGTACCTCTGTCAGGAACAGCCACCAACACCTAACTTAAAAAAAGAAAAAGACGGAGAGTGAGTAAAACAAGCAATCTTTGAATCACTTGTAAATTAGACTTTCAGGAGACTTGTGTTACTGCTGTAATTAAATGTTAACTTACCTTTGTCTTATCGCCATCTACAATTTAAACACATTCAATACTTAACACAATACACCTCACACCAATTGATAAAAGCGCTATATAAATGAGGACCATTTACCAAAGTGGTTCTCACTTATATAGCGCTTTTATCCAACGCGCTTTACCGTATTCATCAGAATCAACATAAAGAAACATGAAGATACCTTATCTATCTATCTATCTATCTATCTATCTATCTATCTATCTATCTATCTATCTATCTATCTATCTATCTATCTATCTATCTATCTTAACTTATCTATCTTATCTTATCTATCTATCTTAACTTATCTTATCTACCTTAACTTATCTTATATATCTTAACTTATCTAATCTATCTCAACTTATCTACCTTAACTTATCTACCTTAACTTATCTATCTATCTTAACTTATCTATCTATCTATCTATCTATCTATCTATCTA
Organism: Eutrigla gurnardus; assembly: GCF_963514095.1. Lineage (NCBI taxonomy): Eukaryota > Metazoa > Chordata > Actinopteri > Perciformes > Triglidae > Eutrigla > Eutrigla gurnardus. Next base: position 3,783,644 of record NC_139930.1, on the reverse strand, counting down.
TCTATCTATCTATCTTAACTTATCTTATCTACCTTAACTTATCTATCTTATCTTATCTATCTATCTTAACTTATCTTATATATCTTAACTTATCTAATCTATCTTATCTATCTATCTTAACTTATCTTATCTACCTTAACTTATCTTATCTACCTTAACTTATCTTATATATCTTAACTTATCTAATCTATCTTATCTTATGTATCTTAACTTATCTATCTTATCTATCTATCTATCTATCTATCTATCTATCTATCTATCTATCTATCTATCTATCTATCTATCTATCTATCTATCTATCTATCTATCTATCTATCTATCTTAACTTATCTATCTATCTATCTATCTATCTATCTATCTATCTATCTATCTATCTATCTATCTATCTATCTATCTATCTATCTATCTATCTTAACTTATCTTATCTACCTCAACTTATCTATCTTATCTTATCTATCTATCTTAACTTATCTTATATATCTTAACTTATCTAATCTATCTTATCTATCTATCTTAACTTATCTTATCTACCTTAACTTATCTTATCTACCTTAACTTATCTTATATATCTTAACTTATCTAATCTATCTTATCTATCTATCTTAACTTATCTACCTTAACTTATCTATCTTATCTTATCTATCTATCTTAACTTATCTTATATATCTTAACTTATCTAATCTATCTTATCTTATCTATCTTAACTTATCTATCTTATCTTATCTATCTATCTTAACTTATCTTATATATCTTAACTTATCTAATCTATCTTATCTATCTATCTTAACTTATCTCATCTATCTTAATTTATCTTATATATCTTAACTTATCTAACATATCTTATCTATCTTAACTTATCTATCTATCTATCTATCTATCTATCTATCTATCTATCTATCTATCTATCTATCTATCTATCTATCTATCTATCTATCTATCTCTTCATCGCTGGTTAAGGTAGCGGAATCTTCTGGTCTCTGAGGAACCAAGGATGGATCTTCTTCAGGACGGCTCACACCAGAAAGGAGGGAGACGGAAGGACAAGAGGGAAGGCGACCGGGAAACATCTCTTCATAATATCCCTGCCAGAAGCTGCGAGGAGGGAACTGCTGAGCTCTGAAGTCATCATCTTCCTCTTCATCCACTTCATCCTCTTCATCCTCTTCATCAGAATCCTCAAACATGAAGCCATGGCCAGAATCTTCGCTCGTCCGTTCTTCATCCTGAACGTCCTCCTGCTCGCTGTCCTCTTCGGAGAAGTCTCCAAAAACAACCTCTTCCTGACCTACCTCATCCACAAGTTCATACTCGCGTCCACCTCGTGCATGACGGCCGATGACAACGTTGGCACAAACTGAGGGGGAAGAAAATTCAAAGTATGAGGATTTTTCATTGATTTAAACAAAGCAATAATCCTGTTTAAATTAGCCAAGAAGACAGCATATCTATATACCAACTATCGCTGCACTACGTCTGTCACAAAGCCACCAACACACGGGGCTTTGAACAGGAATATCACACATAGTGCTGTTCTGTCTGGGTGAAGGAGGATCAATTCATGCAGCTGTCATGTGACAATTAATTTACTATTAGAATTATTTCCATATGTTAAAATTGTAAAAAAAAAAAAAAAAAAAAAATGTTGACTTCACCCATATATAGTATATTCAATGTGACTTAAAAAGAGTTTAAAAATCAATACATTTTTGTGATCGGAAACTAAATGATTGAAAATATGAGGTGTATTAGCTGTTACATATTATGTATACATTATTATAATAACCCAATATGAAATATACCAATATTAATAACTATAATATTAAATATAATACAATAACAACATCACTGCAATGATATTATGTGTTGTTATTATAATTATAATTATTATTATTAATAATAATAATAAAATAGTGTAAATATTAATTTTGTTGTTATATAGCAATGTAATAACCTCAATAATACTATAAATATTATTATAATCATCAATAGTGATTACTTTGTGCAAAGACATTTATTCTGCACCAAAGAATAGTGAGGACTTCAGTTTGTGCGGACGAAACGATCAGTGGTTTGGTTTCCGATCAATGTATTAGTGGATGTCGCCTGTGCGTCATTACGCGCAGTGAAACGTAGCTTCTTTCATCCAAAATGACCACAGCGACCTCTTCAGCCCAAAACTCATTATCATCACCCCGTTTATCATTTGCAGGTCGCAGCGCGTGCAGGATACGGTGTCCTCGTGGAGGCGGCTCGTGTTCAACCCGGAGTGAATGTGTTGAAGAAGAGCAGATGTTTGGAGAAGAAGTGCAGCTTCAACATCCCAACAAAGACACTCAGGGTCGAATCGAGCCCGGCTCCACTGCACCTGTACGCCGCGTCCTGACGTCGTGACGTTCGGCCCGAACATTCCCATCGTTTCCATGGTGCACACGACTAATAATAATAATACTTTTGGGCATTTTATGAAATATGACCCTGGCGCGTCTTTTTTCACAAATCTCTATGTAAGGTGTTGAAGTTTTGACGCCCTCAAACCAAAATGCGGCGTTCACACCGGACGCGATAGACGCGAATACAATCGCGTGAGACGCGTGTATCGCGCCGCTTGATCATTTTGGACTTTTCGCGTCATTCGCGTCAGACGCGCCATTCGCTTGCCATTCGCGTCATTCGCGTCAGACGCGCCATTCGCGCCATTCGCGCCGCATCTCATCGCGCCAGACGCTCCATTCCTACATTTTTCGGAAGAAAGTGCAACACACGCTATCAGTCAGTGAAGACCAATGGCCAATAGAGGGCGCTAGAGCGCCGCCTTCTCTGTCCCATATGAAGAAGAATCAATAGCCCTTCATTGAATAAAAGGCTTAAATAAAAGTGATATATATATAATATAATATATTATAATATAGCCTATAGACAGTAATTGAAATGCATAATCTGCAATAAAAAAAAAACAGATTAAAATATTCTACGCTGTGTACAGTTACCGTCGTGGCTGTATTTCTGGTTTGGGGCACAAAGATCTGTGTTCACTCTCATTATAAGTAAAAAAAAAAAAAAAAGTTGGACATGCAGGGTGGTGTACAGGGGGTCAGATGGGGGGGAAGGGTAAAGCCGATAAAAACTTGTGAATCTGATAAAAGACGCATACATTTGTACAAATAACTATTTATTGAATTCAACATTTCGTAGTGTAGGGAGAGAAAATAATAATAACAACCTCACATTATGTCAATCACATTTGCACACCGGCTCAGAAACTTTCGTCTGTCATCATTCAAAAAGCATTTAGAGTGTTTTTTGACCACTCAGAGCCACCGTAGGGCTCCAAACATCCAAAATATTGTAGCGCTTGCGGGCCATCAATGCAGGCTAGCTAGCGGAATGACAAGGACACCGTGACTGAACTGCCTTTATTTCCCTTTGTACAGGCTAATAACGGGGTTGGAGGAGTGCCTAAAACAACAAATTCTGATAGCCGAAAAACTGGCTAGCTAGCTACATATCTATCTATCGTGTAACAGCTTCCCTTCACAGGCTTTTTCCCCAAACTGCCTGCCTTTTCCCCTCCTCTTTTCCTTTTCCTCTCTGGCTCCTCCCCCAATCCCAAACTGGCCTATCAAGCTGTACTAGGGGCAACTCCTTCCCGCCATAACCTGCAAACTGGTCCTGAAGTCCGGTGGTCCAGTGAGGATGATGTTGTGATCGTCTCATTATTGAAAGAAGAAAAAGAATGAAGCTGCACAACGATTCTGCTAACTGCTGGATGACTCATTTATTTTCAACAATCCCGATCGGTTCCAAGTGGACTTCAGGAGGTTGGTAGTCCAGTTTGCACTGCTGGGACCACACATCAGAAAGAAGACCATCAATCTCCACGATCCAACTCTTACACAGACCTTTTTTTTCCAATACGTGAGGCGATCACAAAATCTCCCTCGCAACGAATATGTATCAAAAAACGCACCGAACTCAGGGGCCTTTACTGTACTCATACAATATGGTCCTCTCCCACGTCGATCAGTCTGTAGCTAATTCATGAGCATGTCAATCAATATTTCATTTGGAATCAGAATGTAGCGTTGTTGTAGCGGGAATGTCGCGGGATCACCTAAATCTTACGGATACAACAATGCTATTTCATAATATCCCTGCCATATCCATGTATATTTTTTTTTGATTAGCTGGTGCGTGGGAAGCTTCTTCTGAACTACGGGAAACCAACTTGATTCCTATCTGTTCCACAGTTAAACGAAGTAGCGGCGCAACTTGGTGGGCGTTGTCCTGGTAATTTCTCTGCATGAGAAATATTAGGTGTGAGTGTGTGAACAGGTTGAACTGCGTGTGTCTCACGCCCAATGCCCTGTTTATGGTTGTTCTGAACACACAAAGACGGAGTAAAAAGCTGGCCATCATAAAGAGGAGGCCACAGATGCGGGTCGTCATGGTGACATCACTCGTTGGTTTGTGGACTACGGTTTTGAAGCATCGAGTTCTGCATTAGGACCGTTTCCATATCTGAATTTGCCTGCCGCCATCTTGGAATTTTTGCAACACATGAAGGAAGTGACCATATTTGGACTGTGGAGGAGCAACAGGTGGCTCTGATGAACAAACACAAGCGGTAGAGCGGCATGCGGGGCAGCAACCTTATTGGATCTGGAACCATCTACCATTTACAGCAGTGTTACAGTCATTATAGCATTCCCACTTGTCAGAGAGAACAAGCCTTTGCATGCAGTAGCTACATGGAAGCTGACTGTGGTAACAAGATGTAAGCGGAGACACAGTTCATACGACTCTCCGGATCCTTTTCTGTCTGGTTTATACGGAAGGTTCCTGTCTGAACATGAGGCTGGTATTCACTGGAGCTCTTCTCTAAAAGTCTTTCCACCTGAAGCTCAGGACCAGAATGCTGGTCCGGAGGCTGCATTATCAGATCATATGATGGGTTAGGAAATACTCTCCTGAATGGAGAAGCTGGTAACTCTGAAGGAGCTGGGACGGCTGTGGTGGGTGGAGTGTGGGCTGGTGGGGTGCACTTATTCAGGGGCTGGTTGTAGTAACCCTTCAGAGTCTGTGTAAAAACAAATGGCATGTTGTTCTGGCTGGTGTAACAATTCCTTGGTGCTCCTGCACTACTATGCAGCTCTGCAACATCCACGACTTCTGCTTCACTGAGGAGACACTGATCCACGTGAAGAGGACGACATGTGTGGTGACCCTTGAACAAAAAAAGACATCATATTAATTTAAAGATGGGTGGTGGTTGAGTGTGCAAAAATGTTGATGATCTCTAAATACTAAAAATCATTTTCACAGAATATTATAGTAAATTACAGTATTCTTGCACTTCCATAAAGTAGATATATACAATTGAGAGTCACGAAAAAATGCTACCATTTGTTATGTAGCACTAAACACAAATAACAGTTGAGGTTGATGGTAATGTCATAGTTTTGCAGGTATTTGATCATAAACCAACGTATGCCAAAGTAAATGATGATGGCGCTAGATTTATTACATTTGTTATTTTATTTAATTGATATTTCAGTCTGGGCCCCAGTGGTGGACCAACAGACTGGCATTGCCGCCCATGGAGCCAAAAGGCTAGTAGAAGATGCATCAGAAGCAGAGATATCCTGACTAGTAGTTGTTAGGATCGGTCAAAGTCCAGATAACGCCAGTCAGTGGCATCTATCACAAAACTATCACTGCTTTCAAGGCCACCATCTTTCAAACTTCACAACTCGCGTTTTGGCCAGAGATAATGTTAATCTTCATGAGCACAGAAGACATAAAACAGTTGGATTAACACTCGAGTGATGATTGGCTGAGTGGCCTTTAAGACGAGGGTTTGACGACCTACCGGTGATGTCAACACTGGCTTGGGGATTGGAGGGTAGACCTTCTGTTTGATACTGTTGGATATAAGAATGCATGGCAATAAATCACACACGTATGGGAACAACTCATTCAAACGATGAGAAAAATGTATGTGTTGCCATGTTTACCAAGTCCAGTGTCTGTAGCAAAGGATGGTGATGAGGGACAGGACACCGAAAACACTGACCAGGGAAATGAAGACTGACGCGATCACGTTATCAGCTGGTGAGTTAAGTAAACAGCCCACATTAGGAACAGGAACAAGTCAGATGAAGTGAAACGTGCACGTTGGGAAAATGGGAATCGTGGTCTGGAAGGGGAAGGAAGCAGCGTACTTGATGCGTTCAATGTGGCAGTAATGAATGTCGAACCACATTCTCCAACTGCTGTCTTCGCCTTCACTGTGAAGGTGTAGGAACTGATTCGAAGATTTCTCGCTGTCAGGCTGGTGGCCTCAGGATCGTCTTCACCAAAAATAATAAATACTCATTGTTAATAAAGGTCACAATTTAACACAATACACACACATGTAATATACTATAATGAAGTTGTGTGAAGCTATAAGGATATTTGAATTATTTATCCGCCCCTCCCATCAGTAACAAAAATCTATGCAAAAACACATTGCCAAATACATTGCATTTTAAAAAAGGCTGCTGTCAAATCAGGCATTTTAATCAACAGCAATGTCCACGAAAAGCCTACAAAATCCTGGAGGGATGATTTATTAATATACAGTATGTGTCAACAGTTCTTCTCCAATGAAGACATATTTAATATTACAACTGTGTTATTGTATTATTATTAAATATCTGTTTTACAGCAGCCTCCACTAATGGGTGCTAACAGGAGGAGTTATGGTAATTGACATGAATAAACACCTACATCTAACTACATTATAAGCTTTGCGTGGGGCTCCATTTGCTCTCCTGTTTATATGTGTACCCTTCCTGGTAGTGGGTGTTCTGTGTTAGTTTGTGTTATTGCGCCCCCTACTGGTTGCATGTAGCAGATCTACTGCTTCATTTCCAGTCTCTTATCACTCAGTCTGTATTAAACTTGACTGCTGTGTAGTTTAATACAACTACTACTGTTAATACTACTACAACTGTTAAAGGTGCTATTGACAACATTGATAACATCCAGCCACTAGATGTCGCACTCGCACTCCCCCCTTCCATTGCATTCATACTACTACCACTGTTAATATTACTATTCGTGTTAATACTACTACTACTAATATTATTACTACTACTGTTAATACTACTACTATTAATATTACTACTACTGTTAATAATACTACTACTGTTACTACTACTACTCCTGTTAATAATACTGCTACTGTTAATACTACTACTACTACTGTTAATATTACTACTACTGTTAATACTACTACTACTGTTCATACTACTACTACTGTTAATATTACTACTACAGCTAATATTACCACTACTACTATTAATGCGACTATTTCTTTAATATTACTTACACCAAATCCAGATGAACTCCAGATCCTGGTCTGCTCCAGATTTCTGCCTAAAAGTCTGTTAAAGCAGTGTTTTCTCTCCACTAGGTGACGCTGTAACTCTTGCTGCTGGTTATGTTATGGGACTTTGAAAATAAATTGACTCTGAAAATCATGATTCTGTTCTAGTCCTGGGATTTATTCATTCATATTATTGTGAGGGTAAATTAATTGTGGAGATTTATGTTGTGCATTTTACTTGTAAAGTGAGTTTCGACCACAGACTGAATATAAGAAGTGGACGTTGTGACGTCACCCATTGTTTTGTGGACTACAGTTTTGTAGCCTCAAGGCATTTTTCCCGTCACCATCCTGGATTGTTGCAACCAGTGAAGGAAGTGACCATATTTGGACTGTGGATAATGTACTAAATGAACATCATGCTGGATTGAAGAAGACTTGCAACTAGAGATTGAGACATAAACTCATGTTTACTGAGATAATACATCAAGAGAGAAGTAGGACCATTCTCACATAGACTTCTATACAATCAGAGAGGAATTGGCCCCTAATGACCAGCTTCAATTTTCAGACCTTTAGGTCAGTTACCATGGTAACTGACTGACTCTGTTAACCTAACCTGCTGGCTGGCAGATTTTCTTCAACAAACCCTTAGTTTCTCTCTATCTGTCTCCTCCCTTTGGCAGATCCTGAACCAGCTAAGGAAACATGGGAGTCCTCAATGATCAGCAGCCTGACGTCTGAGAGGATGTTGAGAGCTCAACATCCTCTTTAGGTCTCAACATAAATTATCTCCTCACAATCTATCATCTGAAGAAAATTCTCCGGCCTCATATTTCCTACATTTCATATTGCCACATAATCCCCGACCAGAACATATTATTTGCAGAGCTCTTTTTAGATTTATTGCGACCGGGACATTTCTGTGTGTTGACGCATCATTAGTGTAAAGGTGCATCCTGACATGGATGTTGTGTTCTAATGTGTATTTGGTCTGGTAACTCTGGTTCTCTGTGGACAATCGTCAGAAAATAACAATATGTCACATACCTGTGCTGAAATTGAATGCTTCATTGTTGTCGTCCTTACAATACAGGATGTAGCCTTGTATGAAAGCAGTCTGCTCTCTTAGAGGTATGGGGTCCCAGGACACGTTGTAATTGGAATACTGTTGATTCCCCTTCAATGATTTAAACAGGCCATCTGGTATTCCTGAAAAGATGAATATGGTAACAGTAAATGTTTCCTAGCTTACTAGCTACTCAAGGCGCTTCACACTACATTCAGTCACTTTGGGAGGATGTGGCTCAGAGGTGGAGCGAGTCGTCCTCGGCGGTTCGCCGATTATCGTTTCGCCATGCAGTATCTTGCCCAAGGACACTTCGACATCTTGTTGATCTCTACCAAGATGATGTCGGATTCTGACCTCTATATCTTCCCAGAAGCCCGTTTGTCTCAGCTTCAAGAGCTGGTCTGGTCTTTGGCAAGCTCCTCAGACCGGGAGAAAGAACATCGCTTTGCATACTTCTTCTCCAACTGTCATTCCAGGCCCCACAAATACAGACAACACCCAGATCTCCACCAATTTCAATCCCTAGAGGAAGCATCCACCTCTGCCTCAACATCAGCAACCATAGACCCAGCCCTCCATGCAGCAGCCAGCTCTCATGTCAAACCGCTCTCCACATCCACTCTGATGGAAGCCTCACAACAGTCCCCGGCATCCTCCGTCCTACCTCCACCTAAGGGTGGGCGATATGGCAAAAAATATCACTTTTTTTTTCAGGCAGGATCACGATCCACGATCTTATCACGATTCCTTTTCATGATGGTTTTTAAAACTATTTTGCAAGTTACTGAACACAGTACAACCAAACTCATTCCCCTATTTAAAACTGAAAGAATAACAGACCATTTAGGCCAAAGTACCTTTTCGAACAGATTTTGATCAAATGAAACAAGAATTTTGACATGGTTTAGACTTGTACTCAAGTACAATCAGAGACTTTTGCATAACTCCCAAAATGAACATTGGTTTCAAAAGGTAAACAACAACACTCAGGTTAAGTGCACTCTTGCTACATAACATTAAAACAAAACCTAACATTGGTAGGTCAGGTGGCTTATAAGACACAGAGCCTCAGCAAAACCAGTCTATTCACTTTCTGTTTTTTGAGGTAACAATATGTAACATTCTAATAAACTTGAAAACTAGAATAGAAACAAACAGAACAAGACATCAATGAGGAAAAGCCAGTTTCAAACAATATAAATAGTGCATGTTCCAGGCCCTTAGGTGGCGCTGTTTCTGCTACAAAAATACACCAAAAACGGAGGAGAAGAGACGCAGCATGTGCCGAAAGCTTGTGTGCTCTATACTAGCTGTCCGTAATCGTTTTTAGCTCAGTGTAGTGGCAATAGTGGATCAATAAACACCCATAAGATGACAATTTGGCCTCATATAGATAAAACCAACAACAACCATCAACAGCCGTCACCCTAAGGACCTTAACGAGGCGTTGTTACACGTTGTGGATTAATCAGAAAAAGAAATGCCTACATTCATGGGAAGTTAGCTAGCATAAATGTCGGTTGTTTATTATCGTAAGGAAGTAGCATATCTGCAACTTTTTCCCCCCCTCTCAGCTCCGTTTTTTTTTTTTTTTTTCTTACAGTGGCCCTAATACGCCGTCGTACAGAGGAGCAGAATATCTGCTGCAGCACAATCACAAGCATGTAGGCCGCCATTGTTGTTGTCGTTATGAGGGGGCGATGACATCATTGATGTGTATTTGCCGTCTACACAAACACGAAACGGAGGGGTGGCGGGGGCAACATCAAACAGAGATTTATCATATGGCCTTTTCCGGTAGCCTTCAGTGATCACCGTGACATCATATGTTCTGTCTACCCGTTATTTCCAACCACTTATGTAGCTAAAAAACCTCCAGCTAGTTTTACGTAATCCAGACATGGTTTCTCAGCTGCTTGAGAAACATGTTGTGATCCTGTCTTTCCAAGTATATTTTATAATCCATCAGATTCAAAACCAGGGCCGCTGCATTGACGACGTGGTTCCTGGAGTTCTGCATTTTGGCCATCGCCATCTTAGATTTTGGCTGTTGCCGTTTTGGAATTGGAACCAATGTTTCCATACACTTCTATAAAGTAAAACTTATTTTTGCCACCAGAGGAGTCGCCCCCTGATGGCCAATATAGAGAATGCAAGTTTACGGCTTTTTTCAGCAAGGCTTCACAGGAAACAGGATACAAACAGGAAAGAGGCAGTGTGTCACAAAGTGATGTAATTGTATAGTGGATGTGCTGTATAGCTGTCAATCTTACTCTTCTCGCTGACGTAGCCCTCTCTTCTTTCTAGCAGCACCGGAGCTCCCTGGGTGCAGCCATATATGGACAATGAGTATCTCAGTCCTTCTTTGAAGTTTTCTGGCATGAAGAAATAACAGGAGCGATGTAGTGCAATGTAAGGGAATGTAATGTGACATACATAACTGATTTGTGGGTGAATAAGACTTACTGGATAATAAGGTGGCTTTAGTCTCATTGGGAGGCACTTTCAGCCACTCCATAATGCAGGGTTCTGTGGTAGGACACCAGTCCACGATGTAGCCACAGCTGGCTGTAAGACTGGCTGACCAGGAAAGGTTACGGATGCTGCCAGTGATCCGTGAAGTGTGCACTCTGGTTCTGTCTGAAAATGAAGACGCTTTTAAAGTTAAAGATGTAAACATATCGCTGCAATTAACTGGAAATGATTTGTTGCCGAATAGATAAAAACATCTTAAAGCAATCCTGTGATTACATTTTGATAAAAAAAAAACTTTCTTCACTGTTGTGAAAGAGCTCATAGCTTTGCTACTCCCAGCCTCAGTGATGAACAAATATTGGACTAGATGGAGCAGATGATCTACTTGCATCTGTTGTGAATGTTAAATTACTACAACTGCAGGCCACACACACTCACCGGCCACTTTATTAGGTACACCTGTCCAACTGCTCGTTAACGCAAATTTCTAATCAGCCAATCACATGGCAGCAACTCAATGCATTTAGGCATGTAGACATGGTCAAGACGATCTGCTGCCGTTCAAACCGAGCATCAGAATGGGGAAGAAAGGTGATTTAAGTGACTTTGAACATGGCATGGTTTGTTGTTGGTGCCAGACGGGCTGGTCTGAGTATTTCAGAAACTGCTGATCTACTGGGATTTTCACGCACAACCATCTCTAGGGTTTACAGAGAATGGTCCGAAATAGAGAAAATATCCAGTGAGCGGCAGTTCTGTGGGCGCAAATGCCTTGCTGATGCCAGGGGTCAGAGGAGAATGGCCAGACTGGTTCGAGCTGATAGAAAGGCAACAGTAACTCAAATAACCACTCGTTACAACAGAGGTATGCAGAAGAGCATCTCTGAACGCACAACACGTGGAACCTTGAGGCGGATGGGCTACAGCAGCAGAAGACCATACCGGGTGCCACTCCTGTCAGCTAAAAACAGGAAACTGAGGCTACAATTCGCACAGGCTAACCAAAATTGGACAATAGAAGATTGGAAAAACGTTGCCTGGTCTGATGAGTCTAGATTTCTGCTGCGACATTCGGACGGTAGGGTCAGAATTTGGCGTCAACAACATGAAAGCATGGATCCATCCTGCCTTGTATCAACGGTTCAGGCTGGTGGTGGTGGTGTAATGGTGTGGGGGATATTTTCTTGGCACACTTTGGGCCCATTAGTACCAATTGAGCATCGTGTCAACGCCACAGCCTACTTGAGTATTGTTGCTGACCATGTCCATCCCTTTATGACCACACGGTACCCATCTTCTGATGGCTACTTCCAGCAGGATAACTCGCCATGTCATAAAGGGCGAATCATCTCAGACTGGTTTCTTGAACATGACAATGAGTTCCCTGTACTCAAATGGCCTCCACAGTCACCAGATCTCAATCCAATAGAGCACCTTTGGGATGTGGTGGAACAGGAGATTCACATCATGGATGTGCAGCCGACAAATCTGCAGCAACTGCGTGATGCTATCATGTCAATATGGACCAAACTCTCTGAGGAATGTTTCCAGTACCTTGCTGAATCTATGCCACGAAGGATTAAGGCAGTTTTGAAGGCAAAAGGGGGTCCAACCCGGTACTAGCAAGGTGTACCTAATAAAGTGGATGGATACTATGAAATATGTTTTACTCTCAAGACATACATATTTATTTCACATGTTTAAATGCCAGTTTCTTGGCTCATTCTTTACTTCAAAAACAGCTTGATTTGCATGTAAGTTCTAGTTTTGATTGTTTAGTCTACACTATTTTGTTTTAAAAATTGTCTGTCTATCAAATAAACATTTGTAAAACTGCTGACCAGATTTCTGTGATTTGTGAAATTGAATATGGTCTGTAAAGAAAAGAAAGATATAATAAAGAAAAGTATTGCAAAAGTTAAGAATCATATACATTTGGAATAAAAAAAAAGTGCAATATATCTGTTTTAAAATGAAATTGCTGTTAAATTGAAGAAGTCGAAATGTTGATATTGAACAAGAAATGTGCAAATGTTCACAATATAAAGAATATGTGCACTGTGCAAAAATAATAATCCATAGATCTGCATTTATGTGGTGTAACATGTCAAGTTAACCTGTAGTGTCCGTAAGGCGGGACAAGAGTCAGCTTTATAAGGTGGTAATATGTTCATTTTGAATCAATGTCTGTGCTGCCCTCAAGTGATCAATAATCAATCAATGTAGGTTTATAATGTAATTCTTCCTATGTGACTGTAATATGTGTGATGCTTCATACCTGGTCTGGGGCTAGGGATGGTGATGGTTGATGGGGGTGAGCTGCCGTTTATATTCCTAGCTGTAACTGTGACCAGATACTCTTTGGTGGCCTCCAGACTCCAGAGAGTAAAACTGTCCTTGTCAGGAGCTACTTTGATTCGATTTTCATTGTCATCTGTAGCATTTGACCAGGTCACTTCAAAGTCTATGATGTGTCCATGACTCTGATTGGCCAGTGGCATCTGCAGAGAGATAGTCTCACATAGTCAGACCAATCTCCACAACTCATAGAAATAAAACAGGAGTACAACGGACATTCTCATTTAAATCAACATAGCAGCATGGTTAGAGTGGTGGCCGTTGTTATGTGTACTGTTGCAGTTGCCTGGGAAGAGGAAAGCTGGTCAAAACCTTTAAGAAAAAAGGTCAAGTAACTGAGCAGGGGCAAGGCAACCGGATGGGCGTAGCCGCTCTGGAGGCCGTGCCGGAGAGAGACCAGGCAGGCGAATGCCCTCGGGAGGTTGGGCAGGAGGTTGACAGGGTGAATGGATCCCCTCAGGAGTCTGACCAAGCAGGCCGTCGGTTAAGGGGACAGGAACTTCAGATTGCTCCAGCCAAGTGGGGACAGGAACTTGCATTGAGCGGATCACCTCGGGAGGTGGACCAGATGGGCCATCAGTGAAGGGAAGCAGACGCAGGCACAAATTTGGGTGACAGGAACTTGCGACTGCTGCGGCCCAGCGGAGACGGGAACTTCAGACTGCTGCGGCCCAGCGGAGACGGGAACTTCAGACTGCTGTGGCCCAATGGAGACGGGAACTTCAGACTGCTGTGGCCCAGCGGAGACGGGAACTTCAGACTGCTGCGGCCCAGCGGAGACGGGAACTTCAGACTGCTGTGGCCCAGTGGAGACGGGAACTTCAGACTGCTGCGGCCCAGCGGAGACGGGAACTTCAGACTGCTGCGGCCCAGCGGAGACGGGAACTTCAGACTGCTGTGGCCCAGCGGAGACGGGAACTTCAGACTGCTGTGGCCCAGCGGAGACGGGACCTTCAGACTGCTGCGGCCCAGCGGAGACGGGAATTTCAGACTGCTGCGGCCCAGCGGAGATGGAAACTTAAGACTGCTGCGGCCCAGCGGAGACAGGACCTTCAGACTGCTGCGGCCCAGCGGAGATGGGAACTTAAGACTGCTGCGGCCCAGTGGAGACGGGAACTTCAGACTGCACCTACTCCGTGGTCTTGTTTGGCTCTTACTACTAGTATTATTAAGGCAGTTGACTATTGATTAAAGGAATTGATTAAATCTGAATCTCTACTGTTACTAGCTGGACTCCTCCCAGGATTACTCCCGAGAGTCTGGCTGTGCTTTCTTGTTCGGCAGTGTCCGCCGAGGTCCTGACCAACGGTGACTGCTAGCTGGCCTGATTATGAAGCATAATTTTGTGGCTCCACCTGCACGACAAGGCTCAGTGTCACTGAGAAACTTCCTTCTAGGGACCAACAGCAGGCTAGCCATCTGGTGGCGCTACGAGGCCCTCTGAGGGACAGGCGGGTTCACAGAAACGGATTAGGGTGTACACTGGGAGCTGGAGGTCTGGAGGCTACCTGACTAGGGAGGTGGCTGGGAATTAGGAGTAGCAACCAGGTAAAGATTCCTTCCTCAAAAACAAAGTCTGCTGGGTCCATAATGGTTGTTTATACGGTTGCTGAATGCTGGTTGGAAGAAGACACAGAGATCAGGGCAAGGATGACAAGACTCATACCATGCAGGAGATGTGAAAACAGAAAGACAGACGCAATAGACAGAAAGTCAAAATAAAAGAGGAACTGAAAAAAACAAAACCCCAGATCACGACACCTACTCATCTGACTTACTTTCCAGGTGGTTATAATTTGATCATCCATTATCTGCATCCACACATCAAGAGCATCTGGAACTGCGGAATAAAAAGAAAATCAAAGACCAGCAAATGAAAACCATTTCTGTTAAATTGCCATTATGGATTATTAAAAGGAACTTTTTTACTTTTTTTTGTTTAAATGACTGACCATCACCCTTTGTGTGTAAGTTGACATTTGTGCTCCAGTCACTCCATTTCCAAAAATGTTGCGTTGTTCTACATCGTACTGCCACATTGTATGTCCAATTTGGTATCAAGTCCTTCAAAAGTGCAAACTTAAGACCAACTCCAAAGATTTCAATCTGTGAACAAAATATGCACACGTTACTATAACAACAGGTCTCTCTGTGTGTTTGGTACCAGGATGTAACGTAACTATAACAACAGGTCTCTCTGTGTGTTGGGTACCAGGATGTAACGTTACTCAAACTAACAACAGGTCTCTCGTTCTGTCACATTAGAGCTTCAACAACTTTCACACTAAACAAACCTACGACACTCTGACTTTCTGGACCTGAAACATTATCTGTTAAACTGACAAACGTCACATGAGGAATCTCTCTCTGTTGACTAATGTACATTATTTTCCAAAACAATTTCCTATGAGTGATTGTTGGGGTCACTGCAATTACTCAAATGCAACACAGAAGATAAATGTCTGTGTATGTGTGAGAGAGAGAGAGAGAGAGAGAGAGAGAGAGAGAGAGAGAGAGAGAGAGAGAGAGAGAGAGAGAGAGAGAGACAGAGAGAGAGAGAGAATAACCATGTAGGCCTACATCATTACTCTTTGAACATTTTTCAGCACATCTTAACAAGAATAAATGATCACACCGTTTCATCTCTAAAAGCCTGCTCATGTCTGAGCCAACTTACGATGGTATTTTCACCATGGTTAATGTTTACTTGGCATGTTATACTGAGATTATTGTACTGTAGCACCATCCACTCCCACTCCAGGCTGACATTTCTGGCATTCACAATTGAAGCTTTCACTTCCTTTGGAGGGAACATGTGCACTGAAACAAAATACAAAGAATAATTAGCATTAAAAAGAGATGTCACCAACCAAATAAGAATTTGACCACACTAAAATAAAATGTTTTATGCAGATAACCTATACCTCTTTTAGTCAGGTCCGCAGTGTCTGAAAACTCCACCTTCCCAAACAGATTTTTTGCTGTAACCATCCAGTTTCTCTCACCCACATCTACTTGCAACTTATGAGAGCATGATCTCTTTGCACCCTTCTTTGCATCCTCCTTTGCACATGGACTGAAATACAAATGTCCAATACAAATGAAATGATTTATTTCTTTCTCACAACATAAACAGATAACCAGGACCACAAATATAGAAGCAAACAAAGGCCATATATGTTATGGTGCAGCTAGTTAGGTAGCTTGTTAGCTAGATAGTTAGTTAGATAGCTAGGTAGCTAGTCAGCTAAGTTGTTATTTAGCTAGGCAGCTAGTCAAAAAGGTAGCTAGTTAGCTAGCTTGCTAATTCCATCATAAAGTAATTATGCTTAGGGCCCCAACATGGCTAGCAGCGGTACTGCCTAACATTCATTATACCTTCCAAGCAGCTGATAATCCATTGTATTGTTGGGTAGGTCTAATTTCCTTTCTTCTATCCAGTCACATTTAACTGATTCCAGATCTTGGGTTTCACACTGAAGGTCTCTGACATCAGGTTCGTCTGTGTGATTGCAAATATCAGAAAAAAGAACCATTGAACAAAACGTATTAAAAAAAAAAACAAATTCGGAACAATACCAAAGGTGTGTTCACATCAAACGTGAGGCGAATTTTCACGTCGCCTTCCCTCCACATCGAGGGACCCCACCCAGGTTTCCTCCATCATGGCTGAAATCAACCCCTATTACTGCTTTGTACATGTTGAAGTCCCAGATCCACCAGGAAACCAAACACCGTCCTGTCTGAGTTCATGACATCATCCAGAGGTGCTCGGTGGATTTCATAAAGCTGGATTCATTGGATCTAACAAGACCCATGTGGGCTGGTTTACCACAGTTGGAGGAACCAGAATCAACTATTTAGCTGTAATTTAATAGCATAACCGGATGAAAAGGATGCTGAAATAACACCATAAAGATTTTGCGAATGACGAAATGTTCATGTATTGGCTTCATTGCGTTGCCCAGTTGTATTTGTGTCTATTCGCGTATGACTTTGCAGTCAGGCCACATGTAAAATTTGCTTCATGTTTTGTGTGAACACAGCATAAGTCATACTTACAGCCAATATAAGCACAAGCCCCATTTTCACTTGTATTTGTTTTACATATTACATCATTGCAAGTGTTCATCGATGGCTGGTTCAGGTAGACGGTCAAGGCATATACGTGGTTGGTGATCTTGGTAGCATTCATATTAGCACTACTATTGCCAGTCAGATGCATCTTGTTAAACCCTTCCCCCTCAGGCAGAACACAGCAGAAGGTGACTCTACTGCCAACCTTGAAGTTTCCATCCTTGGGAAAAACCTCTGGCTTTGTTGAGGTTTTCCTCCCTGTAAAATAATAATAATAGGACATAATAAGCAGCCGTAGGAGTGCAATGACTGTCAAATATGTGTTATAAGACTGCTTCAAAGCATGGAGATACATAAGCTGAACATGAACCAGGAAGAGTCTGTTCTTGTTTCCATGGGCTTGTATGGTTTTTGTATCGGCAACTGAGCCTGACTGTATGGGAAGCACACTCCAAAGACAGATAGGACGTCCAGTTCCAGGAGTGAGTGGATCCTATCTGGTCAGGCGTCACAGCAACTTCCTCCTAAGGATATTTTCACAACCACATTAGCGGTGTGTGTGTGAGTGTGTGTGTGTGTCCAAAGTTATTGTTATGTTGGTGTAAAACAAGTGGACTCTTACATCAACTTCTTGCTTGTCTGCTATAAGAACCACCAGCTGGTAGATCAGGACATCCTGGACTGCAGCGCATGAAGGCTCGTCCTCCCATGTAAGCTGGATCATCTGGCCAGAGCTTTTAAGTGTCAGATTCCGAGGTCCGCAATCCAAGACACCTGAGAAAAATGATCAGAGCACATTTTTGTCACGCCGGTGAGGTAATGTCTCGTCTTGGGTTTTTGTCTTGTCATTTCCTGTTTTATTTTGAAAATAACTCCCCTCTCATTTCAGGTCACTTGCCCTTCCTCATGTGTTTCCTGGTCTGATGTCATCCCTGATCCCTGATTGTTGTCACCTGTTGCCCATTATCCCTCTGTGTATTTAAGTCTGCGTCTCCCCTTGTCTTGTGCCAGTTCGTCTTATGTCTGCCGTCACGTCATGTTCCTCGTCACGTCATGTTCCTCGTCACCTCAGAACCTAAGTTAAGTTGTTTATGTTGCAGTTTATGTTGAAGTCATGTTTTCCTCCCAGTGAGTGATTTTTGTTTATAGTGTTAGTTTATTTTTTAGAGTTAGTTTTTTTCCACCTCGGTCTTTTGTTTTGATTTTGAATAAAGCCTTTTAAAAACTGCTTGTCCTGCGTCTGGGTCCTCCCTCCTCGTCCTCGCCCTGACAATTTTGTTATCATGAACAGCAAAGTGAGAGATAGTGAGGACATCGTCAGCTGCACACGCAGTCACCCACCCCAAAACCACAACGGTGTCCGTCCCCCGACCAACTAAATTAATTCAGTCCAACAGAAGAGGGATTTCACATGAAAACCTAATAAATATTAGCACTTTTTATGTAGTACAATAAAATAGGAGAATTAAATGTGGACTCTTAAACATTAGATCTCTCTCATATAAAGCAGAATTAGTCAATGATTTAATATCAGATAATCATATTGATTTATTCTGCCTGACTGAAACCTGGCTGCGTGATGAAGACTATGTTTGCTTAACGAAGCTAGTCCTCCCAGCCATATTAATACTCATATATCTCAAGGCAGCAGACGTGGAGGAGGAGTTGCAGCCATTTTCGATTCAAGCCTATCAATCAATACGAAAACAAAACTGAATTATAACTCATTTGAGAGCCTCTTTTGCACCCAAACTGGAAAACAATGCAGCCAATTCTGTTTGTTATAGTGTATCGTGCTCCTGGTCCATATTCTGAATTCTTATCTGAATTCTCTGAGTTGCTATCAAGTTTAGTCCTTAAATCAGATAAAGTTATTATTGTGGGGGATTTTAATGTCCATGTGGACGTTGTAAATGACAGCCTTAGTGTAGCATTTACTTCATTAATAGATTATATTGGCTTCAGTCAGAGTGTACATAAACCAACTCACTGTCATAGCCACACTCTCGACCTCGTCTTATCTTATGGCATTGAAATTGAACAGTCCCTCCCAGATCGATTCTCTTATAGATGAATCTGGAAGCCTACTGAGAATGACTTTCGACCCTGTCGCTCCTCTAAAACAGGAAACTATAAAACAAAGGAAGTTAGCTCCCTGGTATAACTCCCAAGCTCAAAAAACAAAAAACAAAAATTGCATAATCTTGAAAACATCTGGCGCGCCATCAAACTGGAAGAATCCCGCCTAGTCCGGCAAAACAGTCTTAAAACGTATAAGAAGGCTCTCCGTAATGCCAGAGCGGCCTACTACTCATCTTTAAAAGAAGAAAATAAAAACAACCCTAGATTTCTTTTCAGTACTGTAGCCAGGCTGACAAAGAGTCACAGCTCTACTGAGCCATGTATTCCTAGAGATCTTAGTAGTAACGACTTTATGAACTTTTTTACTGATAAAAGTTTAGCTATCAGAAACAAAATTACTCCCGTCTTGCCTTCAATTGGAACCACGTTACCCTCAAACTCAGGAGTCTTAGAAATATAAACAGCATTAAGACTTGATATAGGCTGCTTTTCTCCAATCTACCTTCACCAACTAACGTCAATGATCTCTTCTTCTAAACCTTCAACCTGTCTCCTGGACCCGATGCCAACCAGGCTACTGAAAGAAGTCTTACCCTTCGTTAGCGTGTCGCTACTAGATATGATCAATGTGTCTTTATTAACAGGCAGTCATTTAAAGTAGCTGTAATTAAACCTCTTCTTAAGAAGTCTACTCTAGATCCAGGCGTTTTAGCAAACTACAGACCAATATCAAATCTTCCTTTTCTCTCTAAGATCCTTGAGAAAGTAGTAGCCAATACGATGTGTGACTTTCTAAATAACAACAGTCTACTTGAGGACTTCCAGTCAGGATTTAGAGTACATCATAGTACAGAATTCTAATATGTAGACTGGACAAATTAATTGGCATCAAAGGAACCACATTAAGCTGGTTTAAGTCCTATTTATCCAATCGATCTCAGTTTGTGCATGTCAATGAAAAATCCTCCAGGCACACTGAAGTTAAATACGGTGTTCCTCAAGGTTCTGTGCTCGGACCAATTATTTTCAACGTATATATGCTTGCTTTAGGCAACATTATTAGAAGACACTCTATAAACTTCCATTGTTATGCTGATGATACTCAATTATATCTATCAATCAAGCCAGAAGAAACCAATCCGCTAGTTAAACTCCAGGCATGTGTTGATGACATAAAATCCTGGATGACCTGCAATTTCCTGATGTTAAACTCAGATAAAACAGAAGTTATTGTACTTGGGCCTAAACTCCTCTGAAGCTTGCTGTCTAAAGATAAAGCTGAGTGCCTGGTGTCCCTGAGCAAGACACCTCACCCCAATTGCTCCTGACGAGCTGGCTGTCGCCCTGCGTGGTTGACTCCGCCGTCGGTGTGTGAATGTGTGCGTGGATGGGTGAATGTCAGTCATTACTGTAAAGCGCTTTGGAGAAAAGCACTATATAAATGAGGCCATTTTTAAATGAGGCCATTTTTAAATGAGGCCATTTATATAGCTACTATTGATGGGATTGTCGTTGCCTCAAATACTACCGTATGAAACCTTGGAGTTATCTTTGATCAGGACCTGTCCTTTGATTCGCATATTAAACAACGACAAGGACAGCCTACTTTCACCTGCGTAACATTACTAAAATTAGGCCAATGCTGTCTCAATAAGATGCAGAAAAACTTGTCCATGGAATCCTGCAGCTCGTGTTCTGACTAAAACTAGAAGAAGGGATCACATTTCTCCTGTATTAGCTTCTCTGCACTGGCTCCCAGTAAAATCCAGAATAGGATTTAAAATCCTTCTCCTCACTTGCAAGGCTCTTAATGGTCAGGCACCATCATATCTTAGAGAGCTCATTAAACCCTACTGTCCTGCTAGAGCACTACGCTCTCAGAATAAAGGCTTACTTGTAGTTCCTAAAGTCTCCTGTTAGTAGTTAGTAAGGACTGGCTCAGTTTTGCCTTGAACCAGCTTTTAGTTAAGCTGCTAGACTGCCGGGGATTTATTTATAGTGACACACTGAGCCTCTCTCTCTCTCTCTCTCTCTCTCTCTCTCTCTCTCTCTCTCTCTCTCTCTCTCTCTCTCTTTGCTCTCTCCCTCTCTCGCTCTCTCTCTGTGTATGTTCCCCAGAGTCCCTGTGCTTTCTCACCTAGCAGGTCTCCCTGGACCGTGGTGGAACCTGATCCGGACTGCCACTGTCAATGTAACACTTGCCCCTGGTGATGATGGGACTTTGAAATTGTATTGACTCTGACATTTTTGAGTGTATTCTAGTCCTGCCCAATGTGTTAAGTGTCCATAGATGAAATAAAATTCACATTTAACATGAATTACCCAAGCTATCTAGTGCTATTGTTCGCTGCTGGTCCTTTTGGGCCTTACACCTTACCCCAGCTCCACCCTTGTGTCCAAATATGGTAACTTCTGGCTCAAAGAAAAAAAAAACATGTGATGTCACAGTACCTACATCCAATTCGGTTATACAGTCAGTGTGTAAAGCAATAACATTTTGTTAAAATATTTATGGTCTCCACCAGTGGATGAACCTTAATGGCATTCCCCTGACTTTTTCTCTAGTGCACCAGCAAGACACTTTTGGTTTAGAGGGAATATCTTTACACTTATTAGATGGATAGCCATGGGAATCTGTAAAGACGTCATCATGAATCTAGAGCTAGTTTTAAGGGAAACATTTAAAGAAAACCTGTCCTGCCCCTGCAGCAGCTCTTCTCAGCCTCTCTCTGAAATGCACTGTTTGACCTCCTGTCCCTCCCTCCCAAAAGCCAAGTCTGCTCTGATTGGTCAACCCCCTCCCCTCACCAGAACCAGATGCCAGGAGAAGTTCTGTTAAGGAAAAGTGATGAATTTCACTTTGACCTGACCTTGACTTGACCCATGTTTGAGTCATTGGTGAGACGGCTGTCTCACTGTTAGCAGAGAGTTCCATCAGAACTTGGCGTTTAAAGGACAGTATCATAGAAGCAGTGTGTTAGTGTTACTTTGTCAATTTTGGCGAGTTGACATCGAGACGAAAGCCCGAAAGAAAATAACATCATGAGGAACAAGATCATGAAAACATCTTGATTACTAACCCTGATCTGTCGTGGGGTTTTTTGTGTTTATAATATCATGATGAAATAATGAAATTAAATTAAATTAAAAAGGCATTTACAGTACCTGTGCATGTTTAAATAAAATTATTGTGACATCTATAAATATCCGTCTATAGAATGGAAGCCTGCAAACTCAGTTTATTACCATACTTCTTTATGTACTTGTTATGTCAGTAAGAAATTTGAAAAAATGTTTTATAGCCATTATTGGAACCCATACTTAATCAATTAGTCAATAGTTATAAACACTTATTATCTATAAACATAAATAGACAGACCCCATTGTATTCTTCAAAATTCAATGTAATTTGCATTATAAATTCATTTGGAAATAAGGCAACATTGTTAAAGGCAACATTGTTAAAGGAAGACACACTCACCATGTTCTTGTCCATTTCCATCTTGTGTGCCAAACAGTGAGAGCAATAATAACCATTTAATCATCATAACACCCTTTACAACGACTGCTTGTTCCTTTTAGGTCAACTCGTTGGCAGGTCCTTGTCGATTTAGTCTTCCATCATAGAAAAGACTTTAAAACCATTCTCTAACTGCACATGATAGCTGTGGAAATACTGATGACTTGGTTCAGTGTCACAATAACACACTTCCCAGAAGAGCAACTCCTGAGTAATAGTGACACGAGGAAGTCTGGCTGCTTGTTCTTGCTTGTTGATCTTACAGGGGAGGCTGGGAGTCGTGTCAGGGAACTCACAGAAAAGGCCACGCCCCTTCAACAGTAGCCTGGAAATCCATTTGCTTCAGCTCATGATTGTGTACTCCATGTGGACTTGAGAGCAGGAAATGGATAAGCTGCTTCTGGTAACCATGAGTCATTGTGGCCAGATCAGACATGAATTCACAGGCCTTTGATTCTTGGGAAAGGTCTCAGGTTCATTGGAAAACGAAAAAAAACGTCACTATTTCAGTGAGATAAGTGTCCGTGCTGAACCGGGGTGAGAAGTTTGGAATCTGGAGTTCTTCTTAAAATCAGTTTACACATACTTGTTTTCAGTCTTCCTTGTTCTGGGATCCAGGTCATGGTCTACATGAGCCCAGCTCATCTGTCTAGAAAGCAACTCTCTGTCTGTCTGTCTGTCTGTCTGTCTGTCTGTCTGTCTGTCTGTCTGTCTCTCTGTCTGTCTGTCCCTCTGTCTGACATGTCGTCTTTCTCGAATTTTGTGCAATTTTAATATTGAATATGAATAAACTTTGAATAAATCAAGGATTCAAAGGTAATTTGTTGTAATTGTGCATCACAGGGATGAACAACATAATGCAGATGTAGCTCATTTGCTAAACAAATACATAAACCAAAAATAACTGTTTGTCAAAAGGTTTCCTTCCTTTTTGTAGAACAGTTCTGCGTATTGGAGGGTTCTGGGCCAGAGGATTGTAAAGCCCTCTGAGGCTCATTTGAGAATTGAACCTCTGAACACAGAGTCCAGCTCCTCTCGTCCCACCAGAGTCCTGAGGTCAGCGTCAAGGTCAGCTTGATCCTGATGAATCCACGATGGACCAGGTCTCTGTAAAGATGTGGGACAGTCACTGACAAGTCTTTCATTGTTCAGACAGCCAGGAGCATGCTGGGTAGTGGAGTAGCCTTAGGTCTTAGCTGAGCTTCCATCTCAGCTCTCCTCCCTCTCCTCCTTGGTGGCGTTTGGTTCTGACGATGATCCAGATCCAACACACTTCCTTCTACCACGTTGAGGAGTCTCTTCTGTCATATGACATCAGAGCTCCAGTAATACAAACTAATCATGTAGATACATGTGCTGCCATTGTTATTGTTATTAGTGAACAGCACTCCATGTAACATTGGGGCGGGGCTTCAGGTTTCTGCAGACCTCAGTAGGACAGGGATTTACTTAATTGACTGCTGGATGTTGATGATTTACTAACGTTATAACCAAAAAGAACTACATTTCCCACATTCGTTCAAACTGACAAAATATGTGAGAATACATAATCCAGACATTGCTTTTAAACTGGGGTCGTTATTATGAAATGTTACCTATCCAAGCTTCCTGCAAATTTCAGGTACATTTTTGTTTAATTACAGCAACTTAAAATGTGAAAAGTGTCTGTAATTTGCCACTCAAGATAAACAGGGTGGATACTATGTAATTTTCCCTTCAATTGTTAGATGAAATACGTATATGCCCTTATATGCCCTCATACGCATAGACATAAATACGGCAGAGACCTTGTTTGGACAGTCTCTGGTTTCTCCACATAGTCTGGTCTGGTCTCCGGACTAATGTGAGCTACTATCGTAGACCTCTGGGGAACCACAGACACAGGAGATAACATTTGGTTCCTCCATTTATCATTCAGCAAGGTCACGATAGAATTTTGTATAATTGCTTCATTTACATTTTGTCTTCTTGGATTATTGCCACCAGTGAAGGAAGTGACCATATTTGGACTGGAGGAGTGACGGTTGGATCTGAAAACAAGCAGCAACTTTACTGGATCTGGATCCATGTGGATTCTGGTGTGAAGCTATTAACAAAGTTAGCTTCGTAATTCAAGGTGAACTTTACAGCTAAGTGTTAAAGTCATCTTCGTAGCTAACTGCGTTGGTAGCGACAGATGGTCCAGTGGGAGTGGGCCCTGACATGCAGTTGTTTTAGTACAAGAACTCTGAAGGCTGATTTGAATAACATAACTGATGTGACAGGATGCCAGAAAACTCCACGACTGTGATGCTTTGCAGATACTTTATTACACAAATAACATAGTTACTGAAAATAGTACTCTTGCAGCAAAACCAGTGTGTCAAAATAAATATCAGACAGCCCGCATGTGACTGCAACATCGGAAATGCAATTTCTATGGCATGCCATTAATGAAATCCTCCCTAGAGAGTGGATGGCAAATACAGAAAAAAGATACACACACACACACACA
Source organism: Eutrigla gurnardus (assembly GCF_963514095.1). Taxonomy (NCBI): domain Eukaryota; kingdom Metazoa; phylum Chordata; class Actinopteri; order Perciformes; family Triglidae; genus Eutrigla; species Eutrigla gurnardus. Next base: position 3,758,194 of record NC_139930.1, on the reverse strand, counting down.
CACACACACACACACACACACACACACGCACACGAGGGTCTGAGAATCCAAATGAAACCTGAGAATACAGAATGAAATGGAGTATTCTGATTGGACCAACAACATACTCGCCATCCCAGCATCTTGTATGAGGTGTGGGATTAGCTTTATATTTGATAGACATTAATTGTTGCATTATTATGACAGCTATTCCTGTACTTGATTCACAGTAGGCTGAATATCTCACTTTGATTGACAACTGATGACTTGTGCTGGAGGTTTGAGTGAACATGTGTTCTGCCATATTCTCAGTTTCCCATTCATTACCAGTAATTAATGATTGATCGCATCAAATGTGACCAGTTTTCATTTGAAGTCAAATCTCAAGCAATGTACTAAAATGCAGTTTGTAATAGTGGAATTAACTTTCCAACACAATGATTCACAATAACAAACAGACATGTACCAAAGACATTTGAAGAACCAGAGAAGCGCTTTTGCAGGTTTTGCTACAAATCATACACTTTCAATCACAGCTAACTATTTTGCCAACGATGCTTCTGTGCTTTGAATTTGAATATATTGTTTTCTATATTTCCAAGTTTCCATTGGTCAGATTTCATTTCCCTATCATATGAGCCTTGTTATCTTTCAACACAGTAAACAAGTCTACAATTGTCAGAATCACAGAGCTGAAACAATGTTTGCTTATTAATCAATTTCAATTGAATTGAAAGGAAAATACCCTGTAACTATTTCTAATATAAATTAATCATCTATATTATCATTTAAACAGAAACACGACAAACTCACTGGCAACAGCTTCTCAAACTGAATATTTGTTTTCTCCGTCAGCTACATCGGGAGTATCGTTTCCTTTCGGTCACATGATATTTCAATTTTCCAATGTGAGATCTGGGGAATAAAGATGAACTGTAGGATATGATTTGGAGGTAAAAAGCTAAAAACATCCATCCATCCATCCATCCATTGTCTACCGCTTATCTACCGCCTGTATTCAGGGTCGCGGGGGGGCTGGAGCCGATCCCAGCTAGCTAAAAACATGTCGAATGTAATAGTTACAGTGCTTGAGACTTGGCAAACACACACATTATATACTGTCTTTTTATATATATATATATATATATATATATATATATATATATATATATATATATATAGTGTGTGTACATATGTACTTGTTTTATGGTTTATTTGAATGGAAGAGAAATCTAGAACGTAAGCTCTACAGCAGCTGGTAGATTTTGTAACGGCAGGTGCTGAAAAAGGCAAACTATATACGTAAAAAGGCACAACATCACAAATGAAATGTTCATGAATAAAACAATCATGCTTCAATGCTTTCCTACATGGAAGAGCTTTGTGTAAGGAAGGGTCCCAGTCAAACTACAGGGTCTATACTGGATACTTTAAGGAGTCACGTTTTGTCCTGCAGTTGTGACTCTAAGGGTGTTTTCACATCTAGTCCTCTTTAAACGAACCCGACTCAGTCCCCTTAAAGTGGACCAAAAAGTGGACCAGCAGAAAAGGGACTCAGTTCTGATTCTGGTCCACATTCATTCCCTCTAAAATATCTATTTTATATTCATGTGAAAACATGAACTCCTTCAAACAACATCCCTCGCCACAAACCTTATTCTACAAGATTATATTTGAACACATGACGTTAAAAATATTGCCGAAAGCTATTTGTTACTGAATAGAGCCTGAATGCATCATAGTGTGACTCAATGCCACCCGTGTGTCCCTACGGAAGCCTAGATGGCTAAAATACGATGGCAAAGGATGAAGCGAACCTGGAGAGCTTTGTGTTCACAATGAGCAGGTAAAGTCTGAGTTCTCTTGGAGTGTTCACATAAGCAGAAATAATGCTGAGTCATCAAGAGTTTTGGGACGTTTGTTGGGCTGAAATGGACCAAGTGGGAAAACACCCTGAAACACAGAACCACAACGGGACCTATTTGAAGGGAGCGAGCAGTGACCAGCACAACGCGGTAGGTATCAGCATCACTTCCTGTGTGGGTTTCATGATCAACATAGATGACAGGGGGATTGATAAATACTGTCAATCACATCACGGCCGTCGTCGCTCTTTAACAGCCAATCACATGCAAGGTACGACTAAAGAATGCATGAAGGCATGCTTCATCCTGCTGTGGCCTGCCTGCTCTCTCTGTGTCTGCAAGCCTGTCAGGTCTGTCAGCCTCAAGTTGCTCTGCTGACATCCAAGAGTGACTTCCAATAAATGCGAATACTGAACGCTTCATTGACAGAAAACTTGCAGATTTAGAGACTGCAGCAAACGATGGAGCAATGAAAACAGTGCTCAGTGAACCGTTTGGCGATTTCAGCCACAGCATGTGGGCGGCGGCATCAAGGTGCATTCAGGTGTAGCGCGCAAACTCAGAGAAACTCATGCCTTGTATCCTCGTCGAATTTACTAGATCTTCTTTTGTTGTTAAACACTTTCTTCCAAATTGACTGGTGTAATTAGTTTCTGTTCTTACATATTACACTTATTAATTCGATTTGACAAAATCTACAATGGTATATAGAAATTGATTTGGAGAATTGGTTACTTGTCAGAGTGTTTGAGTACAACACTCTCTCCATATATTTAGTTGGCTTTGATCTACAACAGGGAAACAGTTTGATTCTGCTTCTCAACATGTATGACCCTACTCCTCCCAGAACCCCCAGGACTCTCTGCCGGGCCCCGGGTCCCCGTCTCCTCCCACCTGAGAGAATGACACATTGCTGCTTGTGCTGGTCATTGAACTGCAATGGAAAGAATAAGATTCCTGGAACAACTGCAACTGCAGGAATAAAAGCCCAGTAAGCTCAGCCCACTGGCAGGTTTGGTCTGGTTTTAAGGCTGAATCAGACATTTGTATTGTTTGATGAGGGAAAACAAGCGTTCATGTTGACATGTGTGAATGGCTTCACCAAGGCTGTATCAAGAACACAGCTAAATTAGATAAAGATTAAATAATAATTGTCTGGATTCTTTTATATATACAGCACATTTAAATATATAAACAATAAGATTGGCAGCTAACACAACAGTAACACATGATGAATAATATACAACTTGGCAATGTAAGCAGAAGGTTGGTGACTGAGTGTCTAAGAGGAGGACTGAGGAGGCGGCAGAGCAGAGTACTCCTCGTTCTCCGAGTCGCTGCTGTCCTCATTGTTCCTCTCCTGGTCACTGCCTTCAGTACTCAGCTGGTCGAAGCCCTGGCGACTGTAACCCTTATGGGATGCAAAGAAGTTCCCCAGGTTCAGACTGCCCACAGCTTTACCTGGCCAGAAGAGAAAGGAGGTCATCACGAACACGAGGATTACCGACTGTCACCCTTAGTTAGCGCGTCGCTACTAGATATGATCAATGTGTCTTTATTAACAGGCTATGTGCCACAGTCATTTAAAGTAGCTGTAATTAAACCTCTTCTTAAGAAGCCTACTCTAGATCCAGGGGTTTTATCAAACTACAGACTGATATCAAATCTTCCTTTTCTCTCTAAGATCCTTGAGAAAGTAGTCGCCAATCAGCTGTGTGACTTTCTCAACAATAACAGTCTACTTGAGGACTTCCAGTCAGGATTTAGAGTACATCATAGTACAGAGACAGCTCTGGTGAAAATCACAAATGACCTGAAGAAACCAATCAGCTAGTTAAACTCCAGGCATGTATTGATGACATCAAAACCCTGATGTTAAACTCTGATAAAACAGAAGTTATTGTACTTGGGCCTAAACTCCTCAGAAGCTCGCTCTCTAAAGATAAATGCTACTATTGGTGGGATTGCCATCGCCTCAAATACTACCTTAAGAAACCTTGGAGTTATCTTTGACCAGGACCTGTCCTTTGACTCACATAGTAACTAAAAGGACAGCCTACTTTCACCTGCGCAACGTTAGTTAAATCAGACCCATGTCTCTAAAAGTTGCAGAACACTCGTCCATGCATTTGTTACCTCAAGGCTGGACTATTGTAATTCCTTATTATCAGGCTGCTCTAATAAATCTCTTAAAGCTCTCCAGCTGGTCCAGAATGCTGCAGCACGTGTTCTGACTAAAACCAGAAGGAGGGATCACATTTCTCCTGTATTAGCTTCTCTGCACTGGCTCCCAGTAAAATCCAGAATCAAATTTAAAATCCTTCTCCTCACTTACAAGGCTCTTAATGGTCAGACACCATCATATCTTAGAGAGCTTATTAAACCCTACTGTCCTGCTAGAGCTCTTCGCTCTCAGAATAAAGGGTAACTTGTGGTTCCTAAAGTCTCCAAAATTAGAACAGGGGGCAGAGCTTACAGTCCTCAAGCTCCTCTTCTGTGGAACCGTCTTCTGGTTCTGGTTCGTGAGGCAGACACTGTTCCCACATTTAAGAGTAGGCTTAAAACCTCTCTCTTTGACATCGCTTATAGTAAGGCCTGGCTCAGGTTTGCCCTGAACCAGCTCTTAGTTATGCTGCTATAGGCCTAGACTTCCTAGGGACCTTGTCCAGGTCAAAGACAGGATACAGTGGGAGAAGACATTTCTATAGTAATGTCTAAATGACTTGCCTCTTATTTTTCCCAAGATCCCTCCCACAGAGCTGGGTTCAGGTTTCACCTCACATCCGTCTGCAAACAAACAACAATCCACAACATTTAGCTGAGCAAAAGACAACATACATTTTTACTAGACTTGAGGGCAAGACTACATTTGTTTCAGGGGCTTACTGGCTGGCTGGCTGGCTGGCTGGCTGGCTGGCTGACTGACTGGCTTACTGGCTGGTTTACTGGCTGGGTGGCTTACTGGCTGGGTGGCTTACTGGCTGGTTTACTGGCCGGGTGTCTTACTGGCTGGGTGTCTTACTGGCTGGCTGGCTTACTGGCTGGGTGTCTTACTGGGTGGGTGACATATTGGCTGGTTGTTTTACTGGGTGGCTGGCTTACTGGCTTGGTGGGTGGCTGACTGGCTGGTCATAGTCCATAGCACTAATGTTAATGTGGGTGTGTGAGTGTGATGGTGTGAATGTGATTGTGTGAATGTGATTGTGTGAATGTGTTGGTGTGATTGTGATGGTGTGAATGTGATTGTGTGAATGTGATTGTGTGAATGTGTTGGTGTGATTGTGATGGTGTGAATGTGATTGTGTATGTGATTGTGTGAATGTGATGATGTGAATGTGATTGTGTATGTGATTGTGTGAATGTGATGATGTGAATGTGATTGTGTATATGTGATTGTGTGAATGTGATGGTGTGAATGTGATGGTGTGAATGTGATGGTGTGTATGTGATGGTGTCTATGTGATGGTGTCTATGTGATGGTGTCTATGTGATGGTGTGAATGTGAAGGTGTGTATGTGATTGTGTGAATGTGATGGTGTGAATGTGATGGTGTGTATGTGATTGTGTGAATGTGATTGTGTGAATGTGATGGTGTGTATGTGTGAATGTGATGGTGTGAATGTGGTGGTGTGTATGTGTGAATGTGATGGTGTGTATGTGTGAATGTGATGGTGTGAATGTGGTGGTGTGAATGTGGTGGTGTGAATGTGATGATGTGAATGTGATGGTGTGTATGTGTGAATATGATGGTGTGAATGTGATGGTGTGTATGTGATTGTGTGAATGTGATGGTGTGTATGTGTGAATATGATGGTGTGAATGTGATGGTGTGAATGTGATGGTGTGTATGTGATTGTGTGAATGTGATTGTGTGAATGTGATTGTGTGAATATGATGGTGTGAATGTGATGGTGTGAATGTGATGGTGTAAATGTGATGGTGTGTATGTGATTGTGTGAATGTGATTGTGTGAATATGATGGTGTGAATGTGATGGTGTGTATGTGTGAATGTGGTGGTGTGAATGTGATGATGTGAATGTGATGGTGTGTATGTGATTGTGTGAATGTGATGGTGTCTATGTGATGGTGTCTATGTGATGGTGTGTATGTGATTGTGTGAATGTGATTGTGTGAATGTGATGGTGTAAATGTGATGGTGTGTATGTGATTGTGTGAATGTGATTGTGTGAATATGATGGTGTGAATGTGATGGTGTGTATGTGGGAATGTGGTGGTGTGAATGTGATGATGTGAATGTGATGGTGTGTATGTGATTGTGTGAATGTGATGGTGTGTGGGCTTGACAGCTTTGGGGCGGTACATACTGTTCTTCCTCCAGCAGATGAAGAGTCCGGTGAGGAGGACCAGCAGCAGGGGGACCAGCAGCAGGGTGGTGATGATGGCCGGGAGAACGCCCTGCTCTCTGTCGACCTTCGCTACACCCTTCTTCTCCTCTTCGGCATCTTTGTGTGCCTGAGGCGGACCAGACACAGTTTGCTTCTCTTGGATGGCGGCTGACTTGGACACGTTGAGCTCCGGCCTCACCTTAGTTTGGATTATTGTCTCCATTTCTATACAGGCACAAACGTCGTGATTAACAGGTTTCTGCTCCCTCATTTCTTCTCTCCACATTCATTGGGAGTGTTTCATCACAGACACAGGGTTTGTTCTCCATATACAAAATTGGAATTACAGACGTCACACATGGTGCCAGCGGACTTTGATGTCCAAATGCGTAAATGTTGGCAGGTGTGCAGAGAAGGAGGCAAAGTACGACATACATCAGCTGTGTTCCGAGGGAACCATGTTTCTCATCACCATGGAGGGGAAAATGGTAAAACTCTACAACACTCACCTTCAAGTTGTTGAACCTCGATTCCAGCTTTCTTGACAGAGCGATGGAACTCTGGAAAGTTAAGATGGAAAAAGGGGATAGAGGTCAATACGCCTGCAAAGTTCAGTTACAGGTAGAGTTCATCTGCAAAGTCACAGCTTCCATAAATCAAATCTACAAATCTACATTAGTATGAATATTAATAGGCATACTCACTCTCTGTGGTGAACTTGAAGACTACTTTGGAGGCTGCGTCCCCGACAAACACGCTGCCATCACTGAACACGATGTCGTGAGGCATTTTAAACTCCTGCACATGAAGAGATGCAGAGCGTCCATCACCATCCTGAAACCCCACCAGTCTGTTTGGTGAGGCTTGAGGAATCTCTCATTCATAAAGTATGGAAATATTTGGAATTGCTAGGATGATTATTATGATTATTCTGTCTTTGACGTATCCGGATCATCTGGATCAGGCAATTCTAAGTTTCGCTATCAGGCAACAAACCAAGAGGTTTTATGATCACCACCAGAGACACCAGTAATGAGAGGATATCCATCAAGTTCTCTCTCTCTGGAACTCTCTCCCCCCATCTGTCCGCGACTCACCCTCACTCCCCACATTCAAGTCCCGGTTAAAAACATACCTCTTCTCCCAAGCCTACGACCTCCCCTACCCATAGCCGGTCTCTCCATCACCTCGCTCATTAACGTCTCACTGTCTCTCCCTTGTCTCCCCCTGTATGTCTCTACCCTGTTTCTTTTGTGTCCCTTGTAAGCGTCTTTGGGTCATTGAAAAGCGCTATATAAATTAAATGAATTATTATTATTATTATTATTATTATAAAATGTTTTCAGAAACACGTTTCGGTGAACTATTGTCGTAAAATAAGAGAAAGTTTCCAAACGAGCCGCCATGTTGGTCGGTTTGAAATCCGGGAGCAGACAGGACAGCAGTGAAAGCGATCGTCCAATCAGGTGCAGCCATGAAGTGTGCGTGTGATTGTATGAATGAGAGCACCTGTCAATCATCCTCCTAGTGGCAGCCCACCAAGCATGCAATACTGGCAAGCAGTAAACGTTGTTTACCCCCTGTAGTCCCCCCTGCACGTGGGCGGGGTTCCAGCGCCTCTAACTGACACGCCCCCAGCGTTTGAGAGAAGACAGAAGTGTTTGTTTTTTCATGACATTGAGACCTAACTTCATATATTTGGCAATTTTTTTTAAACTCTCATGGTTGCCAGGGTGAATAACAACACACTGTTCTGTGGTATGCCAACACATATTTATTCTTACTTTACCCAGACTTTAAGTGTTGCTGAACCAGAGTTGTTGCTAACTTCAGGGTAACTCCTTCACTTTCATTACCAGCTGGATGACAACAAGACAGGAAGTAAGCTCGTGGCTAGTTGTAGCATTTATTCACCGACACATAAACTGTACCCACAATGCACTGCTGCATTTATAGCTGTAACGCTATGTGTGTGTGTGTGTGTGTGTGTGTGTGTGTGTGTGATTACCTTTTTCTCTGGGCTGAAGGTGTCCAAAATATCCATAGATGAGTAATCTATTACAAAACCTCTGAGTGGAGCCGAGTGATACGGAGATTCCCCATTTACTGCAAAGATCAGGCCACCTTTGTGCATACACACACACACACACACACACACACACACGTACATATACCACTAAATATACAGTACAAATACTTACATTTCCTGTTCAGACTTCACCTCGACTAGCATGGCCCCCCCCCCCTAGCATGACCCCCCCCCCCCCACTGTTGCTCTTGAACTACTAGTTTACTCAGATGAGGACCTAACACTTGTTCTACTTTTAGCTCTTACTTTATCGGCAATGATTCGTTGTGGTTTCCTTGTTTCCTTCTTTTGACAAATGTACTTATTGTAAGTCGCTTTGGACAAAAGCGTCTGCTAAATGACCTAAATGTAAATGTAAATGTAAATTTCAGTACTTGCTGATACCAAGTACTGAGTACTTAATAATACCATTACAGTTCTTACAATAACTTTGAAAACATTCGACTTTGGTTTTCCTGATACAAAACAGAGTTTGCAGTAGAGATACTTCATGTTTAACCAGCTGTCAGTTACACAGTTACAAGTTAAAAGCCTTGTACAGCTACAACAGGGATTTAAAAAACTTTGCATTTGATTGGACCATTAAAAAGTGGGCGGGCTTATCGTGTGATACAGATTAACAGGCGTCTGAGGCTCCACACACACCTCCCCTATCTTTAAAAGTTGATTGACTTTGACATAAAACTACAACGAGTGCCCCTTTTCTTTTTCATTAGGATGGAAAAGGAGAATGTAGAAGAGACAACCACAGTTTAGCATCATAGCTGAACAGCAGGTGACCTCACCTCCAGCAGGGCTGAACGTGATGGCGAACACCTCCCCCCCGAACTCCTCTTTCTTTATTTCCTTGACAAACTCTCCGCTTTGGGCGATGAAGCACTGGATACGTCCGTTCTCCCTGTCAGCTACACACACTTCCTGTCTGTCGGGAAGGAACACCAAGCTGTGGGGGATCCGGAACGGGACGCGCCTCCTCCTGTCTGACGAACCTTTAATCAGAGAACACAAGATGAAGGCTGAACAACCTACAGAATCATCGGATTATTAATAAATCACTTTCTCTTTGAAGAAAACATGTGAGTAAATATCACTTACCACATACTAGAACTACTTGAAAATGGAGATTTGCAACCATGGAAGCCACTGACATGTGCTGTCACCATGACAACTAACAACCATCATCATTTTCTTTTGTACAAGTCATATGACAACTGAAAACAGTTCAATGTCTGTTCTACTCCTCTTCTATTTCTATGTTTGCTACATTTAAAATCCAAAATTGGAGTAACATTACGCAATGTAAGGTAGCATCCGCTGTGAGAAGCTGACTGACAAAGCACTGGTCCAATTCAGCATCATCACCGGCTGGTTTCCTACCATGTAGAGCTTGAGATAATGAGATAAGATATAATTTTATCTTTATATACTTATTGTCCAAAAGGGGAAATGTTGCAATAGTGTTGCACACAGCAGTCAGAAACAGACACCCTGTTTGTTAGAAAAGAGAGAGAGAAGAGGAAGCAGCGATTCCTACCTGCACCCCACTCAGACAGATATCTGCCATCAGAAGAGAACTTGATGATCCTGGCGTTGCAGTAGCCGTCAGACACAAAGATGTTCCCCGTCTCCGGATCGACGGCCACATCAGTGGGCTGGCAGAAGTGGGAGTGGTCACTTCCTGGCGTGAAAGCCTCTCCCAGCGCCAGCAGCGTTCTGTCTCTGCCATCACTGCTCACCTTCAACACCTGAGGGAACGGACGCTTTAGACTTTATAACCATGAGGAAATAATGAACTCACTACTAAATTATCATTATTAGGAATTGTTAATTATTTATTTTTAGGGTGCGATATGTACTATACATATCCTGCACTGTCAATTTGTTTGATTTTTGTAATTCATTGTTTATATACTTGTACCCAACAATGACGTATGTTAGTGAGTTCAACACATGTAAGAACATCAACACCAAAGAAGGTGAAGGAACCTAAATCCGTGGGTAGAACCGTTCCTATTGAGCGTCCACATAGAACCATGGATCTGTTGTGTAACGTTAAGAGTCACTAGATGATCAACTCGTTATCTGAGGTCATGAACACAACGTCACACACCAGCACAGAGACTCACAGCTTTACTGGCTGTTACCAACAGTCGTGTTTATTGACATCACCGGTGTTTGGGTTCAAATGGTGACCGTGTTACCTGGTGACTCTCAGCTGCTGGAACACCAACAGAACATGTAGGAGTCCTCGTAGAAGCCTTTAATCTAGTTTAAATCCATCTGTGTTTATCATCTACACCAACCGTTTACTGAAGTTACTACCAGCTGAAAGTCACCAGGTAACACAGTCACTGGTTCCACTGGAACACCATCCTGGTCTGAATGCTGGAGAACTTGAGTCTGTCTGAATATCTATGATGATGTCACTGTAAAAGGGTCTATTGAGCTGGTTATTACACATTCTCGGTTGGGCTAGAATAACCCCTGCACCATACCTGATGGAGAGCCACATCAGTGACCCAGTAATTATTCTTCTTGTCTGTAGTTATTCCATGAGGGAGATAAAACCTGCAACATCAGAGATGTGAAACATTACTAGACACACGTCACGCTGGTTGGAATGCAGGACATCAGTACAAGAAAGTCTGTGTTGATGCTCAGCACTTGCCTTCAAAGTAAAGAAAATTAAAAGACACTATGACTTACATGTCTCTGCCAGACGCCTTCAGGATGTTGCCTTTGACTGGATCCACAACCAAAATAGTGGACTGCTGAATAGGACCGAGGGACCTCTGCTGGTATCTAGCCTGGCTGTTAAAAGAGCTGGAAGAATAAAAACATTCAGTTTGTAGTTGCACTGAGAGAGAAGTTATTCATTTGATCTATTTGGCTGTTTGCTGTTCTTAAAAGACTTGTCTCAACATAACTATGCGGTTTAGTATGTGCTTTCACTCCCACCACCAGGGGGTGGCTGTGGGAGTGGTGGTGGAAGTGAAAGTGGAAATGGTGGTGGGAGTGGTCGGGGGAGTGAGTCCTCCACAGAAACAAATGACACTCCATTTAAAATGACTGATAGAAATATTGCAATAGAAAATGGATATATGCTCAGTGAAAGAAACTTACTTGGCCCCCCAGTGGTGGTCACCTCTGTGGAAAATGACTAAGTTAGAATCCGCGTCCAGGGCAAGTCCTGATACCTGACCCAGCTGGAGAGAACTCTGAGGCCATGCTGAGTCCTGCTCCAAATGGAAGTCTACACACACACACACACACACACACACACAGGTCGAGGTATTGTAAATGCGGTGACATCCTGTAACTGTGATGAGGCTGTTCAGACTTGGGGGCTATTGCACAGAACCTAGATAAAGGATTAAGCCGGGATTTCCCTTCATCCCGGCTGAAGTTATCCGTGATCCGGTTGCATTAAGGCAAGTCACATACTGTTATGGATTAGTTACTATGGAGATTTATCCTGTGGAGTTAGCCTAACTTCGTTAGCAGCTTCATGCCAGAATCCAGATGGATCCAGATCCAGTAAGGTTGCTGCTCGGGTTACCGCTCTATCACTTGTGTTCATCAGATCCACACGTCGCTCCTCCACAGTCCAAATATGGTCACTTCCTTCACTAGTGGCAAAAATCCAAGATGACGAACGCCAAAATGCTGAACTTGAGGTTTCAAAACCAAAGTCCAAAATCCAAATGAATGGATGACGTCACCATGACGACGTCCACTTCTATGCATGTCAACCAGATCATGTTTGTGACAGGCTAGCATTCTTTTGCCAGTAAGTGGCAGCATGTCCTATCAAGCATGGACTTTAATCGAGCATGTGAAATTTGGGGCAAGGTATGGTTTCAACAGCTTCCTGTTTTGCCATGAAATATGCAAATTCTCCGCCATAAAGGTCAACGGTGTTGGACAAGATGGTGGTTTCCTACTATTGGTCAAAAACAATGTAAATATTCTTCCATATGTGTCTTGCTTTGCTCGTTTCTAGCGTTCTGACAGAAAGGTCTTGAATGTTATGACACTGGAGTTGAACAGGATCTGTTGAATCCTGTAGGAGTAGTTCCATGCGTCATGTGCCATCCATTGCGCTAGGGATGACAGTGCGGAGGATTTGATCACAGATTGTGATCAAAACTCTCACAATAAAGTTGATTGTGGTCGCTTATTATCGGGGCAAACGTAAATATAGTCACAAGTGACTTTTCTTGTAGCAAAGAAAGAAGACTCACAATGTTGATATTTTTTAACATTTATTTATCCTTTAGTTATGAAGGAGGACCTTATGATCTATGTAGGGCCCTATGAAATCTGTTTTAATTTATTCCAGATTCCGTTTTATTTTTTCCTAAATTCCATGTTTTCTGTTTAAATATTTCTAAATTCTGTGTTTTACAATTTTAGAGCATTTTTTTTTTCATAAATGGTGTCTAATCATATGGTTATTTAATCAAAATTCATAAATTTACTTCAGACACATTCTAGTAGTTCTAATTCTACGGGATGCGCTCTGACATCTCCGCAGTTCGCGAGTTCACCGCACTGATGCGAGTTGAAGTGGCCACTAATCGGGAGGAAATGGCGAAGTTAAAGGCTGCGAAAGCTGCAGAGGACACTGATGAATAAAATAAAAATGGCAGAAAAAAGGGCTCCCACACCATCCCAACAAATAACTACACTGGACTTTTTTGTTCTGTGTCGATTGGACCCCCTTCAGACTTTGTTACAAGCTATAAGATGAGACTGTTGTTCACTCATGACGGACAAATACGGACACGTGTGCAGACACACGTAATCTGTATGCACTGGACTTCAGCTCTCTGTACCACCTACTGCTGTAACATGTTATGTCAAATGTCACAAGTAAAAGAAAATGTTATGTCAAATGAAAAATGCAAAAGATAAGATAATATTATGATGACGATTTTATCCTGTGGGTAATGGGGGCGGGACTAGATAAGCCTTGGCTTCTTCAGATTCAGATTCACAATACTTTATTGATCCCGGGGGGAAATTGTTTTCGTTCCAATGCTCCGTGCAAAGTAGAGATGGAAACAAGCGATAAAGATGAAAAAGTAAATAGAAACAAATACTAAGTAAGATTCAAAATAAAATACAATAAAATAAGATCTAAAGTAGCCAGTAAAATACAAATAAATAATAAACAGTCAAGTATACTTCCGCTTTCCCTTTCCCTTTCGGCCATGTGTATTTTACTATGTGAACAAAGATGTGTGATGATGATGATTTAACTGACATGCCTGAAATAAATAAATAAATTCTTATTCCTTGTCATTCAGAGACCATACACACGTGCATAAATTAACTCATACATGTTGATTAGATGGCCCTTTCCTCTTGGATGATGTGTTGAATTGGTCATTTTCTTCTGGATGGTTCTGGTTGTAAGTCACTAGGAACACGGAGTCATCAACCAACTCACTCACTTGTGCTACAACACAATCAAAGATCCCATGTGGAGGTTTCAGGTGCATGCCCACAATGGCCAACAAGGGCCCACAAGGACCCACAAGGGATCATAAGGACCCACAGGGACCTACAAGGACCCACAGGCCTGCCTGCGTGCTCATAGGAAACAGACCCCAACACTGATAGAAACCGAACCTTTGCTTGTTTTTCGGGAATGTCCTCAGGCCACTTTGAAAACAAGCACAAGTCTGCATTACAGCCAGGAAACGAGTTCTCACACGTTCAGACTGAAAAATAGCACTGAGTTAACAAAACGTGCAAGAGGCTACATTGGTGTGGGAGGCGGTTTGAGAAACGTGTCCATGAGTGAAGAGCAGACAGGGAGAAAAAGAAAGTAAAGCCCTCATTATACAATAAGGTGTACACACTATTTGCCATTGTTTTTAATGATTGTCTACTTAGATTTTAATTCCAGAGCCGATGAACTGAAAAGGGGTGTAAACATGTTCACATGTATAACATGTGTTATACTGTGTTCACACAAATTTGGAGTAAAATGTCTTTGTGCGGCGCTATCGAAATACAAACCTCTGTGGTCCCCCAGAGGTCTACGATAGTAGCTCACATTAGTCCAGAGACCAGACTATGTGGAGAAACCAGAGACTGTCTGTGAATCCAGCTTGGTGAAATCCACCGAGCCCCTCTGGATGATGTCATGAACCCAGACAGGACAGTGTTTGGTTTCCTGGTGGATCTGGGACTTCAACATGTACAAAGCAGCAAAAGTGGGGATTTCAGTCGTGATGGAGGAAACTTGGTTGGGGTCTACGTGGAGGTGCTAAGCCCCGCCTCCTCTCTGTAAATAGACCGGTAAATGGACCTGCATTCATATTGCGCTTTTCTAGCTAACTAGCTTCACACTACATTCAGTCACTTTTACCCGTTCACATACACACTGATGGAACAGCATCAGGGGCAATCGGGGGTTCAAACTCTTGCCCAAGGACACTTCTTCTGCACCCCGCCAATCTTCTGATTGGAGGACGACTTGCTCTACCTCTGAGCCACAGCCGCCCACACAATAACACAATATATCACTTTAAGAATAGTGGACCATGCAAAGAGAAAGAGAGAGAGAAGGGGGGGGGGGCGTGTTTTCAGCATCAATATCAACAATAAAATAGTATCCAGGACCCACCTTCAGCTAGCAGCTTGCTTCTTGGCGGCTTGGCCGTGGCCTCAAGCTGATGGAATTTGTGGACTCTGTCCCTCACCAAAATAGGGTCCTCCCTGGTCTCGAAGGCTAGTCTGGCATTGGGAGAGCCCAGGTCATTCTTTTGCATTAAGCTATCAATCTGAGCCACCAAATCAGCCTGGGCTCTGTGCATCTCGCGGGGTTTGTACTTATAAACGTGAACGACTTCCTTGTTCTGGCCTAGCAGCTTGGACATAAGAGAATAGAGGTCACCTGCACAGACAAGGACAGAGAAGGACAGGACAGAATGGAAATAAAGGACAAGGAGACTGGAGGCTTTAGGCAAAGTCTTACAGAAATGGAGCGCTGTTGTTAGGAAGAAATATCTCATTGAGATCAATAAGGTACAATAAATATTTACTTCTCACTACATAGCTTATAGTGTGAAAGTGTTTTGGTAGAGCTGTGTGTTGGGACACTGAAGAGTAGGATGAGAAGGAAAAGAGTGAGTCAGCAGGAAACAACTGAGTGGTGTTGCACGTATACGATACTGGAGTCACTGGATCTAACAAGACCAACGTGGACTGGTTTACCACAGCTGGAGGAACCCAGAATCAACTATTTATCTGTGATTTAATATCAATAACCAGATGAAAAGGATGCTGAAATAACTCCATAATGATGGTGATCAGAAAAAAGTGTGAAAACATGCTGTTAGGTCTGTCTGCAAGACCAGTTGATGGGTGCTAGGCTATGCTAACATTGTAGCTGCTCCATCAACACGCCAAATAAGGTCATCTAGACATAAATACAGCAGAGACTTTGTTATTTGGACCACAGACAGTCTCTGGTTTCTCCACATAGTCTGGTCTGGTCTCTGGACTAATGTGAGCTACTATATAGACCTCTGGGGGACCACAGACAGTCTCTGGTTTCTCCACATAGTCTGGTCTGGTCTCTGGACTAATGTGAGCTACTATCTGGACCTCTGGGGGACCACAGACAGTCTCTGGTTTCTCCACATAGTCTGGTCTGGTCTCTGATTTAGCTGAGAGGCTTTAGAGACAGAGTCAAACCAATTTCTCGTCCCCAAGTGATGTCAATTGTGCGTATCATTTGTATTGACTTCATGTACTATCGCTCATGTTGCATTCAGACTTGAACCACCAATATTCGCTGAGATACCAAAGCATCTAATTAAACAAGGATAATGAGGATGACATCAAGGCTAAACTCAACAGATCTGGGACCTGTCTGTGTGGGAGACCTGTCTGTGTGGGAGACATGTCTGTGTGGGAGACATGTCTGTGTGGGAGACCTGCCACTTGCTACTAAGGAATGATGAGCCCCCGATTTAGAAATATTTGCAGATTGTTCTCATGACCTTGATCTATTTTAGTTTTTGGGGATTTTGTGTGTGTGTGTGTGTGTGTGTGTCATGTCACACGTGTATATTCTCAAGAAGTGCAGCTGGTTTTTATATATACATGGATATTTGGAATAAGCATGACCAAAAAGCTTCATGTGGAACTCATTTTTGGGAATGTGAGAGGTTTTGAACTTATTAGTTCATTCCCAGATTTGAAGAAATTCCCCCAGGCGTTGCTGACGCCACATTCACGAGAAAATAGAGGGACGGATAACCGGAAAACATGATGCCTGAGGCAACCTCCAGTTCTGACAATGTTAATTTAGTAAATTATGGTCCATTTAGAGTCAAACAGACCAGAAAGCAGGGAGTGCTTTAGGGGCGGGCCTACCTGCTGATTAACAGGTCGCTACGACACTACCAATGCAGTTAGCTACTAAGATGACGTTAACACTTCATGAAGCTAACTTTATTAGCAGCTTCACACCAGAATCCAGATGGATCCAGATCTAATAAGGTTGCTGCTTGAGGTGCCGCTCTGCTGTTGTGTTCATCCGATCCACCCGTCGCTCCTCCACTGTCCAAATATGGTCACTTCCTTCACTGGTGGCAAAAATCCAAGATGGCAACAGCCAAAATCCAAGATGGCGATGGCCAAAATGCCGAACTTGAGGCTTCAAAACCGTAGTCCACAAACACTATGGGTTACGCCACTTCGATACCCAGCTCCTCTGGTCTGCATGTCCTTTGGCAAGATACTGAACCTGCATTGACTGTAGTGTCTAGTGCTTTGAGGGGTTGAAATGGGGGTCGAAATGTACATTTACTGTTAACCTTCGGTGTCATGCAATGACAGCTAACGGACATGTAATCGGATAGCATCAAACATTTCTACCAATCGAAAATATGCCACTAAATACTGAACTATTGACTTTGTTAGCTGGGGATGTGCATGTGTCTGTGGTCCGTTTAAGGATAAGAAGGGAGAAGGCTGGTTGCTCTACTTGATACAGCACATGCTCTGCCTGTAAGGAGGTCGCTGTAGGGAGGACCCTGTGGGGAGGACCCTGTGGGGAGGACCCTGTAAGGAGGACCCTGTAGGGAGGACCCTGTAGGGAGGACCGAACCACATCCAAATGACAGAAGTCTGTCTGGTTTAGGTACAAACTCTTCTTGTTTTGACCGTTTGCTGCAGCTTCGCTCTGAGGTGAGGATCATGATTTAGGTTTGAACGTTTTTCATGGCGTAAATATTGCCACAACGCAGTGGGAAAATAGAAACTATATTTATATATGTTATATATTGTCAAACGATGAATACTTTGTGTAGTTGTACTAACACAGTGGTGCAGCTCTGAACTCACCCTGATCCAGAACCTGCTCTGTTTTCTTTTGATCCAACAGCAAGCCGTGGTCTTGATGAGCTTTGGGGGGGAAACAGTTTAGTTAGGCAGATCCAAACTGAGAAATGGAACTGTGTTTTCACACTTGGTCCCTTTCTGTCCTGAAATACAACTAGCACACATTAGTCAGCATTTTTGTTCACACTTGGAACTAACTCCAACCCTCAGAAAGCAACCAAACTCAATGACACGTTAGAGTTGATCCGGTAGGGAAGACACGTTCGATCAACCGCTGGTCGTTTTTGGCAGAAAATCAGTAAAAATGTCAATTTAAGTCTTTTAGTTACCAGTCCACATTTACGCCTTTTCGACCAATGCAAACCTAGTTCTAGTATTGAGCTGGTGCTGGTTTTCCACATGCTAGAGAGCCAGTTGGTTCAAGACCAACAAAGAGTCAGTTTTCCTGGTCAGGAGCTGGTTCTTTGGCTGTTGAAACTTGAAGAACTGGTTCGAGATTAGGCACCAACAGTTTTGAGTCTTGCATGGTTGCTCAGTTACTAGGATTTTCACGCACAACCATTTCTAGGGTTTACAAAGAATGGCGAAAATGCCTTGTTGATGCTAGAGGTCAGAGGAGAATGGCCAGACTGATTCAAGCTGATAGAAGATCAACTTTGACTCATAACCACTCATTACAACCGAGGTATGCAGCAAAGCATTTGTGAAGCCACAACACGCACAACCTTGAGGCAGATGGGCTACTGCAAAAGACCCCACCGGATACCACTCATCTCCACGAAAAATAGGAAAATGAGGCTACAATTTGCACAAGCTCACCAAAATTAGACAGTTGAAGACTGGACAAAATGTTGCCTGATCTGATGAGTCTCGATTTCTGTTGAGACATTCAGATGGTAGAGTCAGAATTTGGTATAAACAGAATGATAACATGGGTCCGTCATGACTTGTTACCACTGTGCAGGCTGCTGCTGGTGGTGGTGTAATGGTGTAGGGATGTTTTCTTGGCACACTTTAGGCCCCTTAGTACCAATTGGGCATCGTTTAAATGCCACAGCCTACCTGAGCATTGTTTCTGACCATGTCCATCCCTTTATGACCTCCATGTACCCATCCTCTGATGGCTACTTCAAGCAGGATTATGCACCATGTCACAAAGCAATCATTTCAAATTGGTTTCTTGAACATGACAATGAGTTCACTGTACTAAAATGGCCCCGAGAGTCACCAGATCTCAACCCATTAGAACATCTTTGGTATGTGGTGGAACGGGAGCTTCGTGCCCTGGATGTGCATCCCACAAATCTCCATCAACTGCAAGATGCTATCCTATCAATATTGGCCAACATTTCTAGAGAATGCTTCCAGCACCTTGTTGAATCAATGCCACAAAGAATTAAGGCAGTTCTGAAGGCGAAAGGGGGTCAAACACAGTATTAGAATGGTGTTCCTTATAATCCTTAAGGTGAGAGTAAGTCTGGGTGAAAAATATCATAGAACGTTATCATGATGCGTTTGTGGAGGTGGGCGTGGTGATCCCTGGCCCCGGGTGGCAACAGTCGATGTCACAGTGTTCAAATGTAATCTCGTAAAATTAAGTCAAACTAAATCCAGTCATTTGAAGGAGATGTTTTCACATGAAAATAAAATAGATAATTTAGAGGGAATTAACAAGAAAAAGCTCAGAGTTCTTTCTGAGTGGAAGCGACACTAAAGAGGCGGACCAGAAACAGAACCACTTTCAAACGTGAATAGAACTGAGTCCTGTTTCTGTCGGTGCTCCTTTTGGTCCACATTAAGGGGACTGAGCTTGGTTGGTTAAAAGAGAGACTATATGTGAAAACACACTAAATGATGTAAACTAAATTACACAAAGGTGGACATGGAGAAAAACATGAAAAGCACCTATGTAAGCATACATTCACTTTCTTACAGAAAGACCAAACAAATGCTGAATTAAATAACTGGGTCAGAGGTATGCACCAGAAACAATGTTCGATGTCTTGTACCTGCTGAGTGACCTGAATGCATCATGGAGTTCATATGACCTGGGCTGACAGCGATGGGAACGTTGGCCTCGGGTGGAATATGCTCAAAGAGTTGTTTGGAGCCGGACTCCATGCAAGTCATGTAGGGGACGGCGTGTTTGCTGTCCATGTAGTACATCATATAGAAGTTGCACATTTCATCATCAGAGGTACCACTGCAGACAAAACAGAAAAGGACCTGGGAATAAATACATCAATCATGGAAGTATTCATGAAAATGGAGGCGCGGTGCTTTATCTATACACCAACATCATACTCTGACTGCTGCCAATCACTACCTTTGAACTGATAATTGACCACATTATTTCAGTACATACATTGGTCCAGTGGACCTGCTGTTATTCTGACAGACAGTCTTGGGGATAGTCTACTGTAACTATAGGCATTGTAAGGGACCATCTGCTGTCTCTATAGGCGTTGTTAGGGTCCGTCTGCTGTCTGCTGCGTTGTTAGGCGTTATTATGTCAATGTTTTCTGATTTAGTAGCTTGAATTCTATGAAAGCACGTGGCAGCTATGCTGCGTTACCTTGCTAGCTAACATGTACGTGTTAGCTCTTTAAAAGAGAACTCACCTTTGACTTTGATGGAAGCTACAATGTTGTGTAAAATGTATTCTTTTTCTATGGGTTCTATAAGTGAACTCACCCAATGTAAGTTTTGGAGGTTCTGCCCTCTCCAGTAAACATGCATCTGGCTGCAATGGTGTCGCCGTTCTTCACACTCATCTTCTCGTTAACGGGATAGAAAGCCTGGAGAGGAAACACATTCACTGCTGAGCAATGAGCAAAAACTCCTACCAGTGAATATCAGTGTAGTGTCATCAGAATCCAGATTGAAGCCAGTCCTTGTACAGATAACGTGGTGTCTACAGCAGCGGCTTCTCAATGCAGCCGTCTGCACAGGCCACATCCTTTCTTGTGCTACCATGAGTCACCCAAAGTATCTTTAATGCTATTCTACACAAGAAACTACAGTGGTTGTGTCGTGGATTGTGAGTGCCGCTGAAATGCAGGCGATCTACACTAAAGACTGTGCCACAATGCATCCTGTGTAGACCAGAACGGTGGACCAGACCGTTTGGTTTGGAGACACAGTTTTTTCCTGTCCATTCAACTGATCGATTTGTTGCTTTTCGTTCAAATGAGCCGTGCAGGCTCCCTCCCCCTCTCTGGGGAAGGACAAGGTACCTAGCTAACTAGCCACATAGCTAACTATCCAGACGTCCATCTCCAGAGCAGCGTCTTCTCTCTTCCTGACATGTGATGTCACCATAACAATCAACAATTCCTTTTGCAAGAGTCACATGACCACTCCTGTTCTATTCTATGCGTTATACATAATTAATAACAATACTTAAAAGCGGTGCAGCAGCCTGCAGCAGATTCACATGATTTACAAAAAGCCACCAAGCCGTTATGAGGGACTGTGCCTGCAGTAATGTTATGAACGAGAATATTAGGCTATTCCCACATGGGTCAAGGTAATTTGATATCTGCTGCCCCCATTAGAACTGATATCGGAGCCAATCTGCACTACAGTTCCAGTCCAGAGCAGTCCACCACCACACAGTACTGGGAAGAGCCATTCTGTATGGGATGTGCCAGGTAACAGCAAGCAGTAGGTTATACAAAACGGGGGATTTTAATGGTTGAAATATTTATTTTTTCTCATTTTCTCCTGTTAATATTAAAGAAGCAGACAGGACACAAAAAGAGCCTGATATGAATGGGAATGCCAGAGACAAACCAGGGACATTGTGATTGTAAGACATGCGTGAACGGTTCGGCTACAGGGACACACAGTTCAGTTCTCACCCTACCTGTGGGAGTTGAGGGGACTGTCTCCCAATCAGGTTCCACTCGCCGTCTCGGATCCTGTAGCCGCTGACCACTTTACCTGTGACAAAAACACTCACCCAAGTTACCACTGATACTATTGATACATGTCATACTGTGACACAAACTGCCAAACTGTCTGATACGACTCACCAAGATGGTGTGTGTGGGTCCTGAAGGCAAACGGGTAGATGGGATATGAAGTGTAATCACAGGCCATGTCTGCATTTGTAACTAACAAAAACAAAAGGAAGTGATGTCAAGGCAGGCCCAATCTGTTATGATTATATATATATATATATATATATATATATATACACACATATACATATCTTGTCAAAGTCGCTTAAATCCTTACGCTTTCCCTTTTTTCCTGCTTTAAACACTCAACTTTGAGGACAAATGTTCACTTGCTGCTTATATATCCCCCCCACTGACGGGTGCCATGGTAACAAGCTATACAGGGTTATTCACTTCACATGTCAGTGGTCATCATGTCATGGCTATTCGGTGTACACTCGCAGCTATCCCCTAAATCCCAAGTCATAATTGTTCATCATTTGACTTCACTTATGATTGTGATTCTGTGTTATTTATGTTGTGTTTGTGTATATTTCTTCTGAGCAGAAAAATGATGAATTGAGGGCTTACGATTCCCATTGTGAGAGGGACTCATTAATATCTAACAATTTGTTTGCTACGCAATTTTTGCCTGCGACCAAATGACAAGTAAAGTCAATGCACGCGACCTGCATCGGTGCCTGGCACATAAATACAACGCTACAGTTGTTGGGCCAATCATAACCAAACTTGCAGGATATGTTCACAAGAGCACTGAAGACAAACCCTGAAAGTTTCACTCCACTAGTACAAGGCAGTGGCAGTACAAGAGCAAAAAGCAAGCGCAGCACAATAGAAATCGGACAATGAATCAGAACAAATGTTTGTCAAATCAATACAAAACTTGCAGGACATCATTCATGAAATCACTCAAGTGCACTCCCATGCAACTGAATGTAACAATTGTAATTATTTGAGTAAACAATAAAGGCAAGACCTATTAAATTGTACTGTAACTTTGTAGTCGTCGCCTCTTCATACTTCAAGATTGGTGCTTCAGTGTCTACGGCCTCGAGCTTATGCATGTTTATATCTGTGAGAAAATCAAGCAAACATACCTCTTTTTCCTGGAAGGATAACTGTGTCCACAGACATGAGCAGGTATATGCCAGCAATGAATGGCTGCCTTTGAGGAGGACACAGAGTCAGAGTCAGAGAGTTTCCCTGAAGATTTTCTTCAACTCCATCTGTACATTTTTTCCATACAGGCTGTAAATGTCACAGTCACTCTACTTTTAAATACCAGCATCACGGAAAAGTTTAGATTTCGATAGTTTAAGTAAATACTTACAGTTTGGTTGTCATTCTTAAGGAAAGTCCTGAACAATCTCTATGATGGTCTGCAGAACAAAAAAATTTATCTAATTTCTGAATGAGTACTAGAACCCAAGTTGACATTCCATTCTGGGACCTGCCTGGTTCAGTCTCCATGTGTAAGCATTGGGAAATATCTTTGGAGAACACAGGATTCATTTCTATTTCTATATTATCTATTGATAAACTGGTTCAATGAACTGATCATATCAACTTGTGGATGTATCATCATTTTTTGCAACTGAACAAAGACCGAGGTTGGAATTATCGGAGAAAAGGTCCAGAGAACGATGTCTCTGCACTACATCTCTGGTGCAAATAACACCGTTGTAAAAAAAACAAATCAACCTGATTTGAATTTTCAATTCCCAACCAGTAATCTCACTCAAACTGTATTTTACAACCTTAGAACTATTGTCCAATTGTTTCTCTACCAGGAAAGTACTGAGAGAGGCAGGCTCCTTTTCTGCAATGCTCTATTTTCTGGTCGGGTGAAGAAAGCTATAAATAAGCTACTGAAGTCCAGACCAAGACCAGGAGGAGAGCTCACATCTCACCTGTCCTAACCTCCCATAACGAGGCGCTTAGTTTAGCGTATTAGCATGCTAACATTTATTTTTTCACTAAGCACAAAGTATTATCATTAGTTTTGCAGGTATTTCGAATTTAGTTCCCAAAGATACTGAATACTTTGATAAACTAACAGTAAGTTCCACTAGGACTCACCTCTGAAAGCACTGACGTCTCCATAATGGATCTGCAGCACAAAGTGGGACATTCCAGAATTTCTTCCAACTTTAAAACCGACATCTGATGAGACAAACATGGAGGTGTAAACAACAGAAGGGCAAATGATAGAGAGATATACAACTGGACATAAAACCAATATTTGAGCATTCAGCTCATGTACTGGGAGTGGAACTACATTCTACGAAAGATATAGTCCCAATGAAAACGGTAAGCAGCGATGTTGCTGGATTATGTGGAGTATAAAGGACACCGTTTATGGAAAGCTTCCTACTACTATTGGGGAGGGAATCATCTCAAAACTAGAACTACACCGAAAAATCAGGTGGCTATCAGCTGACTGGAGGTATTTCAGTGTATAAGTAGTAAAAGTAAAATCAAGTAGCAAGTCAAATCAGATTAAAAGTAAAAAAAATCAAGGTGGATATGGTGAAAGTTATGAGCTAATGTAAACAGATGTGTTGTAAGTTGTGATTTGAACTGATGAAGAGAGTCGACGGATGTGAGGCGGGACAGAGACTCAAATACGTGGGGGAAAAAACTGCAGCTGAGGAGGAACGAAGTGTGTGTGTCCACTTTATCACTCAGAAGCCCTGCCTATGAACCCTGGTTTGTAGGCCACGGATTTGGATGCAGATTTTGATGGGAATGTACCTTCTAGTCCTGTTCTATTTCTAAGGTATAAAATATTGAAAATAACTTTATATGTGGCAAAAAGCTGTTTTTGTTCATTCAGGCTACAAGACAGAGTGAACCTCCCATCGATTGGTTGAAGAGTTGGTAGCATTTCAGTGAAGCAAGTTCAGATCGACTGCAGCCCTGCCTACCTTTGGGTAATTTAGTAGGTGGTGCGTTCCGAGCCCAGGCATACATAATGGACGCTTCATCCTTACAAGTGCCTTGTACACTGCCACAGTCCCTTGAGAGAGAAACAACAAACCAATACCACTCTCAGTAACCAGATGGAATAAACACAATGAATCGAAGCAGTCATCACAGAGCAACACAAATAGTCGTGCCTTGGATGGAAGGTTCACTTTCCATAACAAAGGACTGGCAGACAGACAAGGAGGGATACATGACTTGTCTGTGGAGACTCAGTCATCCTTGTGTGTTCTCCCCGGCTCTTTCCGGGTTCCTCCCACATTCCAAAGACATGCAGGTTAGCGATGAAACCTGAAGATTCTTACGTGGCAAAATGCCACTACAAATTTACATACACTACTAAATCATGTTGTGCAAATTGTACAATGACAAGAAATTGAAACCTGAAATTAAGACAAAGAAAAATAACCAATAGCCATAATAATCATCTGCTTATGGTGATTTGATGCAAACGGACATGATCACTAAAAAAAGACTTTCAACAAGTTCTTACATTTGTTGTTGAAAGAAAAAATGACATAGCAGTGGATTGGTTTTGATTATAAGCAAACATTTCACACTGGATGTTATTTGAGCCAGCTTGGAAATGTTATGGAATACTTCCTAGTGGTGTTTGGTCCACCACTGGTACAATAAAACCAGTACCTGCTGCAGGATGCACTTGGGATAGGGATATGATTATTCATGATGATGTGCTGAAATGGGATATTACCAGTAGCTGCTGGTGGACACAGGAGTCTCACAGCCAAACAGAATCATGTGATGAACTGTGTCCATACTGGCATGAGGGATGAAGTCCACTGAGGAAGAAAGGCACTGTGGTTAAAAGATGGAGAAGATCTGAACACAGGATATGACTGTACTGTGATGAAACACACACACACACACACACACACACGTACTCACCAATATACGCATCTCGACTGGTGGGGACGGGGAATGCCGTGCACAGGTAAGTATCCGACTGGAACAATAAAGAACAAAATGATGATATTTATTGCTGAATAAAAATAATCATCAATTGCTGAAATGTTGAGCAGGAAACTTGAGGATCAATTCATCTTAGTCAGATGTTCAGAGCAAAAGGTTCCGTGTTTTCATGTCATGTTGACTGATGAGTGACATTCACACAGTAAGTCCCGCCCCCTTCAAGTGTCTCCCAGGAGAAAACTTACTCAGTGTATACCTTTAGCCTCTGGACTAGATTTGTAATTATCATTTGAAAATGAATTAAAGTTATTGTTTGATTGTAATTCCTGAAATTGACTCATTAACAATCATTTGAACCTTAATATTTAATGTACAAACATCTCGTCTTTCCAGGAACTTGGGCCAATAGCAACGCAAATGGTCGGTATAAGTCAGTCACATCGTAGGAAGTGTGAAATTAAGTCAAACGCATCTCGCAACAAGTATTTTGCTGCTTGAAACAGAAGTGAATGTCTCATGTTTAAATCTGAAACGCTGCCTTCAGGCCGGACGCGGCCTTCAGGTCCAGCGCGGCCTTCAGGCCCGATGCTGCCTTCAGTCCCAGCGCGGCCTTCAGCCTTTCATGTTAAGTTCACAGGAAATGGCATCTATTAAAAGACCCATCTCACGATTTTATAAATCGATGTCAGACCTTTAACCCGATATCTGTATTTTCTCACATTGCAATATTTACAGTAGAAGAAAATATTTTGCCAGTTTTGTGCAATATGGTGCAGCCCTAGTGGTGTTAATAGAGACGGTTAGCCCTGGTGTGAGGATGTTTCAGAGAGCCAGACTCACCCCAGCTGGGACGACACCAGGCATCCGGATGTCCACAGAGAAGTTGTGAGGGTTTGTTAAGACCTGCGGTTTGGTCCTGGACACACAATCACTGGGATCTGACAAGACGTTTTCCTGAGACCTTCAGGACGAACAAGAGACCAGCAGGGACAATGTCAGTTATTTACACAAAAGAACTTGTGTGTGTCATTGCTACTGTTTATTTCAAATAGAAAATAAACACACTTCAGATCAGTGTAAAGGCTGAGTTATGCTTCCGCGTCGACACAACGCAAGGGGGCTTGCGGACCCCTTACGTCCTTGCGGACCCCCCTTACGTCCAACGCAAGGGCCTGACGTGTACCTCCCAAAAATCCTAGACGCGCGTCGAGGCGACGCAACACCAACGCAGCGGCATCGGCTGTGATTGGTCCGCTAACTACATCCGCTGGAGACCGCTATCCGGTTTCCACTCATAAACACCGCCATTTAAACTTTTAAAAGGCTACTTTTATTGTTTTCACCTCGTTTTATTGTTTGCACCTTGTCGCTTTTGCACAAAGAAATAAAACACCAAGTTCTGAAAATTTGTGGATGTTTAAAGCCGGAAAGTAAACAAATACGCTATAACGAGGCTACGACGATATACGTCAAGAGTCTCGGTCGGTCGGTCAGTCTTTACAAAAAACATAGCGCCCTTTACCGGTGTGGCATTGAATTGCATTTCGACACGTAAACCCAACGCAGAACCATCACGGTCTCCAAGCAACTGCGTGGCCGTTGCGTAGCCATTGCGTGATCACTACGCGGAAGCATAATCCAGCCTTAAAGCTGTACTTCTAGAGTGAAGAAGAAGGTGGGGAACAGAATCCCCAGATTGAAATATTGCTACTTTAGGTCGTTAGCGTATAGCTATATATACTTTATAGACTGTGCATGTTAATATAGATACAGCTCTGGAAAAAAATAACAGACCACTCCATTTTTTTGTTATATCAGTGTCTCTACATGTATGGCAGATATTAATATTAACACAGGCACACCTCATTCTAGTGAAGTGACCGAGATACAGGACCAGATTGATAGATCCTGGATCTGAGCCTGGTCTGGAGCAGGCTAGCTCCACAGGATAAATCTCCATGGTAACTTATGCCATAACATACAAGACATGCTTTCATGCAACCGGATCATGGATAACTTCAGCCGGGATGACTGGGAAATCCCAGCTTAATCCCCTATCTTTTGTGCAATATCCCCAGGGATTAACTCCAAGAGAAACATGGCCCTGTTCAAAAAACAGCCATTCTGCATAGAAAATAGCCATGTGCTTCTGTTTAATGATGGGAGAGTGTGTATTGTTGAATCAATAGGCATTTGTTTTTGGGCTGGCTGGCTGTTGGACAAATGGACTTTCTGTCAAATGGGCGATGTTTATCTCTCGGGGGTTGGAATAATGTGTGGTCTCTGAGCATAAACCATACTGCCACTTGTGACAGAACTACGTTTCATATAGCTGTTGATGAAAAGCTCAGAATTTGTGTTTTTTTCTATTTCCATAGAAATAACAATCAAATAAACACGACTAATGAAGTTTTTTTTTATTGTGAATAACTACAATGAGGCAAGGATCTCTTGATCTTCCCCATAACTGCCAAACATTTCCAAAAAATACATTTTACATGTCTAATCCATTCTACCAGAACACAGAAGGACGTGGTCTTACCTTTTGAACCTGTAGAGAGAGTTCTGTGTCTCCAGGCTGTGGCTGTGGCGGATGAATGCTAGCACCACCACACAGAACACAGGGACTCTCATCGTAGTCCGATCTGTCAGCACTATCCTGTGGGGAAAAGACGAGGTGGGTCAACGGCAGAAGACAGAGTCTGTGACAGCTGTCCCCGCTCAGCGTGGAGGGATATGTGAAGCGGACCGACCTCCTGAACAAGCATGAGTGTTCAGGTTCAGGTGTTCAGGACTACTGATGCTAGAAATGCATCTCCATCCTCCAGTGTTCTGCACGGCTGCAGAAGGAAGTTAGAGGTGCCGTGTCACATCTTTTGGTTTCCACACCACAGGAACAATGACACCACATCTGCAACGAGCTGATAAGTGAACAACTACCAGAATTCTCTAGAAATTCTACAAAAAGAGAAGTTGTAGAAGTGTGTTATCTAGCAAGGTTGATCTCGCAGCCCAAGGCATCCTCGTGGGTCAGCATGACTAAGTTCTAAGAACCTCTCTGTTGACATAGTCTGGTTCGGGGACCAGGCCTCCACACACCTCTCAGTATTCCTGACTCCACACCTGCACTTGAATAGGCATCAGTTACGTGGGACAGTCAGTCTCAACTGTTATCTACTTCTGAAAAGACCCCATGGTGTTGTGATATATCCTATCGAATTACATATTTATACATTATTTTCAACTTTAAATTTGTTTCACAGAAAAAGGTTGTAACATAGAATTTTGTTTTGTTTTTCTACCTTTATTTGATAGTTGTATGGTGGTATATTTCATATTTAATTCTAAGTCACAGTATCCGTGGTAACAATGCAGCTATAAAAGCCCATCACTGGGGGAAGAAGTCAGACAGGCTTGTATGCTCCAGGTGAGTGTGTGTATTAATGGAGAGAAAGTCATTATATTGACATCCAGAATGATTTCCTGTGTGTAATCTTTATCAATGAAGTTTGGTCAAAGTTTGACTCTTAGTCCTGTAAATTGGCAATGAACTGCATACTTTAAGTTGATCGTTTCATTCCTGAATAGCAGTTTTCCCCCTACAATGTTACAGGCAAGGCGGTGCACCATTCCTATTGAAATGTATCAACTGCCCAAAAGAACCGATTATTAGGGATGGACACATGCACTAGTACTCATATACTCATACTCTTACTTGTACTCATAATACTCCAATACAACCTTGTGCAACAGCCCAGCCGCAATAATAACCTGATGGACAAGCATGTTACATCATCATTTATCAGCAGCTGCGGTATGACGCTAAACAGTCTAGTGAGTCTCTCCACCACATCAGTTCATTTAGCTGGGAAGTTGTCAGCTGTGTGTCTGCTGATAGAATCTGTCAAGGTTTCACCGACGTACTACAGCCGTTACCACGGACAGTTGGGGGGGGGATTAACACATTATACAACATTTCTTTAACATAGCACTTAGAGCATTGCTCCTCCAGAATCTCTCCAAAATAATATTCTATGTGAGGAATTAAATTGTGCAACATTCTGATGCCAGATGTAGTATCTAACAAAATAAATAATAAGAAAGCGAGGGAGGAATACAAAAATAAAAATCTTACAAATTAGCAGAGTAACTGAAAAAAGGTGGCATGTTTGTCTTTTTAAAGACTTAATTTCCTGTTTGCTGACCTGCCTTTGGCAAGTCATTTAACCCTCAGGTTAGTGTTCATCACTATTTTTGTTATTTAAATTGCTCATTCTTTTTTATATGTGTTCATTCTTTGATCAGTTTACAATTTGAATAAACCTCTTCCTGGGTCAAAGTATATGTGAGTGTTAATGGTTTTCACCAATCATCATACTAATACAGTAATTGCATGTCTCGATCATAAAAGAAACTATCACCAACATGTTGTCAAAACAGAAGTTCAATTTTAGAGAAACATTTTTTTTTTTAAATGAACCATATGTACACAATAGAACAGCACAAAAGAACATTTGCAAAAACACTCTCAGAGTGTTGAACTATTTACAATTTTCATCAGAATTGAGGGGCTTGTGCGTTGATCAAGTCTGCAAGCCTGACCCTTGTGGCATTCCCTGGTACTTCGTGTGCCTCAGCAGCTTCTTGTACAGGAGGTTCTGGGTCCAGGATGTCCTGGTAGATCATTGTCAGGTTCCAGGACATCTCCATTGTCCATGCAGACATTGTGCAGGAAGGCACAGGATGCAATGACTTGGGGTGCAAATGTAGGTCTGACCTCCAGGGCCCTGAAAAGTGTGGACCTCCAACGAGTCTTCATCGTGCCAAAGGCTCGATTGATGGTAGTTGAATTTTCTTTGCGCCTAGCCATTCACAGGTTCCCTATATGGAGTGATGAGGCAGATTGGCATTTCCAAACAAGGATATCCACCATCTCCCAGGATAAAGTATCCATTAGGTGGATTATACTTTCTGGTCAGATAAAAATAACTGGGTTTTTTTAAGATCCATGTATCGTGTACGAAACCTGGATAGCACACGAAAATATCCAGGAACTTTCTAGTAAAGTCACAGATGGCTTGCAT
The DNA here is from genome assembly GCF_963514095.1 of Eutrigla gurnardus. NCBI lineage: Eukaryota > Metazoa > Chordata > Actinopteri > Perciformes > Triglidae > Eutrigla > Eutrigla gurnardus. The sequence continues at coordinate 3,727,584 of NC_139930.1, read as the reverse complement.
GTTTATTGAGTAAAACCTTTTGTTATTAAAATAGGCCAGGCAATGAAGTGATGGGGGCTTGATTCTATTGTGACAACTGTCAATGGCAACAGCTTTGTTGAGTACCGGTGTCCCAGAAAGCTGGGCAAATCCACCACCCAGTGTCCAGGTCAGCAGGCTTCGGAAAAGGATTGTCCCAAATGAACTGTGCCACCTTGTGTATAATCCTGTAAACGGTGGATCTGGGCACATTGAAAACCCAAGAAACCACAAGGTAGGTGAGACCATGGACATGGATAAGGACTTCAAATTCATTGCCCCAGCCGTGGTCCTGCTCTCTCTGCATCAGGCGCTGCAGGGAATGCATGGTCTGCCTTCTTAACTGTCAAGTCCTGTATGATCTCTAACTCCACATGAAACCACAGGCGTAGGGCGGGCACATCGATGTTCAACCTGCAGTACGACGCTGGGCGGTCACTCTGGAAAAACAATGAACAACCAACATCACTGCATAAGTCACAGCCCAACAACACCTGTTTGATCTGCATGCATGACCAAGTAGCCTAAAATAAACATTTGCACATATTCCACAGTCAGTGTAGATTGGTGACATTTACAGTAATAACAATGCAAAGGCATGGACATTTAAAAATCTGCAGCCATATAAATGTTTCTCAATCTACTGATCTGACTCCAGTCTCTAACTTCAACCTAGAGGTCTCTTATAGCTACACCCCTCCCCGAGTCTTTGAAAGAGGACTGCAGAAAGTTTTGTATACTGGTCTAGCTGGACTAGTTGTGTGCTTGTTTTGTTTACTTTCTCCTTGTGTCACACACAGGAAATGACTACCTAGTAAAGACAGTTGTACATTATGTTAAATGACTTAACCATAGACTGGATTTAACTATACCATCTGAACGTGTAGGTCATCTTATTTTATCAACACAAACAACATGAAGTCACCGACAGCTCAGTTGAACATAGCATCAAAATAGTTAAACAAATTGACATACCTGAAACGTGTCAACTATGGCAGGAAGACAGCAAATGCGTCTTCCGTTTCTGCATTTCTTCTCCGTTGATTCATCAAACGTAGATAAATCAACACTGCCCACACAGCAGGCGGCACAACCGCTGGAACCGGTGTTTTCAAACGTGAATTAAAATGGTAGTAGGCTACTTCCTGTAGTTAAGACATGCCGACGCCGTGCGTGATGTCGGGGAGCATGTAAGCTACGCTCATATATAGTGGTGTCCCATTTCATAGAAAAAGATCTTCACCCTCACTTCCCTCGTTGAGGGGACTTTACTGTTGAGGGCCCGCAAAAGCAAGTGGAAGTCTTCAGGGGAGAGAAATGGGACTGGGCCTAAATCTTGGTTGGCTAACTGTGAGCTGTTCGTCCACCACCCCCATCAAACACAGCACAGAGACTATTGGCTCGACTGAAATGTGGGCCCAACCTCAATGTCCCCCCTCACAGACTCACGGACTTTGATGCGCATTCCTGTTAAGTCCTTGAGGGTTCAGGTCTGTCCCACGGTCACATCATCAGATCCACAAGGACTCGCTCACAGACTTTTTAAGCCCTTTTTAAGTCCACTTTCATTAAGTCAGCATCAAATTACTCACAGTTCATAGCATTGCGACGTGAAACACGAGATAACCAGGGAAGCCCGGAGGAAGAGGCAAAGAGGATGCCACATGTGTGGAATATTACATTTACACAGAAAATTAACATTAAAGATTGTATATGGAACATAAAAAACTTGAAATCATAGGAATGTCATCATAGGCTTCACACCTGGGGCCCGTTGCACAAAACTAGGATTAAGACATCCAGGATAAGTGACTGAGCTGAGCTCAATCGATCGAAAACAAGAGCGTCCAGGCTTAATTTGTTGCACAAAGACCAAGCCAGGATGAGCAGATAGGTGCGCGCTCACGGCTCCCTCAAATAGACCCCGCCGCCAATCACAGATTCACTGATTCACCATGGCAAATAGAGCGGCATACTTTTCCCCGCCGGAGGCAGAAATGGAGGCATACGAGGCATACGAGGAGGTCAGGCTGCTCTCACTCAGCTTTCATACTAAAAACAAAAGTACGAAAAGTAAAGCACGATATTTTCGTATGCTTTCCTACATATTACACAGAGCCGTGGTCATGTTATGCTGGTTATTAGAGAGCATCAGACGTAAATCTAGACCTAAACCTAACCATAACCCTCCGGGGGCTTAGCTCAGGAGGTAGAGCGGGTTGACTGGCAACTGCAAGATTGCTGGTTCGATCCCTTGCTCCTCCTACGTAGCATTTACCTAACCTTAACTCTAACCCTAACCAACGAAAGATGCATTCACTGAAGTAATAATATGAGAACAAAATGCAGATTTTTTGCTAGGAATGTCATCAAAACGTACTTTAATACTCTCCCCCTCTAAAACAACGGGTTACAATATTATGACTTAATTCTCGTAAATGTATGACTTTATTCTCGAAGTCTGTGAATTTTTATTTTTTCTCTGTGGCTCTAATATTCCGTCATTTTATATATAGCCTTATAGTCTATGGGAAACTGTAAATTACCTAATGATAGCAACATCATCTAAAATCATAATTTTTCCAAAATGATTGAAATTAATGATCACAAACGTTTAAATAATGACAGTGGGTCTAGTTATATGTGATAACAATGTGTAGTGGGCAGTGGAATAACTATTGGTTTCCATTTTCAGGTGACTGCTGACTGAGATAAGGGATGAGATTAAATAGATCCTGGAATTTAGCCTGGTCTGGAGCAGGCTCACTCCACAGAATAAATCTCCATGGTAACTTACACCATAACATATCCTACTGCCCCCTATCCAGCTTTTGTGCAACCGGATCAAGGATAAGTTGAACCAGGATAACCAAGATATCCTGGCTTAATCCCTTATCCTAGTTTTGTGCAACGGGCCCCTGGTTTATTATTATTATTATATTACACATTTGGTGTATTGTTATTATGGTGTATTATTATTATCGCGGGGGGGCTGGAGCCAATCCCAGCTGTCATTGGGCGAAGGCAGGGTACACCTGAACAGGTAACCAGTCCATCACAGGGCCTTATTATTAGTATTATTATTATATTACACACCTGGGTTTATTATTATTATTATTATTATTATTATTATACTAAACAGTTATTTTAATGTAGCTTATTGAAGCCGTTGATTTGACAGGTACGTCTGGTCTGGGATGATAAGAGTCTGGAAGACGTTCAGATCGCTGGAAAACATGTCAAATAAAAACCAACACTCTTAGATAACATTTGGTGTTTGGTGTGATCAAAGTAAAGTGACATGCCGAGTGCTGTCCCGTTTGTACTTCTATCATTTCAGAACCTCACAGCCTCTCACACTCACCATCTACCAGGCGACGTCACTTAAGTCCCTGAGGGTTCAGGGTTTAGACCTTGGACACTCCAGACACTCCGTTTATAAATAAACACAATATAAAAGTTATCACTTGTCATTATTGCTGCTTATTACTCATGCAATACAAGTTGGATTTAGTGCTGTGATGCCGTCGGCACAGGTCGCTTAATTTTCCAGAACGTGTCATAATGACAAATGTCGGTGAGCATAAATCAAACCGGTTTAGCTCCGTTCACCGAACCAGACCGGTGAAACCAGAAATCGGACCAACTCTACTACCCAGAGATACCAAACTGAGCGTTGCTATGGTATTTGTCAGATCTGGACTACCTCCAGTCCAGCTGTGTCAGCGGGAGAACCAGATCTAGACTACCTCCAGCCCAGCTGTGTGAGAGGGAGGACCAGGTCTGGACTACCTCCAGCCCTGCTGTGTCAGAGGGAGGACCAGGTCTGGACTACCTCCAGCCCTGCTGTGTCAGAGGGAGAACCAGGTCTGGACTACCTCCAGCCCAGCTGTGTCAGCGGGAGGACCAGGTCTGGACTACCTCCAGCCCAGCTGCGTGAGAGGGAGAACCAGGTCTGGACTACCTCCAGCCCAGCTGTGTCAGCGGGAGTACCAGGTCTGGACTACCTCCAGCCCAGCTGTGTGAGAGGGAGAACCAGGTCTGGAATACCTCCAGCCCAGCTGTGTGAGAGGGAGAACCAGGTCTGGACTACCTCCAGCCCAGCTGAGTCGGAGGGAGAAGCAGGAAGGATCACTGGTGTGTTCAGCTTGGTGACTCATCACTGATAACAGAGGAAGGTGGAAACAACAGGAGTGTGATGACATCACATCTACTGAGGAAACTATGGTAACAGGGCTCATCCCACTCATGGACCGCTGCACGTACTGCACCATTTTTCACCCCTTTTTTTTCTTATTTGTTTTTCGCTGAACTCTGACTTCTATGTCTGTAGAGTAGCGTGTGAGATATGCAAACCCCGGAGTCTACTGCGAGGTGTGTGAAGAGCAGACTGTCCACATAACGCTGACGTGACGTCTAAAACCACCGTTAAACAGGAGACGTCAACAGGAGATCGACTTGTGGAGCTAGCGCTAAGCTAAGCTAGGGGCAACGTCACACAAAACACAACGTACAAGCTGTCGAGATCGAAGAGAAGCGCGGTTGCGTATCTCCTTCAGTGAGGGTGCTAATACATGAACCGTACGTGAGCTAACGGAAGCTGATGGTGCGTTGATGCTTCGATAGGTAAACATCGAGTCTGAGCCGGATCGAGTCTGAGCCGGATCGAGTCTGAGCCGGATCGAGTCTGAGCCAGACTTCGTTGGACACAAGTCCGGTGAACGTTAGGTAGCGCCCGTTAAAGAGATACGCGTGTAAATAAGAGTGGTACCTGTTCGCTGTCCCCAACTCTCCTTCTTCCGCTCCTATGAAGAGAGACAACCTGTGACGTCGGTAAGAAACAGTGACAACCACACTTCCGCTTTTCATAATAAAAGCTTCAGCTTTACAAACAAAGCTCACGGACGCATGCACTCACACACGTACACACAGGAACACGGACACGCTTGCACACGCCTTCTCTCACACGCTCACACTTTCACACATACACACACACATCAAAACAACACATTTTGGTAAATAGCATTGCAGTCTTGGAGAATGGGTTTTCAAAGTGTTTTAAATGTTATAGGTCACATTGATTACATTTTTATTTAAAATTACAAAAAAATAATACATCCACAGAGTTTTTAGAAAGGTACAGAATCACTGTCTTTGGTGTTGCCAGTTAGTGTGGAGAAAAACGGTACAACTTTGACAGTAAGTGGGCAACATTTTGGTAAATTTTCGGTAAATGTATAGCTACATGTTGCAAAATGAATTCATACTACGAAAGGTTCATCACGTGACATGACTGAGTCTGTCTGAGGTTGCAGTCGAATAGTCAAAAAATAAGGTCCTAACTCCTATTCCTAACTCCTATTCCTTGACCTCTGGTGAAAACGTCACAGGGTTAAGGAAAGGCGATAGGAGAACTCAAAAGGACTTAGGAAAAGACGACCGCGGTGCTCAGAGAATCCGACCGGACTTTCACTAAGCTACGTCATTATAATGCTGCTGATGGTTGACAACTGATGATTGACGTGGGTCTGCGCTGGATAAACTACAATATTGGACTACAAAAAGCACATCGTCCACTTCTCCCCATGTTGTTGGTTTTTTAAGCAGCTCATTCACAGACCGGCTTCAATCCAGCAGCTCCTCCCTCCTGTTTGACCGTTTGCTGTATTTACATTTCATTTGTTGTTTTAGTTTCGTTTCTGTCAAACATTTGTAATATGATTTAAATAAATAAAAATGGATGTTATCAATGTTGTCAATTTTAAGTATATTGAGAGACGTCTGCCACCCTTTAAGTCTTAATTTCGTTTCCATTAGTGACCACCAGGTGGAACTGTTGAGTCTCGATTGTGCGGCGCTGCTGAGTCCAGCTATGGGCTACATCCAGTATTACCAGTGAGTGATCAGTCCAGAGTGGCTGGAAGTTTAGTCCCACTGACGGCGTTGACTGCTGCAGCAATGTTTCCACTCGCCCTGCTCCACCTCCCCAACAAGTGTCACCATCTCATTTTCCGATAAGATGTTTTGCTCTTTTCTGGCCTGTCGTTATGATTCACCACACTGAGAACAATTGCATGTCAGCTCATTAATATAGGGATCAGCATGCATGAGATACTCTGCATTGGCCATTATGTTTAAACATGGGCGTGTACAGAGCGGGATGAGAGGCGGATTCAGGTACACTCACTTGTAGGTGATCTGTGATTGATAAAGCGAACCTTGCTTAGGTATGCATACCACGGTGTTTTTTTTTTTTTTTTAGTAAAGATCCTACGCACAGTCTTATAAATGAGGCCCCTCGTACCCATTCCATTTCTAAGAAGCTTTTATTCTGTAAATGTGACAGGAAGTAGTTTGTGGATCCGGCTGCGGAAGGAAGTGTAGCTCATGGTTTGTTGTGGTCTTGTAGCAGCATCGGTGGACTCGTGTTTGCTCGATCCCAGCAGCATGTGAACCCGGATCCAGCAGCAGAAGAACCCGGTCCCAGCAGCACAAGGACCCGGTCCCGGCAGCACATGGACCCGGTCCCAGCAGCACATGTACCCGAGCTGCGACAGGTTAGTGACGGGCTAGCTCTCCTCCTCGCAGTTCCTAGTGGGTCAACGTCGGACTGTGGCTCCTACGTATGTGCTCTCTGGGGAGATGTGTTCCAGTCTCTCCCCGGTGTGTGTGTGTGTGTGTGTGTGTGTGTGTGTGTGTGTGTGTGTGTGTGTGTGTGTGTGTGTGTGTGTGTGTGTGTGTGTGTGTGTGTGTGTGTGTGTGTGTGTGTGTGTGTGTGTGTGTGTGTGTCAGTCAGTCAGTCAGTCAGTCAGTCAGTCAGTCAGTCAGTCAGTCAGTCAGTCAGACTTGCCGATTTTCACCAACCTTGTTTTCCATTTCAGACGGAGGGCATCATGGGTCGCCGCGGCAGCACTTCCATCCCCCCCGGCGTTCCAGCGGTGGCGGTGTGCCTCGCTGCCTTGCTCCTCAGCAATGCCTTGATCTACTTGTATCTGGACTCCTTGTATCAGACCGAGGATCCTGGACCGGTGTCCTCTCACGTAGGCTGTGGGCCTCAACACTTTAAAATGACCACCATGAGAAACTGCACCCCCTGGCTCCAGTGCTCACAGATACATGCTGAAGTACGCAAGCTGAAGCTGATTGGCCAGGGAGCTGTTAAGAAGGTAGATGGTCTTTTACACTCCACATACTCCAAACTCCCGGTTACCTAGCAACCCAGCAATCCTGGCCGTCAGCCACCGCTTTGCATCGTTAAGGAAAGACGGGACAAACTGACAGTTTAGAATAATGATTTTGCATAAGAACACAAACATGCCATGTGCTGCTTTACCTCCTGCCTCCCTGAACTCACCATTCACGTTTCCTCCCCAGGTCTATCTGGCAGAGTGGAGAGCTCAGAAGGTGGCTTTGTCACAACTGTCCTCTCTGGAGTACCTGGAGGATTTCCATCACGGACTGTCCATGTTACAGGCCCTGCAGGGCCCCCAAGTGGTGCAGTTGGTGGGGTTTTGCCTGGAAGACCACACCCAGGTCACGGAGCACCACCCACTTGGCCCCCTGCTTAACTTGGATGCCGTTCTTGGACAAGAGCAGCACCAGCAACACAACACATGGCAGACCCGGCTGAGACTGGCTACAGAATACGTCTCCATCCTCCACTTCCTCCACAGCGGCCCCGCCGGCCGCCGGGTCATGTGTGACTCCAGCAGCCTGGACAAGACGCTCTCCCAGTTCCTGCTGACCAGCGACTTTCACCTGGTGGTCAACGATCTGGACGCGCTGCCTGAGGTGGACTCATCCAGAGGCACGTTGGTGAAATGTGGTCACCGGGAGCTCAGTGGGGACTTCGTTGCTCCGGAGCAGCGGTGGCCATTCAGAAGCAAAGGGAAGCCATTTTCAGACGAGCTCATGCCTGGGTATGACGAGAGGACAGACATCTGGAAGATCCCAGACGTGACGTGGTTTCTGATGGGAAGGGTACCTGGAGGGGATGTAGTCCACTTCCATCTCTTTCAAATCCACGAGGAGTGTAAGAAGGAAGACCCCCAGCTCCGGCCTTCAGCGCTGGATATAGTGAAGGTGTACAGATCTGTTTACAGCAGCATGGAGCGGGACAACGCTGGCTTCAGGGACATGCTGTAGAATGGGGGCTTGTAATAATACATTCTGCTGGGTGGGGAACCATCGGGCCTTTCTTGTCTTGTACTTGGTGTTTAATGATGGAGGATTCATTTTCTGCTTGTGTTTTGTTGTGATGAAGCTTCATCTCGTGGCCTCTGTTCTGGCCCAATCAATGCTGACACAGCTGTAACCTCAGAATAAAGATCAAATATATAGAGCCTTCTACAGCGACGTCATCATAAATACTCATGATGTCATTGTTAGCGTGGTTTCTCTCAGCCGTCCAGTTAGAAGCTTATTTATCTACAGTAAACATAAATGTGTGTATGTAGATATAGATATATATACATATATATATTTATATATAGGCTGTAATGTTTTTGCACGAATAAAACCATTTTCAGCTATTGTATTTATAGACCTCTGGTTTGTAAAGCAGAGCGCCACCTGCTGTCTCCAAACACATCCAGCGTCTTTCTAAGCTGCCGATTGTGCGCTCTGGATTTCATTCACCAATGTGGAAGTATAATATCTACTCACATTTAAAGTAGTTATATTTCATACAACACATGGATGCATTTAAGACTAGAGGTCATATATAGTGAACATTTGTGACTTGCAGACTTGAACACAGGGACACTGAGGTCATTAGGCTTATATACAGCGGATATTAATGTGTCAGCGGACACATTAATTTAATGTGAAAGATTTTAGTGTCATAGAAAACACACAAGTTCCCTTCAAAGCAGCACATCAAACCTCAGTGTTGGAAGTGTTCACATGATGGCTGTTTACTGGGAACAATGGTGTCACTGTGCACCAACGGGTCCACACAGTCCGTGTAGAGATCCAATCGGGTGGCAGAGGCAGAAACACATCCACTACCAGCTGGAGTCTCACATACACACTCATTAAACACACACCTCAGGAACAGTGCACCGTAAACCAGAGGACCAAACGAGATGATGCATTCACTCATCTGCTTTTCTAAAGGCATGAAATCATATTTGCTTCCAATAACCTCCAAACGGATATGAAAGGATGATGTGATTCTCCACTCTTATATGGCTGTCTGTCTGTCTGTCTGTCTGTCTGTCTGTCGGGGTGTGCAGAGGAACTGTCTCACTCTCCATCTGGATGATGCTACAGGAGATGTTTTATAGCTTTCTAAAGATGTTTTCTCAAATGCCCCCATGTAGCCTGGTCACGAGGACTGGGCACCAATAATGATGGTCCGACTCGCTATCAGAAACTTGGAAGAAAATGTAGCCAACATCCACCATCAGAAAGGTTTCAACATGCGATCAAAGTGTGGACGGTGTTTCCTCTCCATTCATTCGCTACAGTCAGAAGTGAAGCTAACGACATGCTAACATGTGTTTCCTATCCATTCATTCTCTACAGACAGGATAAGTGAAGCTAACATGCTAACATGTTAGCTTCCATTTCATAAGGCTTGTTTCGAATCAAGCATGCGCATGCATTTGCCTCGCAAAACAAGGCATTCTGGGAAAAAAATGTCACAAATGCTGGTGATAACTTCCCTTTGCGACATGTCACATGACTTTAAAAACTCGCGGTATCTCCAGGTACCTCCCTTCGCATGCTTTTCTCTGCAGATGGTCTGAAATAAGTGCGGACATAAGACACTCCCCTCAACGTTGCCCTAGTTGGTTAGAATTATCACGTGGTATTTCCCACGTGAGAAAATTCCTCAGCCTCCGTCAACAACGGGACTTCAAATGCCTCGGCTCGAGTTCGTCAGCAACGAAGAAAGCCAGCGCCACTGGGCAGGCCATATTCTTTGTGCAAAGTCCGTGAAGTTTCCCCTGGCGCGATAGTTTTTGTTATGTATACAATTATTAATAAAGTTTAAATAAAAAAAAATAAAAAAAGGTCCGTGAAGTGCACCTGTGTCCGACTTGACGTGGTGAGAACTTTGCGTGTTTATGACGAGTTCCGGCGGATCCTCTCAAGTCTCGTGCATGCATCGGCGCCCATAGGCTTGTTTCGAATCAAGCATGCGCATGCATTTGCCTCGCAAAACAAGGCATTCTGGGAAAAAAACGTCACAAATGCTGGTGATAACTTCCCTTTGCGACACATGACTTTAAAAACTTGCGGGCTGTGTTTGAAATGCCATACTAACGTCCTACTCGTACTCAATTGTGACGTAAATTTGAGTACGTAGTGCGTTCAGATACAATAGTATGTGAATTTGTGTACGCGAGAAATGCCCGGATGTATACTGCATTGGCAAGAATTTCTGAGTATACAGCGGACCTTGCTAAATCTACTCAACTTCCCCAAAATGCATTGCGGCTCCTCTGACTGCTGAAAAGTTTTGGATAATGGCGGACGACTGCGGTGATTCTGGCGACAGCCCGACACAAACCGCGTACACATGTAAGTATACTTTAACACGATTTTTATGTTTCCAACTGACTTTTAAATCGTATTGATAATGAACGTTACTTTATTGTTGTTGGCATTGTACGTTAACGTTACGAATCGAAGGTCCTGCCAGCCGGCTAGCCTACTGACGGTAATTTACCATAGGGGTTAGCGAGCGCAAGCGAAGCGGAAAATGTGCCGTTTTTACCGACGTTAACTAAGAATATAGTGCTTATGTTAAACCGTGGTTATATATTTACTAACGGTGGTAAATAACGCGGTGCACCGTTCGTTAAAGGGACGGATGCAGACACCGGGCGCCTCGTTCAGTGGAGGGAATGATGAGGAGAAGTTCACCGGCAGGAGGAAAGCTGCTCTGAGAGGCTTCATTTAAGAAAATGTGGTATTAAATGTGATAATTCTCATATGCAGGGCTTAACAACTACTGTTGCATATTTAGCTGCTCAATGATATAAGGTTGAACACCAGCGTATATAGATGGGAGATGTGCTGCTCTCCTGAGATGTCTACCTGAAACGTTCTGTTGAACAGCAAGAAATCATCAATGAGCTGTAACACTTTTCTACGTGCTGTTCTTCATATAGGATGTTTCTTAAAGAACATGGGATGGAGGGAAGGTGGAGCTGGATGAGCAAAGAAGAAGTGGGAGAACATGAAGCAGAAATACAAGGTGAGTTGTAATCAGTTTAAAGTATTGAACTCTACAGCATAAAAGAAACCAGATGAAGTTGTCTTTCTTATTAATAATCAGGCAAAGTCAGTGCTGGATAATATCTACAATGTGTTCAAACATCAGAGTCCATTAAGTTGGTCCCATGTGGAACAGTATTACAGTACATATTACAATATATGACTAGTGGTGAATAGTTGATCTAAACAATGATTATGAGAAGTGTTGTTAGTATGAACTGAAGGTGTCAGCACTGAGGGAGGAGAGGTCACTGCTGCACACTGGAAGTGTTTGTTGTCATGGATGAGGTGATGGAGCAAAGACCTGAGCTGCGTTTCAATAACGGTTTGAGTCGCCCTCGCTCACTTGCCCTAAGCACTTGCCCTCGGGGGAATCCCCGCCGCCATCTTAAGGGCTGTTCCATTTCCCTGAACAGCTGAAGTGAACTCCGTGAGATCGACCCTTGAGGGCTGAGTGATCGAGTGAACAACGATGGCCACTTCAGAGCTGTATATCACCCACAATGCATTGCAGTGGTGCACGAAAAATATGTCCATGCGGTGGCGATAATGAACCTCAAACACCATTGTCTGCTGTCTATTCACCACCAAGGAAGAAGAAGAAAGTAGAATTCAATTTAATTCATTTTCTTAAATTGTGCAATTAGACTGTCTGTTGCGGAGTTATGGCAGAGCCCAACGTTTACAAGTGTAAGTATATAAGCCGACGTATTGCCATCAAGCGCAGAATACGTCTTCGTCTCAATGAAATGAGTCTCCGCATATTCTGTGTAATTTGGAATAGGCAGTATAGCGCTATTCCAACAACGTGTGGTTGATTCATGATTATCTGGGCTGTTAGTGAACGAGGGCAGGTGTGTTCCATTTACCCCTTTCACTCCCCCTCCGCCCTCTTTCCCTCCGCCCTCCAAGTGGCCTCCGTGTGACGTCATAGCAAGGGCTTAGGGCAAGTGAGCGAGGGCGACTCAAACCGTTATTGAAACGCAGCCCATATTCTTTGTGCAAAGTCCGTGAAGTTTCCCCTGGCGCGATAGTTTTTGTTATGTATACAATTATTAATAAAGTTCAAATAAAAAAAAATAAAAAAAGTCCGTGAAGTGCACCTGTGTCCGACTTGACGTGGTGGGAACTTGGCGTGTTTATGACGAGTTCCAGCGGATCCTCTCAAGTCTCGTTCATGCATCGGCGCAAATGCATGCGATCCGAAACGCGCCCATTGTCCACAGACAGGAGAAGTGAAGCTAACATGCTAACATGTGTTTCCTCTCCATTCATTCTCTACAGACAGGAGAAGTGAAGCTAACATGCTAACATGTGTTTCCTCTCCATTCATTCTCTACAGACAGGAGAAGTGAAGCTAACGACATGCTAACGTGTGTTTCAACTAGACCAGAGAACATTCAGTTGAAGCACATCCTCACTGTTCAATGGGAACTTTACAGGAAGTGATGTCATCTAGCCCCGGTGTGTTTCCTGTGGAGTGAGCGCTGCACCAGACTAAAAAACAACCTTTTATCAAAGCAGCTTTAAAATAGATGTATTTTCTGTTTAATCAGAGCTGTGTGGTGGATCTAACTGGTGCTGATGTGAAGGCGTTCATGTGGATCTAGAAAAGGGACGGATAATACTAGTGTAAAAGTGTAAAGTGTTAAATGTGACAACAGAGTTTGGTTGCTGGTAGAATGAGAATGTCAAATTAATTTCTGGTTTCTTTGTTGGTTAACAATGAAAAAATAGCTGCTGTTTCTTTCATGTTTCCATCATAAACTATTTGACATCGAGTAGAGAAATGAGCTGGAGCCATTTATAGGAACAAAGTTGGTCTGCTAGTTAGGCTACGAGGTTTTCACAAATTGACAAAGATAACCTGGTGGCATCGCTACAGAACGACCACACCCTGCCGATTCATGATTGATACCAACGACGATGGTGACCATGTTGGGTCAGGGACCCAGCTTCAACAGCCTCCTTTTAAACTTACTTGTTGACCGTTTGATACAGAAGATCCAAATCTTAATACGATACACATTAGTACCGTCCTGTTCATGCTGGATGGGAAGTGATCCCCATGAACACCAAAAGGCTCAGGGCCGTTCAGGAAGTAGTCTCTAAATACAATCTGACGGTTTTATGTTCAGAGACATGAATCGTCCATTTTCTTCTCATCTCTCAGCACTAAAACAACATCAATGTCAAGTTCACCAGAGGGGTATTCCACCAAACTCGCTAATTAAAGCGGCGCTTACCTGGTTAAGCCTGGTTAGAACTAACGCCAACTTCCACTTGCGGCTAAACCCGTTCCATTAACGCATTTCAACCGCGCCTTGTTGAGGCTAATTCAAGCCAGGTTAACGTTGTCGTGTGTTACGCCGTTCACGGGATATGAAGCCAGACCAGAACCGTGAATGTCAAATCATCGAGAAAATGGCAGAAAAGACCAGCGCAAAAAATATTGATGGAACTGTACGAGGAGTACAAACCCATCATAACCAATAAAGGGAATACTGTAGTGATAAATAAAAATCGCGAGGCTGCTTGGGCAAGAATTGCCGAACGATTAAATACGGAAGTACCGTTAAGAGTAACATGTTCTAATATAACACTGACTACAATTTGTCAAATGTGACGATAGCGTAGAGGTAACGCGCCGGCTTTGCATGCCGCTGGCCACTGTTCAATTCCCGACTATGGAAGTTTGAGAAACTTCTTTCTTTGTCCGGAACTCTCTCTCTCTCTCTCTCTTTTTTTTTTGATAGGCCTAGTAAATGCATCTACATTGACCAACTCATTTATCTCAACAATTCAATGAACACATTCAATGAACCTATTAATGAACTCACCTGAAAGGAATTTATGTGGCTGAAAATTGCATGCAGCAATGCCTTTGTCATTGGGATATACATGCTATTAATAATAACATCTTTATGCCTATCATGTTTTTGCAAGTTATATTTGGGTTCTGGGGAAATTGTATGACATATTTATCATAGTTAAGGTAAAATTTTGGTCTAATTCTCTGATCTAAAGACAATTATACAGGCAAAAAAACAAAAAAAAACACACATGAGATGTCCTCGCCGGGATGTGAACCTGCGATGCCCACATCCGGGGGCAGGAGCATCACCACTCACCCAACTGGGGGCTTCAGATAACAATATGGCCAGTTGGTCTTGAACAAAATAAACGATGTATTCATATTTTTTTAATTGCAAGCATGTATTCTTAGACGCTTGGTGAAAATATAGTCTGTTTGTACTTGATATATGTAATTTTGGTCATTTTTGGTCTTTCACGTGACGAAATCACGAGGACTAGGCTTGGCGGAACCTTCTGCTGGTACAGTTGTTTCCGACAGACGGACTTCTCTGAAACCCCCGCTAAAGTAAGCCTGATGGTTAGCCTGCCCCGGGGCAGGCTAGTTTGGTCGGATAAATTCCCATGGTTACATAGCGGAGAGTGCCTCAAGTCACGTTGATGGAACGCAACTCTCGCTAAAGGTAGCGAGGCTTATCGAAATTAGCCCGGCTTTGCACTTAGCGAGTTTGATGGAATACCCCTCAGGTTCCTTTTTCCTGGTGGACACAGGAACTGAAGTGTTGTTGAGACAAGACATGTTGGTGATGGTTTTTATCAACTAGCTAAAAGGTTTTGTTGTCTAAATCTAATGGTTTTGTTGTCTAAATCCAACGTTGGTTTTGTCGTCTAAAGCTAATGTTGGTTTTGTTGCCTAAACTTAATGTACATTTTGTTGTCTTAAGCTAACATTGCTTTTGTTGTCTAAACCTAACGTTGCTTTTGTCGCCTAAAGTCCCAAAAACGGTTCTGGATGGGTTTGGCTTGTGACTAGCGGTCTACGGAGCTGATCATGTCATGACAAGTCCCTCGTTTATTGGCAAATTCCTTGTATGTGAACAGTACTTGGCAATAAACTCCTTTCTGATTGTGGCTGTTACATTTCATCCCAGGAAAAAAATGTATACCTTAAAAAGGAGTCTGGACAGAGAGAATTATTACAACAACCAATAACTTTTTAAATGTATATATGGCATGTGAGTATTGGACATTGTTCAACGTATTTTTAATATCCTTAAACTGATTAGTGAGGAGCACAAATGTTTTCAAACATGCCCATCTTATGGTAAAGAAAAACACATTGATATTGACTAACAGCAATAAATCAATCAAATAGCAACATAATAAAAGTGTTAACTTGCTAGACAGTTGTATGCATTGTCGTAATCTGAAAAAAACAATCACAAAACTTCCAGTAACACAAGTGGTCACAGATAAGCAGCAACACTATTGTTGGAAGGTGAGCAACGGTGCCGCTTAAAGCCGATACAGTGGATATGTGCTTCCATCAGCTGTCAACTGATCCGTCAGTTGATCCATCAGTGCATCTCTGACCAGTACAAACACACAACACGGCCAATAAATAGGTTCACCAGTTATTGCTAAATTGATATAATTCACATTTTTTAACCTCAACAGCCTCATTGCAATGTGAGGAGTGATTTAAGGATTTTCTTCACAATGTTATGTGCAGTACAGTACAAGGTAAAATCCCCAGTTAATAATAGCACAAGATCCTCTTAGAGAGCAGCTTGGAATCAGAGTAGAAAGAAAACAAGGTGGAAATAGCACCTAAATCCCCAAAAGGGTGAAAGACGCCTAAACGAGCCTTGGACTAGGCTTCATGTCTTGTTCCTGGTGAACATGCGCTCGCCCCGCAGGGTGAGATGCTGCAGCTGGTACTGTAACACCTCTGTGTCTGAAGACTCTTTGATGCTTATTTTGTCCAGATTAAGGTAGTCCAGAGACTTGGACTGGGCCCTCTTCCCTTTAAGCAGACAGAGGGGTAGTGTAGCATGCAGACCCCTGCCAGGCTCCCCGTGGGCCAGGGACCTGAGGAAGGTGTCACCGGAGCTGGGCATACGCCTCCGTCTCCGCCCGTTGGCAGCAGGAATGTCGTAGGGTTGGTAGAAGCGACTCTTGCCTTTGCAGATCCGTGAAGACCGGTGGACAGCCAAGTCCACAGACTTGGGGAGGGTGCCCTGGAGGGTGCTGGACATGGCGTCTGATACAGAACCTTTCTCCGGAGCGCCTTCTGACCACTGGTGCGCCAGCTTGAGCAACTCCTCACCAGTAGTGAAGCCCACCAGATAGTTTGAGTCCATGTGGAGGATCTGGTACCCTGCAACAGTCCCTCTGATGGGTGAACATGGGGTGCTGGCACAGCGAGGTCGCTCTGCTTCTGGTTTCAATGTGGCTTTGATTTCAGCTGCAGGAACAATGGAGACGTGCGACCTCGGTACTCCATTCAGATCCACTTCCATCGTTACTGACATACCTGACTGATGACAGGTGGAAAGAAACACATCACGGATGAAAAGGTCATGTCACCATTATCCATTCGCCATAATATCCAGACAATCATCCAAATCTGCTTTATACTCCTCAAACGGCAGCAAAACCTACTGGAATCACTTCAGCTGACATTTAGTCAACTGTAACAAATAAAGAATAAGGTACAAATAAAAGACAGTTCACTGTAGGAAAGGCTTGGCCAATCAGATCGAACTCTGTATATTATTATTTCCGACATTATTATTTCAATGACTTATTCGCAACATTGATCAGTTTGTATTAACACGACAAAGGAACTGTTTATGTCCTCTAGTGGTGTTAGTGACCTAGACCACTAAGATCTTAACGATACCCTTCATTCGTGGTGTGGCCACAAAGCAAGGCAGTCAGACCAGCAGGTTTCACCAACGCAGCATAAGGTCTGTTGTAAATAATAAATTAACGTTAAAGGTTGAGTGGGTGATTCTATTCAGAAACACTTTTTGTTATATTACTTGAAATCCTCCTAACATGTAAATATCTTGAAATCACCTGGCGCTCCACCAAACTGGAAGAATCCCGCATAGTCTGGCAAGACTCTCCGTAATGCCAGAGCAGCCTACTACTCATGTTTAATAGAAAAAAATAAAAACCCTAGATTTCTTTTCAGTACTGCAGCCAGGCTGACAAAGAGTCACAGCTTTTGTAATGATAAAAGTTTAGCTATCAGAGACAAATATACACGTCTTGCCTTCTATTGGAACCACGTTAGAAACAGCATTAAGACCTGATATATATTTAGACTGCTTTTCTCCAATCAACCTTAACCAACTAACGTCAATGATCTCTTCTTCTAAACCTTCAACCTGTCTCCTAGTCCCGATACCAACCAGGCTACTGAAAGAAGTCTTACCCTTAGTTAGCGCGTCCTTACTAGATATGATCAATGTGTCTTTATTAACAGGCTATGTTACCCTACTGTCCTGCTAGAGCACTACACTCTCAGAATAAAGGGTAACTTGTGGTTCCTAAAGTCTCCAAAATTAGAACAGGGGCCAGAGCTTTCAGCCATGAAGCTCCTCTTCTCTGGAACCATCTTCTGGTTCTGGTTCGGGAGGCAGACACTGTTCCCACATTTAAGAATAGGCTTAAAACCTTTCTCTTTGACACCGCTTATAGTGAGGGCTGGCTCAGGTTTGCCCTGAACCAGCTCTAAGTTATGCTGCTGTAGGCCTAGACTGCCGGGGGATTTATAATAACTGAGCCTCGGTCAGTTGGTCGGTCGGTTGATCCATCCATCCACCCGTCCGTCGGTCCGTCTCTCGCTCTGTGTGTGTGTGTGTGTGTGTGTGTGTTCCCCAGAGTCCCTGTGCTTTCTCATCTCGCAGGTTTCCCTGGACTGTGGTGGGACCTGATCCTGACTGCACCAACACCGTGGTCTTGACTCTTACTCCTAGTATTATTAAAGCGGCTGACTATTGATTAAATAAATTGACTCAAATCTGCATCTCTACTGTTACTAACTGGACTCCTCTCAGGATCTGGCTGTGCTTTCTTGTCCTCTGAGGTTCTGACCGACACCGACTGCTAACTGGTCTGATGGTGGAACACCATATTGTGGCTCCACCTGCTCAACAACTACTGCTTTTAGTCTACAGGGACATGGTTGGGATGGATCCATCTCAGGGTGGCTGTGCCAGTTTCCATGGACTACTACTACTACTACTGTTAATAATATTACTACTTTTAATACTACTACGACTACTGTTAATATTACTACTACTGTTAATACTACTACGACTGTTCATATTACCACTACTTTTAATACTACTACTACTGTTCATATTACCACAACTGTTAATACTACTACTACTGTTCATATTACCACTACTTTTAATACTACTACGACAACTCTTTATATTACTACTACTGTTAATACTACTACAACTTTTAATACTACTATCATTGTTAATATTACTACTACTACTGTTAATATTACTACTACTTTTAATACTATTACTATTAATATTACTACTACTGTTAATACTAATAATACTACTGTTTATATTAGTACTACTGTTTATGTTAGTACTGCTGTTTATATTAGTACTACTAATAATACTACTACTACTACTGTTATTACTACTACTGTTAATATTATTCCTACTAATACTACTACTGTTACTACTACTAATAAGGTTAATATTAGTACTACTAATACCACTACTGTTAATACTCCTACTACTTACGTACTATTACTACCAACACCAAATCCAGATAAACCCATGATCCTGGTCTGCTCCAGATTTCTGCCTAAAGTCTGTTAAAGCAGGTTTTCTCTCCACTAGGTGGCGCTGTAACTCTTGCTGCTGATGATGTTGGGACTTTAAAAATGTATTGACTCTGAAAATTATAAAAAGTGTTCCAGGTCTGCTGTAAAGTGTCTTGAGATAACTTCTGTTGTGATATGACACTATACATTTAATTTAATTTAATTAACTATGCAGGTTAGTCAACCTACAATGACAATCTAGTTTAGTCTTCTCAACCCAACTATGTAGTTTAGTTTGTCACTTAACCTAATTTAGAGTGCAGTTTGGATGTGTGGGAACATTATTTTGAAGGAGGCAGGGTTTTTGTAAAAACCTCAACCTAAAGACAACCGTTGACTGTATATTCTGTGGACTATGTGGGACAGGGACAGTATTTATGGACGACAAGCTATTGCTGTTGAATTTGAAATGTATGTTTCAATACAAATAAAAGAATATTAATTTGGTTTGTGACAAAAACTCAATGGGAGCGTCTGGGATGATGCATGTTTGAAGCCTTTCCTACTGCTCCATCTTTGTTAGGGTGGTCGCTCTCCACCAGCCGCAGTAGGAAGCAATGAGCGCCATGATGCGTTTACGGACTCAGAGGAAAATGGTAATAGTGACAGACTAGTGATGACTGCTGTCATCACTGACCTCGATAGGCGTGGTGGTGGTGCTAGTATCGGTCTAGTGTCGCGGCTACACGCTGCGTTAAAGGCAGCCTTTCGTGGGGAAAGATGGCTGTTGCACCCGGCGACAGACCGGGTCTATCCGGTCCGCTGCTGGCCCAGAAACAGCGCTCTGCCGGAGACACCACCGCGTCCTCGCACCATCTTTCCCGTCTGTCACTAAGATGGTTGGATGCGACGCAGGCAACATTTTAAAAACAGCCGTGTGGGTGGACGACGCGGACTGCTCTTCCCGGTTCTCATGAATATGTGTCGGTGTCATGATGGAAAGAAATCCAAACCTGTTCGGTCAAGAGGAGAATCCGCTGCTGAACCTTCCGTCTCTGAGGCCTCCGGATTCTGCGCTGTTCTCTCGCCTCACCGGCTTCCGTCCGCAGCAGCAGGAACAGGAACACTTCCGGTCGATTTGTCACAAGCTACATTATCTGCACTATTTTAATAATAACTACAATACAATTTCCAAGATTCTCTTTTTTTATAATTGGGAACAAAATGTTTTTAAATAAATAGCCAGTGTGTTCCACATGTTATTCACTGTAGTTTATATAAAGGTGATTATATCAGACTGCTGCTCCTGGAAGCCAATTTCTATCAGAAAAGAAAAATTTATAAACATGACATAATCCCTAAATCAAAAAGATGAAATAGGTGTTTTACTCAGGCGACAACCTCCGGTTCTGAAAATTGAAGCCAAGCGAAAGGTCCTTAAACTGTCATTCTCTCTACTGGCCACCAGGAGGCGACTCCTCTCTGTTTGTATAGAAGTCTGTCTTTATTATCTCAGTAAACATTGTAAACATGAGTTTATGGTCTCAATCTCTAGTTTCAAGTCTTCTTCAATCCAGCATGAGGTTCATTTAGTAAATATGGTCCATTTAGACAGAGGTGGGCAGAGTAACCAAAAACTGTACTCAAGTAAGAGTATTGTTACTTTGGAATGATTTTACTTAAGTCGAAGTAACAGGGAGTTATCCAAATAGTTACTTGAGTAAGAGTAACAAAGTATTTAGTGAAAAACTACTCAAGTACTGAGTAACTGCTGAGTAACTTCTGATTTACTGTTTCAATAATTAGAGCATGAATGTCAAATAGATAAAATATCGATGTGCAAATTCAGATATTGCCCAACAATATCCCTCTAATTAAAACATTAATACATTCAATCTTAACAAAAAATATTTAAGCAAAGGGTCCTGTATTCTGGTGCATTGGTTCCATACCTTCAACATGAGAAATAAATATGTGTACATTTTGTAAAGTGGCTCATATACTTGAATACCGGTATATTAAAAAGCTTATAAATTGATCACGTGACTAATTCAGAGGATCTATTTATCGTTGGATTTCATCAAGCTGGATTCACTGGATCTAGAAAATGTTATTCAGTGTTATTGAATGCTGCACTCACATATGCAGGGGGGCTAGCTTAGGTTTACATTTGGTGTGCTCTTCAGTTCTAGACAATGAATAGTAATTACATTTAAGTAGCAGACACATTTACAATTTATTTGGCAAACACATTGGTGTATTTCTGAATGTTATACAGTGATAATTAAACACATTCATAGTCTAAAGGTTTGCAGTGTACCAGTAAAAAACAAAACACAGTAATACAGAATCAGTATAAAATCATAGAAATTACATTATTTTATATCACAAACGTCTCTAAAGATTTTTGGAAATTCCAAACACGTTATGTATGAGAACTTTGAAGTGACATTAAACTTCAATTTGATTTCAATGGTCATATCCCATGCATGAACTGTGACCTCTGCAGTGAACCATCCTAAGCATTTAGGGGCAGTGGGCTTCAGTGTCTTGCTCATGGACACTTGACATGTAGACAGTGGAGATGGAACCAGCAACCACTACTGACGCAGTTAGTCAACAAGCTGCTCTCATCAAATACTTTCCCACTGGGCCTGTTGTCTACTTAGAAACCTGATGGAACAGTTCAGAGGTCCCAAACGGTCCACAACCTTCTGACTGCTTCAGCTAAAGAGCTCATTGGTTGTTACAGATGTGGTGTAGAACGTTCTACCATGGAAGAAAAGACACAATGGTAAATGAATCGTTGGACATGGTCATCACGCATCTCCATCCTGGTTCAGTGTTTCTTAAGGAATCCTAACAATATTAAATTCTGTTGCCAAGTTCTGGTACTTCTGGAACGTTTATAAAGAACCAATAGAAACATCCGGACTGGAAACATTACTAACTATCCTGGGATGTTCAGGGCCCAGGACAGGAGAGCTCTACAAACCACCACAACATCACTGGTACCATCTACCAGCATCAGTGATAGGCTACTAGTGACACAGAGCCCAAACCCACCCTGTTCAACCTGCTGCATTCTGGGAAGAGATATCTATCTAGTAGCTAGTTAGCTAGGTATATTGTCCCCCTTCAGTGAGGTGGAGGGCACATTAGACTCAACTCTGCTGCTGTTCACCAGCCTGATGCTCAGCTCATTTCCAGTAACCAGTGTAGCATTAAAGAAAGACAGAATTAGCTAGCTAGCTAACTAGCCTGCCACCTGCTAGTTAGCCAGCTAGCTAGCCAGCTAGCCAGCTAGCCTGCTACCTCCACAGCTTTAATGTCTGAACAGTAGTGAGTCATGTTCCAGCATCAGCGTAGTTTCCTCCGGTGTGATCAGAGTGAGGATGTTAAATGTTCCTCATGTAGTCTGTCTCTACCTGTCTGTCTGTCTCTACCTGTCTGTCTCTTTCTGCTTCCTAACGTTACAACTCCACTGATAGTCTCTGCTGGGGTACCCTAGGCAGTCCAGGACTTGACGTGAGTCAGTTCATAGGCTACAGTAGAGACCTGCTTCAGCGGTCGCTATGGCAACAGTACATATGAAAATGGCTGCCACTCCTTTTCTATTTCTATGGAATTAATCCTCCATAACAAAGTAGCAGCACAGGGAACAAAGCGCCGTAATCTCCAATCAGGAGGCTGATCCAGCAATCCACAGGGGGTCCCACTGCTGGTATCTCACATTCTAGTCTCTTCGGATGGCCGACTCATGTACTCCTGAAGGGCCTGGTGTAAAGGAAGCCACTTCTTGACCGAAGCTTTGATAGCTATGACCCATCTGCAAAGAACATCAGAAGCATCAACTTGTAAACATGTGTTCTGGTGGTGTATACTTCATCTATGGATACCAAATTGAGAATTTTGTACATACTACCTCCAAGAATATTAACATGTTTTTCTAAAAAAAAAAAAAAGGTCTTGCTCTCGCTCTCAAATGTTATTTGTTATGTGTAAATGTGTATATGTATGTTATGTAAAATACAATGAAATGCAAAGAAACACCTTGCACCAAAGGCTCAGAAGTTCTTAAAAACTACAAATTCTACAGTAGAAAAATTCCCCAATGCCATATCACAGTCAGCTCCTCACCGTTTGTTCTCTGTAGGATTCTCAGCACAGAAGTGGAAAGTCTTGAACTCATCAGACGGAGGTTTCAGCTCAATGGTGGATTTCTTGGATCCATAGGGCTGCTCTCGCACGATGTACCCCTGAAGGTAGATCCCACCTGAGGACACAGATGATAATGATAATGTTAGTAACTGAAGTAATTGTACTTGAAACAGATGATCTAATGATATAGTTCCTCTAGATGGCATTGTCCTGGTTCAGCATGACTGACATCCATACCATGTGCATGTGTTGCTCTGATTCCGCTGTACAAGTAGAGGCAACCATCCTTCAGAATGCAGTAGTGCTGTAACCACACATCCTTGTGTCTGTCCATTTTATGAAGCAATCCGAGACAGTCTGGGTTTTTCACAGCCAGCGGAGGCAGATTAGAGTTGTGTCTGGTGACATCCAACCACACGTGTTTCTAAGACACAAGAGGTAATTGAGATTAGTGTTAGCCTGAGGGCTAAATCTATTAGTTGATAAGCCAGTGTGAGAAAGAGCCCGACATATCCATTCTAATCTCCCGCTGTCATGAGTATTGCAGCCACAACATGCAATATTGATTTTTAAAATGTAGCTCTTCAAAGGCCCATAAATCGTATTATGATTTATGACATATTTGGATGCAGTGTTGGGAAATGTAAAACGCCAAATGCAAAATAACACATTTAAAATGTCAGTGCTAAAATTCACCTTTACAATTAAAGTTTTCAGTTTGAGCATTTCTAATCAAACTTTTGTATTTTAAATTACACTTTTTGGCTGGACCAGAGAGGGCCAGCCCTATGGGGCTAGTCCAGTGGACTAGTTCCTAAGATTGAACATGGAAGCGGAACCGTGACCCACCAGGCTTCTGGGTAATGTAGTTGAACTAGTAATGCTGCTACTGCCTACCGGTTACCTGGGTGACGGGATGAATAGCTTTCTCCATCGCTTCCAGCCACCTAAAATCACAAAGATACAACTTCAATATGATCTTATCCTCAAACTGTTTTTAATAATATCATAGTTTTAAAATCAATAATAAAAGTCTATATGAATGAATCTTGCAGCTTTGTGCATCTCTTGATTGAAAACACCAACTTTTCACTTAAATCAAGTGTAAAACACTCACTCTGCAATACTGGGGCCGAGTCCATACAACTCCTTTTACTAGGGGGCGAGTCGATATGATTCCTTTTACTGGGGGCTGAGTCCATACAACTCCTTTTACTAGGGGCCTAGTCCATACAACTCCTTATACTAGGGGCCGAGTCCATACAACTCCTTTTACTAGGGGCCTTGTCCATACAACTCCTTTTACTAGGGGGCGAGTCGATATGACTCCTTTTACTGGGGGCTGAGTCCATACAACTCCTTTTACTAGGGGCCTAGTCCATACAACTCCTTATACTAGGGGCCGAGTCCATACAACTCCTTTTACTAGGGGCCTTGTCCATACGACTCCTTTTACTCTGGGCCAAGTCCATACAACTCCTTTTACTCTTGGCCGTGTCCACACAACTACTTTTACTAGGGGCCGAGTCCATACGACTCCTTTTACTCTGGGCCAAGTCCATACAACTACTTTTACTAGGGGCAGAGTCCATAAAACTCCTGTTTGATGTAGAAGCTCAGTACCTTTTCATGTCCTGGTTGGACGTAGTGCAGAAGAAATACACTCGGCTACCCGACTGAGGCCGGCATTTGAATACAAATGGTTTTCCCAGAGAAATATCCGGTCCCACTTCAGCCCCTTCCAGCTTCACTGCTGACAAAGCCCGCCTCTTGCCTTCATCCTATAATGAACATCAAGTCATGTGGTCAGGACATTTTATTTTATTGGCGTGTGGACGGATGTTTCTACCAGAACACAGGGCGCTGGCTGCTCACCCGTTTGTGTCTGTAGTAGAAGAGGCAGCAGTCATGTGTGAGTACGAACCACCTCTTCCTCCAGCCCTTAATCAGACCAGTCTGGGTCCGCTTGTGTAGATAACCGCGGCATGCTGGTCTGGGGGTGTTAGGACTGCGAGCAATGTCTGAGCCAATAGTCAACGTGAGAACATCTGGACCTACAATATCAAAAACATCACATTACATGCATTACATTGGAATGATCATCCATTGAACCGTTCAATATTTAACTAAACACTCAATATTCAAATCAGCTAAATTATTACTGCTAATACAAATAAACCTTTTGGTAACAAATGCTTCTTCAGTCCACTAGATGGTGCTGAGTCTCTTCTGGTGCATCATGGGTAAGTCAATGTAGATGATAATAAACAGTTCTGTTTGTCAGGTCCATGGAGCAGTCAAAAATGTATTTTATTAGAGAAAACTGATGTTGACAAAAGGTAATAAAACAAGCAGCACTAACCATATCACAAAGTGTTTCAAATGTGATAAGATCGTATTGTGCCTGAAGGTGATGATATTGTATCGTCACCTATGACATGTTCTTCACCGTAATCAAACATTCAGAGTCCTAAAATATTGATGTAATACTTCACATAAAAGTAGTATTTTGTGGATGAAGATACCTCTCCTGGCCAAATCAGCAGCCTCGGAATGAGGAATGCTGGTGACATCAGTTCCGTTGACAGCGAGGACGGCATCTCCAACCATAAGCCCCGCCTCCTCAGCAGCCCCATCTGAAACAACACACCAGTGAGCAGCTGGGGCCTCTCTGCTGTTATACAGGCTCGGCCATAAAGTTGGAATAATTTGCAAATGTATTGTCTTTTATAGCGCCTAACAAATGTTAGGCATGAATTAATTTAATCTGGGTCATTGTGACACGTCATGTAATCATTGCACCTGATCAAAAGTGATTACTGATGCATTAAAAGAGTCTGAAAACTAAATATTCCAACTTAACATATGACATCAAATTCACCTTGGGGAACCATGCTTCAAAAAGTTAAAATGATTCATTAAAAATCTATACATTAAGCTTTACATAAAGAGGGAGGAGAGAAGGCATGAGTGGAAGACGAGGAGGAGACAAGGCGTGGACTGGGATTAACACAGTCGATTCAGATCTTCACCAATCAAATGAGCTCCTCTCCTCCCCTTTAATGCGCCAAGGCAAGGTTCAGTGCAAGTTTCGTAACTTGACAACCCAATGACAGAAGCAACGCCGCCGCTCCCACCACGCGCATCACGCGTTGTGCGTAGGGCACCAAGTGCTGAGGGGGCACCAAAAATATTATGAAAAACCATCATAGTCATAATAATTATAATGCCGATAGTATATTACTATAGAAATTGTAGGCACATTTTAGGCATGTCTATCACAAAACGGGGTAAGGGCGCTCAGCAGTAGACATAATGGTGGCGAGAACCCGGTGCCTGCACGAGCCGGCCGGGCCATTCATCATCATCATCATCGTCTTCATCATCTGCACTCCACAGCTGCACCGGATTCCCCGTCCAACACCAGAATGGCGGGACACCGGGACCCTGCTCAGTCCAGCTGCAGCCCCAACTCCGGTTCCAGCTCGCGGGAAAGTTGCACGTTTCTCCACAGACATGGACAACAGGCTACCGAGGCGCGAGACCAGACACGAGCTGCTGTATTTTTTTTAAAGATTTTCTTAGGCATAGATGCATTTTATTAGCAGTAGATAGATATGAAAAACAGGAGAGGGAGAGGGAGGTGTGACATGCAGTAAAAGACCTTCGGACGGGATTCAAACCAAGTATGGCGGCATATGCGTGCGTGTATACATACATGGCATGCGCTCTAACCACTCCCCTAAATCACTGTTTTTCGGGTAGCATCATAAAGGAATTCTGCTTAGGGCACCAAAATGGCTAGCGGCGGCGCTGGACAGAAGACAGCAGCAGCAGCAGCGCCAGACGGCCAAACTTTTCCCAGGATGAAACTGATGTTTTGTTCCGAGAGGTCCAAGTTTCAGCTGTGTTAATTCAGTTAGGTTTCCGTTACGCGTGCCATCCTCCTTTGATCTGACGTCAGATGTGACGGGACAATCTATATAGATATAAATTCACGTCTTGATTCAATTAGTTTGTTGTGATTATTTACTGCGCGCTGGTGAGCCAAACTGCCACTCCGCCAGCTGTAATTCGCCTTGCGCCAAGAGTAGACCAGGTTGGAGCTGGTGGGCTTTTGGCGCAGTCTCAGCAAGGCTTTTTACTTTTTAATCTGTGATGCCTCCCCCTGCTGCGCCGCCACACCCATCTTGGCGCAGGCGATCCACCAAACTGCCAAACTGACCGTGCGCAAGGCTACGCTGGTCGAAACTTGCATTGCGCCAGCTCCGTCAACCTGCGCCACCCTTTGCTGCGCCACGAAACTAAGGCCCAGACTTCAACCTAAAACCTTTAGCGAGCCGAGTGAGCAAGGAGCTCAGTAAAGCCCGCCCACTTTTTAATTGTCCAATCAAATGAAAATTGGATTTCAACTGTTCATCTCTTAACAGAACCAGAATCGAAAACAAATATATTGAAGTTGCAATTACTGCAATGCTGCATAGACTATCTTTGCTAACAATTGAGACAAAGTGTAAAAGGAACAGTTTCAGTGTCCGAACACAACTGATCAGCTGATTAACTGGACCAAAGATGTTATGTATGCGTGGTGGTTCCAGTCAGAGTCTCTGAAACGTTGCCGACACCCAGATGAGCCCAACCAGGACTTACTTGTGTCCACCTCTGTCACCACGATGGGATTAGAGAACTGTATCCGAAAGCCCCAAGGGTATTCTCCTGTCCCCTTGGAGACCCTGACGGTCCTCTCGCGACCTGAGAACGAGGAGAGAGCTGAGGTCAGATGGAGTTAGCTATGCAGGCTCAGCGCAGCGCCTCTGTGTGATGAACGTGTGTTTGCATTGACCGTGACTGCGATTGGATGGGAGATGAGTTTTCCCCGGGACCATAAGGCTGGCTGAAGTCTCGGCTTACTTGAGACAGCTTGAGTCCTGGCGTTGAGGCTGGGGGGGACGGCTGCTGAGTCCACGTGGTCTCCTTGGTAGATCCATGCTGAAGAATGGAAGGTGTCTGTGTAAAAGCCCCGGTCTTCATAGTCCTTAACGGTCATGTCCACAGAGCGGTTCTCTTCTGACACTAAGAGAGGACAGAAGAGTTGAACCCTCATACTGTCCCTGGGAACCAGGTTGACACGGATCTTAATGACTTTAGATCTGAACATGTAATTGAACAGCTGATTATAAACATGTATGGAGTTATGGGGAGCACTGCTGTCTCTCAGCTAGCTTGGTTATCTCCGCGCTAACAGCGCTGAAATGGCTGTAGCCTGGTTAGCGAGCCGTGACCACAGCTGCTGATTGGTTACTTTTACTGCCTCCAACAACATACAGGTTATTGTGCAAATATAGTATTAAGTAACGACACTTCATTCATTAGTGAGAATCATTCAGCATCTGTTTGTTCTGAGCGTCACATGACCTGTGAGTGACATAATATAATGTACCATGTAACACACGTCTCTATCGTTATTCTTACAGCTCACAGAGAACAGAAGACATGGCCACGATGAATGAAAGATGGATGATGCATTATTAATGATGAATGATTAACGATGAATGAAGAATAATTAATACCATTAGAGATACGTGCAAACTCAGGCCTAAAGTCACCTGAATCCTCTGTGATGTCACTGGTTATGGAGCTTCCTCCAATTGAGCTCCACTGCTGGCTCTCCTTGAAGAGTTTTCTCCTCTTGGCCCAGTGGTCTGAGCTCTCTGGCTCTCTTTGAACCACCAGTTTCAGATGCTCTTTGGCCTCTGAGGGAGCTGGAATGATAATAAACAGTCACAATAAATTTGTTGTTCAATATTTATTTCAAGTTAGAAAGATAAGATGCATATGCTAGGCTAGGCTAGCATTACAGCATTATTCAGGAAAAAGGTAAGGCTTGCACATAGGTGTACCACATTCACCTGCCTGATAACGAGTTCTACTAATGTAATCCATTTCATTATGAAGCAGGATATCAGAGCCTCCATGTACTTATTGCAGTGTGTGGTTACGCTGCTGTGTGCTGACTGGTGTATTATAAAGGGGGGATCCTTTCTTCAAACACATTGACCTGGCGAAGATCCAAGCAGGATGGAAATGTGGTCAATCATTAAAGTGTGGTGTGGAGTGTGCAGCTGTTACCGATTTCGTTACCTATTTATCCATATTAATTTGTCACAAGCATAACTGTCACTTACGTCTGGATACCACATGTTCCTCTGCCTCTCTGGAATGGGGTTCTGCATCCGTTGGAGAACCTTCTTCTCTGGAATGGGGTTCTGCATCCGTTGGAGAACCTTCCTCTCTGGAACGAGGTCCTGCGTCCGTCAGGGAACCTTCCTCTCTGGAACGGGGTTCTGCATCCGTCAGGGAACCTTCTTCTCTGGAATGGGGTTCTGCATCCGTCAGGGAACCTTCCTCTCTGGAACGGGGTTCTGCATCCATCGGAAAACCTTCCTCTCTGGAACCTCTGGCTGGACACGATGCAGCCCATTGGTCTGACTCCTCCGTTCTCCTTGCTGAGTCCAATTGCAGATCATTTGTCTGCTCGACCAATAGAGGCAGAATAGGGCGGGTACTTCCTGTTTCATCACTAAATGGTTTAGGTCCAATCTCATATGTGTTTAATGAATTCACATCTTCCAAAACCTGTAGTTCCATGAAAGACCCCTGTGGTGATGGGGAGTCCATGTGCAGGAGTCTTTGCAGGAGTGAACCAGCAGTAGCTGTCCTGGCCGAGTCACTGTGTTTGGGTAAATGTGAGGCTGGATGCTCGAGGTGTTCACTGGCAGCCGGATCGCTGGGGAGAATTTGTTCCTGTGAGCCACTGCAGGATGGAGGGATGACTTGTATCGTGAGGACTTTTGGGCTGTGATAGTCTACGTCCCACATTTCTTGGTCAAATCCACTGTCTGCCACTTCACTTTGATCAATAGTGTCCACATTCTCCATGTCCATAGCAATGCTCTGCTGTCTGACTGCTTCACTGACAGTGAACACATCATCAGGATTCTCCTCCGAGCTGCTCAGATAGAACGAACTGAGCAATGATTGCTTCCCATCTTGGCTGTTTTCTGAGAGGAGTTTGGAACTACCATCCGCTCGTGAGGAATTATAATCTCCTGTTCCAGACGCAGTGAAGCTGTCGGTGCCCTGAGGAAACCTGCCCAGCCTCTCCGTTTGGACGAGCAGCGAGCACATGACTAGCGAGGAAAAGGAGTCGGAGCAGGGAAACATCCATCCAAAACCCTCGGACATGCCAGGAAACGTCTGGTGTCTTTTCTTTGGGATCAAACGTGCTCTGCGCTCCACTGTGGCAATACTGTTGTGTCTAATCCAGCATTTTCTCTTTTGACAGTTGATGAAGTCTTTGGTGAAGCTGGACCTGTTCATGAGCTCATCATTGGCAGATTCTGACAACTGATCAAACAAAGGTGCTGTTTCCTCTGCTCCTGCAGGAAACGGACATCGAGATTCTTTTTCCCAGGTCGTGTTAGGTTCAGGCTGAAGTTCTCTTTGCTGTTTGTCAGCAGGACTTCTAGCACCAATCCTACAGGAAGCCAGGCCGCGTGTTAGATCATCTAAAGTGTTATATTTCAAGTCTGCAAACTCTTGGGGTGGAGGAATGGAACACAACTCGTCCCTACAGATGCTTTTGGGGAAATGTTTCTGATACGCTGGTAGGCTTGATGGATCATTTGCCGACATACAGCCTGTTGATATGAATGGTTTGTGATCAGAGACGTTTGGATCTTCCCAGATGTTTGTTGAATCTCTATGAGCCTCCGTTGGGTTCTTCGTGTTGACAAAGTTAAATCTGTTATTTGTGGTGTGATGACGCTGTTCCGGTGACTCATTATTCAGCGTCCACGTCTTCTCACATTGGCTCTCCGGAAATGTCTTGGCACAGTCGCCCTTTTCATTCATGAAAACAAACATGGTCTTGGAGCCAGAACTATTCGGCTGGAACGTTTCTTGAATTTCAAGTTGCAAGTGTGACATGGTGCAATTAATTTTCATGACGTTAGTCACTGGTGTTGTTGAGTGTGCCCGGTGATCCGATAAGGGTTC
This sequence comes from Eutrigla gurnardus, assembly GCF_963514095.1. Taxonomy (NCBI): domain Eukaryota; kingdom Metazoa; phylum Chordata; class Actinopteri; order Perciformes; family Triglidae; genus Eutrigla; species Eutrigla gurnardus. The sequence goes on along the minus strand of NC_139930.1, from coordinate 3,696,500 downwards.
CCGAGAGTGTTGAACGATGATGTTTGGGAATGAATCTTCCATGTCGTTGACGGACACCGACGTCACTGTCCTCACACCGTTCTCCCTGTCCTCCAACGTTTTGCAATAAATACTTCTTTGGTTTGGAAATGAATTCAAATGATGATCCTGTTTGAATCTTTTCTCCTTTGGTGGAGCGTTGTTGTATTTTTCCTCATCTTCAGATTCTGACAGAACATTTTCCTTTCGAAGAGAGTCCGTCTCACCCTTTTCAACAATGTCATTGTAGCTGACACTGTTACTTTTGTTCTGCTTTTCAAAGATGTATGGTGAGACACTCTCTGGAAGTAAAAAAACAAACTTTATGACATATGTTTAACGTATACATGTAATTATCTAAATGTTTTTTTTTAATAGATTTTACATATCACAATATACATCCATGTTGCCACATTTACAAATACCATTTATAAAATGTAATTTAAAAAAATTTAATTTATCATAATGTATTTTATCACCCACTCATAATTTATGAACACAAACTCAACACAATGCATCATTAATATTATATTGAAACTAAAACATATTAAAGGTGCTGAATTTCATATTCACGGCAGATCTCCACATGACTTGACCTTACTATGTAGATCCAAACCCCATTACTCAAACAATAAAAACTCAGGTTGAGTAGGTAATTCTATTCAGAAACACTTTCCAGCATTCGCCGCACAATGCATGCTGGTATGTGTATGTTAGTCTCAACCTAACTATGTAGTTTAGTCGTCTCAACCTAACTATGTAGTTTAGTTGTCTCAACCTAACTATGTAGTTTAGTCGTCTCAACCTAACTATGTAGTTTAGTCGTCTCAACCTAACTATGTAGTTTAGTTTTCTCAACCTAACTATGTAGTTTAGTTTTCTCAACCTAACTATGTAGTTTAGTCGTCTCAACCAAACTATGTAGTTTAGTGGTCTCAACTTAAGTATGTAGTTTAGTGGTCTCAACCTAACTATGTAGTTTATTTATCTCAACCTAACTATGTAGTTTATTTGTCTCAACCTAACTATGAGGTTCAGTTGTCTCAACCTAACTATGACGTTCAGTCGTCTCAACCTAACTATGGAGTTTAGTTGTTTTGGAACATAATTTAGCAGGAGAAATAGTTAAGCTGTGGGAACTGAAACTAACATTAGTTGGGACTGCATTATCGGCGGTAACTTTGACCATGAGCTAGCTAGTGGAGCGCGCTCCCAAACACAGACAATAGTTGTTTGATGCTATTTAAATGCTTCCAGTATCGTATAGAGCAGTGGTTCACAAGCCCCCCTACATACGACAAAGTCAAGTCAGTTATCATTTGGAATTCACATGTTAAAAAATAATTTGTCCTTCTTTCTTGACTACTGTTCATATTTTGTCCCATGGGGGACACCGTTAGGGGAGGGACTTTGCCTCTCAATAGGAATTCTTTGTGCAGGTGTGGAAAATGTGACTCAGCTAAACACCAGATTAACCTCATTGCAACCAAAGCTCCAACTCACGTTTACTGCTGCTGGAGCTCTTCCTCCTCTTGCTGTTCCTCCTCCTCCCCCTCCTGCTCATTCTTAAATCCACCACAGCCTCATTACCTGAGAGAGAGATGGCTGACAAGATTTGAAAGGTTTTTTAATGGTAAAAAAAATGCAAATGTCTACTGTCATCAAAATTAACATGGCTTGGCAGACCCAACAGCTGATCATCACACAGCTGATCTGAACCAAAGAAATTATTCCATCTGTGGCTAGATATAGATACAAATATGTACAACACTTATACAAGTCATAATGATAGATTTGATATTTATATGAAACACTTGGAAAAACATTCTTTGTAAATCAAAAGCAAAGAAGTGCACACTGCACCTTTAACCCTAACCCTCCATCGAATAACGAAAAACTCCCTCAAAGCCCCTTTTAACAGGGAAAGAGGAAGAAAGGTGAGGGACAGCGACAGATCCAGGAGATAATAGATGTCATGTGTTCAGAATAAACAACATACATTACAACAAAGTCAAGGAATGATACAACTGTAAGCAGTAGTAGCAGTAATGGTGGACAACATAACTAGTATAACATGATAACCACTAAAGATAACAGCTGCAGTGGATATAATATCATAGATAATACACAATAAAACACATTCAAAATCAATCTCACAAGCTTTCTCAATCATTGGTGAATCAAAGAGCTGCAGGTGACTCCGCAGGAACCACGTAGATCATATGTTGCACGTATAAAAGTCAAATAAACAGCTGACTGACCTGTTGGTGTGAAGTCCTGACGGCTGCTATCCAAAGACAAAGACAGACAGAGCCTTCAGTCTTATTCTGTCTATTCCCAACGTAAAGCAGCTTATTTAGCTAAGCTCCTGAGCCTCCTGTGATGTCAGCGGCGGCCTTGTTCATCGCGTGCTTTTCCTCTGGTGTTCAAGCATGTTGAAATGAAAGGATGCATGTATGTAGCACTTCTGTCCACAACGCTGCTAAATGTGCACAGCTCACTGCTCATCCACGAGTGGAACCTCCCAATGAACCTTGCCCAAGGGCACTTCAACCCTGTGATCAGTGGAAGAATCACACCTCCTCCTGAGCCACTGAAACTTGTGTTGCTTGGTAAAACATTTTTTTATTATCAAAATAGTTTTATTAGGTTGCTTCACGGTGGTGTAATGTATAGCACTGTTGCCTCACAGGGAGAGGGTCCCGGGTTCGATTCCCGGGTCTGGTTCGGGTTCCTTCTGTGTGGAGTCTGCATGTTCTCTTGGGTTCTCCGGTTTCCTCCCACAGTCCAAAGACATGCAGAATGGGGACCTGTCTGTCTCTACATGTCAGATAGACTGGTTACCTGTCTGTCTCTACATGTCTCCCTGTCATAGACTGGTTACCTGTCTGTCTCTACATGTCAGCCCTTCGATAGACTGGTTACCTGTCTGTCTCTACATGTCTCCCTGTGTTAGACTGGCTACCTGTCTGTCTCTACATGTCTCCCTGTGATAGACTGGTTACCTGTCTGTCTCTACATGTCGGCCATGTGATAGACTGGTTACCTGTCTGTCTCTACATGTCGGCCCTGTGATAGACTGGTTACCTGTCTGTCTCCAGCCAACACACCAACTGTTCAGTTCTATGTTGCTATGGTTACTTGTTAATTATTTATTATAGGCATATATTGCTTCTTTAACTGATGCTTCTTGTTATTGAACTAACTTGGTTGGAATTGGCATTAAAAAGGAATCAAGGCTTCCAGTCACAAGAGTTTATGTGATCAATTAAAGGCAAAGAAGGTCATTTGGAAAAACCACAGAGACTTTGACTTTGAACGCATCACCGAACCAAAAAAGTCCCACCCCCTTTGTTCAGAGCTCTGTACAAAGACTTTTTTGATTGGACAGGTTATTTTACCGTCCTGCCACAGCCACAGATGACATTAGGGTAATTCGAGATAAACTGCGCCTCACCTGGAACGTAGACAAGAGCAGCGGAGCAGCAGGAGGCGGAGCCTAAAAGTTGGATTCCAGTCGGACAGTTTCCATCGGCCTTCGAAGATTTGCCATAGAAAAAGTTACATCCTTGTTAAGATGCAATCTGTAGCCAATTTGTAGTTTGCAACCACGTTCACGTTTATATTTGTTCACAAATAAGAGTAAAATAAGTATAAAAATATGCCACTAAATATAAGTAATGCATGAACATAATGTATGTATATAAAACACTATACGGTATAGTACTGTATCTGCTGTTGAGGTAGTATGATATTATCTAGTGCACATCAGTAAAGTTTGACAGTTATACTGTATTAAATGTGTATCTGGGTTGTTGTTGTTTTTTATGTCTGCCTGTTAAAGCACACCGTAGGGTAATTGCTCATTTTGATAAGGTCTATATAAATAACAACTTTTATTGTCATTATTATGATTATTATTAATATTATCAAACACATGAGATATGTTTGTTGACAGATTTAACTTAAATTGCAAAACATGAGATAAACAACCCACGATCTTGTGTTAAATATTAGACTCACACTGGAAATTTGCGAACTCAGACCGCCTCCGCCTTGATCTCGTGAGATTATCGTTGCCCACGTGTTCATGACATCAGCGCAAGTCGGGATCAAGTCGGACACAAAACTAACCAGCATGCATTGTGCGGCGAATGCTGGAAAGTGTTTCTGAATAGAATTACCTACTCAACCTGAGTTTTTATTGTTTGAGTAATGGGGTTTGGATCTATTTCTCTCCTTTTTGGAGATTTAATATTTGTTCATATTTATTATGAATGTTGTTTATAATCAAGAATTTGTTATCAACACAAATCCAATTACTTTATGTCTGCTTGACAGTAAGTGTTAAATATTCACATTTTCATATCCTTTCTTTTCATGAAGAGCGGAGTTGTGCGTCATTTATATGCTGCTCTCAATGAATTGTGGGTCGCCTTAATCTCCTCTCCTTTGGCAAAGGAAGGTTGTTGTATCCTCGGCCAGAGGATACATGAAAGGAAGCATTGAGGCTCCTTTCCTTAACATTAGAGGATTCGGCTCTTATCATGTCTGCCACGTATTTACTTCCGGGTCATTTTTTCTGTTAGGAACCTTCCTCAGAGAAGAACAGTATTCGGACGCAGCCCTGTTGATATTTTGCATTTTTGTCGCACGTGCATGAACGCAACACCCTTCTCCTTGTGGAATGACGTGTCAAGAAAGTGCCGGAAGCTTCCAGTCAGTCCAAAATGGCTTACCAGACCCTACAACAGGAGTTCCTCCAGATCCCTGTTGTTACTCGGGCTTATACGACCGCCTGTGTCCTCACTACGGCTGCGGTGGTAAGACACATTCCCGTTCACCCGGTTCAGCCCGGGCTCAGCCGAACCGGCTAACGTACCGTCGGGACCTCGCTGCTAGCTCGATGCTCCAGCTAGCCTCGTAGCAGCTGGGAGGAGGAGACGCGTCGGAATCTGCTTATTTTACACGATGTTAACTATCTTATTCAAGTCACACAAAGTCCCACAGAGAGGACGGCTGGGACCGGAGCCTCGGCTTCATTCTACCCGTGAAACCGGCACCATAAGCGGCCGCTAAGTTGCGTTTCCGCCCGGAAGCTTCGAAGCGAAAGCAGCCCTATAATAGATGTTTACACGACGAGATTATGACATATATTATTGTCATTATACACGTCATCTGTTCTACCAGACAATCAACAGGACAGAGTATTGCTCTATGTCGTTACCTAGCTATCTATAATAATAATCGTGGTAGAAGAACGACTCGAGCCTTTTTTACTTAAAGTAGCAATACCTCAGTGTAAAAACGTACAAGATATAAAACAAAGGTCAGCTATCAAAAGTAATACTACATGTAGTATTATTATTATTATTTGTATTCGCCTCGTCATATAACTTATTTTTTCTTTTGAGTCTACTACAATGCATCATGTGTTATAAACCGATCATGTATGTTGGCATTAAATCTGAATCTGCTGAGTAACTAGTCATCTACGCTGTCAAATAAAATGAAGATAAAGTACAGTAATTTCCATCTGAAGTGCAGTGGCTTCATTTGTGTTTGCAATATTCATAGTTTATATGGGAAACACTTGGTAGCCATGTAACGATACTAAATATCACGATACTAAGCTGTATACATTTTCTTCCCAGCCTGAATTGATTGAGTAAGCTGTTAAGACAGAGAGATTGCAGTGATGATACATATTGTTTGATAATGAATAGCTCCCTGTGTGTGTGTGTGTGTGTGTGTGTGTGTGTGTGTGTGTGTGTGTGTGTGTGTGTGTGTATATATATATATATATATATATATATATATATATATATATATATATATATGTATATATGTATATATATATATATATATATGTATATATGTATATATATATATATATATATATATATATATATATATATATTACCCTCTCTTACCCTTTATTACCCTCTCTTACCCTCTCTTACCCCCCTCTTACCCTCCTCTTACTCCCCTCTTACCCCCTCTCACCCTTTTCTTACCCCCTCTTACCCTTTATTACTCCCTCTTACACCCCTCTTAAACCCTCTTACCCTCTCTTACCCTTTCTTACCCCCCTTACCCTTTCTTACCCTCTCTTACCCCCCTCTTACACCCCTCTTTAACCCCTCTTACCCTCTATTACCCTCTCTTACCCCCCTCTTACACCCCTCTTACCCTTTCTTACCCCTCTTACCCTTTATTACCCCCTCTTACCCTTTATTACCCCCTCGTCCCCCCTCCAGGCAATGTTGAGGACTTGTTGTCCATCAGTCTGATTGGATGTCCTCCGGCTGTATGAGCTGCATGTTTATTAACAGAGCTTCGTTGTTGTCTGTCTTCTTTCACAGCAACTAGAGATCATCACACCCTTTCAGCTCTACTTCAATCCAGACTTGATTCTAAGGAATTATCAGGTGAGTAATCTAAACCACTGCTCACCTTCATCTTCACCGTCCTGAACATGCCATCCTCCCCTCAGCCTGATGAAGCTCAGCTGTCTGTTTGGTCACCAGAAACCAATCATATCGTGCATATAGCAGTCTGCTACACAAAGCATGTTAAGCACATTAGGTTCCTGCTCAACTCTGCTTCGTATCTAACCTACAAACATTTAACTAGGACCATATGACATCTGTTCCTCTTTTTGTTTTTACTGATTCCACGTTATCGTTTCCTAAATGCCATGTTTTCCATTTCCGTTGTTTACGATTGGAAGTCTCAGATGGTGGATGAAGTGAAGTGAGGTTGCTTGTCGGCTCATCGTCCTCTTTCAAAGTGTTGTCATCAGCAACTGGACCTTAAACTTGACCTAAAACAAGTCCAGTTGTAGACGGTAACGCTTTCAAAAAGGTTCATGAGTAAATATTCAGAATGTAATGAAAATCATTGAATGTGACGTCGCAACGTTTCACTATTTTGTGTTCTCAAAGAAATTGTTATCAAACATCTCTCTCTTTCTTTTTGAAGGTATGGCGACTAATAACCAACTTCCTGTTTTTTGGACCAGTTGGCTTCAATTTCCTGTTCAATATGATTTTTCTGTATCCTTCTCAGTTCCATGTCTCACTTATATCCTATATGAAGTAGAAAACCCTCCAAAAGATTCTGTGATCTTCTTTTGAATGATCAGATGAAACCCTGGTTGTCTTCTAATCTTCCAACTCGGTGTTGATCTGTCACAGAATCTCAGGGGTCACAGAAGTGGGGGTCAAAATGTGTTTGTGTAAATAAAAGAAGCAGTAAAAAGATGACAATAAGAAGGTAAAAGAATAACGTACACACACATTATCGTAGTTGTTTTGGTTCTTAATATGAACGTTAAACATTTTAATAATGCACCAGCATAGATCATTCATAGCATTTACAGCATTAGTTGTCTGTGAATCTGTTCTTTCATATCCGACCTTGTGATTTACAATCAAGTGGACTCAGTAAATCCCCTAATGCAGAGTGTGTTTGCATACTTTCTGTTTCACCTGGGGGGGGGGGGGGGGATGTGTGAGTGTCAGAGTGTGTGTCCTTGACCTTGGTTCCAGCTATAGATACTGCCGTATGCTGGAGGAGGGCTCCTTCAGGGGACGCACGGCCGACTTTGTCTTCATGTTCCTCTTTGGTGGCCTTCTGATGACCGTATCCTTTCAGTCATGTCTCATATCCAACATGTCCACCTGCAGATGATGAGGGCTCAGGCAGGCCTGGTGGGCTCAGACAGACCTGGTGGGCTCAGGCAGACCTGGTGGGCTCAGACAGACCTGGTGGGCTCAGGCAGACCTGGTGGGCAGACACTCATCCTTTGCCTTCCACTGATCTTCTCTTTTTGTGTGTGTGTGATGTCATCTTGTCATCCTTCATGACAGACTACCAAGGTGAAGCTACTTAGTCCTGTTCATAAACAAAGCACTTGTTCTGTTTACAGGAAATGATAAAAAGTCTAGCCTACATCTGATCCGTTGCACCTGCTGCTGCTAAACCAATACTGAGTGATACCAAGATCAAACCTGCTGTGGCCCTCTAGTTTCAGTGTCTTATAATGATTCTCATGCTGCTAACGCTGCTGCTGCTGCTAAAGTCACTGCTTCTGAAGTTGCTGCTGCTTCTGAAGTTGCTGCTAAAGTTGCTGCTGCTGCTAAAGCTGTTGCTGCTATAGCTGTTGCTGCTAAAGTTGCTGCTGCTGCTAAAGTTGCTGCTGCTAAAGTTGCTGCTTCTAAAGCCGCTGCTGCTAAAGCTGCTGCTGCTAATGTTGCTGCTGCTGCTAAAGCTGCTGCTGCTAAAGTTGCTGCTTCTAAAGCCGCTGCTGCTAATGTTGCTGCTGCTAATGTTGCTGCTGCTGCTAAAGCTGCTGCTGCTAAAGCTGCTGCTGCTAATGTTGCTGCTGCTGCTAAAGTTGCTGCTGCTAAAGCCGCTGCTGCTAAAGCTGCCGCTGCTAATGTTGCTGCTGCTGCTAAAGTTGCTGCTGCTAAAGCTGCTGCTGCTAAAGCTGTTGCTGCCTCTAAAGTTGCTGCTGCCTCTAAAGTTGCTGCTGCTAAAGTTGCTGCTGCCTCTAAAGTTGCTGCTGGGAAAGCTGCTGGGAAAGCTGCTGCTGCTAAAGTTGCTGCTTCTAAAGCTGCTGCTGCCTCTAAAGTTGCTGTTGCTGCTAAAGTTCCTGCTGCTGAAGTTGCTGCTGCTGTTGGATGTTGGAGAATGAGGAGTGATGTTAGCGGTGTTCCACTTTAAGTGGATTGCTATGAATGCTTTCTAATATGACATGATGCTGGTTCACTGCCTTGGCATCTTATGTTGCACAGACACAAGCCCCTCCCCCAGCAGGGTTGGTGTGCTGCTGCCGTGGCAGTAAAGTTGGTCTCCCTCGTATTCCCACTGACCTCAGAATAAATCCCATATTCTGTATATTTGATGCTGGTGAGATGAATTTGATTCATGCAGCTGGAGAACGTGTGAACGTATTCAGTAACACTTGTGTGTTCGGTAGTTTAAATGCTTCACCTCTTCATCCCCCCCTCCCTCCACCACCTCAGCCTGCACAGGGACCGCGTTGTTCCTTGACCACATTCAGATATTTGGCACCTTTGTGAGTCTGGTGTTCCTGGGCCAAGCCTTCACCATCATGCTGGTGTATGTGTGGAGTCGCCGAAATCCAAACGTCCGCATGAACTTCTTTGGCCTGCTGAACTTCCAGGCCCCCTTCCTTCCTTGGGTGCTGATGGGGTTCTCCCTCCTGCTGGGCAACTCCATCATCGTGGATCTTTTAGGTACCCATCTCTCATTATTAGGGGCTTTGGTGATATGCTAGTGGGCATGGGACGATAGGAATATGACATGTCTATTATCCTGCCTCGGTAATTGTGAATAACCATATTATCCTGATAATCATGAAAATCAGCTTAAACCAATTAAAATGGAGTTACGCTACATGTTGTTATGAAAGAAATGTTTTTATTGCATCACAGATGAGACACACAAACAATGAAATAATCTCCAACAACATGGTGATGAATCCTAAATTCTCCCTGCATTAATAAAGGACAAATGAGCCTGTATGTTTTAAACTATACCGTTATGATGGATCCCTGGTGCTCGTGTTTAAATGTTTTTCACCTTCCTCCAGGTATCGCTGTGGGTCATGTGTACTTCTTCCTGGAGGATGTTTTCCCCAACCAGCCCGGTGGAGGAAGGTGGCTCAAGACCCCCTCGATCATGTGAGTCTCCACTTCCTTCTCCAACATTTTGGTGAAAACAACCAGACTGAAGCCTCGGCTCCGGTCCACACGGCGCAGGGATCTGTGGAGGCGACGTCCCCAGCGTTTGTATGATGGTGACAACAATGTCACCACTCGGACCTCCGTTGCATTAGAGTCTAGCATCGTCCCTTTGCTTTCATTATCTCTTTGTGTGACATTGTCTTCACCTCGAGTGCTGGAGGATGACGGTGGCAGCTCAGTGTGACGATGAGAGAATAGGAACGAAGGAAAACTTGCAGACTGAGCAATTTGACATGGGTTCATCCTCTTAGTAAGATTCATTATAAAATCTCCAAAAGTCAAACTCAACTAGGAACTGTGCTACACTAACATGGGAGAGGAGTTTAGTCAGACCACATGGATCTGCTGCTCCTCTGACCGGAGTCGACCACCAACATGCCATGGTAAGTGTGAACCACCAGACCTGGAACACATTCTGGGGGAAACCCTGCTTGTTGTCTCTACTGTTGGTACCTGAAAGACGGTGGAAACAGCATCTTAACAATGAATGCTCAGTAGAAAGGGTGTGGATCAGGTTCACTTGGTCCCCCATGGACCGGTTCTGGGTCTACATTCAAGTGGAAGGCCTGGTGGTCTGTCCACTCCCGATGGTGGGCTTCGATCAGAGGAGTCACGGACCATCGTGGGACCAGCAGACTGAGAAGACCAGCAGCCCAGACTCCCACAGACGACTCATGATCTCTGATTGGATAGTTGGTTATTTGGCCAGTTGGAACATGTTGTTATGACCTTGCTTGACCTGGTGCACCGACAACATTGTAGGGAAACACTGGAAGACATGTGGACATAGATTTCAGTCTCCTCCATGACTACTGCTTCAAATGTTGCAATCAAATGTTGGATCCTGGCATCCCTACTCCTCATATGTATCACGTGTTTCTCTTCATGGCCTTGCTTTTGTTTTCCTCCTGGATGAATGGATTTGTTTCTGTTTTATTGGCGACATGTAGGTAAAAGACATACGTGTGCATAAACCAGCCTTGTGTGTCTCCCACAGAAAGATGCTGTTCGACACTCCTGAGGAAGACGCCAACTACAACCCGTTGCCTGAGGAGCGGCCGGGAGGGTTCGCCTGGGGAGAGGGTCAGCGCCTCGGAGGTTAACTCCGCCCCCAGATCGGCCTTGATCGTCAGGCCTTTTCCAAGGACATTCCCTCAGAGAGGAAGGGGACAAACATGGTCTTCATTTTTGACTTGTTTGTTTAGTTCTGGATGAAGAATGCCAAACAACCAGAGCTGCTTGGAGAGAACGACTGTTGTCTTTGTATTTGGGCTCAAAGAGGATTTGAGAGAACACAAGCTTCGGCTGGAACTCTGGACGGTGAACCTTCGGGCTCGGTGATGTTTGTCTTCATCTCAAAAATAAATGATACAAAACTATATTAAAGAGAAATACACGACGGCAGTAAAATAGCAAAATGAATATATTCAGTTGGTGAGTGCTTTTTTTTCTCATTTCACTTTTTAAAAAAATAAATGTGTGTGGCAAATGATGCATTGGTTTCATCTCTTTCGATCCAAAACATCTCAACAAATGAGAAATTAGAAATGTCACGGAGCACAGCAGGTCAGTGGGAGTTACTAATATTCACATTTGTACTATTTCCTCATCTTGAGCTTTCCATCCACGTCGGTCACGCTACGTCCATAGCTGTTTTTCTGTCATTTCATACTAAAGTCTTATTGCCATACACAAAAAAGAGCAGACATTTGTATGTGACAATACATTTTAGTTATTTAATAGATTTTGCACACATTTGTAGTATTTTTTGTCTTACCATGTGATGTGTTTATGAGAAATTAATTATATATCCTGGTAAAGGACATCTGTTCTTGATGCGCGAAGGTATGAGATACATGTGTCACATCAAGAGTGGGAGCTTTGTTGAATTATAGTTGCAATGGATCAAATGGAGTCATGGAATCATAGTTTAGTTTTGTATTATGTCTGATAGTTCTGTTGTATTTTACACTTTTCAATAATCTGAAGAAAAGTGCTCTACTAATGCAGTTGGATATTATGGTTCCAGATATAAACAATCTACTACCCGTGGTTATTATGGGATGCCATGGAAGCCAAGTTCTAATCAACATAATGCATCTAATTCCTCTGTTTATGCTTCACGTGGTTTGTATTGATCTGACCAAAAACTGTGGCATAATTGTAATACAGCAGATGGAAGTAAATCTCACTACAATGTTTACAGATAAAGATGAGTTCAAGCTCACCTCCCGGTAGATCAGTAGGGGGCGGTAATGGTCTGTGGAAGTCATTCCTCTACTTGAAATAAAGAGTAAGGACAATGCAGCGTTCGGGGTTTTCGGATAAAAGCGTTTCGCCTGGAAAGCCAGAAGAGAGATGTGCTTCCTGATCTCACTTATAAAGCGGAACGTGTTCAGCAGCGCTGAAGTTCCCGTTAGTTTGGGTCGTTTGACTATGTGGACAGATATACTCTGAGCTGAGGTTTTTTTTAGTGCTCAAAGCTGAGGTGAACGCTATTTTCCAGGAGGACACGCGGATTTCCTACATGTATCCTAGGTCGTAAACGCATCTGAAGAAGAGAAGGCTGCCTCTCACGGCTAGTTAGCGACTGCGTAAAGATGCAACTGGCTCTAAGTAAAACGTTTGGCCAGAAACCGGTGAAATTTCAACTAGAGCAAGATGGGGACTTTTACATGGTTGGCTCGGAGGTATGTGGCATCTGTTCGTTAACTCTGAAGGCTTAGTTCCCCGACGTTAGCCTCCGTTATCTGTTCGTCTGGCTACTAAGTGCTAGCATGCTAACCAGCCACACCGATGGCTTCGTAAACAAAGAAAGACCTTAACACGAACAACGGGACGTAACGGCTGACGTCAAGCTAGTGAGCGGCTAATGCTAAATAATTTCTGCTGGTCGAGACCAAATACACTACAGCAATTTACTGTTTGGTAGTAACTTGTACTTCCAGCCTGCTGGGGGGGGGGGGGGGGGGGTCGTTGTGCCCGACCAGTACGTGAACGTTACATCTACATGAAGAGTGCCGTGAAGTGTGGGAGAAAAACCTGTGGCAGTAAAGTCGGCAAGAGAGTTCCTCTACTGTCCACAGTGTTTAATTTACTTCATCTCTTCCACTGGTTTCCCTCCGTTGATCAGTGTTTTCTAATGGGATGCCCCGATAAAACCGTTTCCGTCACGTTTAATCCACAGGACCTTGTTTCGTCATGTGGTTTTGTTGATTGAACAGATGTGTTGTCTGCTCTCCAGGTTGGAAACTACCTGCGCATGTTCAGAGGCTCCCTGTATAAAAGGTATCCGTCTCTGTGGAGGCGGCTGGCGTCGGTGGAGGAGAGGAAGAAGATCGTAGCATCGTCACATGGTTAGTGGTGGGTCGTTGATCTTAACACTGGACAGGGGTAAAATCATTTTGAGCCAATATTAGTCTGTAAGATCCAAAGGTTGTATATAATATAACAAGTTAATAATTGGTGCTCAGAGCACCTAGATGCTCAAGTGCTAGTCAAATGTTAGTCAAATGTTTGTTAATGTTGGTGTTCGCACCTGCCCTGCTGTTCTGCGTAATTTAATGTGATGCAATGATATGCAGAATTGATGCTTCTGAAAATGACATAATATCCGTTATTGTCAACCCAGGACGAAGTTCTGTAAAGTATTCCTCGAGAATGTGGAGGCACTGGTGCTTATGTCTATATTAGGTTTGTCTCGTCTGTTGTCTTTTGTTTTGTTTTTATCTTGTTGTATGCGTTGTTTGTTTGTATTATGGACCTCCCAGTGGGTGAGTCTGAAATAAAGCTTCAATCAATCAATTGCTGCTGTAAGTAATTCTAGTATATAAGGTGGGAAATCTATTTGGATTAAGTGACAGATGAGGGGCTCGGGTGTGCGGAAGCATCAGAAGCCCTGCGATATGTTATTCCTCCTGACACGATAGGATCTTTATTACAATATACAATATTATTGGATATTATGCGATCGATCTAATAAATTGGACTTAAAACAGCTTAATGCACTTCCTGTGATACATGATATTACTGTCAGGACGATTGTCGCTATGTCCGATCAAGTTATTATAGAGTCACAAAGTCTTGTGCTGACCTGGTCCAGATACATGACAGACTAAACGACGGTCCCCAACCAATCACGGCTGCTCGTCTTTCACCACGTGTGACATCGTCCCTGCTCACCGGGTTGCTGCTGAAGTACCTCTGCTGTCACCAGGAGGGGCGGGCCTTCGCCTTTGTTGAGATCCCCCAGCTGGCGTCTGTTATTTTTCCTTCAGACCAATGCATGATAGGATATAATGCCTGGTTAATGACTAGTTGTACACTACTTTCCAAGATGAATTGTGGGATACTTTGAGTCCACATATAGAGTTCATTGACTCTCCCTAAGCTTTCAGACAGCCTGACTAAGGAGTCCAGAGTGATTTGGACGGAGCCGATGTGACAGCAGTGGTGATAGCAGTGAGCAAATGCATCACTTGAAACTGCTCAGCAATTGTAACCAGAATGCATTTCAGATGTAGCATGTAACAGTTGTCTGTGTTGTGTGTAGCCACCAGTGTGACTCTGCTGAAGGCGTCAGAATGTGAGGAGATCTTCGAAGGCAATGATGAGAAATACAAGGCGGTGTCCATCAGCACAGAGCCCCCGGCTTACCTCAGGTAATATCAATCACATGATGGCCGATTCAGCATTTCTCAGCTTTTTCTTGCTTTTTTTTACATTTTCCAGTTTGTTATCCTGTGTGATTTAAGATGTACCTTGTACTCGTCAAGGGGCAGAAGCTGGATCCAAATACTTTACTCACATCACTGACATTGGTTGGACCATATTTGGATATTGGTCAAAGAACAAAGTCCTGTTGAATGCATGGAGGGGTTTCTCAGCTTGAGCATAAATCAGGACAACCTGTTACTTGTGAGTCCCCCAAGTTTATGGAAGTACAATAGACCCTTTTACAGTGATGTCATCATAGATATTCATGATGTCATCGTTAGAACTCCAGAACACCAGTTAGAAGCTTTAACCCTGAATTCAAACTGTCAGCAGCATCTAACTGTCTGCTTGTTACGTGTTCGTACCTCAGAATCCATATTCAGACAGACTCAAGTTCTCCAGCATTCAGACCAGGATGGTGTTCCAGTGGAACCAGTGACTGTGTTACCTGGTGACTTTCAGCTGGTAGTAACTTCAGTAAACGGTTGGTGTAGATGATGAACACAGATGGATTTAAGATTGAAGGCTTCTACGAGGACTCCTACATGTTCTGTTGGTGTTCCAGCAGCTGGGAGTCACCAGGTAACACGGTCACCATTTGAACCCAAACACCGGTGATGTCTATAAACATGATGGTGGTAACGGCCAGTAAAGCTGTGAGTCTCTGTGCTGGTGTGTGACATTGTGTTCATGGACTCGGGTAATGAGTTGATGATCTGGTGCAGGGCTATTCAATTGGATCCGGCCCGCGAAGGAATATTTACTGGCCCTTTAAGTGGGGAAAAAAACATTCAAAATGCTGGCCGTATAGCTGCCGATATATGAGCTTCCCTCTCTCATCTGTACTTTATGCGCTTGTTCTGATGACCGTTCCGCCTCGTTGAACCACCATGATGTCGCTTTCTACTTTGAAAACACGTAAAGTTGACACAGAAAACACTGTATTTTGATAACATGTTGCACTCTTCAGACTCGTGGTGTGAGCGGAACCGGACTGGTATCGGACCGGTACTTTTATAATAAAAATGCCGCTGTGTGTCTCCGTCCAAAACCCTTTGTGCTCGCGCTGCCTGCTCACACAGATCCGCTCGTGCTCACATGCGCTGATGCAGGTTGAGTGTTTACTAGCAGAGACGGCGCTCCTTCAAAACAACATCAAGCCATGCGTGTGTCGTATTAGGACGAGATGACGTATGTACAACCGGCAATCGGGCTGAGGCCCGTTTGTGCTGGAGCAGTGTGAGTGCAAACCAGCGGGGGACCCCTGTGGGTTCTACCCATTTATTTAGGTTCCTTCACCATCGTTGGTGTTGATATTCTTACATGTGTTGAACTCCGTTATACTTGTGTTTGTAAACGGCGTGAACTCACTAAAGTATGTCATCTGTGTTCACTATCTGTAGAATGGTGTGTACTTGATAGCTTGATTGTTTGTGTCTATAAGGGAGCAGAAAGCGAAGAGGAGCAGTCAGTGGGTCCCCACGTTGCCCAACAGCTCGCACCACCTCGATGCCGTGCCTTGCTCCACCACCATCAACCGCAACCGAATGGGCCGAGACAAGAAGAGGACCTTCCCCCTGTGGTGTGTATCTCTAGTGTTGTTTAACACTATATCCCTTATGCTAAAAGTAGCTCCTAACTGCTGGAGTATAGAACGCCATTCAAGACAATATTAAATAAATAAATATATATTGATATATACTATTAAATAAATATAGCGGTCAAAAAATGACAAAAGCACAGGAGGTGTCCCATTTACCCTCCCGACTGAACGAGGTGGAGGGCTACCGATGCTCCATCTAATCCAGCAAACAGACTGTATTATTATCTGTGGGGGGGGCTCTGCTTGGCAGGCTGGTACAAGTAGTAGTACAGGACAGGATGGCCCAGTGGGAGCTGGTTAGCATGCCCAATTAATTGGATGTCTCTGCAACATAACACATAGATGTCGACACTGCCACCTCTTCAAATTCCAAGTTTGAAACTCACCTGCTGGCCAGATCTACACATAACACTTCCAAAAGACCCCGTGGGATTGCGTGGATGAACTATAATAGTCCAACCTTGAGTTTTGTTGTCTGGTGTTTGGCTCAGCTTTGATGACCACGACCCTGCAGTGATCCATGAGAACGCCGCCCAGGTCGAAGCGCTGGTGCCCATCCGTCTGGACATGGAGATAGACGGACAGAAACTGAGAGATGCCTTCACGTGGAACATGAATGGTAAATATCATCTTATTTAATCCTAAATAAGATGATCATAAATCATAAGGGCTCCCTGCATTATTAAAGGATAAATACATTGGAACATAGATTTTTGTATCTTCTTTAAAATCGGGCTTTATTTTTCTTTTGTCAACCTTGATACAAGCTAGACGGTTTTGAAGTGACTTATTATCCCAGTGATGGAGTGTTTTTATGGTGATGCACGACATGATGCTAGATCATCGTGTTTCACTCAAACGCGTTGCTGTAATGAAAAGGATTGAAGTGAGATGTACAGCTTGAAATGTTATTCAATGAAACAGATGTTAGCAAACTGCAAAATTCACAGTTGAATTGCAATTTATTACAATATCTGTTAATGCAATACTCGGTATAAAGCAAACTGTTATATCATGACATAAGCATTGTGATGCTATGATGGGGCCTCTGGTGATTCACACGCCTAGTAAATATGCACATCGATCAGCCATAACATTATGACCACCTGAAGGTCTGCTGTGGTATCAGGCACCAAGCCGTCAGCAGCAGATCCTTTAAGCATGTTACCCTGACTGGTCAATGGACAGGGGTCAGCATGTTACCCTGACTGGTCTGTGGACAGGGGTCAGCATGGGACCCTGACTAGTCTGTGGCTACGCAGCTCCATACCCAACAAACTGCGATGCACTGCGTGTTCTGACACATTTCTATCGGAACCACAACCTCTATCAGAAGATCAGCCTTTGATCCCCACCTGCATCAATGAGCCAGTGAGCGGTTTTCCTTCCTGGGACCACTTTGATAGGAACTGACCCCTGCAGACCGGGAACACCCTGCAAGAGCTGCAGTTCTGGAGATGGTCTGACCCGGTCGTCTAGGATCACAGTTAAATCCTTACGCTTGCCCATTTTTCCTGCTTCTATCACATTAATGTTCACTTGCTGCTTAATAGATTCCATCCACAGACGGGTGCCATGGTAACGAGATAGTCAGCGTTATTCACTTCACGTCAGTGGTCGTAATGTTATGGCTGATAGTTGTTTTTTTATGTCAACATCCAAAACATGCTGTGTTGTCGGCTGTTTAATTTTAACGGTATGTCAAGTCCTTGTTGTCTAACGTCACCGATCCACCCCTCTTCAGAGAAACTGATGACCCCAGAGATGTTTGCAGAGATTTTATGTGACGACCTGGACCTGAACCCTCTGGCCTTTGTCCCTGCCATTGCCTCAGCCATCCGTCAGCAGATTGAGTCCTACCCCACTGACAGCATACTGGAGGAGCAGGCAGACCAGAGAGTCATCATCAAGGTGGGTGCTGAACCACAGGAACCAGAACAGGGTTTCTTTGCAAATTCTCTTGTCAATGCAATTCACAGACAGTCAACAACAGGCATTCAAACACACAGAGGAAGACCGAAAACTCATCATTCCATTAGAATGAGTTTCTGATGCACACAAAGTCTGGTCTGAACAAATCCTTCTGGTTTCTCAAGTTGAAAGGAATGCTCTGCATGACCTGCACACCAGGTCAACCTTTCCTCATAAGACCTGGGTCAGACTAGAAGACATATACGATGGTCACTGTCAGATCAGCTGATCATAGTCAGAAGGACCAATCACAGCTGCTCGGCTTTCACCACGTGTGTGATGTCATCACTACTCACCGGGTTGCTGAAGTACTTCTGTTATCTCTGATTCACAATATTATCCAGATAATCATCAAAATATGATTTAAACTACTAAGCACTGAAGCATGCTGGTATTACTTAACAGATATTTGTATTGCGTCACAGATAAACAGATTTTTTCAGTAAAAAAATAATAAAATAATGATAAATTAAAGGATCATAAATCATAAGTTCTTCCTGCATAAATAAAGGTATTATTGTATCCTGTATTTTTAAATTTGGATCCATTTTTCACGTCTTCACCATGATAGTGAACTATGAACGCCACGATATTGCTGATTATTCTGATGATGGAAATTCTCCCGTGTGCTCTGATTGGTCAAAGTGACAGCTCTGATGAAACGAAACAAAATCAGACATGCTAGACTTCCTTTGACCTTCGGCGTCGGTTGTGGTCTATGATGAAATGCTACATGGTGTAAAATCATCGATTGTCCCCCTCGACACTCGTCGTGATCTGAGCTGGCACGCCATCGGGATCCAGTCAAGGATCATATGTAGTTTGAAGCAGATCAGATGTGAAAGACAAACATTATACTGTACATAATGTTTTGTGTGTGTGTTCCTCAGCTGAACATCCATGTGGGGAACATTTCTCTGGTGGATCAGTTTGAGTGGGACATGTCGGAGAGAGAGAACTCGCCGGAGTCGTTCGCCCTGAAGCTGTGCTCTGAACTGGGTCTGGGGGGAGAGTTCGTTACCACCATCGCCTACAGCATCCGTGGTCAGCTCAGCTGGCACCAGAGGACCTACGCCTTCAGGTACCTCAGCCCTGACTTCACACACACATACAATACCCCCCCCATATTATATTTACAATATAATATGTTTGACAGTCTGACCCCACGTCATACTCTGTTGGAGTATGTAGTCTCATCCCCAACTCGGGTGGACCTTTGGACTGACTGATTACTTGTCATCTGCTCCCAGTGAGAACCCTCTCCCCACAGTCGAGATTGCCATCCGCAATACAGGTGATGCTGATCAGTGGTGCCCCCTGCTGGAGACCCTCACAGATGCTGAAATGGAGAAGAAGATCCGAGACCAAGACAGGAACACAAGGTGAGAGAGTCAGACAGACAGAATGCTGGATGAAGGATGATGTCATTTCCATGGTAAAATCTAGTTACTGGTGCTGCAGCATTAACGAGGTGATTAAGTCGGTTTAACAATACCCAGATACCGATCTTAAAACAATCCAATGTTAGGGCTGGGTATTGTTTAGAATCTCACGATTCGATTCAATATCGATTTGATTCGATATTGATTGAAATGCTTCGATATCGATTCAGTATCAAGTAGAAATACACAAGTAAGAGTACCAAATCATTTTTTCAAATAATTTATTTAGTTTCATGCCTTATGAACAGCCGTGGTATAACTCATAGCATGATCAAACAGGACACTACTTAAACACTGAACTACAGTGCATGTAACGGGTTCACACCGCCCGCGGAAGCTATGGTAGTAGACAGTAGTAGTGCAGATATACCGTTGAAATACACATATTTGTGTATCTACTCTTCACATTTATTAAATGTATTTTCTCTTCCTGTTTCCCAGTGCGAGTTGAGATACACAACTATGATCGCATTTGTCAATCGCGGTATTTTATTTTTAAAATTGTTTTTATTTTTAAAATTGGCCGGATTGTCTCGTGTTTCTTTGTGTGATTTACTGCCAGAATTGATGCGTTCGCTCGCGGCACGCGCAAAAAATAGAGCAGACGCCGAAACGATCGCTTCACGCCGCGGGACGGCCGCGCCTATTCGCGGCGCTCCGTGTCTGGTGTGAACTACACTATTGCTTAACAAGAGCGCCGAAAGGAAGCGGGCTCCGCTACGCGCCTATTCGCGGCGAATAGGAGCGGTGAACGCTGTACTCACTCCGGTCGCCATATTGTAATGGTTTGGTCTAGTGCGGTCCCCGTCCGTACAGCGCGAATCACACGAGGGTGTCGGTCACAGCGCCCCCACTGGCCAGGGGCTTGAATCGATTCAGAAGATTGCTGAATCGATATTGAATTGCGGGGAAAAGAATCGCAATGCATTGCTGAATCGATATTTTTACCCATCCCTATCCAATGTGATTGGTTGCTGTAACTGATGCTTTGCTCCACCCCCTGAACCGCTACATCAGAAACGGGAGACAAATGTAGGAGGAACACTGGTCCTGGAGAGGTTGGTCTTCAGGTGTCCAGCTGCATTGGTTCCCGTTAGGTTGCAGCTGAATAAATACATGAATATACAGAAAGATTCCAGAACTTAATCATCTATGAATGAAATTAAAATCTGGTTAATGATTTCATGGGTTTGACTACCAGAATTGAACTGAGAGAGAAAACATACTTGGCAAAGAACTCCTTTCTGATTCTGAGGTCAGTGTGTGTTCAGTTTATCTGCCGGTGAATAAATGCTATAACTAGCCACGAGCTAACTTCCTGTCTTGTTGTCAGCCAGCTGATAATGAAAGTGAAGGAGTTAGCCCTGAAGTAAGCAACAAGTCTGGTTCAGCAACACTTAAGGTGGACTGACCTTTTAAGGTGGTCCAACACTATTCTCCTTTAAGTGACGAGCTGCTCCTCTGAGTCTCTGAGCTTATTATTAGTACTTCTAAACTAAGCCTCTTTCACTGCTGCTGCTTCGCTTTTTCAAATTAATTTTGGTTTAATGTTTTTTACTCTGAAATGTTAACAAGCCTAAAGTACAATGAGCATGTACTTGAAATAATATTTCCTTTTTTTTGTACACACAAAAACACGGTGTTCCATCCTGAAGGAAGAATATGAACGATGTCCTTTAGTGTCCGACTGTTAGAAAAAAGACAACCTCCATCCACACACCATATCCATTGTTTGTTGCCATAGTGAACTAAAAGGGAACAGACTCAGAGCTTCTGAAACCAACCCCATTTATTTGTTTAGTCCAAATCCTTCCTCTTTATAATATTAGTCATGTGTAACTCAAGATCATAATCCAGACACTTGGATCATTTTGAGCTCAGATAACATCGTCCTGGATTTGTCCCACGGTGGCAAAATCTGCACTATTACAGGAGCAAAGAGGATAGTTATAATAAAACACAATATGAAAATAAACAGAACAACTTAAATAAGTCAAGAGTAGAGATATAATAAATAAGTAAAACATTAATCAGTGAGTTCATTGCATGTATGACTTGTGTTGCAGGCGTATGAGACGACTGGCCAACACCGCTCCGTCCTGGTAGGAGACACATGGAGCTGCATGAGACAGACCGGGACTTGGACCGGTCCTCCCTCCGGAGGCGCCTGTTACTCTAAACCATCAAGTAAATACTCACACGTCGGTCTCCATGGAAACCAACACACACATCCATGCATTCCTTCTCATGGTTCACCTTCAGCACACCAGGTCACATCTACGCCAGCAGAACCACGTTTACGCCACAGATGGCAGGACAGATGGCAGAGGTCCATCCTCTTCTCTGTCCATCAAGGGTCCGAACCACATCCTGTCCCAGTCAACATCTAGACCCTTCTACAGATAGTGAACACTGATGACGTCTGTTAGTGAGTCACAGTTCACCAACAGAAGTACGACAGATTCCAACATGTAAGAACATCAACACCAAAGATGGTGAAGGAACCTAAATTTGTGGGTAGAACCATTCCTATCTAGCATCCTAATAGAACCATGGATCTGTTGTGTAACGTTCCACCAGCCAGATGTTACGAGTCACTAGATGATCAACTTGTTATCTGAGGTCAAGAACACAACGTCACACACCAGGAAAGAGACTCACAGCATTGACTACTGTTGACTAATGTTGACACCATGAACATGTTTCTGATGACGTCCACATATCCACATGTTTCAAACCTCCTCTACAGTCTGGAACGCTTCCATGCATTTACACATTTTCATTAGCTATCCGATCCAATTAAGACACACGATGAGACTAATTGTAAACAGGCCAGTGTTGAGTTAGAAAGGCGTTTAACTATTATGATTTTATTATGGTTCGGATTATTTGTCATGTAGAGCTGGAACCATTATCATCAACACTAAAGTCATAAAGGACTGATTTGATAATTGCTCAATCATTTGAGTTATCTTTTAAGCAAGATTAGTAAAAAAAAAAAAAAAAAGTGTCAAACTATCTTCCGTTTCTCAAATAACAGGATTTATTGATCTTCTTTGTCAAATATCTCTGTAAACTGAATATATTTTGGTTTTAATCTGTTGTCAGTCAAAAACTAGACATTTGAAGATGTTCCCATCAAGAAGTTCCCCCCCATTTCAGAATAAATATGTGCGATAGTCAACGCAAGAGATTAATCCATTTATTGATCTGTTTGAATTGTTCCCTGAATTCCACATGTGATGTATGTCAGATTAACAGATGTTTCCTTGTCACCAACACGGCCATTAGTTAGCCTGCTACCTAGCTAGCTAACTAACTTAGCTAGGTACGTCACAGACACGGCCGTTAGCTTGACCTGCTAGCTAGCTAGCTTAGCTAGCAAGATGAGCTAACGTTGTGTAACTGACCTTCTAAAGTGACAAACATGTAACTTATGGTACAAATCGAACAAGGTATTTTTCTCCGTTGACTAACATACGTGTTTATTCTGAAATAAGGTGGTCTACAGGGGGCGGTGCTTTATCTCTATTTGGACATGTCTGCCTGAGGTAGCTGATGGTGGGACGACCCAAAAAGATGGAGTTGTCTTTGGGATGGTGTGAATTGGTAAAAAAAAAAAAAAACTTTCTGCCATCAGAGTAACCTATATGGGCTTTAATAAATGTTAGTGAGCCACATCAGAGTGTCATAGCTAATTCTGTATACTGATGCTAGTGTTTTTACTGAAATGTGTCAAATTCAAGTACTATCCCTTCTGATGTTACTGCATTGTACTGCTAAAGGTGTGTTCACATCAAACTCAAAGTGATTGTGTTCATGAGCATCACTAACGCCAGAGAGGAGGCGGGGCTTCCCTCCACGTAGACCGCAATCAGGTCTGGTCTCTGGGCTAATGTGAGCTACTATCTAGACCTCTGGGGGACCACAGACCCAGGAGAGAACATGTGGTCCCTCCATTTAGGATTCAGCGACAACAGGATGACGATCTCAATGCTGAGAGGCTTTTGCTTCATGCACATTTTTTTGCTCGAGTTGAAATATTCCATCTTGAGCAAATAAAACCTCCTCGTCATGGCGACAGTGTCTTTGCATGGACTTTGTGTGCTGGTTGTTGTGAACACACCTTTAGAGAGCTGGTTTGATTTCCACGTGTTGCCTCTGCGTTCTGATCAGTTCAGTGTTCATCTGCATGCTAGTCCGTTCTGGCCCTTGTGCATGAGGGATGGCCGTCGGTACTTGTGTTTGCAGTGTGCCTCACTTTGCTCCAGCTGACTAGAGAACTGTTTCACTGGGACAGCCTTTGGTCGCAGACATGAAAGAACCAATGAAATGTTTGAAGTGCTGATTTTCACCTTGAACCTCCTCCAGAGAACCATGTCAACGTGTACCGTCGCTTCTTGTTCTCTCTTCTTTTGTAAAATTGCTTTACCTTTATAGTGGACTTGTTTTTATATGAAAAATAACAATAAAGAAAAATTATTGGCAATATGTTGTCAGTTGACCTGTTTCAATGTGAGAGGAAAACATCGACAGAATCTGCACTGGTGTGTTTAAAGTCCCGTATAAAAACCCTAATCTAAAAATGTTGCTCTAATTCAAATAAAAAATAATTGATATTCATAAACATTCTTAATTGTTCAGACATTATCTATTATTGATGAAAGCTCCTAAAGTGCTGATGCTGCATATTTTCTGTATTTAACGTATTCTAAGAAGGTGATAAAAAGAAATGCGCTGAGGAGCTTATAACCATTTTTGACTAAATGGAACAATATCTTGGATTCTGTTGCTCCCTTTAGATTGAAACCCTAAAGCATTTTCCACGCCGTGGTCACATGACCCGCGCTCTCAGACGAGCATGTCAGCGTGCTGAGGGGAAGAGGAAGAAGGACAAACTCCACGTCTCCTTAGAGATCACCATCATTTATCAGACGATCAGAGAGCTGTTAAAGCTGCTAACACCATTTACCGATCCAACCTTGTCTCCACTTACAGTCACACACCCCAAGTTCTTTTTAATATTTTTAATTCTCATGTAAATCCCTGTGAGATTTCTCCTACTGTGCCATCATTTACTCTTTGTGAAAACTTTCTTAAATGTTTTATTGATAACATTTCTGCTCTCAGGTCCCAGACTTTATTGTTTCTCCTTTGCGACCTGCTGTCTGTGACCAGTTTGAGCCTTTATCACTCTCATCACTTTCACATGTAGTGAAGCGTCTGCGGCCGACGAACTGCCCCTCAGATAGTATTCCCTCACGTTTTCTCAAAGACGTTTTTGATGCTGTTGGTGTTAAAAGAATTTATTCATGAACGGACAAATTCACCCGAGGAGGAGATCGGAGACAGAGAAGTAAAGTCGACGTCGGACTTTAATCTTGGCCAAGAGGAGCAGTTACAATGCAACAACGTGTGAGGATGCTACAGAGGAAGTGCTCAAATCAGTGCTGTGACTTGAGTCTTTTTAAAGGGTTCAGGAGATGATGCGTCATTGACAGTGAATCTCCTGGTCCCTGATAACAATTAGGCATACCTACGACATGAGGTTAAACAAAATTCTTATAACAGTTGGTTCAAGTGTTCATATTCTGATGTGTCCCAGCTGCCTTTAAACATGCTGTAGTACATCCTTTTACCAGAAAGAAATATCTAGACCCTCTGTTCTTTCTTATTTCCTATCATCTATCATTTCCAATCTCTTTCCAAGCAAATAGTTCTGTCTAAATTTCCGGAGAAAGTAGTTTGTTTAGCTCAAGTCATTTTTAACTAACCCTGGCATCTATGAAAAGATTTAGCCTGGCTGTTATTATTCTTATATTACATTTTTCTTTTATAAAGAAACATTTTATGGAAGTAATTTATTCACTGGAAAAGATGAACCGGTGCGGGCAGAGTTGTGTTTTAGATTTTTGTTTCGTTTTATATACACACTATATTGACAAAAGTATTCACTCACCCATCCAAATAATTGAAATTGGGTGTTCCAATCACTTCCATGGCCACAGGTGTATAAAAGCAAGCATATTTATATTAATATATTTTTATATTTATATTATTATATATAATATTTCCAGGGATAATTTTGTGTTAACATTGAGTCCGCTCATACAGTAGGTTGTCTACCACAGTTCTGGACATCGGTTACCATGGCAACAGTCAAAGCCTCACAAAGTCTTTGCCTCAAGTCTGTCTGGGACATTTGAAAACTCATATATTACTTCCAGAAAAAGTCGAAGCAAATTGCTTTTTACATTTTTTATTAAAAACATTTTTTTACAGATTAATTCACATAACGAAAACATACATATCCTGACTGAAACAAATGCAAATACATCCATTTATGTTTAAAGTACATCAAATAGAACTTAAAATATTGCCTTGCTGTTTCTGCACATCGATGATGTCATCAGTGTCCTGCACTGATACAACAGCCTGCATACAAATACCTTCCCAATATATAATATCCATAAAAACAAACTGTCTAATTTCTCTGGAACATATTAGGCCACTTTATATGTCAGAAACTATAATACATCTAAAATTTCAGACAATTGAATAATGACGATAACAATCGGAGGAAAAGAAAGCTCTCAACAAATAATGAGGACTAGTCTATGGCTCTATGAAATGCACAAAAGGAATACGTTGAACAGTTTAAAGAATAGATTTTTAAAATGCAACGTGTGTAATATAAGAGGTCCTGGTTTTAACTTTAAATAGCACCTAAATGTTCAACGATGTAGTGAATGTAGATAAATCAGTGTGACCAAACTACTTCCTGTCAGCTCTCTCACCACAGTCAGTGCCAGGACCACCACCTGTCCAGGACTACCACCTTTCTATCTTCATGCTAATACACATTTTGCATATGTGAAATATATCTGTTTTAATTTGCTTCTTTATATATTTACCTTTTTAGAAATGTAATTTCCACTTTTTTTTAAGATTATTCATTCATTATGTAATTCATGTATTTGTTCATGCATTATTTTTCCTTTGCATTTTTACCTCTATTTGTTTCCCCAGACCTATTTATTTCTATGTTCTGTTTTTATCTTTTTTTATGCATTTCTGCTTGATTATGCAAATGAAGGGCTGTCATTCAAAGTCCTCCAATCGGAAGATCGACGGTTCGAATCCCGGCTCCTCCAGTCCACATGAGTTGTGGCAAAGATACTGAACCCCAAATTGCCCCCGGAGGCTGAACCATCGACATGTGAATGTGTGTGAATGAGTTAGCTCCTGATGTGCAGGCAGCTCCGCTGCCATCAGTGTATGATGCAAACAAGCAAAAACAAAAAAAAACAAGTTTAAGGTTAAAAGCAAGAGTGAAAAGGTGAGTTTTGAGGGCTGCTTTGAAGGGTCGAAGACTGTTGGCATTACAGATATTGCTGGGAGGGGCATTCCAGAGGGAAGGGGCGGCAAAGGCACTGTCACCCCAGGTCCGGAGCTTGGTCCTGATGGGTTGGAAGAGGTTGGCATCAATGTACCTGAGGCGACGGGCAGGGGTGTGGTGGTGGAGGAGGTCAGAAAGGTAGGGAGGGGCCAGGTTGTTGAGGGCTTTGGAGGTGATGAGTGATATTTTGAACTCAATCCGGTATTTGATGGGGAGCCAGTGGATGTCGGAGGTGGGCATACGGGCAGCAGAGTTCTGAACGTACTGAAGTTTATTGAGGATTTTGTTTGATGAGCCATAAAGGATGGAGTTACTTAGTCAAGTCAGGATGAAATGAATGCATGGACCTGATTCGGCAGCTGAAAATGAAAGAGAGGGACGGAGACAAGCAATTTTGCTGAGGATGACTGTTTTTATGGGGGAGGGAGTGAGAGAGTGGGGTCAAGGATGATCCCTAGGTTACGGACGTGAGAGGAGGGGGAGACGATATAACTAACAATATTGAGGTAGATATCCTGGGTGGAGCTGGTAAGGGAGTTTGGGCCGATTTAAGATTTATTGCAGTTGAGTTTAAGAAAGTTGTGTTGCATCAAAAAAGTTTTGACATCAGTGAGGTAGGAGGTGAGGTTGGAATGGGTGTCTGCAGTGATGGTCTTGGTAGAGAGGCTGTGTGTTGTCGGCATAGCAGTGGAAACGGAGGCCATGTTGGTGGAGAATTTGAGTGGGAGAATGTAGAGGACCAAGTACGGAGCCCTGGGGGACACCATGGATGAGGAAGTGGGGATTTGCAGGAATTAATTGGTGTCTGTTGGAAAGATAAGATTTAAACCAGGTGAGTGCTCGTAATGCCAAGTGAGGATTGGAGGCGGGAGATGGTTGATGATGTCGAAGGAGGATGAAGATGGAGAGTGAACCAGTTGGCAGAGAAGAGAATGTTATTGGTGACCTTTTAGAAGAGCTGTTTCTGTCCCGTGTCTGGAGCAGAAGCTGGAATGAAAGGGTTCGTAGAGGTTATTTTGGTCAAGGGGAGATTTTAACTGGGCAAATCTCACCAGAGGGGATGGCAGGGTTAGGTTTAGGGGGGCGATTAATGACTTCAGTAACCAGGGGTTTGGGACAAGATATGGTATGGTTATTGAACTTGTAGTGATGTTTTGTCTATAGAATATGGCTATTCCACCACCACACCCATGGAGGCATGGCAAATCAATGTATGAATATCTGGGGTGTGTGGTCTGATTCAGTGAGAAATATTCCTCTGGTCTTAGTTAAACCGAGAAAGTCCATATTATTGTCAGTTATGAATTCATTGAGTATGTATCCCTTACTGTTTAGGGATTCGGTGTTAAACCGCAAATCTGAGATGTAGTTGGATTTGGACAGGCAGGGGTGCATTAGCTATAGGGCGGAGGCAGGCAGATTGCTTGTGTAGGTTGTTGTGATGACGACGTAGTGGAATTGTGGCACTCCGCTCAGCTAACCCGAGGGAAGGCATGCAATGAGTGGATCGGTCAGACCAGGAGAACACAAACTCTCTACAGGAGGCTCTGTGGATGTAAAGGTGTCAGCGTATAAGTCAAAATGTTTTGATGGCCGAGATGGATGGAGGAGTGGTGGAGTAGTTGAGTTTGAGTAGTTGCGAGGCGGAGTACTTGCCAGAGACTTGCCGGCCGGCAGGATGTAATGATGAGTCTGTTCGTCTTTGTTGTTGTTGTTGTTGGTCGGTAGTCACGGGCTAGACGACCAGGGATGGAGGGATGTGCAGAGATGGGAGTGTCTGGTAGTGTGAAGACAGTGAGCTGGCTAGCTTGTTGGTGGCTGCTAGCTAACCAGCTATTTGTCTGGGAGGTATCAATGATTTATGTCTTGCAAAGTAATTTTTACCACTTCATTGACTGCTTTAAAACATTGCAATGGCGTATGGGACCGGTTTATTTTATGGTCTGAGTCGTAGAAGCCTCAGTCAGCAAGTGAGTCGGCTTGCTATGAGATCAGTACAAACTGGCTGGTACCAGACTTCCTTTTTGAAAGTGAGCTATGAGTAGAGATCGAGAGTCGCTGAACCGCTGTGGACTCGGTCTCATGTACAGCTATTGCAGTTCTCCTGGTCGTGGTTCTGTGTAAGTCAGACTCACAGTACATAGAACTACCACATATAGCCAGGCTAGTGGACCCGGAGACTAATGTTAAACACCATAGATCAAGACGGGCTTCCTGCCAATAAGGGACCTTAATGACTGACTTACCACACACTCACGCTGGGCTCTTTCACAGTTTCTGTTTCTGATGCTTTAAACGCAACAGAAATTAGTAATTTTTGCTTGTTGCTATTTTATCATATGACAGTGGGACAGACCTGAACCCTCAGGGACTTAACAGGAAGGTGCATCAAAGTCCATGAGGGGGGCCATTGGGCCTGAGTCTTGAGGAAGAAGATGGGGAATCTCCAACAACAACAGAAAAGGCTGTATCAGATAGACAGGAGCAGAATGACTAGAGCCCCCTTCAGACCAACACCAGCTTCCAGACTGTAGAAGGATGGAGCGGTCTCAAGTCCAACTGCACCATTAATGCTTTGTCAATACTCATTTACTAGTAGTTCCCTAGCAGTGAGTTCCTTCTTTGTTCCCTGGTCAAAATTGTGTGTCCTTTATTGTAAAGTGTATCCAAAGTATTTTTTAAATGCCTTGTTAAAAAATGTAGTTGCAGCTGGCAGTGACGTTGGCAAGAGTTGAAGGTATTTATATGGGTTTTGAGTCATCTGAAAAAAGCTAAAAAATCCATCCATTGCCCTTCACAAGTTTAGCAGTTGTATGTGTATGGACTTATTTAGACAGAACAGCCAAAGAAATCCATGCCGACGCTGCGGGGATAGCCTTCTAGTACCTTCAAAGCCACAGGGTCAAACTTCCAATATTGCAGGCCACTCAGGAAATTGGCATAGCCTGTCAGAGGGCGAGAGAAGGCAACAGTCAACTGAGGACCTGTCATTAGGCCAGAGGCAAAGAAAACCAATGTGAAGTTACATTGTAGCCTTTCTCTAATCTCAATCCTCACCATATCGGTCCCGAAAGGCTGCATCCATATGGCCAGGCACTCCCCATGTGATTATGCTGTGAGGATGGACATCATCGACTCGATTCTTCTGAGGATTGAAGGGCCAGTAAGAGGCAGACTTAAAGATGTAGACTTTCTCGAAGTGGTCCTCTTCCCACTTCAAAGCTGCTTGGATATCTGCAACAGGAAGACCCAGCTGCCGCACCGAATCTGGTCCTGTAATCTTCCTCTCAGCATCAAACACCCAGTAGTTGTCACCTGTCATGGTCAGAAAATATAAATAAAAACCACAATTTTGATCTTTTCAAAAATAAGTCAGTTGTAAATCCTCAAACTGACACATGATAATCATTGATGGCCATTTCGAGGTCAACAAGAGTCTGGCGTCCATATGTTTCGGTCTCCAACTGAGCCTTGTCATTGTTTAGGGAGCAACAGCATTCTATTATTAATGATCCCTCAAATGTGGTTGGACAGGGGAGAATCTTCCAGCTCCCAAAAGGTGCCCCGGACCGGCTGTTGGTGTCTCCCTGTGCCAGATCTGTAGTTCTTCAGTGTGGGCATGATTCCAAGGTCCCATTCCCACGTCCATCAGAAGCTAACACAACCATTTTAACTGTTGTTGACAGGTTTTCCAAGGCTGTAGACTCCGTTCCCCTGCCTAAATTTATTTCTGCTCTCCAGACTGCAACTCTGCTCATCCAGCATGTTTTGAGATTGCAAGGCATTCCACAAGACATTGTCTCGGACGGAGGTCCACCGTTTTCCTCCAAATTATGGAAGGCCTTTTGCCAGGCGTTGGGGGCGTCTTCCTGCCTGTCTTCAGGTTACCTCCCACAAACTAATGGTAAGACGAAGCGGGCGAATCAGGACCCGGAGGTCACCAGCACAACACAGCCGTTAGCTCCTCTTGCTAGCTAACTAGCTGACTTAGCCCCTAATTTGTTTTGCTTCCGACCGACCATGGGTTCGTGGGGACTCTAAATGTCATAATATGAATGTGAGTGGTTTTGTATCTATGTGTCGGCCCTGTGATAGTCTGGTTACCTGTCCAGGTGAACCTGCCTTCACCTAATGTCGCCACCCTGATCAGGATAAGCGGTTGATAATGGCTGGACTTCCAATAAGTCCATTCAACCGTGAGGTACAAACCCAGAACAGATTTATTACACATTACACCTTTAAACTAACTGCTGCTCCACTTCCACCTCACTGCTTTAATTTCTTATTGTTGAACTACTTTCAGTAATTAAGGGACAGTGTGTAACATTTTAAGTTATTTCTTGGCTAAAATCAATATCTTCATTCATGTCCTCATAACTGTATAATTATCTCTGCCAATAATCTGATTTAACCTTGCAAGTGAATCATTTCTTATCTGTATTTACATTGGAGGGGTAAGTCCTAAGGAGGCTTCCATGTTGTTCCGCCATTTTGAAAACTATTTTGTTCAGAGCCAGCGTGAATGAAAGGAGATTACATCATTGAGAGGCGCTTCTGGACCGGCTCTCCCCAGGGGCGGACAGAGACTTTAACAGAGTGTTTTATCCGCCCGTGATGCAGCCATCCCGGACAACGGTGTGTCCACGTCCTGCTGTCCCCCCTGGAGCCCCCGGAGAGCGACTTTTACCGATGTATGTTATCTACCTGTGGTGGACGTCCCGGACACGACCTCTGGCCTTTTAAAGTCAGTGTTGTAGAGCAATAAGAGCACTTTAGTAACATTTGTTTGTGTATGTTGTGGGTCTAGTTGTTAGCTGATGCTACAGGCTATGACATAAACCAATAAAAAAAAGGCATAAATCGCTATCTTGCTGGAGGAGTAATTACATCTACATGCTAACACACGTTTGAAATATCAACCTCATCACCTGAAAGAATACTGGTGAAGTGGTGTTGGACGACATGTCAGAGCTTCTTGGTACATAACGGCTACCGTAGTTGCAACAAAGCAATGCGCTAGAGAGCACTATTTGTTTGAATGCAAAATACAATACAAAAATACCACTAGATGCGAGTAATTCCTACACACTGTCTCTTTAAACTCTTAAAATACACTTCTTCAGCTCTGCTAAGTCCCACAGCTGACACCACTCATACATATTCTACTCCAAGACTTCAACTGATGTATTCAAGACATTTCCAGCTCAATTTTCACCTCTTGTTAAATAGAAAAGGCAAATGCATTTCAAATGCTGTGTGAACTATGAGTCTATCAACTGTATTTGTTGTATTTCAACCTTTTCAGCAGTGAGCACACATACATGTTCTTGCTTGTGTATTACGACCAACCTTGGAAGAACCAGATGTTGCCAGACTTGTCTTCATATGCAGCGTCGATGTGGTCCGGGATGCCTCTCCAGTGGCGCGAAGCCAAGGCTGGATAGCCAGCTTGTAGCTGCCCACCACGGATACGCCAAACATATCGGGACTTGAAGAAGAACAGCTCTCCCCTGATCATGGACACGGCATCAAAGTTTGTTCTGCAGGCATCCGGCTGAGCACAACGACATAAACAGCAGATGTTTGTGTCTGCAGATTCAATACAAGATGAAATACAGAGCATGTAGCTTTGAGGTCCATTAGGCCTCATACTTTTATAGGTCGATATATTTCCCCAGAAGTAATTACATTATAAGACCAGTTTATGCAATTGATATAATGATAATATAGTATAATAATGCAAGTACACCCTTTAAAAGAGCAATAGACTTTTAATGCTCAGACACTGGAATGTGAAAAAATGAAAACATATGTTAAATAAAAAGATACATTAAATAAAACCACAGAACCAGAACAGTATGTTAACCAACTAACCAAAGAAATACAGAGGTCAAAATATCAAGGTCAGAAAAATGAGACAGGTCATGTCTCTATATATCCTGTTGTAAAATCAACAAGAACATCCTCATCATCTTCTACTCCTTCATGGAGAGAGTCCTGACATTCCCTAGTGCTACCTCATGATGGACACAGACCTCACTATTAACACGCGCTTTATCATGCTGCTGCTCATGGCTTATTTGCACTGAAGATTAGCACTAATTCTGTTTTCTTTTGTGTTGCCATTTTATTCTTATACAGTTATTCTTGTACAGCTACTCTGTGTGCCCTTACTTACCCCCCGGGACAAATAATGTTCTTTGAATTTAATTGAATACATGTGTCCCAATTCAGAGGCTGTATCCTTCAGAGGATGTGTCATTCGAAGCCTACGTGAGCCACTTCCTTTGATGACTGCCAAGGCCAAACCGAGGTCAGATAAGTGGGTAACGTCTATTATCCCGATGGGCCAAACCACCATTCCCACGTGTCTCACCATTCCAATGTCAATCTCATTGGTCTCCGTCATGTCGGGCGGTGAAGGCAGAGGGGGACCATACAGATACTGGATGCCCCTCTTGTCATCCTCGCTGAGCTGCAGAGGGTAGGAGTCACTGTAGAAAGGACACATCACAGCATCGGGCTCCAGGGAGTGCTGCAGGCCAAGGACATGGCCGAACTCATGAGCTGCAACCTGTAAGAGATCAGTGCCTAAACAGGGACAGGGACATGCAACACAGTTGTTGAATCTCAAGTGGAACCAATGAGGAACATGAATGAAACTAGGGTCTTGAACAAAGAAACAAGCTCCCCAGTATTTCAAATATACTCACCCACACCGTTACCCACTGTCCAGTTCTCGTCATAGTCAAAATGGACCTCGCCCTCTCGGTGTGTCCTGGGGAAGAAGGCATGGGCGAGGATTCCTCCAGGACCATCGAATGGTAAGCTGTCCCCATGCCAATACCTACACAAGCAATCTCATCTGTAATATCACACCTTCAAAAGTAGTTCTGTATGCTAAGTATGTTGGAAATCCTGGTGGGAGAATCTAAAAGAAAAATTATTTAAATTGCACTATTTGCCTCCTGTGTAAAGGACCGTTCGGTATTTATGGAATGGACCACCAGAGGAAAGATGGGGGGGGGGGGGGGGGTTATGTCTTAATATCCTTTGTTGCGAGGTGGGTCACCCAACAGTTTTTAGTCTGGGGGGGGGGCTTAAAATAAATAACAAACAGTCCCTAAGAACTTCTACAATGCTGCAACCCAGAGCTATGAGCAGAAGCCAACAGTGTTTCTCCATCCTTTGACTCAAACTATCAACTGGACGAATCTGAGTTGATAAACGTGTAGCTGGAGTCATGCTATTTAAACAACCTGCCAAACAAGTACTAAATCATTCCTGTTTATTTAATCACAGCTAAATAGTTTATTCTGATGTGTGCCTTGCTAGATCCAGTGGTGAAGCTTGGTGAAAGCTTGGTGAAATCCACTGAGCATTTTACATTTGACGCTATGATGCCTTGGACATACTGTATAATCCTTGGCTCAACAAAACTTTTTTTTTTTTTATACGTTTATTCTGTGAAGTCTACCATGTCATGGTGCCTTTGCTCTTTCTTCTATCTCTTATGAAGAGATTAATAATATTATGATTGGGATTGTGTGTGTTGTGTCTTTTTCTTACCTGCTGAAGTCAATGATGATGTCAGCTTTGTCAGTAGTGACCTCTCTGAATGTCAGAGGAGTCACTGCACTCCACACGCCGAACGCCTCCTGGAAAACATGACGCACTTTACCCTCACTCATCTGCCAGGGGAAACGCACGATCCTGTTGGACACACACACACACACACACACACAATAACGTGCTATATTAGAGAGCATTTATGAAAAAATGTATTTGGATCCTTTTTAATTATAAACATCGAATGACTGAACCAAAATGTGACATGATGCAATGACCTGATAGTGACAACCATCAAATACAATCCCTAATTAAAACTGCAAGCAGTGATGAGACGGGCCCTCCCTCATATGCGGTCGTGGGGTACCTGTGGTTGCCTAGCAGTGTTGCAGCCGCCTATCTGTGCTGCGGCCGCCTCCTTGTGGCTTAAGCTAAGACACAAGTGATTAACATTCAAACCCATCTATCTCTCTGACATCTCTCTGAGGTGCATCTGAAGTGTGGAGCAGATCAGACAATGTATAAAGTCATTAGCAGGTGTGGAAAGTTTCATGACTGTTGATCTGATGTAAACCATATTGGAACTGCATTTTACAGTGACGGGGTCACGTCCATCTCCATGCCTCCCTGACAGCTCTCTGACAGCTCCCTTCCCCCCCCTGTTTGTCCTCTTTGCAGGCTGAAATGAGAGGAATTACTGAACTAAGCAGGTGGTTCAAAACATTTTTTGCCGACTTCCTGTTGACTTTAGGCAGTGGGTCCAAGAGGCTTTTTGTATATGTCATGCATGCACGCCCAACCTAAAGTGGGGGCTTTTACTCAGAAAAAGCCACAAAATCAGTGACATTTCTTGTCGCCACTAGGTGGCGCTCTGACTGTGAGTCAATTTTGCAGTGCAGACGAGGTCAGGGTGGGACTCTTATCAACTATGAAAACTTTGGAGCAGATCAGAGAAGAAGTTATAACAGATTTGATGTTTTTGGCGAAGGTTTAAAATGGCCCTGGCAACACCCTTTGTTATTCTGGGCAGCTTTTGATGGCCTTTAGAACCAGATAACCAACTTTGGTATTAATCAGATGAACGGTGTAGTCCAAAATCGATAAAGCACAACCCCTGAAATTGGCCAGAAGTGGCAAAAAATGCCAATTTTTGGTAATTTATTTTAGCACCCCAGATTGGTCGATTTTGATACAACTTACTCACTATGTTTCCTGTAGCAATGTCAACATAGGTGATTAGATTTGTGATGATTGGCCCAAAGGTTATGTAGTTATGCTAATTGTTTTTGAGGACACTCATCTGCACGTGTGCAAAATTTCATGTCAATCAGAGTTACGGTGTGGCGAGGCTGGGCCTGGATGGCACTAGGTTGCGTTAGCAAGCCACTTTTTGTGGCCGAATATGAAGGCCGCATGTGCACCAATTTTGAGTTGCAAGTTTTTTTTAATGCCGAGGCCTCCGTTAACCACGTTGAACTTGTGAAAGAGTAACACATACAAAATACAATAGGGCCGTGCTGGTCCCGATGTTGTCGGTGCTCGGGCCCTAACAAGTCCAAAGCTGTCAAATGTATGTGTGCAATGTTTTATTAATAGGATTTATGGGAAGTGCAGTGAATGCTGGAATCTTTTCTTTGGTGATCAAGTAGTTCCCTAAATCAAACTATGTAGTTTAATCGTCTCAACCTAACTGTCGCTTTGTTATCTCAACCTAACTATGCAGTTTGGTCGTCTCAACCTAACTATGTAGTTTAGTCATCTCAACCTAACTATGTAGTTTAGTTGTCTCAACCTAATATGTAGTTTAATTATCTCAACCTAACTATGAAGTTTAATTGTCTCAACCTAATATGTAGTTTAGTTGTCTCAACCTATATAGTTGCTCTGAATGGTTACCATTTTGCAGAAGTCAAACCAACAAATAAGACTGTTATTTTGCACCATAATGTGTAATAACATTATCAATGTAAACCACTTTGTAATATCGCTATTCTGTGCAATATCACCATGCATATATCCTATTTCATCTTCCTTTTCATTTTGAACTCCACCACTCAGTCTGTCCACAGTTATATTTTTCATAATTAGTTTTGTTCCTGCTAAGATATTTATCTTTGCTGTTACCGATTAATGTCTGTGTAGTGTCCTTCTTGTTGTTGCTCTATCCTCTTAACACTGTAAATGTCCCTGTCATGTGATAAATAAAGGATTATCTTATCATATCTCATAATGCACAGGAAGAATCATCAACAAATGGTAATCATTGGTCTCACACCAGTTTGCTGCAGATATAGAAAGGTGCACTGAAACATCATGCAACATACCGTACTAAAAATGAACAAAGTGAGTATGTATGCATACACGGCAGTCATAGTGTTAATCTTGTGATATGCTGAGACAATGGTCTCTTTCTTATTGTTCAGCAGTGTGGACAAACTCAGACATGACAGACAGGATGTAACATGAACCTCTTTACCCCTAGCAAACACTACTGACATCATTAGGGGACTCTCCACACAATAAACACACGGTAAACTGTGTGTGTGCTGCTGGGTTTACCCACACTGCCCTGCTGCGATGTACACAGTTTAAATAACCAACCAACCAACTCTGAGACCAGTATCTGGCCTCAGAGTTGTGTCATTTCCACCACTTTTTTCTTTTTTTTCAACATTTTATCATTTTCTCTGTACTTCAAAGGGAAGTAAGTGACCCAGCCGAGGGTCAGGCTGAGCCAATCAGATTGAAGAAAAAGTGGAACAGTCCAAGTTGGGAGGGGCCGTTCACATCGCCCCCTCTAATTGACAGTATTGAACTGGCCGAGTCTTACTGCCGGGCCAGAGCTCCGCTGTTTAACGCTGTCTGCGGATGCATTAAATGGCAGTGTTATGGCGGAGGGCCGTGCCGTCACCGGCTTTAATACGTCCATGATTGTATCCGACATCCATCCATCCATTTTCTACCGCTTATCCTGTATTTAGGGTCGCGGGGGGCTGGAGCCGATCCCAGCTATCATTGAACCCGGGACCCTCTCGCTGTGAGGCGACAGTGCTACCCACTACACCACCGTGCAGCCTATTGTATCCGACATCTGAAATTGAAATCTGACCGATGGCCAGTCCGCCCGTATTGCTGGCGCCCCCCTCAATATATGGTGGCGATGCCCATGGTGGGCCAGAGTGCGCCTGAAAAAAGCACTAGCAGGCGCTGGTTCTGACCGCCGTACATCCAGCTGCAGGCGCCATCATGGTGGCGCTGCCGGAGAAATCTCTGCAAACGATAGCGATTGCTAAAGTCAGAGCGAGAGCACTCTGATGACCGGCAGAAAACTTTGTAGCATGACGAAGTTTGTCGCTGCCACATGCACATGCCACATTGTGTTGTTCCAGCTTTTGGACTCTGGCCTCCCTGCCGGGCTGCTTCCTTCGCCTGCATTGGTGCAGGTGGAACTGGTACTGCCTACATCCCATATGTGAATGTGGGTTCCACTGATGTGTTCCTCTATCCCCATACCGTTATGGGCACCTAAAATGGGGTCAGCGTGTTTGACTTACCAGTGGGAGTCACTGGGGTGCCATCCTTACCTGCTGCTTTTCTGCTCATGATGGGGACCTGGGCTGCACCAACCTGATGGCCCATGACATCCCTCTCTTGGACGATGTTCCTTTGAGGCAACGCTACAGGCATATTCCACCGTCCCAATATGAGCTGGCCAAGGATCATATCAATCAACTGCTAGAGGGTCAGGTAATTAGGGAAAGCAGCAGCCCTAATGCTTCCCCCATTCTGTGAAGCACAAAGAAAGACAGCGGTCTCCGCATGTGTTTTGACTAGGCAATTGAATATGAAGACCAGGAAAGATGCGTTCCATCTGCCACGCATTGAGGAATCCCTGGATTGACTGACAAATGCCCGCTGGTTTTCAACCCATGGTTTTCAATCATGGATCTTGGGTGCAATGAGGTTGCTGAGGCCGACTGGCCCAAAAACCCATTCTGCACTCCCTTTGGCGTTTTTGAGCGGAATCGCCTGTCCTTTGGACTTTGCCATGCTCCCAACTTCTCTTCCACCATCAAGCAACATTTGGAGAGGTTGCTGAGGCATTTTCAGCGATAACATCCAAACGTGAAGCTGAGAGAGTGTGCCTTCTTCCAGCAGGAAGTGCACTGCATGGGGCTTGTGATTTCTGACCAGGGTGTCTCCACTTGTGGTCAATTGGCAGCCCCCTGCTATCATCTCAGAGTTGTGGTCCTTCCTTGGATTTGCAAGCTACTACTGCCATCTTGTTGAGGGTTTCGCCAAATTGTTCGTCCCTCTTGTGCCTGACGTGGGGGGCACCCATCCTAAGAGGAGCTTAAAATGTGAATGTGTGGTTGCTGAAAACTGGTCTGAGGAGTGTCATCAGAGCTTTAAGCCACTTAAAACTAAGCGTGTCTCTTCCCCTGTGCTTGCCTATGCCGGCTTTTCCCTCCCTTTCATCCTGGAGGTGGATGCAAACTATGGTGGTCTGGGAGCTGTTCTGTCCCAAGAGCAGGTTGGTAAGATGAGGCCCATAGCTTATGCCAGCAGAGGTCTGAGGCCCACTGAGCACAACATGGTCAACTACAGCTCCATGAAGTGGGCTATGACAAAAAAAATCCGGGAGTATCTGCTTGGTTATAAGTGTATTGTCTTGACAATAATCTGCTAAATCAAGTGTCCTCAGCTAAACTTGGTGCCATTGAACAGCGTTGGGAAGCCCAGCTTGCATCTTTTGATTTTGAAATCAAATACAGCTCAGGGAGGAGTAATAAAACCTTATAATAAAACCTTATAATATATTATCAGTATCAGTTTTTGCTGCTCTGTTTTCTCCGCCTCCTTTTTACCCCTCTGCAGGGCGGGGCAGGAGGGGCTGACGAGGCACACCTGCATTCACTCATCTCATCACCACCTTCCATAAAGCCTCTGGTCCACACACTACTCCGGTGCTAGATAATTCCGTCTCGTCGGTAGAGCTGACTACTTAGTACGCACTCAGTCAATATCTGTACTGTCCTATCGTGAATTTTGATACGCACCTTTTTCTCTTATCTTTTCAGTTCTGTTTTCCCTGCTGCCTCGTCTCCTGGGATCCTGAGTTGTTCGCCTCTGCGCCTGTGTATTTTCGTTCGCCCCGGAGTTACCCCGCTGCCGTGCCGGCCTCTTATCATTTGTTTTTGGAAACACCTTTTTGTAAAATAAACTTTGTTCTGGTCCTAAAGGCGCCTACTCTTCTCTGCTTCCGGGTCCAACCCATCTTAAGTCGTAACAGAATTATCTGGCCAAGATGGACCCGGCAGAGACATCAGCGCTCCGACGAGCTCTGGTGAGCCAAGGAGTCCTTATGGGGAAACACGAGGAGGCCCTCAAGCCCGCCAGGTACTCAGGAGTTTTAGGGACCTGTAGCCAGTTTTTTCACCAGTGCTCCTTAGTATTCGATCAGCAAACCTTAACCTACGCTACTGATAGAGCTAAAGTTGCGTTCGTTATGAGTCTGTTATCAGATAAGGCTTCCGTCTGGGCTTTGGCTGTTTCAGTCAGCAACTCCCAACTGTGTAATTCTTTCCCTATATTTACAGCTGAGATGAGGAAAATTTTCGATCACCCTTTAAAGGGCAGGGAGGCCAGTAGCTGGCTCCTTACCTTACAGCAGGGTTCCAGCAAAGTCTCCCATTACTCGATCAATTTTCAGCTGAGAGTGGGTGAGATGAGATAGCTCTG
Source organism: Eutrigla gurnardus (assembly GCF_963514095.1). NCBI lineage: Eukaryota > Metazoa > Chordata > Actinopteri > Perciformes > Triglidae > Eutrigla > Eutrigla gurnardus. Next base: position 3,656,264 of record NC_139930.1, on the reverse strand, counting down.
CAGGGGGCTTTTCGCAGGGGTTTGAGTGAGGAGATTAAGGATGAGCTAGCGGCTAGGGACGAAACATCTTCTCTAGACGAGCTAATATCCCTAGCCACTCGCTTGGACAACCGCCTCCGTGAGAGACGCAGGGAAAGAGCAGCCAGACCTAGTTCCCCTTATCCTCCCTCTCGTTCCTGGTCTGTCCGGCCACCTGCACCTTCTCCTCCTCTTCCTGACCCACCAGCCCCCGTTGGCTATTCATCCACGGTGCCATCGCCCTCCAGCGCCGAGGAACCCATGCAGCTGGGTAGGACGAGACTCTCCCAGGTCGAACGCCTTCAACGACGATGTCTTGGGCTGTGCAGTTACTGTGGCCAGGCCGGCCATCTCGCCCTTTGTCCGAACCTGCCAAAAGATCCGGCTCACCAGCCACAGGAGGGGCACTGGTGAGCTATACCTCCGTCCCCTCTTCCTCACCTCGTCGCCTCCAGCTCAAAGGTACTGTGTCTTGGTGTCAAGTTTCAGTCTCTCTGCAAGTCTTCGTGGATTCTGGTGCTGATGACAATTTTATTGTCTCTGGCCTTGTCTCCCAGTTTAACCTTCCCTCAGAACACTTACCTTCAGCTAAGGACGTAGTGGCCCTCGACGGGAGGCTGCTAGGGCGCGTCACTCACCCCACTGTTCCCCTGTCACTGCTCCTCTCCGGTAACCACCGTGAATCCATCTCCTTTTTTATTATTTCCTCACCTACCACCCCCCTAGTGTTAGGTCTCCCCTGGTTGATCCTACACAATCCCCACATCGACTGGTCGTCCTCTGCCATAACCAACTGGAGCCCTTTTTGTCACTCTCACTGTCTTCACTCAGCTATTCCAGCCACCGTCTCACATACACCACCTCCGTCCAGGCCTATTGACCTCACCGGTGTTCCGGCTCAGTATCACAACCTCCAGGAGGTCTCTGTATGTTGGGTACCAGGATGTAACATTACTCACTCTAACAGGTCTCTCTGTGTGTTTGGTACCAGGATGTAATGTAATCACACTAACAACAGGTCTCTCTCCTTCTTTCTCTTCCTGCTAGCCAGCTAGCTAGGGAACACCAGAAGGGGCGTTAATTGCCTTTCTATGGACCAGCCATCTCTGCTTGAGTCTTTTTACATCCAGCACAACATAAAAAACATTCAGGATTAAAATACTATGACAAAAGCAGCAGTAAACAATTGAACAAACCAATGTACTTAGAAGCAGAATATTTGTATTTCCTACTTGTAAGTGAGGTCCGTCTTCTGCCAGCGCCCTCCAAACAGTGCAAACCGCTTCCTGCGCTGCTGTCTGCTCAGGCCTCCCTTCAGGTTATAGTACAACAGGTCAACCTGCATTAAGGTGGGATAGTCTGGGACTCCACAACGAGGACGCTTCCAGAACTCGGTGTCGTTTCTGGATGCCAGTACAGACTTCAAAGGGTACTCTTTTTTTAGTAAGTCCTGTTCCTGTTTTCCCCTCTTCTTCAGACCAACAGGACTGCTGCTGTGAGGCCATACCTTCGAACAAAGGCACAGTCAGAAGCAGGGCCTTTATTGCCTGTGATAAATAATAAGACATGTTTATTTTCCAAATGAGCACTGCAATGTCAATATTATGCTGATGATACCATCGTGTATATCATCAGCTTCAACAATGTCCTTTCTCTGCTGTGTAGGGGGATTGCGCTGGTCTGGAATGGCAGGGACAGAGGGTGTCCAAAGAGGAGGAGAGGGAGGATAGCAGAATCGAAGAGGTGGATAGCAGAGATAATTGTTCAAATGCTCTTAATGCTGTCTGACGCTGTGTAACACTATCCCAAACAAGGTCATAGTTCCTCCACCCAACCCATGTGGGTAGAAGCCTGAGGAAACTGCTTTTGTGAAAAGGTTATGACAGTTTTAGACTTGCAGCAGACAGTAGATTGGGTGCAGGTCAGAATTAAACTATGAGAGATAGGGATGCCCAGACCCCTTTCCCCAGAGAAATAAAAAGCATGTGCGTGTGAGATGACGCTCCCATCCCAAAATACCCAGTGACCTTGGAGAGAGTGCTGCATGTTGATGTATAAAACAGAAAGAAAGAAGAAAAAAATAAGAAAGATAACCAAGGAATGGCAAGAAAAAGCATGGTTTCCCCAAGATGACGAGGTGGGACCCACATATGCACAGAGAACCAAAGTGTATAAGGAAGAAACTGCAGTGCACTCTGTTTGTTTGGCAAAATGGAGAACAGAGGTACATAAGGTAACCCTGTCATGTTGCACTACCCTGGTTCCTTGGTATTGTACTTGTATTCCTGTGTCCAGCCTTCCTGTGTCCTTTTGGTTTTGGTTTGTAGTACGTGTTTTGCTTTGTTTTAATTTTCCTGTTTCCTTTTGAATGCTGTTTTTTGCCCTCGTTGCCTCCCTCAGTTTTTCTTGTTTTTTCCAGGTAAAATAAACCACTGTGTCCACTGAGAATAGTCTGTGTGCATACTTACTTCCACGCCAAGTGCTCAAGCTACAAAGACTTACAGTTACACCTTGAGGTGGATGAGAATTCAGTACCTTTAGTTGAAAAGTTAACCAACTTTTTTTTTTTGTATAAATCTGTTTTATTAGTCTTTTTAATATCAATGTCTCTTTTGTGCTGCCACTGGTCGCGCCGTGCTGGTAAACAACATAAAGCCATGCGTGTGTCGTATTATGACGGAATGACGTATAGTGGCATTCTGGCGGATTGGTCTCGGAGCAGTGTGGGTGCAAACTGGGGGCTGGGGACGGGGGACAGATCAGTGGGAGTGACCTGCGGAGCTGTGCATTGTGGGAGTTGTTGTCTTCCATCTTTATACATGTGCCAAAAAGTCACTGTCTGCTTTTTCTCGGCCAATTTGAAGTTAATTTTACATTTCGACTACATATATGACCCACTTTCAATACATGTTCATGTTTACACCGGTGAAGTATTAATTTAATATTAAACTTTTTATTCCTGATGGCTGAAGTTGAGTGCAATCACTACTTCATCTTTTTTGTCAAGTCATGTCATACTCGGTTTCATATTTTGGTATTAATGAATGCATCTACACCACAACCTCACTAACCTAATGATATGCTCTTTTTCTTGTGAAGCTAGTCTGCCTTTTCGAGACAGCAAAGGTCTGATTTTAGTAATGTTACGCAGGTGACAGTAGGCTGTCCTTGTAGTTTGTTTAATATGTGAGTTAAAGGACCGGTCCTGGTCAAAGATGACTCCAAGGTTTTTTACAGTAGTATTTGGGGCAACGGCAATCCCATCAATAGTAGCTATATCTTTAGACAGCGAGTTTCAGAGGAGATTTGGCCCAAGTACAATAACTTCCATCTTGTGCCCGAGAAGAGTGGCAAGGAGACAGGTTGGTGGAGGGAGAAGAGTGGCAGGGAGACAGGTTGCTGGAAGGAGAAGAGTTGCAGGGAGACAGGTTGGTGGAGGAAGACCTAGAAGAAGATAGAGAGCTGTAACCTCCGATGAAATAAGGGTCACACTTCTAGACCATGCAAGTTGCATCCTTACAGTAAATTAAAACATTACAGGAAGTAATTTCTATATTGCAATTATAGAATATGTACACAGATATATACAGTTTTATAACAGTTTTTATTGTAAAATATATTTTTACAATAATGGAATGTTATAAAACAAACATTTCCATGTGAAAGAATTTCACTCTTTTCTTTAAAGAAAATATTGACTTGTGTATTGCCGTTTGATGGTAGTGTTTTTCCTCTCAGTGTGTTCTGAGTGACAGTGTGTGTGTCTCCATGACGATGGTTCAGTGTTTGGCTGCACTGAGCCTGTTGGAGACGTGTGTGAAGAGTTGTGTTGTCTGGAGTGAGTTCTGCAGCTGACGTGAACTGTTTAGCTCCACTGTTGGTGATGCACAGCATGAGGGTCTTCCTCAGACTTTCCAAAAATTCAGAGTTGTCATCTTAAATAGATGGATTATGATTTAATCCTTGTGGCAAACGTTAATGCAAATAAATCCTTAAAACAGCAGTTATTTGTTGTGCAGATCTATCTGTTTTAATGCTAAAGGATTATGGCTTGAAATCTTTTCAAATACTTGACAACCAAAAGCCTCACTGGTCCCGAGTCAGTCTCGAAAACAACAGCGTCTCTGGAATGAATTTAGGCGTGCCATCAGAGCCAAATCCAGCCATTCATTATGCTGTCAGGAGTGGAGACGAATGATTTATGCTTTCAGATCAGTAATTAATAGCCCACCTTTAAAATGACAAGTGTTATCCCACAGCAGTCAGTATACAGTTTACGTCTGATAACATATATGGATTTATCCATACACATAATGTATATGGATTCTTTACTCGTATACCTATTCAGGGTTAGTACCACTTCTCCCAGCTGCATTGGCTTATACAACTGTTTCCACTTGTTATGTCATCGGTGGCTCTGGAGCAAAAAAAAAGTAAGTTTGATGTCAGCAGGGACATAAAACCTGAAACCAAACCTCATTCGATATTGTTCATTATTATTATTTCCTCCAGCCTTTAGTCTAGAAAATGTGAGATGATAGTGAAAAATATACATACTTTTTGCTTGTTTAAGTAACAGTCAGAAATCATAGAAATAGAATAATGAATGTGGTGCACCTTGAGTACACAAAAGAAAAGTGGCTGTAAAGTGATGTCACAGCTCACCAGGAAGAGAGACACAGCTCTGGAGACGGATGTCTGGCTAGTTAGCTAGTAAACACTCTTTTTGACTGATGCAAAAAATGTAGAAAAGTTATGGAGTCTGTGTGCAAACATGATTGACACAACGTGAGGTCATAGTTATTTTTTTAACGTGCTACAATGTTTGACAAAAAACATTCGCCTCATTTCCTGTGACCAGTGTAGCATTAAAGAATGGCCGAATTAGCTAGCAAGCTAACAAGCCAGCTGTCTGCTAGTTAGGTAGCTATATGCTCTACAACGGTCGCTATGGCAACGGTACACATAAAAATGGCTGACCATCCTGTTACAATGATTTGAACCGGAATATCCCTTACTGCTATTTATCTACCTAAACCCAAAAATATTCAGTTATCTATGGCAAAGAAAAGCAGCAAAATATCCCAGATGAGAGTGAATCTGTGGCATTTTTCCTTGAAAGATGAATGAAACAATTGATTGGCTATAAGCTCATGCCAGTTTTTAAGATTAGCAGTACAACATACTGGACTGATTGTGGAGGTTTAAACTCCTTCAACCAGACTGAGGCCACAGGCTCACTGAGCTGACAGGCAGCTCATGATGAGTGATAGAACTAAGGCAGAAAGTAGAAACAGTCATACACTGTTGAAACAAAGCTTTGTGTATGGTATCTTGGAGATGGAGCTACGTGTCATCACAGGACACTGCGGTTGTATCTCATCCAAACTGACGAGCCTGAGCTTCAGTGGTGAGCCATGATAGGGGAGCATTGTTATTTGATCTAATATCTGAAGGTGGCATCACTTACATCTGTTACAAACATGAAACCACAATGTGGACATGCAGGTATGAACATGCACGTGTTCACACATGAAAGAAATGTGCTCCACACACCAACACAGACAAATGTATTCTGAAAGCTGCATCACACAGTGAGCAGATGTCTGGAAAGCCCCGGTTCAGTCGCTCGGCTGTCTGGCTGCTGCACTGGGAATGACTCACTTTACCACTTGCAATTAGAAAAACGGAGAAGACCAAACTGTAAACATCTCTCACTAAACCTCTTCAGTTAACAACCCCTGTCATAGATTTATTTCTTGGATGTTTTCAGTCCCATGCATAAGCTGTATGCATGTCTTAACTTACTGACCTAGAATGTATTAGTCAAATAATACGTTGTACACCAACAACTACAATATTAATTAAAATAAAACCATATTAAACATTTTAAGAATTTATAATGAACTTCAATGTTCAAAACTTAAACAGGAATTTAAATCCCAGTGTATGTATATAGACATACAATTGAATTGATCAGATCAGCCCCATTGTCATGCAGATATTTGAGTATCGGCTTTATATCCTGAACGTCTCCTACTACGTTTCCTTCCCACACAACTTAACTGCACAAACAGCTTTTTTTCCAGAGTGAACGTCTCATTTTTTTTAAAGTTTGAAATGCGTGATTAAAACGTGCCACAAAAGTATAGTTATGTTGAGACAACAAAAGTACCTGGTTATGTTTAGGCAACAAAACATCAGTCTCCTCGGCACCCCGACCAGCAACCTTACTGGATCTGCATCCTTCTGGATTCTGGTGTGAAGCTGCTAACAAAGTTAGCTTCATAATTCAAGGTCAACTTTACAGCTAAGTGTAAAAGTCTGCATTGGTAGTGATAGTAGTCAATCAGCAGGTAGCCCCGCCCCTAAAGCACTCCCTGTTTTCTGGTCTGTTTGACTTTAGTCTAAATAACAGGAAGTGAAGGCTCGGAATCAACACCCGGGGTGCATTTGAATAGTCTATTTTGCTTGGGAAGGTTTCTAACTGAAGAAGTGACCCGGAAGTAAACCGCCATGATAAGAGCCGTTCAAATTCTCTAAATGCAAAGGAAAGGAGCTCCAATGCTTCCTTTCAGAGCTCCTTTAGCATAGGATGCAATGGACCTTGCTATACCAAAGGAAAGGAGATTACGCCGACCCACAATTCTTTGCGAGGGCAACATTTAAAGTGCTGCACACCTCGGCCGTTCATGAAAACAAATGATATGCGCATTTGCCCATGTATCGAGAAAGCCTCGAAAGACGCTAACAGCCCCATAGCGCTAACACTGATTAGATTGGGGCGATGAGCCTAACGCATCCACAACGGCATATTTTAACCACTAATATTGCTCAAAATAGCACCAAACCTCTTCAGTAGCATGATAAGGGCGCAAATGCATGCGATCCGAAACGCAGCCTATCGCATGCATTTGCGCCTATGCATGCACAAGACTTGAGAGGATCCGCCGGAACTCGTCATAAACACGTCAGGTTCCCACCATGTCAAGTCGGACACAGGTGCACTTCACGGACTTTGCACAAAGAATATGGCCTGCCCAGTGGCGCTGGCTTTCTTCGTGGCAGACGAATTCGAGGCATTGGAACTCCCCTTGTTGATGGAGGCTGAGGAGCAAAGGTGAGGAATTTTCTCACGTGGTAATTCTAACCAACTAGGGCAACTTTGAGGGGAGTGTCTTATGTCCGCACTTATTTGAGACCATCTGCACAGAAAAGCATGCCGGGAGGTACCCTGGAGATCCTATGAGTTTTTAAAGCCATGTGACATGTCGCAAAGGGAAGTTATCACCAGCATTTCTGACGTTTTTATCCCAGAATGCCTGGTTATGCGAGGCAAATGCATGCACATGCGTGACTGGAAACGTGCCTACTGAGAAACAAAAGCAGCAACCTCAGAACTAGCAACTCTGGCAGCGGCATGCTCCAGTGACATTGACTTGACCGACGTACCGATCCGTTCCACTTCACACAGGCTTCCTGATATTGGTTTAGAGCTACAAACAGCTAGCAAATGGTCTGTTTTGAATGAGTCCAGTGAGCTAAGTATAGACAGGCTTCACCGTTGGGTGAACTATTTTGCTGCCGCACCACAGCGGCTTCCGAAGCTTAGCACCAGGGTAATTTTCTCATAGTCTTCTATACAATCATAGAGGAGTCACCCCCTGGTGGCCAGCAGGGAGAATTCAGCTTTAAGGACCTTCACTGTTCAGAACCCCAGCTGGGCTGGTAGTTTTCTGCAGATGATGCACAAACAATACCTCGGTGGCTGCAGGGCATCTGTTTACCTGACTCAGTCTAAGTAGCTCTCTGCTGTGGTCTCTCTTTCCCCCCGAGTCAGCAAACAAGCAGAGCTTTTTACCACCAGACGACTTGCCTCTACCTGCTTAATCTGACTCCCTCTCCCCTCTCCCTCTCCCTCTCTCTCTCTCTCTCTCTCTCTCTCTCTCTCTCTCTCTCTCTCTCTCTCTCTCTCTCTCTCTCTCTCTCTCCAGCTGTTGACAGGTATCCATCAAGCAGCACCAGGTTTGAAATTCAATTCAATTCAATTTTATTTATAATGTCAAATCACAACAGAAGTCATCTCAGGACACTTAACACATTGAGCAGGACTAGAATACGCTCAAAATTTTAAGAGTCAACACAATTTCAATGTCCCAACATCACCCAGGGGCAAGCGTTACAGCGACAGTGGCGAGAAAAAACTGCCTTAATAGGCTTTTAGGCAGAAATCTCGTGCAGCCCAGGCCTTTTGGTTCCAACTGCATTTGGTGTTGGTAGTATGGTAGTAGTAGTAGCATTAACAGTAGTGGTGGTATTAACAGAAGCAATAGTATCAACAGTAGTAGTCCATGGAAATGCATGTTTTTGCACTACAATTCATAATGCGGCAACAAAAGGAAAGTTTGATTGCAAAAGAAAAAGTCCTTTCTCATCCACACTCATCCACAGATGAGTTGATTATGAGTTTTCCAGGTTAATCATGATAGTTGAGTTGCCAGCAGCTCAAGTGTCAAAGAACAAAAGCAGTCACATGTGTTGGAGCTAAGAGCTGGCATGCTGCCTGGCAGGAACCCTGCCGCAGTTTGGACCTCTTTGAATACAACTGTGTGCTTTACTGACATGAAAAACATTCACTCATTCTTTGTCTTAGCCTCCATCACACAGCATCCTCTGGTTTCCCACCCTGCTCCATGCACCCAGTTCCCTCTCCACCTCCAAGTCTGTGTTGGACTCACCTGGAGCTGCTTGGACCTGCTGACGGGCCGCTCGTGTACCGGAACACAATGAACGCAGAGGAAGAGCTGCAAAGGCAAGATGCCACAGAACACCACAGTTCCAGTCCGCCTCATCTTGTCACACGGGGAATCCAGTCAGAGTGAGAGCTGAGCTGGAGGAGGATTTCTTTGTCCTCTTCAAATCACACTTGTTACGAGCTCGACTTCAGCACACGTCATTTAACCCCTTTCACTCCAAAGGCGACTCATGAGTTGCAGTAAACAGCAGTCTGCACCACTGGAATGAAATGTAAGTATAATGTAGACTTCCTCAATATTTGACTTAATGTTGATGATGAAATGAAAAATGAATTTGTTACCCTTTTATGTCCAGGTCACTAAGTGACATTGTTCACCGATTTAACAATATATGAAAATCTATTTTTATATAAAAATCCGATCACTTTTTTCCTGTAAAACAAACTATGACATGTACAATATCAGCTAGAACCAACCAATAAAATCATAACAACCATCAAAGATCAGAGTTTGGTTGTGAGATCATCTTTTCAACCATCAAATTTAATTCCTCCCAACTTTATGTCCCGCCTCCTGTCCTATTTCACTCAGAAACACATCACAATGCATCAGATAGAGACTCTTAAAACGCTGATTCAGCTTTAATAATATATGCCAAAAAATACTTTAAATTCTTAGAATTTTTGATTAAAATCCAGTCATATATATATACATATCCTTCCTGTAAAACAAAATGACATGTACTGAAGTAGGATGGAGCAATTTCAACCAATAATTTCATGATGACCATCAAGCAAACTGAAACTTTTAGCAACAAGGGAGGTGTTTGTGTGGAACCACAGTCCTCTGTTTCAGTGGGGAATGTTTACAGTACAGAAGCCCTGGTTTCAGTTTCACTGGGACTTCAATTACAGTAGGCCACCTAGTAGATGTAAATCCATTCAGTTCTCAAAGTGGGCTTTCCTGGTAGCCGACGCAGTACCAGTACTTCACGGTTCACTCTTCGACTGACATGACGAGACAGATTTACCGGGACTTAGGCTCCGAATGTTTCAGTGTAGCCCCAAATATAACAAATCCAAGTCTCTGAATCAACTCTGTGACGATCAACTCTGAGTGACTCACACGCACCAAAAAAAGGGAAACAAATCTACTTTTGTATTTTCCAAAAGAGAGGGAGCGGTGAGAAGTGATGTAGTCTGGTGGTTTATAATACCAACCAGGCTACATCGTCATTGTGATTGTAGGTACCGTTTGGTTTGATTTTACAAACCTCCGTGTGTTACGTTACGTCATGGCGTGGCGTGGCTCCGAAACAACAACAGTGAACGCAACTACTCAACTCAACTGATCATGACATGAAATCTATCTGAAGACGGGCGAGTGAAAGAAATCCAAAGGTAACATACAGTGGTGGAAGAAGTACTAAGACATCCTGTCACCTTAGTAAATCCTCTTCCTCTCCAATGGTAGAGAGAGGTTGCCAGGCGCTCCATCCTAAAGCTATATTTTGTACTTATAAGATCATGTTTTGCTCAGCCATGTCGGTGGCAAAATGATACTTAGTTATTTGCTTATATGGGCTTAACTACCTATGGCTGGTGTTTAACGCACACACAAAGAGAGACATCACTAATTAATGTCTCAGGTCCTCAGGTAAGCTTAATTTCTAGGCCTCTTCTCATCTTCCTCCTAACCTAAACATTCCTTACACCTTCACTCATGCAACATCTGGGTATAGTTAAGTCAACAACCTCCTTTCTTTTTTCCAATGATTAAATAATCTACATTAATGAAAGTACCAGAGTGCATAAAAAGCATTGGAATTATTATCTTTCATTTAATTTCATTTACTGGAGCTGAAAGCACACAAAATCAGAGAGCAGTTATCACCACAGCCAAATGCACCAGTCAAGCTAAGTAAAGCTTCAGGATCACTTAATATTGGCTGCGTTTTGGATCGCATGCATTTGCGCCTATGCATGCACAAGACTTGAGAGGATCTGCCGGAACTCGTCATAAACACGTCAAGTTCCCACCACATCAAGTCGGACACAGGTGCACTTCACGGACTTTGCACAAAGAATATGGCCTGCCCAGTGGCGCTGGCTTTCTTCGTGGCGGACGAATTCGAGGCATTGGAACTCCCCTTGTTGATGGAGGCTGAGGAGCAAAGGTGAGGAATTTTCTCACGTGGTAATTCTAACCAACTAGGGCAACGTTGAGGGGAGTGTCTTATGTCCGCACTTATTTGAGACCATCTGCACAGAAAAGCATGCGGAGGGAGGTACCCTGGAGATCCCGTGGGTTTTTAAAGCCATGTGACATGTCGCAAAGGGAAGTTATCACCAGCATTTCTGATGTTTTTATCCCAGAATGCCTGGTTATGCGAGGCATTGGAAACGCGCCTACTGTTTTGAGAGCGGCCCACCACACTATGACTCCTGCAGAGTGAATCTTCTCATGCTTTCTATCCAATGCACCTTGATTGGAGATGGTCTTCAGCTGGACTCCTCCAGGTTTCCAGCCCCAGCTCTAGGTGGATGTACTCATGATTGACAATCAGTCCCAGCTGGTAGCCCTTTCTCAGTGGGTGCTGCCTCTTCCTACACCTCACTCCAGTGGTTAGGCAGGCAGGCCCACCACATATCCCCCTCCCCAGCTCCATGCCGTGGCAGGGGGTGTGGACCCACTTGTCTCTCCGGTACAGGGGATCTGCATTGCCATGCTGCTTCCCTGGACAATGTTCTATCTTAAAGTGATGGTTTGGAGTAAAATGCACCCTAGGTAATTTCCACCATGACATCCAGCCAAATACTTCTTCGGAAGAATTTTTAGCGATGGTCAGCATTGGTCAAGATAGGGCTATCAGCCGAATGTTTAGTACTGGTGCGATGGTACAGTGTATATATCTCGTAAATTACCCCACTAATAATGCATGGAATGTTACCAAACTTCTGCAGTAGTACACATAGGGTCTGTACTCACAAAACGAGGCAGTTTATTTAAAAGAACACTTGCCTGATAGCTTCTATCCTCGGCTGCTAACGCTACCGCAGCGTAGACACCACTTCCGTGTTTACCCAGCCGATGCCATCACGTGAGTTTCACGCGAGAGTATGAAAAAAATGTGTTGACCTGATAATACAAGCATTTATAAAAATGTGTTGACCTGATAGTAAAAGCATTTATGAAAATTCAGCTAAACTTTTTCATACTCTCATGTGAAACTCGCGTTACGGCATCGGCTGGGTAAACACGAAAGTGGAGTCTACGCTGCGGTAGCATTAGCAGCTGAGGATAGAAGCTATCAGGCAAGTGTTCTTTTAAATAAACTCCTGGTGTACTTACAAACTTTCAAATGCCTCGTTTTGTGAGTACAGACCCTATGTGTACTACTGCAGAAGTTTGGTAACATTCCATGCATTATTAGTGGGGTAATTTACAAGATATACAAAATGTACCGTTCGAGCTAGTACTAAGCCATTCGGCTGAAAGCCCTATCTTGACCAATGTTGACCATCGCTAAAAATACTTCCGAGGGGGTATTTGGCTGGATGTCATGGTGGAAATGACCTAGGGTGCATTTTACTCCGAACCATCACTTTAAAAACAAATATCTGTTATTCCAGAAACCAATGTGTGACTCGGGAATTGCGTTCCTTATGAGTCGCCATCCATCTAAGGGGTGCATGATCAGTCACCAACGTGAATTTCCTGCCTAGTACATAGTACTTGAGCTTTGACATTGCCCATATGATAGCCAGACACTCTTTTTCTACTACTGCATAATTATTTTCATGTTTCAGGAACTCACTGCTGGTAAATGTCACTGGGTGTTCTTCATCATTTACCTCCTGTGAAAGGACTGCTCGCAAACTTGAGGCATCAGTTTGTAGGATGAATGGTTTTGTGAAGTCGGGCCCACCATGACAAGTTCATCACATTGTGACTCTCGGAGCTTGCAAGACCTGGTCCATCTCTTCGGTCAATTTCACCAGGTGTGGTTGTCTGTTTTGGGTCAGATCATGGAGAGGGGCTGCCAAGGAAGCATCATTTCGTACAAACTGTCTGTACCCCATTAACCCCAAAACTGTTTTTACTTGCCTCTTGGTGGTTGGTCACGGCCAACAGCGGGTGCTCTCCAGTTTCTTCTTCTGAGGTCTGACTGTCCCTCTGCCAATAGTGTGCCCCAGGTATTCAACCTCCTCCAGTCCCAGATGGTACTTTGTTGGGGTGGCCACCAAACCTGCTTCTCTCAGGGCCATGAGCACTGCTTCCAGCTGTCTCCTTGGGAGGTCAAGTCCTGGCTGTGAATTACTATGTCATCCAAACAAGCTGCTGCATAGTTCTTGTGAGGTAGCAGAAGTCATTCCATCAGTCGTTGAAATGTTGCTGGAGTCCCGTGGACATCGGATGGTAGGACTCTGTATTGATACAGCCCCTCTAGTGTTGAGAATGCTGTCTTTTCTTTGACCTGTTCAGTAAGCGATACCTGCCAGTAACCCTTACTTAAGGGCTCAAGGGTGCTGATGAATCTTGGTGGGCCCAACCTCTCTACCAGCTCATCCACTCTGGGTATAGGGTATGCACAAACTTGGATATTTCATTCAGCTTCCGAAAATCATTGCAGAACCTCAGGCTTCGGTACCAGGACAATTGGATTCGACCAGGCGCTGTAGGATTCCCTTAATCACTCCCAATTCCGGCATTTTCCTCACCTCTTCTTTTACAGTTGTTCGGCTGTGCGGTGTTGTAATTCACCGGACCTTTGCACTTGACTACTTCGTATGGTCCATGCCATCGGGCCAATAACTTACATTCGTTGGAGTGGACGCGGACTAACACTTTCTCCCCTGGCTGGAATTCTCTTGTAGATCTGGGCCTGGACATTTTGGGACCCTTCCATGTGAGCCTGCACTATAGGCCAGACATGTGCCATTTGTTGTTGCATGTTAGCCATGTGGTCAAATACTGACTTGTGGATAGATGGTTGGTTCTCCCAGGCTTCCTTGGCCAGGTCCAGGACTCCACGTGGTCTGCGACCATACAGCAGTTCAAATGACAAGAAGCCTGTGGAGCTGTGGGGCACTTCCCTGATGGCAAAGAGCACATGTGGCAAAAGCAGGTCCCAATTTTTAACATCAACTTCTGTCACCTTATGCAACATGCTCAGGGTCCTGTTGAATCTCTCCACTAGGCCATCCCTCTGGGGATGGTAGACAGATGTACGTGGGTACTTAAAGGGATAGTTCGGAATTTTGGACATAAGACCTATTTTCCAAGTGAGCCGGTGTGTTTGAGACGTCTGGAGACGTTTTCAAGAAATTTCATTCAGTTCTTCTAGTTGCCGAGTTCGCTTATGCTATGGCTAGCGCAAGTCAACGGTTCTTAGCTAGACAGGCATTAAAAACAGTCTTGCCCACTCCACAGTGCACCCGAGGCAAATCAATTAAAACACTAGACTGTCGATGTACATATCTGTGTTGATAGAATAATATTTGAAACAAAACTAACCTCGCATCGCATGAATCATCCATTTTTTGAGGAACTAGTTTCTCAGCAGCAGCGGAACTTTACTTTGCTCCGTCGGACTCAAAACTCTAAGACGCGCCGCCCAAAATACTGCCCGTAAATAGGCAATCGAACCGGGACGATTTGTCGGGACTCATGCCCTCAGACCTGGGTGAAAAGCGCTTGGACCTCACGCAAACACCGGGCAGCCCACGGCCACGCAAAACCACAATTACGCACCGCGAACCCGGACCACTGCTCCGTCCGGAGAACCATAAACCCTCGGACGCGTTGCGGGGATTCCCTCCGGTAAATAGACACATGAACACCGACGAATAGTCCTCGTGCCCTCAGAGCTGGGTGAAAAGCCCTTGGACCGCAGACCAACACAGGGCAGCGGGCGGCTCCGCGAATCCACACATGCGGATTCTCCGTCGGACTCATGCTCATGCTTGGCTGGTTTTTGGCAAGGATCCCACTATGTCCAGGGCCAAGCATTCAAAAGGGGTTCCAATGATAGGCAGGGGGATGACGAGACTCTGGTAGGGTGGCTTGGGTCCATTAAGCCAACAGCACAGTGCCAACAGTATTCCTGGATGGCTCACCTCACACCTGGCCAGTAGAACCTTGCCAAGACTATCAGCAGGGTCTTCTCTACCCCAAGATGTATGCCGAGTAAGTGTAAGTGAACCAAGAAAAGAACATTAGGAACATACTTTTTGGGATAGAAGCTGGTTAACCCATTCTGCCTGCATTTTAACACCCCTATATAGCAAACCCTTCTTTATACATTATTTAAATGAGGATAAGAGGTTTTACTCACACCTGGTTGAATCTTTCCCTCAATGACCTGCACATCCTGCTTGGGAGTGCTTGGGTCAAAGTGGGATCTTCCCTCTGCGTGGTGGCAAAGCTGCCGGGTCTGCTAGGCTTGGCCGGGGTGACCAGGGGGTATTCTGTGAAAACCTCAGTGTATTGGTCTTCTGTAGGGGATGATGGCTCAGTTTGGGGAGCTTCTTGGCAGGTAGCTGTGGTCTCACCATCTGAACTGGGCTCCCGATCAGTGTGGTCTGAGAGTGAGGGCCATGCACCCTGTTGGGGGCTTTGGGTCTTTTCTAGTAGATTCTCCACTACTTCAGCATGAAACAGGGCTTCCCCCCAGGTGTGTAGTTGGATAAGACCTGGAATCACCATGGAGCATCATCACCACTATCTCATTTCAAGGCCAGACACTTCAGATCAATCACTTTCTGAGTCATTATTTAATTAAATATGCAGCAACAATGGAAATCTGAACACAGGATAAAGGCATAAACCAAATGTCTATTTTATTATCTCTTACATACAGTATCTCTTATATATCATGAAAAAAAATTCGAAATCTGTATTTTGGATGTTTTTATTTTATTTCCCACCAATGTTATTTGATGTAATGTGAATTGCTTTTGCAAGAAATGTGTTATTAAAGCCCATTTTTAAAAAAAAGTATAATTATCGGTCAAATAGAAATAAAAGGTTTCGGTATTGCACTTAAACAGTGTGGCATGCTCCGTCACTAGTTTTAGAACTCTTTTCTCGTGTCAGTTTAAGGATCCATTCCAAATAGAGGTTTAAGAAACAGCTACTGGCATCTTCTTCATTCTCTCCAAAAACATCAATTGCGATAAATACATTGAATATTTTATTCTGAAGGTTCTAACAGGATGTGACGTACCTTGACAGCAGGGAAGAAAGTTGAAAATGAAGGAGCGGTGAAGAGGAAGAAGAAAGGAAACTAGCTAGCTGGCTAACTACTTTAGCAATCTACTGGTATAAGTGTTGTGAAAATGGCGCCTTTAGACCTTGACAAGTACGTTGAAATAGCAAGACACTGCAAATACCTGCCGGAAAATGATCTAAAGGTGAGTTATAGAAGCTGAAATGAACGGAAGCTAAGATTTGTTAACGTCCGTGGAAGCAAAGGGGGTGACTCGACGATGTTTTTTCAACCAGTGATGCTAAAATGGAGCCGCTAGTTAGCGTTAGTTGTTCCTCGGAGGCTTCTGGTTATTTTGATCACATTTACCACCGATGAACGCGGTCGGCAGCCAACTATCTGAAGGAACCAGGACAGGGAAGTCACCGCGGACGCTGTAGCGGCTAATGCTACTAGCTAACGGCTAAGCCTTAGGATCGGTGCCAAACTCGGGCACCAGAACAGCGCCAGGTTCGGCCGCGGTCCTGTCAGCAGCTCGGTGGACCGTGACCCAGCATGGGACCGGCTGGCTACAGCACAGTAGTGTTACTGTTAGTTGTTGACGCCGGAGCGACTCAACTCAGTCTGATAACCAGCCTCCTCTCCAGCATCCCAGCTAGTAGTCAGACCCTATACCCA
Source organism: Eutrigla gurnardus (assembly GCF_963514095.1). Lineage (NCBI taxonomy): Eukaryota > Metazoa > Chordata > Actinopteri > Perciformes > Triglidae > Eutrigla > Eutrigla gurnardus. The sequence continues at coordinate 3,639,602 of NC_139930.1, read as the reverse complement.
CTGATCCCACTGTCAGACCACAGCCAAGTCCAGACCCGCACCCCCACCAGGACACACTCTCTATCTCAGGGGGATAGCACTGATCTCAGGCTGCCTTCACATGTCTGTAGTATCTCTGTGAGGAAGGTAACACTGATCTCAGGCTGCCTTCACTGTCGGTCGTAGCCTTCAAAGAACATTGTTAGAAATATTAGGGAAATGATCTGTGGAGCACTTTGACTTCAGGATGGCAGGTTTTTCTCTCTCAAATACATATTTTGTTATTTTGCCAAAATGTTAGCAAATAGTTTGTCGATGCTCATTTCCAGTTACGCAAAGTAATCAAAACAATATTAAGTAACTGATAATATAAAAGACACAGGACTGTATTTTTAGAACCATATCAAACTTAAAGGAAATAACTAATTCAATGAAATAAGATTGATGGGCAGAAAGTAAATACAAACAGACTTAATAAAGGAGACGCATGATATGTGATTCTAGGAACAGGAACAGATCTTTTTTTACCAAACCCTCTCCTGTTTCCCTTCTGATCACAGCTTTATTACATACATAAAGTGTATTAGGAGAGTTACAGCTCAGACTTAGGGAGTCTGCCCTTTAACCTTTAATGTATCTCCTCCTTTCCAAGTCCAATGTACTTGTTAGGTTGTTCTGACCGAACACTTCTTCTTCTGTGTGCGTTTTCACTTTACTTTAGTTTTTCTTTCTTCCACTCCTCTCTCACCCCGGTGCAGCGTCCTGTTCTGAACGATGGCCACCACTAACTATTGTCATGTTTTACTTTTCAGAGATTATGTGATTATGTCTGTGATTTACTGCTGGAAGAGTCCAACGTTCAGCCCGTCTCTACTCCTGTTACTGTGTGTGGAGATATTCACGGTCAGGTAGGGAGATGTTCATATCACTTCTTACACAATTCTTGTTTCTTTCAAAATTATGGATGATTCTACTATTATATTATTATTTTGAAAATTGTAATAATGATAAGTCATAAGTGGCAAGCAAAGTCCGAATGTAATAGATGGGAAAATAAGTCATTTTCACAGGACAGTTATTGATAAGTGTCTCAGTCCTACTTTCAGTCAGCCTTATCTACAAAACAAGGGTCCAGATAAAATGCTGAAAGTGTTGGTTTATTCATTACTGTTTTTTTTAATTAACCAGGAGTAATTTCTTTAATGTTCCCATCTAGTTTTATGATCTTTGTGAGCTCTTCAGAACTGGAGGCCAAGTTCCAGACACAAATTACATTTTCATGGTAAGCGAGTAAGTTTTCTTTGTTTGGTTCTTCTTATATTCTCATTTACATCAATCGTGTTTTGTGTCATACACGATTCCCTTGTAATGAAGATACATATTCATACAATTACGGTTCATTCACAAAGTATTCACATTCTGTTATGTTGCAGCCTTTATGCTAACATTGGTTAAATTAATTTCACCCCCTCATCAATCTACACTCAATACACCATAATGATGATTGGAGTCCAGCTGTGGTAAATTAAGCTGCTGGGACCTGATCTGGAAAGACCCACATCTGTCCATCAGGTCTCACAGCTGACCATCCTAACTGAGTAGAAACCAGGCTGTAGAGCTCCTTGACAGGACTGTGGCAAGGCCGCCCGGCCAAACCGAGCAATCAAGGAAGAAGGGCATTGGTAAGGGAGGTGGCCCCGTGTAGAGAGAGCTCCAGAAGGACAACCATCACCACAACACCACACCAATCTGGCCTTTATGGCAGAGTGGGCGGGTGGAAAGGACCCTCAGACTGATCTGGTTTAATGAAACCAAAATTCAACTGTTTGGCCTCAATTCTCCGCGGCGTGTCTGGAGGAAACCAGGCAGCGCTCGATGCAGTGCGGTGGGGGCAGCATCAGGCTTTGGGGGGCTGGTCAGGGTGGAGGGGAAGCTGAACGGAGCAGAGTACGGACCGGGTCCAGAGCACTCAGGACCTCAGACTGGGCATAAGGTTCACCTTCCAACAGGACAACATCCCTCACTGCCATGACAACGCAGGACTGGCTTAGGAAGGACTGAATGTCCTTGAGTGACCCAGCCAGAGTCCTGAACTGAACCCGATCCCACATCTCTGGAGAGACCAGAATGTCAGTCCACCGACGGACCCCATCGCACCTGACAGAGCTGGAGGGGATCAGCAGAGAAGAATGGCAGGAAATCTCCGGTCGATGGGTGGGCAGCGTGTCGAGTCATCGCCAAGAAGACTTGATGCTGCCAAAGGTGCTCCGACTACGTCCCGAGGAAAGACTCTGAATACTTTTTCCTTTTTAATACATCTGCAAAATTCTACAATTTATCTACCGCATTGTTACTATGGTGTGTTGGGTGAAGCTGGATGAGGGGAAATTAATTTAAACCATTTTAGCATCATACTAAAGGTTAGGCACTCTCATGTTTGCCATGTTAATGTTAGCCTGCTATTACTCTGTAATGAGTAGCAATATGTGATGCGTCCTGTTTCCCTCCAGGGCGACTTCGTCGACAGAGGATATTATAGCTTGGAGACATTTACACATCTGCTAGCTTTAAAAGCAAAGTGGCCGGATCGCATCACGCTTCTACGTGGAAACCATGAGAGCAGACAAATAACACAAGTGTACGGCTTTTATGGTAGGTCGCCGTGCTCACGCTCACTGTTCTACATGCACACGTCCAACCATGTGCTCATTTATGTTTTGCTTGTTTTCAGATGAGTGCCAAACAAAATATGGAAATGCAAATGCCTGGCGATATTGCACGAAAGTGTTTGACATGCTGACCGTGGCGGCTGTAAGTTCTTTCTCATTGGTTCCTCAACACTGTTGTAACCTAGGTTCCACGTGGCATTGTATTCATGAGCGCTGATGTTTGGAAACTCAACAGGGAATACACATAATCATCAGACATGAATGTCATAAAGACTTGTCATAAATCTGGAGGCTTTATTGAATGGTCTACAGGAAGTAGGGTTTCCCCAGGGTTGTTCCAGGTCCTTTGGTTCCTTCTGACGACAGCATGTTGGCAGGCAGCTTCGGTCAGAGGAGCAGCAGGCGGTCAATGATTATCTGTGTTACTCAAGTCTTAAAACAAATTGAACACAAGGAGAGGATGACTTAATAAACGTTTGTATTTATTGCATAAAAATAATGGAAACCTTGCAGAGGCACCAAATAATGATTATTGATTTCTGAATGGGGTTGCACAGTGGTGTAGTGGGTAGCACTGTCGCCTCACAGCGAGAGGGTCCCGGGTTTGATTCCCGGGTCGGCCCGGGTTCCTTCTGTGTAGAGTTTGCATGTTCTCCCCATGTAAGCGTGGGTTCTCTCCGGGTTCTCCGGCTTCCTCCCACAGTCCAAAGACATGCAGGATGGGGTTAGGTTCATTGATGACTCTAAATTGCCCGTAAGTGTGAATGTGAGCGTGAATGGTTGTCTGTCTCTACAGCCCTGTGATAGACTGGTTACCTGTCTGTCTCTACATGTGAGACTGGTTACCTGTCCAGGGTGTACCCTGCCTTCGCCCAATGACAGCTGGGATCGGCTCCAGCCCCCCCGCGACCCTGAATACAGGATAAGCGGTAGAAAATGGATGGATGGATTTCTGAATGGGTATTTGGCACAGCCGTAAAACATTGTAGAGGAAGGGAAGCCAGGTTAAGCTACACGACTTATCATAAAAGCATCATTCATCCATGTTGCTGATCAGTAACATGGGTGACCACATTGACTCATAGTTCAATAGAATAGAAGATGCTATTTTGCGTTTTTCCATTTTAAATTGCCCGTTCATACAGAAATAGATCGCTATAATAATCTAATCTAATATAGCAGCTCTCTGAAGTTAGTCTGTAATTTAGAGCATCAGATTAAAACCTGATCGAGTTGAGGACTGGGGTCATATTTACGGTGATATTCTCACAACTGCCTGATCTGCTAATGCCATATTTTATTCTCTAATCCCAGTTGATAGATGAGCAGGTCCTGTGTGTCCATGGTGGTCTTTCACCCGACATAAAGACCTTGGACCAGATCCGCACCATCGAACGCAACCAGGAGATTCCCCACAAGGGGGCCTTCTGTGATCTGGTGTGGTCAGACCCAGAGGATGTGGACACGTGGGCCATCAGTCCCCGAGGTGCAGGCTGGCTGTTCGGCTCCAAGGTCACTAATGAGGTACGTTGTGTCGCCAACAGTTGAAATGGATCAATAGGAAACTGAAACGCTTGCCATGCCGGTTGGTTGAAAGTGATGCTCATATTCTGTTTTAGTTTGTGCACATCAACAACCTGAAGCTCATCTGCCGTGCACATCAGCTGGTTCACGAAGGCTACAAGTTCATGTTCGATGAGAAGCTTGTGACCGTGTGGTCGGCGCCCAACTACTGCTACCGCTGTGGAAACATCGCGTCCATCATGGTCTTCAAGGATGTCAACAGACGAGAGCCCAAGCTGTTCCGCGCCGTCCCCGACTCGGAGCGCGTCATCCCTCCCCGAACCACCACCCCATACTTCCTCTAATGACGAGAGCCACGCGTGTCTCCTCCCTCAGCCCGATAACATCCCATTCAGGTCGACGGCGTCTCCAGTAGCAACGGGTTTCTTCCAAAGCTCCACCCACTTCTGTCATAAAGGAAAAACACTTCCTCTGAGCCCCAATGAGAAGATGATACCTCTTTAAATTTCTTTAGAATTTTATGCTAAGAAACTGTTGAATGGTTTAATTTTGATGTTCTGTACCCCACTGAAGCAAATAAAACATTTAAACTGGTGGTAACTGCCAATAATAAATAAAGTGATATATATTTTATTTATCATTATAGCAGTTTGATGTCGTGGTTGCCTTTGGAGAGATTGGACTATGTTTCTCCTTTCTGCACTTCTGGAATAAAGTGTTGGGAATAACGGTCCTGTATGAAACTCACACTTTCTCATGATAGCTGCAGCAACGTGGCTCTTAAACTAAAGTAATGCATTGACTTGAGAAAAAATATTTTCTGAATTAAATATTTTTTTTTGTCCCTCTTAACTACAAATGCAAACTTTATATAGAAAAGATATATCTGATATTATATACCTGCATTTCTATGTCTGGGTTCATTCACACCATCAGGATCTAATCTAACTCATTCACACTGATGGTTCAGCCTTTGGGGTCAATCCAGGGTTCAGTATCTTGCCTAAGGATACTTCGCCATGCTGACTGGAATCAAACCATCTTCAGATTGGAAGATGACTTGCTCTTCCTCTGAGCGACAGCTGCCCAGTTTGCATGTTTCTACCTCTCGTACTATTTAATATACTCATCTTTTTAACAAATAATGGAGAGAATCCTGAATCCAGTGTTGCTTTCTTCAAACAGTACAGCTAACTGACACATTATGTGTAAGAAGCTCCTTGTTTCTGTTCTGTTTCTTGTTTATGGTTGAGCTCAGAGTATCTTCACCAAATAAGTGCGCATCATTAAGAATTGTCCTGTGTGATGAATGGTCATCATGATCATCATCATTAAAGACCCTTTTCTATTCGTGGGTTCTTCTACCACCGCCGGATAGCTGTGAAAATATTATTGCAACATTAGCTGCAATGCAGCAAATTACATTTTGCAGGTCTTAATATTATTATATTGTGCCAAACCACGACACAACCAGAAGGCACGTCTCCCAAATGGACCAATCTGTGGGTCCAGAGACAGAAAGCGAGTGAAGGCAGCGGTATCAATTCGATAACACGGGTTGTAGCATCGCCACCCTAACGGAAGCCAAAGACGCTCAAACTTCCGTTTCACTGGGACTTTAACGCCGGGATTTTTGTGAGCGGGCTACTATTTTGAAAATGTTGACCCGGAAGTAGCTAGCTATAGTCGCTCTGAGCCAGCGGTTGTCCTCGCCCAGCCTCCCGCCTCCTCCTGCCTCCCTAACCTGTCACAGGACCACGTCCTCTCACACAGGAGCATCCCGGCTTCCACCGACAGCAGTAACGTCCGCGCTGCGGGGACACGACTCGTTAGGACACTGCTCGTTAGGACACTGCTCTTTGGGACACGGTTCTTTGGGACACGCTTCTTTGGGACGCTGCTCTTTGGGACGCTGCTCGTTAGGACACGGCTCTTTAGGACACGGCTCTTTGGGACGCGGCTCTTTGGGACGCTGCTCTTTAGGACACTGCTCGTTGGGACCCGGTTCGTTGGCCGTCCGGTGTCACGTACTCACCGTGAGATGCCAAGGAAGGCGCATTGATCTGTGAGCAGCATCGCTGTGGTAACGTCCCTCCTGTTCTTCAGCCGGCTGGCGAGGTGAGGACAATGACACAAGCGGCCGCAGCCGCGTCTCTCTGTGAGCTGCAGGTCTTCATGTCCACTTAGTGGCGACGTGAATGTTAAAAGGCTACCGTAATACCGTTAGATCAGGAGCAACTGTTCTGCTAGGTAGGAGCTGACGGCCCAATTAAGATCAGTGCCATTAGTAGCTAGTTACCTAGCTAGTTAGTTAGCTAATTACCTAGTTACCTAGCTAGTTACCTAGCTAGTAGCGGGTAGTACTACGGGTACTAGATCAAGCTGATCACTGAGAAACGATCCAACAGCTGATCGACTCTTCGTGATGTTTCATGGATGCTTGCAGTGACATGCTCTCCGGAGATCTCAGTCAGAGGGCTTCTTCATTATAACGCTGGGGGCTTTCCCAGTCATCGTGGTGTCTTACTCAAAACCCGAACGAGACCTGCCGGACGTCTAAAGACGGATCCTGTAGCCGGACTTCAGCATGACATCCCGGTGTGTTAGAGACGCGTGAGGCGTTCAGGACCCGTACGCTGACGGTTTAGAGACGTACAGCAGCCTTCCTCTGACTCACATGTAGCACACATGCACAGGTGTCATTTACACGGGGGACATGTCCACACCTCTGTTTAAAAGTATCATTTGTTGAAAATGTTCTGAAGAATAGCATGCACATAGATATGTAATACACCTTTTTATTCTAAAATAATTTCGAGAGAACAGCTCATCTCTTAACACTTTGGTGTATTGCTGAGGACCAAAGTGGTGCAATGTGGACATGTGACACATTTAATAAACTTTGGATAGAAAATAGAAAAGCAAGCACTGCTCCGGCGGGTTTGTTGCCATCCTGTTATGTTCTGCTGTATGATGGAGGATCCAGGTGCTGATTGATGTTGTCCTGAAGGTTGTGATGACGGTCTGTAGCCTGTCAGTGGGAATCCTGTGTCTACAGGCCTACGTTTCTAGTGTATTCCCCCACCACGTTCCAAAGTGACGCCCATGCATTCCCCTAACCCCCCAGACAGCCGTCTCCATGGCAGAATGACGTTTTCATTGGCAGCCAATAAAATAATTAGGCACAGCATTAGCTGAACATGGTGACCTGCCTGCATTCTGTCTTGACCTGATTGTTCGTCATCTTAGCAAACTGCAGCCACTGTGAGAGTGAATCTGGGACAAGTCAACCTAAAAAAGGTGCCCATGTGACGCGTTTCCTCCATCCTTTCTTATCTCTGTTCTTATTTAAGTAGGGCAACAAGACACTCACATATCTGCACCATCAACGGTGTTTAGTGGATCAATGTGCAGATCAGCTTAATTTGAAATTATCTCTTGTTAGCTTGATGTGTTAACAATTCATTAGTTCACATTGGAACCAGGGCTGCACGGTGGTGTAGTGGGTAGCACGGTCGTCCCGGGTTCGATTCCCAGGTCGGGTTCCTTCTGTGTGGAGTTTGCATGTTCTCCCCATGTAAGTGTGGGTTCTCTCCGGGTTCTCCGGCTTCCTCCCACAGTCCAAAGACATGCAGGATGGACCTGTCTGTCTCTACATGTCAGCCCTGTGATAGACTGGTTACCTGTCTGTCTCTACATGTCAGCCCTGTGATAGACTGGTTACCTGTCTGTCTCTACATGTCTCTCTGTGATAGACTGGTTACCTGTCTGTCTCTACATGTCAGCCCTGTGATAGACTGGTTACCTGTCTGTCTCTACATGTCAGCCCTGTGATAGACTGGTTACCTGTCTGTCTCTACATGTCAGCCCTGTGATAGACTGGTTACCTGTCTGTCTCTACATGTCAGCCCTGTGATAGACTGGTTACCTGTCTGTCTCTACATGTCAGCCCTGTGATAGACTGGTTACCTGTCTGTCTCTACATGGCTCCCTGTGATAGACTGGTTACCTGTCTGTCTCTACATGTCAGCCCTGTGATAGACTGGTTACCTGTCTGTCTCTACATGTCTCCCTGTGATAAAATGGTTACCTGTCTGTCTCTACATGTCAGCCCTGTGATAGACTGGTTACCTGTCTGTCTCTACATGTCGGCCCTGTGATAGACTGGTTACCTGTCTGTCTCTACATGTCAGCCCTGTGATAGACTGGTTACCTGTCTGTCTCTACATGTCTCCCTGTGATAGACTGGTTACCTGTCTGTCTCTACATGTCTCCCTGTGATAGACTGGTTACCTGTCTGTCTCTACATGTCTCCCTGTGATAGACTGGTTACCTGTCTGTCTCTACATGTCAGCCCTGTGATAGACTGGTTACCTGTCTGTCTCTACATGTCAGCCCTGTGATAGACTGGTTACCTGTCTGTCTCTACATGTCTCCCTGTGATAGACTGGTTACTTGTCTGTCTCTACATGTCTCCCTGTGATAGACTGGTTACCTGTCTGTCTCTACATGTCTCCCTGTGATAGACTGGTTACCTGTCTGTCTCTACATGTCAGCCCTGTGATAGACTGGTTACCTGTCTGTCTCTACATGTCTCCCTGTGATAGACTGGTTACTTGTCTGTCTCTACATTTCAGCCCTGTGATAGACTGGTTACTTGTCTGTCTCTACATTTCAGCCCTGTGATAGACTGGTTACTTGTCTGTCTCTACATTTCAGCCCTGTGATAGACTGGTTACCTGTCCAGGTGAACCCTGCCTTCACCCAATGTCAGCTGGGATCGGCTCCATTTGACAGATTATTTATTCATTTTCCACTGAACTGATAAGATGTCAAAATGAAAACATTTGTAATTGTTAACAAAATGTAAAGTGATACCAGGATGCTTTAGTGCCATTTTCTGAGCTTTAAACATATTTTGATGATTATCTGGTTGATATCCTGAATGTAAATTATTTTGTCAGGACAATTGTGAGATTTTCATATCGTCCCATGTCTAATTGATAACAACAGTAGGCTGCTGTGGTCCACCGGTTCCTATATTTGGAAGCATTTCAAACTGACCGGTTTTTCTGAATGAAGCACCTCTCCCCGTCTCTCGACTGTGTTTATTCATTGCTGTTTGTCACCAGGTGTGAAAAGTGAGTGTCATGACTGGAGCTGAGACTGAGGATGATATTCCATTAGGCGAAAGGAAGACTGTGACTGACTTCTGTTATCTCCTGGACAAGTCCAAACAACTCTTCAATGGACTCAGGTCAGTTTTTACTCGCTGTGTTCTCCTGTTTGCTGGACTGCATTTTGTAATCAAGCATTAACTTGTAGCAAATTATGTTCATTGGGCCTCATTCACCAAGCGTTCTTAAGAAGAATCTAATGGCACATTTGAGTACTGAAGGGTGCACTGTGCAAAAATAATTGGTTATTATATTATGTAAAGAATCCACAGCAGGATACTCGGGAGTATCACATTTCACATTGGAATGTGCAGTACAAGATGTAGTAAGGATGGGACGATGCAGAATCTTATCACTCTCACTATAAGTTGATCCTTATGTATTCATTCCGTGTGTGTGTGTGTGTGTGTGTGTGTGTGTGTGTGTGTGTGTGTGTGTGTGTGTGTGTGTGTGTGTGTGTGTGTGTGTGTGTGTGTGTGTGTGTGTGTGTGTGTGTGTGTGTGTGTGTGTGTGTGTGTGTGTGTGTGTGTGTGTGTGTGTGTGTGTGTGTGTGTGTGTGTGTGTGTATATATATATACACACATCTGACATCATCAACCGCTGATGATCCTGTGTTAGTGGAGGTGTGACATCATCAACCAGGCCATCAGACGTGAAGAAATAAGATCTAGTTCATCCTGATTTAAAAAAAAAAACCTGCGCCATTTGATTGGCTGCCTGTGACAAGTTGACATTGGATGAGCAGTGAGCTTACACACTTGGAAATGAAATGGGAATACGTGAACTAGGGATGGGACTCTTCCCTAAACATCCCACAATGCATTAAATTCAGGATCACATGATTACTAACAGCTGTTTTCCTGAGAGCATTTTCAGATGTCATGGATGTGTCTTGTCTCCTCTTTGCTGCAGAGACCTTCCTCAGTATGGACACAAGCAGTGGCAGTCTTACTTTGGACGGACCTTTGACGTCTACACAAAGCTGTGGAAGTTTCAGCAGCAGCACAGGTTATTTCCATCTCTGCCTAGTATTCTGATTATGAATAGGTGGCTAAATAGTGCTGTGTTTCATGTTTCATGGTGTTTGGACTCATCAGAATGAGGACAAATATTAGAGATTTACAAACAATACAGCACTGGTCGTTTTGTTAGTGGTCCCCGTATTCCCAAGGAAATATGATGCAAATGAATGTAAATGGAGCCAAATTTGACAAGTTCTAACATGTAATAGGCAATGACTGTCAGTGTCACATGTTCTGTTGAATGATGTCATTGTCTCGTGCTCAGTATTCTATGTTTTAATTTACTGACAGGCAGGTCCTGGACAGTCGGTATGGCTTGAAGAGATGGCAGATTGGGGAAGTTGCATCCAAAATTGGACAGCTTTACTACCACTACTAGTAAGTCACACACACACACACACACACTCACACACTCACACACACACACACACACACACACACACACACACACGCGCGCGCGTGTGTGTGTGTGTGTGAGAGATAGTGTCATTTACTGATTTATTTTCTAATCACCTCTAATTACTGTAAGTTATATTAAATTAAAACAATGATTCAAAAGCTATAGAGAAATTCCCTTAGGGACCTTATTTCAGAATGAGGGTCAATGGCAAGAGACTCTTTGATACCATTAGACTTGTACCATGAATTACACATATAATGTTTGCTTTTATAAATTTAGAACTAAAAAATGCTAAATTACATTTTAAAATTGGCAAACGTCTTGCTCACTATCATGTTGGAGAAGAGGACATTGTAAAAATGTATGTATTTATGTAGGGAGACCTGATTTATGATAATCTTTAAGCTTATTATTTTTCACAGCAAAAACATGTGTCTTATCTGCATATTTCTTAACAAAATGTGACAAAGTGATCCCAGGTTGTTTTGCTGCCATTTCGAATTTCCTTCTGTATATTGACTCATAAACTGTTTCAGTTTATTCAAAGTATTAGATGCTTTTTCTGATCACAAAATGTTGGAGGAGAACAGACATGAACTGGTCTCAGAGGTCATGTGACAAGTACCATAGAAAATGGTGGTTGTTGTTACTTGATATGGTGACTAATGGGCTGTAAATTGATGGACACAGCTCTGGAGATGGATGTCAGGATAGTTAGCTAGGTATCTAGTTAGCTAGGTATCTTGTTAGCTAGGTATCTCGTTAGCTAAGTATCTAGGTAGCTAGGTATCTAGTTAGCTAGGTATCTTGTTAGCATAGTAGCTAGTTAGCTAGTTTTCAGGCTAGCTAGGTGTCTAGCTAGCTTTATGAGTGAACATCGTCAACAGGATGTGGTGAATAATAAATATCCTCTCTGCTACTGTATTATATTGAGATGGTATGAATGTATTGAAATGTGATATTAATGAACCTTCTACTTTCTCATCTTGATCGATAGCCTTCGTACCTCAGAGACCAGTTACCTGAACGAGGCCTTTTCCTTCTACTCAGCCATCCGTCAGCGCTCCTACTACTTTCAGGTCAACAAAGAGGACAGGTCAGTTCCAGAATCTGTTTCAAGGTTCAGAGTTGCAATTTCAATTCTGTGCTTGGTATGTTCAGGTGTGTTTACTTTTTTAAGGATTTCTTTTGTTTTCTGCTGATTATAAAACATGTTCTTTTTTTCATAGACTGTGGAAATGTGCAGCATGTTCTAGTTTTAAAGGATAGGGTTGGCTATATTCTATATTTTTGTCAAACAATCCCACGTAAAGACCATCTTTCAATACTTTGTGACAAAGTTAGTGGTTCCTGTCGAAGATGTAATTCTTTAAAAACATGTTATGAATATAAAGGTTTGAAAAGTAATTTCCTCAACATCTGGTCCCTCAAGTTTTTAGCAAACAGGAGGAAATATTGCATTAGTTTGGGACTATTTTCCGTAGTGGATAAATCCACATTTGGTGAGTATTTCGAGCAACAGTGCTGATTGATGTATTTTCAATGTTCAGTTAAATGTGAAGCTTTCATGTCATCATCAGCCATAATGAACAAGGTTTTAAATGAGCCAGTTCTGTAATGTGGATTTATTTTCTCGTATCTTTTATCAGGCCAGAATTAGTAGTGAAGAAGTTACGCTACTATGCTCGCTACATCGTTGTCTGTTTACTGCTGAACAAGATGGACCTGGTCAAAGTTTTGGTGAAGGTATGGAAGCAAGTTTTCTAACTACAGCATGCTGAGTGAGCCAACCCTGCTTTTCTGAAAAGCATGACGATATCTCCTGCACACTTAAAGAGTATTTATACTGATGCTTTATATGTGACAGTTGATCATAAATGATGTTCAAACCAAACGTCCAGACGTCACTTCTAAAACCATTGCAATATTATATAAAGCTAATGATTTCTTCAGTCAGAACCTTCTATATACAGCCTGGGGGCCACCCGGCACAAATTTGTGTCTTTGCTATATATATATATATATATATATATACAATTGTGTCATCTAAAGCCAACGTTGGTTCAGTTGTTTAAACCTAAGATTGGTTCAGTTGTCTAAAGCTAACGTTGGTTCATTTGTCTAAAGCTAACGTTGGTTCAGTTGTCTAAAGCTAACGTTGGTTCAGTTGTCTAAAGCTAACGTTGGTTCAGTTGTCTAAAGCTAACGTTGGTTAGAGTGTATCCCATAGTGAGACATCAAACACACTGGCTTTACAAACCAAATCTATGGTTGCAGCTCCACTTTCCTCTTTCAGAATACTGGAGCAAGTTAGCCTTCTCATGAAATCTGTATGAGACCTTATTTTATTCATGCAGCATAAGCCAGACTTTTGCAGCAGAGTGAAAAAGTATATTTTTAAATGTGCATGACCTTCATGAAACCTCATGCCTGTCTGCTACGTGCAGGAGTTATCTGAGGAAATCGAAGATTACACACAGCGATTCAACACAGAGGACCAATTGGAATGGAACCTGGTTCTACAGGAAGTGGCAGCTTTCGTAGAGGTAACTAACTCACCAAATCTTTCACTCTTGTCTATTGTGATTATCCATAATGCATGTTGCATATTACCATAAATCCTCTAATACTGGCCTGTATTCTATTACCGGCCGGTCTCTAACATTGGCCGGTCTCGCTGTCGGCGGAGTTAAATAATGGCCGGTCTCTAATGGAGGCCGGGGCAAGTGTCCACAGGCAGCGTTATTTCCACGCTTCCCATTCATTGTCAGCCTGCAATGACTTCGCGATTTTGGCTGAAGCTATATTAGAGGATTTACGGAATTTAAGAAGCCCTGCAATGCATGCAGAGTCGGTGCGCCGCCGCCTCCCGCAAGCTCTCGAAAATCTTTTAAATTGACCTTTGTCGATCTAATATAAAGACAGATTCAGCAACTGCATGGCTTATTTCTCGCATTAAAATGTTTTAAGAAACACGTTTCGGTGAATTATTGTCGTAAAATAAGAGAAAGTTTCCAACCGAGCCGCCATGTTGGTCGGTTTGAAATCCAGGAGCAGACAGGACAGCTGTGAAAGCGATCGTCCAATCAGGTGCAGCCATGAAGTGTGCACGTGATTGTATGAAGGAGAGCGCCTGTCAATCATCCTCCTAGTGGCAGCCCACGATGCATGCAATACTGGCAAGCGGTAAACGTTGTTTACCGTAATATGGCAGCTGCGGAGCACCTAGTATTTTATAGGTTCAAATAGACACAAAATCTGTTTTTTTTATTCATTCTACTGGTAGTCCATTTTGCTCAAATAGAAATAGAAGCCTGTCTCTAATTCTGGCCTCCTTCCAATAAGGGCCTAGTAAATAAAGGCCCCAACCTATACAGGGCTCCAGAGTGCGACCATTTTCACGCTGCTCGGGTGAAAAAAAAAATCATCATCTCTTTATGTTCTCCTGACGGTATCGTGGTCTAAACCAATAAGAGACAGAGCTCGGGCGGGTCCTTGCCTCTGATTGGCTGTGGTCCTTTTCACTGCTGTAAATTGTGTCAGTTCGAAAATGCGAGCGAGCAGAGCAGGTACTCTGAGCGCTTCGACGCTGAGCGCTTCGATTTTCTTTGAAAATGAAGAGAGGCAGAAAGCCTCGCCCCGAGACTAATTAAAAAGCCCAAAAATATGCCTTCAGACAGGACTGGTTGAAGCAATTTCCCTGGCTGATGTAGGCTACGATGAAGAAAGGGACTCAATGCACTGCATTTATTGTCGGGAGTGCGTTCAGAATTTGGCCAGTAATAGTGCGTTTGTGGAAGAGTCAACAACATTTCGCATCGAGATGTTGAAAAAGCGCAATATGTCCAAAAAGCATACTACATGCCGTGATAAGTGTGTTAATAAAGTGGCCTCTCATCCAGCTGCATTTCAGCGTCAGGCTGTATCAATCAGGTCCGCTGAGGAATCTGAAATTATTATAAAATTCAACGTCGCATACAATATTGCAAAGGAGGAGTTGCCGTTCACTAAATTTAAGTCCGAAATTATTCTGATGAAAAAAATGCCGACACACTAAAGAACAAGACAGCTGCGGAGGTTGGAAACGCCACGTACACGTCATTCATGATCGACGGTGACACAGACGTCTCTACGAAGGAGTGCGTTATTGTCTACTGCTGCATTTTGCGGAAAGGGAGGCCGGTCAACATGTTAATTGGACATGTCGAGGTGGAGCACGGACACGCACAGTGTTTGAAGGCCCACATTACAGCATGAGAGATCATGAATAGGAAATTGTATAGTAGCCTATTCCTAATATTATTATTAAAAATGAATAGCCTAAGTAAAAATATAATTAGGCTAGGCTAAGATCACATAAACAGTTTTCCATTTGCAATCTATAGGCTAGTGACCTGTATGATCTTTTTATTGTGCCACAAAGCAAGCATTTGCTGCGCTGGGGCATCAGTGTGCAGATTGGCTGGAGAAAAGGGTTCCTCTGGGTGCTGATGGTGCTGCAGTTAACCTAGGCCATAAGGGGGTGTCATTATGTAAAAGGAGAGCGATAAAAAGGTGACTTTTTGGCGTTAAAGGCGACGCGATGAAAAATGTGGGTGCACCTAAATTTTGTGCTGGTGCACCTAAAAAAAAAAGTTAGGCGCACCAGTGCAACCAATGCAAAAAGTTAGTCTGGAGCCCTGCTATATTAGAGGATTTACAGTAGTTTGATTAATTGTCCTGAGGTCCACTGAATTCTTGATGTAGCTTATAAAAAAGCAAAAAACACAAAGCTACTGATATTAAAGAGTAAGTAAACCCACAATCCATCTCTTTCAGCTGAATCCAATGTATCTGTTATTTATAGTGTTGTTGGTTGAATCGGGTCCAAAGCTTAACATTTCAGTGCAAAATATTTGAATTTAGTTATAAATACACATAGCAACTGCCCTCTGCTGATTGAAATGGCTATTGACCTTGCATTTTGCTGTTAGCTGATCTGGGGTGAGGTGCAAACAGCTTTAATCATCAGCCGTCACCCTTCCCCTCCCTGCCACCACAGCATTAGTGAAATGCATGAAATGGTTATAAGAGTTTAAACTGTATTGTGTCGCTATAAAACACCTTTATAGCATGTAGCTAACGATAACCATAACAAAAGACAGCATGCTAGCGTTTAGCATTAGCGAGCAGCACTAGTGTTTAGAATTAGCTAATGTAAAGGTCCATCATGAATGATGAGTTCAAATCAGTGAACTCAAGCTCCATGTTAAAGTTATGAAGACCAGTCCAGCAGTTCATATGGTGCTTTTTTATCATCTGTTGCTGTAGCATGGAATTAGCAAGCAAGCTAGCTAGCAGCCCCTGAATTGAGTAAAAGTGAACAACTTATGTCTTCATGTGCACTGGTAACATTCTGGGAATGAGCAGAGAATTAGTCAATAACATGGATTCACCAGATTTAATGATATCGATATGAGATATAATGTTCTGATGGTTTAATTTCAAGTCCCCAGCTCACTGTTGTCTCTCTCCCCTTGTCAAACAGGCCGATCCAGTGGTCATTCTGAACGACAACAATTCTGTTGTTGTCATCAGCAACCGGCTGCAGGAGGGAAGTGTGCCTCCGCTGGAACAAGGCATGGTGGTCGGGCAGCTCGTCCTTGCAGATGCACTAATCATCGGCAACTGTAACAACCAGGTTTTAACCCACTAATTCTATTTCAAAGTTCCTAACACTTCATACACATCAACACAGTCTTATTAAAACGTGTTGTTTGCTCTCAAACTCAACATTCCAACATAGAAGTTAGTTGCCTTTGATTTATGGTTTCACTGCTGTATGGACAATGTGTGACTATTGTGTAGACCACTTTTTGATACATATGCATGTCCTAATAGATTCATGATGCATGCCATGTACTGCTCCACAGAAGGTTAAAGTCCAGGTAAAGTCAAAAAAGGTGTCTTTCTAAACACATTATACATGTTAGAAACAAATAGCTTAAAACATGAACAGATTGTGAACTATCTTCTTCTTGTGTCTGTTCCTGTTCCTGCCACAGTGGATCAAGTATGCTTTCTAGTTGGTAACCTGATCTGGTGTTAAAATCAGTCTTTTTCCTGGGGGACCATAAGCAGTCTCTGGTTTCTCCACATAGTCTGGTCTGGTCTCTGGACTAATGTGAGCTACTATCTAGATATCTGGGGGACCATAAACAGTCTCTGGTTTCTCCACATAGTCTGGTCTGGTCTGGTCTCTGGACTAATGTGAGCTACTATATAGATCTATGGGGGACCACAGACAGTCTCTGGTTTCTCCAGATAATCTGGTCTGGTCTCTGGACTAATGTGAGCTACTATCTTAGACCTCTGGGCGGCCACAGACCCAGTAGACATTTGGTTCCTCCATTTAGGATTTAGCAACGTCAGGACGATGATCTCAACACTGAGAGGCTTAAGGAAATAGAAATTTCTTGCTCAGAAATTGACTCATGTGCTCATGTGACACATTTGAGTTGCCCGGCGCATCTCTTCCTGTCTTTGCATTGATTTTAAAAGCGATGGCACCACGCGAAAAATGTGCTAGGAGTTTGGTGTAAACACATCATTATCGTCGTTTAGGAATTGATGATATCAACTATAAAACCCAAGACTTAATGTTCACTGTATTAGGAGGATGTAGAATCCATCATGGGTGCCGATCACTGAGAAGTTGGCCAACAGGAATTTGATGATTCACAGGTTGACCATTAGCTTCTACAGTTCATTAGAGAATTTCTCACATTCCATCAGCTGCCTCCGAGTCCTCATGCTAGTTGTGTCTTCAACACACCTGACACTTTCACATCACCTGTGCTAGAAGGTGTTGTGTCTCCCAGCGACTGTCATGTCCCTGAACAGCATCAGACTTCACTCGGGGTCATGAAGTATCATCTTCTCCAGTTGGCCCTTAACTATTGGTTAAGGGCGGTTGTGAAAGTGAAGCATGTGAGCAGTGTTCTGGGTATTTGGGTATATGTCTTGACAGAATAACTAAACTATTAAATGTTTCATATTTGGAAAGTAGCACCTTGTTATTTTAACTGTGCAAATGTGGACAAACCTGATATTTGCAGCATCTGTAAAACCACAATACCTAAGCTACTAATTCCCCACAAATCTCTAAATGGTTGAGGGAAAGTCAGCGTTGTTTTCTTCCTTTTTTTTAGGTGAAGTTCAGTGAGTTAACCATCGATATGTTCCGCATGCTTCAAGCTTTGGAGAGGGAACCAGTAAACCTGGCAACACAGACCTCCAAACAAGGAACGCTGGTGAGTGTCATGTCTGAAGATGGCGTACTTGTGAGGGGTTTTGGATACAAAACTCTTCCTATTTTTTTTCTCAAATGAAATGAGTCTAAAAAATTCCAACTGAAGCAACAGTCATTATGATGTACTAAAATATACACTGATGAAGAGGAGGAACCTCTGCTGATGGAGAGGAGTTACAACTAGACTGGGATGGTCCTTTAAAGGGGGTCAGAACTAGACTGGGATGGTCCTTTTTAATGGGGGTCAGAACTAGACTGGGATGGTCCTTTTTTATTATGGGGATCAGAACTAGACTGGGATGGTCCTTTTTTAAAGGGGGTCAGAACTAGACTGGGATGGTCCTTTTTTAAAGGGGGTCAGAACTAGACTGGGATGAAACGATGATTTTAAATATATTCAATGCTTAACTAATGTAATGTTTTGGTTTGTTCAGTTTTGCCACGTGATTGTCTGGATTAAATCAATGTTTACATATTTCTGTACGTCTGGCATGGTTCCCCTCCCATGTCTACTAAACACACATGATTGCCTCCTAGAAGACTGGTCACCCTGCTGTATATGAAGTAAACTGGAAGTGAAATATGAACACTGATGATCTGAAATATTTTTTCTCACAGGAACCCAATGAGAAGCCAGCTAAAAGAGAAAACCCTCACAAGTATTTGCTGTACAAGCCGACATTCAGCCAGCTTTTTACTTTCTTGTCTGCCTCTTTCAAGGTCAGTGTTCACTTTCATTATTAAAAAATGATGACCGATTTAACATGAATTTTTTGCGATCTATTATTTAAACATGCAAAATTGTAAAACACGGTACAGTTTCTGTTGTCCTCGAGGATTCAGGTTTGGTTTGTGACTTTTGTTGCTATTCAGAGTCTCACCTTTCCACCTGCCAATGTTTTCTTGTTTTACTTACTTTTTAACACAACTTACTGACCGGGGGAGATTTTCACAGTCTGCACCCATATTTGGTTAGGTTTTCTCCTGCACCCCCTACCCATCATTTAGTTTCAGTTTGGATCTAATAATTTCATGTCAGCATTAAAAGTACTTCTTATTGCATCTAACATAACTGCATAACTTTGGTACTTAATCTGTTTTCCCCCTCATTGCCCTGATTTTCAGGAGTTGCCTGCCAACAGCGTTCTGCTTGTCTACCTGTCGGCTACTGGAGTCTTCCCAACCGGGCACTCTGATTACGAAGGTAAAATGCAAAATAGTCTACACAGTTGTAGGGGCTTATGAATGATTATTTACAGATATTAATATTTATATTTATACTTGCACCCGTTAAAGGGGCAATATCCATACATAGCTCAAACAAATGGAATCATAAGTTTAGAGATGGATGGATGGACGGATGGATAGAGATATATATACTTTATTTCACACACACGCTTGGCCTGTATGATATTTGAGTAGCCTACTCCTAAAATATTGGTTTATTGATTGTGATGTTATTAATCACTGATAATGCTAAAGAATCAAACTGTGTTATTTTCTTTAAAGACTGCTGTCTGTGGTTATTGCTGTGTGACCATTGTGATAGCAGCTGGTTGTGAGGGTCGGAGGTCAGACTGTATCCTTCACTGTACATCCCATGAGTGTAAAGTTAATACATACTGGCATCCTGAGTGAACTAGACAAGATTAACGTTTTAGTTATTTATCCCTGATCCCAGGGTGGTTCCCCATCATTATTAATTTGTATTAATCATTCTATTGATGTTAATAATTATTTATTAATCGCTGAACGTGCTACTTATTGAATCCCAATAATAGATTCTGGGTTTTTCCACCGGATGTAGATCTGTAACTGAGTCTATGTAGTTGGGTCCGCTCAGGAAACTCCCCACATTAATATTAGTTAGCCTATTAATGTCAGACAGCTCCAAATGATCCATATTCCCACATGTGACGGCGCTCACTTTCTGACACCAGTAAAATATGTCAACGCTCTTTATAAATGTGGTGCACCTACTAATGCATCCACATCCAGTCCTACAAGCCAATGTAGTGGAGAGTCGCATTGCCATTTCTGATGTATAAGTTGTAATCAATGGTGTCTTTTCAAGTTGAACAATGCAGCTTTATCTTTTCCTGTAGGCCCATATGATTTTGGAGGCGTTCTCACAAATACAAACCGAGATGTGGTGAATGGAGAGACGGTGCAGAAAAGGAGCCAGGCCCAGAAAGAAATGCACTGGTGATTATTGAGTTGTCTAATATATTATTGTCATTTCATATTTTGGGAAAAGCAATTCATTTTTAAGTGTGTTAAAATGTGTAAGAGAAGAAAGCATCCTGTGTCCACAGAGCTAACCCAGGAGGGAAGTCAGTTAGCTTAAACTGCTGGCCAGCTTCTATGTTAATAACGAGCTTCATATCTAAACGTACACTAACATTTATTTACTTGTTTTAAATGTTGCAGCCTTCATCCAGGGGACTTGTTCCCTTTTACCCGGAAACCACTTTTTGTCATTGTGGATTCTTCAAACAGCACAGCATACAAGGTATGAAAATATGTTAATCAGCTGAATATTACACACACACACACACACACACACACACATATATATATATATATATATATATATATATATATATATATATATATATATATATATATATATATATATATATATATATATATATATATATATATATGGGTGTGGGTATATGGGTTTGGAAACGTGTGTGTGTGTGTGTGTGTATATATATATATATATATATATATATATATATATATATGGGTGTGGGTATATGGGTTTGGAAACGTGTGTGTGTGTGTGTGTATATATATATATATATATATATATATATGGGTGTGGGTATATGGGTTTGGAAACGTGTGTGTGTGTGTGTGTGTATATATATATATATATATATATATATATATATATATATATATGGGTGTGGGTATATGGGTTTGGAAACGTGTGTGTGTGTGTGTGTATATATATATATATATATATATATACACACACACACGTTTGTTTGAGGGGGTGAAAAGTCAGGGGCAGTTGCAACATCAGGGACAGGTGGAACATCAGGGACATGTATAAACAGTAGAAGAAGTATTAACAATAGTAATAACATTAACAATAGTAGTAATATTAACAGTAGTAGTAATATTGGCAGTAGTAGTACTAATATTAACAGTAGTAGTAGTATTCAAATATTCAAGGGCATTCTTGCAAATCTAACCAATTTCCAAGTTTCCAACTATTCTTACTACTTCACCTTCTTCATACAGATCACAGTAATGCAGTTAAGAGCCAGCTTTTCAAAAAGCACCATTGTTTTATTCAACCTTTCAATAAAATTCATATTAATTCATCCCCTTCCCGTTTCCTCAACTATTTTGACTAGTTGACTTTGTTATGCATTTTCTATATGCTGGGATCACACTGAATGTTCTGTATTGTAACTAATATTACTTTTTCTCACTTTTGTTTACCCTCATAGCATTTCACAAATCTGTTTGGCCAGCCTCTGGTGTGCCTCCTTTCACCTACAGTGTATCCCAAGAGTGTGCAAGGTGTGTGTCACTCAGGGCAGCAGTTAATTAGATGTCTGGTGATATTCTTTATTCTTTTTCCTTGCTGTTGACAAATCCCATGAACAGACCAATATGAACAGTAGCTTTTCAGGCGGAGAGGCTTCCAGAACAAAAAGACACTAAATGATAATAAATCCAAATGAAGTTTTGTGAGAAGTTGATGAGGGAAAGCTGCTAAATCAGGAAGACCCCACAGTGAGTGTAGAATGCTCTGGTTGAGTTGAAGTGGTGTTTGTGAAGAGAACTTCACTCTTTTCCTTTTGAGTCCACTTCAGGTTCCTGAGAAACCTGATAAAACCAGACCACCACGTGGTCTCTGGTGGATTATGTGTTGATGGATTACAGGAGATGCTTGGACAGATTCAGAAAAGATGCTGAGTCTACTTTTATCAGAACATCTGGTCACTAATTACAGCCACGTTGTTGTTTCCCTGGTTTTCTGAACGCAGTTCTGCTGATCCAGAACCAGTTCAGAGCGGTTCTTGTCCTGCTTTAATCTTCTTTTAACTTCATGTGTTGACTCCCTCCTTCTAGTTAGCTATGCTAACTAAATCCATGACCTGGACTTAATGTTCCAACTGATGCAGAGTTCAAACCGTCCTCTGGTAGACTGTTCAGTCCTCTAGCAGAGCTTCTCACACATCATTGCCCCGCTGGCACACACCAACTCTTACTCAAACTGTCAAACTGAAAGTAGCGTTGCTAAGGAAATGGGGTATCAGTTTTTAACACTGTCAGCCAGCGCAACAGTGGATCTCACTGACGTGTTTTAATGGAGCGCTATAACTCAAAGGAAGAAAATGTATCAGGCGTTGATACGTACGTGCTAGTTTAGATCTTTTCATGGGTTCGTAGACAATAAGAACAGAATAGAATATCAACAGACAAATGCTTTTAGATTACACAGTTATTTATAGCTGTCACTTTTACAGAATATAATTAAATATTAAATCTTTCCAGTATGTATGTATTTTATGATGAACTTGCATGTTTGAGGTGGACGTTTGATGTCATTGTTAAAGTGAGCGAGGCTGCTTCTTCCCCAGTATTGTGTGCCGTGTGTCGAGTTCTTTCCCGTCCTTGTGTCTAGTTCTTTCCCGTCCTTGTGTCTAGTTCTTTCCCGTCCTTGTGTCTAGTTCTTTCCCGTCCGTGTGTTGAGTTCTTACCCGTCCATGTGTCGAGTTCTTACCCGTCCATGTGTCGAGTTCTTACCCGTCCGTGTGTTGAGTTCTTACCCGCCCGTGTCGAGTTCTTACCCGCCCGTGTCGAGTTCTTACCCGCCCGTGTGTCGAGTTCTTACCCACCCGTGTCGAGTTCTTACCCGCCCGTGTGTCGAGTTCTTACCCGTCCGTGTGTCTAGTTCATACCCGTCCATGTGTCAAGTTCTTACCCGTCCGTGTGTCAAGTTCTTACCCGCCCGTGTGTCGAGTTCTTACCCGCCCGTGTGTCGAATTCTTACCTGTTTGTGTCTCTGCTCACCTGTTCAGATCAGTCTCAGCGTGGGAGCCTCTTCACCCTCTTCCTCTACAGCCCTCTCTTGGCGTTCTCCTCTGTGTGCGGCCTGAGCAGCGTGCAGCGAGGCCTGTGGGAAAGAGCTCAAGAATTTCTCCGTAAAGTCTACCGTGACATTGGGCAGATGATAACTCGCTCACGGACCATAGGTAGCACATCTCCCATTCATGTCATGTCATACATGTCATACATGCTCTACCTCTGAGCCATAGCCGCCCCTTCGGAGTGAGGGTGGTTGTTGGTTTGTCCAGGAACTGATCCGAGGTCTGTACTGTATGTGGCTGATAAAGCAGCTCCTCTGTTGGGAGATGGTTGTTTCAGGTTGACTAACGTGGTTTCTTTAACTCCCCTCTCTCAAACCATCTTTTGGTTTCAGCTTGACTCAAAGATGGCTGCAACTCCTCGTCCATGTCTGCTGCCTCGGGATATGAGTATTAATAGGACCGGGAGGACTCGCTTCTTTTAAACTGACATAGTCATCATCATGCAGCAAGGTTTCACTCAGACAGAATAAATCATTATGATTATCTGATATTAAATCATTAGCCCCTTTTAGACGGACGGTTCCGCCGTAATGGTGGAAAGGCGAGTCAAAATAGGCAGCGAACTGGAGCGTAAAGCTGTAATGGTGTCTGCGTTTAGATAGCACCCCTCCTTTGCGGAATGAGTGAGGCATCCCACGGCGCGGCCGATGTCTCGTCTATGGACTCGCTGTGTGACGTATTCAATGAGCTTCAGAAATCCGATTAGTTCCATGGCTCAAAACAACTACGAAAGGTGAACTTTTGCTCGTCTCACATATTTACGCAACTCTTCAACCGCAAGCGAAGTTGCTGTGCATCATAAACATAGCGATGCGTATAACGGCAGCCTCGTACAAGCAACTACTGGCATTTTATCTTCTTCGGATCTACGCTTTGAGCTCCTTAAATCAGCCGGCGGCGTGTCGCCTAGGTAACGCGCCTTCACTACGTTGCGTCTTTTCCGTCTCGAGTACTCGGGGCGTTTAGATAGAATACCGTATCAACTCATCTCGCCCTTTGATGCAGCTCTGTGACGACCTCCGTTGGCATCTCAGAGGCGTAATATTCTGTTACACCTTTCCAACTTGGCGAGCGTTTAGACTGACGACGGGGCAGAATAACGGCGAAATACCCTCTATGAGGGGCTATTGACTAACACTGCTTTAGATGAGAGCGATCAAATGTTTAGGTGTCCACATTTTACTCTCTTATTTTGTTATACTACATCAGAGTAGGGCTGGGTTCAAATAATCGATTTTCTGATTAAAATCGATCTTCATTTGAATGTTCCGATATCGATTAATAAAATCCCAGGATCGATCTTTTAATATATGCCTTTTCTCGTGGATGCGTGAAGTCTCGCCATTAGTCTTGCTTGGCCAGCCTTTGGTTCTTCGCGCAACGAGATCTGGCCACGTGAGAGACGTATTGTGAAAAAAATAGAAAGAATAAAATGACTTGTGAATGAATTGTTACAACCCTGTCTGTCAAAATGAAAGTCTAAGGTAACCCGTGCTGAAGATGGCTTGTATGTCAGACTCAGCCATCCATCGTCTACCGCTTATCTTGTATTCAGGGTTGCTGGAGGCTGGAGCCGATCCCAGCTGTCATTGGGCGAAGGCAGGGTATACCTGGACAAGGTCACCAGTCCATCACAGGGCCAACATGTAGAGACAGACAACTATTCACACTCAAATTCACACTTACGGGCAATTTAGAATCATAAATGAACTTGCACTGTGGGAGGAAGCCGGAGAACCCAGAAAACATGCAGAAGGAACCCAAACCGGGAATCAAACCCGGGACCCTCTCGCTGTGAGGCGACAGTGCTACACCACCATGCAGCCCTGTATGTCAGACCAGCAATTAAAAACCAAAGATAATAATGGACAGTTATATAAAAGAGTCCCACATGTGAGAAGCAGAAAACCTTTGCTTGATTGAATGACTTGATTTACATAATTGATTGATTATCAAACTGTTCTCAATTCAATGTTCTCTTCATCTCATCAATGCTTATCTACTTGTTTCAGCGTTAATGCTCTATTGTCTCCACAGATCAAGCCTTTTTGCAATTCTTTGGTGACGAGTTCCTACGACTTCTGCTGATCCGCTTTGTGTTCTGCTCGGCTGCACTGAGACTGCATAAACTTTTCAGGGTAAGTGTATCCCCCATATCACCAAGGTCTACTGCACTCATACACCGTCTTACACCATCATACACCGTCTTACACCGTCTTACATCATCATACACCATCATACACCGTCTTACACCACCATACACCATCATGCACTATCATATAGGGCGCAGGGCGGCGCGGCGGGCAGGGCGGCGCGGCGGACAGCGGGCAGGGCAGGGCGGCGCAGGGTGGCGGAGCCGGCGTAATGCAAGTTTCAACCAGCGCACACGTAATGGAAACTCAGCCTGACTGAATTAACACAGCTGAAACTGTGATGCAAACTAACGAGTTCACATCTCTCTCAGCCCCCCCTACCCGAAAAACAGTGATTTAGGGGCGCGCAGGTGGCGGAGTGGTTAGAGCGCATGCCATGTATGTTACACGTACACATACGCCACCGACCCTGGTTGGAATCCCGTCCGAAGGTCTTTTGCTGCATGTCACACCTCCCTCTCTCTCTCTCTCCTGTTTTTCATATCTGTCCACTGCTAATAAAATCTGTCTATGCCTGAAAAAATCTGAAAAAAATACAGCACTTTTGGGGATCGTGTTCTGCTTGTGCGCTGGTCTCGCGCACGGGCAGCCTGTTGTCCGTGGAGAGACGCGCAACTTTGCCGCGAGCTGGAACCGGAGTTGGGGCTGCAGCTGGTCTGAGCGTCGCGCGAGGTGTCCCGCCGTTCTGGTGTTTATATACATGCCTAAAATGTGCCTACAATTTCTATAGTGATATAATATCTGCATTATAATTATTATTACTATACGCACGCACAGCGCGTGATGAGCGTGGTGGGAGCGGCGGCGCTGCTTCTGTCATCGGGCTGTCAAGTGACGGAACTTGCACTGAACCTCCCCTAACACATTAAAGGTGAGGAGAGGAGCTCATTTGATTGGTGAAGATCTGAATCGGCTGTGTTAATAGGCTTGTTTCGAATCAAGCATGCGCATGCATTTGCCTCGCAAAACAAGGCATTCTGGGAAAAAAACGTCACAAATGCTGGTGATAACTTCCCTTTGCGACATGTCACATGACTTTAAAAACTTGCGGTATCTCCAGGGTACCTCCCTTCGCATGCTTTTCTCTGCAGATGGTCTGAAATAAGTGCGGACATAAGACACTCCCCTCAACATTGCCCTAGTTGGTTAGAATTATCACGTGGTATTTCCCACGTGAGAAAATTCCTCAAGGTGCGTGTCCACAGGCAGCGGTGTTTCCCCGCATCCCATTCATTGTCTATGTGAAAAGCTGTGCAATGCATTCTGGTAGCGTTGCGGCGAATGTCGAGAGACGGCGCGCGAGTTGGCCGCTCCTCATTTGCCTAAAGTTGTAGTCGAATCTACTTTATGCTAATCAGAGGCGCCGGGCTCGACTCGCCGCCTCGGGAACGCTCACGAACGCTCGCAAAAATGTGTTGTTTAAAGGAGAGCGCCTGTCAATCATCCTCTCGTTTTAAGCGCGTCCACTCGCGTTTAAAATCGCCCCTGTGGACACGTACCTTCAGCCTCCGTCAACAACGGGACTTCAAATGCCTCGGCTCGAGTTCGTCAGCGACGAAGAAAGCCAGCGCCACTGGGCAGGCCATATTCTTTGTGCAAAGTCCGTGAAGTTTCCCCTGGCGCGATAGTTTTTGTTATGTAGCCTATACAATTATTAATAAAGTTTAAATAAAAAAAAAATAAAAAAAAGTCCGTGAAGTGCACCTGTGTCCGACTTGACGTAGTGGGAACTTGGCGTGTTTATGACGAGTTCCGGCGGATCCTCTCAAGTCTCGTGCATGCATCGGCGCAAATGCATGCGATCCGAAACGCGCCCAATCCCAGTCCACGCCTCCTCTCCCACTCACGCCTTCTTCTCCTCCCTCTTTCCCACTTGCGCGGGTGGGAGTGACGGGAGGCGTGCCTGCGCTAGCCTGCGCAGTGCACGAAACTTGCACTGACTACGCCTAGTCTACGAAACTAGGGCCCATAACATCATACACCATTGTACATCATACACCATCATACACCATCATCATCATGTAACATACCATCATATATATATATATATATATATATATATATATATATATATATATATATATATTTTACATATACAGTATATATTTGAGTGAGAGTTGATGGATGTTGTGCTTGCAGGAGTCCCAAAGCTTCCCTGAGTCCTACCCTGAGCTCCCTAAACAAGACACCGTGGAGAGCAGCCTTCTACAGAAACATATTTTGGAGCTGGCGACGATGCTGGACGTGCAGAGCCTGTTCTGGGACGATCCACTGGAAGCCTACTAACATCTTCACACAGGGCTAAATGGCATATGTGTACATAGACTGAACTGCCAAGGCCCTCACAGATGTCTTGTCTTTTCTACAGGTAATGAAATAACTGATTCAGCACATACAAGTTCATTTCATGCATTTTTACTGTTACTTGTGGAAGTAAATTTAGTGCAACATTAAAATGTTCACATAGATAAGGCAGATGGTTTAGTATAAATCCCTCAGTTTGGGTGGCTTGCCTTGTGAATGTAAGCATCACGTAAGGGAAACAGTGGGTGGTTCAACACCGCAGCCTCATCACACAACTGTTGGCAGTCTCGGTTTTGTGTTTTGTTTTTTTTAATAATGTGAATTATTGTCTATTGGAGTGAAGGTTGTGTAAGCCTTAAGGAAAGAGAAGGAAGGCAGCTTCAGGTGTGACTTTATTTATCCGTACGAAGGCAAAGCGGATGGAATTGAGCGGCAACACAGAAAAAAAAACGACACATTTATCTGCAATCCGCCTAATACCTTTTATTGTCCGTTGTTTCAGCCTTGTGCATTTTAAAAGTGACCGTTATTGCTTTTCCATATCACTGTGCTGTGTTTGCATGC
This sequence comes from Eutrigla gurnardus, assembly GCF_963514095.1. Taxonomy (NCBI): domain Eukaryota; kingdom Metazoa; phylum Chordata; class Actinopteri; order Perciformes; family Triglidae; genus Eutrigla; species Eutrigla gurnardus. The sequence goes on along the minus strand of NC_139930.1, from coordinate 3,611,402 downwards.
AAAAATGCAATGAAATGTATCCATTTAGTTGTTTGATCCACAGAGAATGACCTCCAACTTTAAGGATGTAAAAAGGGTTGTAGATGTGAAAGTGGCATGTAGTTGGATAGTAATCGGAGCCGGTGCATGTGTTGCATGGGCCTGTACATTTGTAGTTGTGTCAACAAAGGAGACAAAGTAGTTTGATAGCAGAGGAAATATGGAAGGTAACATGGTTCACCACCATTGGTTCACCACCATTGGTTCACAGACAACAAGCAGGTCACGTCTCTACAGGTGAGTTCACACCAAACGCAAAGCCAACCTTTCACACGGCGTCGCTGCCGACAAAGTCCACGCAAATACACGCACATTTGCATGGGTGGCGCGAATTACGCAAATGACACAACATCAATGAGGTAAATGAGGTCAGAGAACGAGACGGAACATATTGTATTCTCTGGTCCCCTAGAGATCTACGATAGTAGCTCACATTAGTCCAGAGACCAGACCAGACCAGACTGGGTGGAGAAACCAGAGACTGTCTGTGGTCCAAACAACAAGGTGTTGATGGAGCAGCTACAATGTTAGCATAGCCTAGCACCCATCAACCAGACTCCATTCAGAAAACAAGCATTTTAAACCTGGGAGGTGTCTATATGGAGGGAAGCCCCGCCTCCTCAGCATCTAGAGTGACGTGAATAATAATATAAATTGTGCAGGTAACACGATGGCGTTTGGTGTGAACGTACCTTGAATAAGACCGTTATCACATTGGATTTGTGTATCCAGACATCACCAGCATTTCTGCACGGGTCGCCTTGGTAATGAAGGAGGCGTCTAACTACATAGCTATGCTGATGTAGCGGCTTTCCAACACAGAAGCATTTATCCTCTTGAGCTGTCAAATGGTGTTGCAGAACTCCTCAGTCACACCAGACACACTCAACAACGGAGGTCGGTTTACGGTGTGATGTTAGGAAGCAGCAGCAGAAAGTAAAAGTCTGTCCACGGCTTCTCATCCTCAAAAGAATTCTGCTGGGACCATCAGAGATTCTGCTCAGCCTTTCCACAATCCAGACTGAGACAAATCTATAGATATTCGATTGGAATCACATTTCAAACATCCTCCAAATTGCAAAAATCTGATGAACGGCTTCGGGCTTGCAGTCTGAATGAGGCCTACTGGCACCACGAACACATGAAATGTAGTGAAAGAGACCGCCTGGGTGGAGCTGAGCAGGGATGAACAGGTACTAACCAACATTGCTGTTGAACGCAATCGAGACTGACCTTTGTGGGGGGATTTCCTGTTGTTTTGAGAGACATTTTAAAGCCCAAAATATAAGTTTTGCTTCCCTGTGGCCCTGAGGGTCCTTCTGATGCAGTTAAAGGCAAGCCTGTGAGAAGCACCCATCTGTGTGTGTGTGCAGACACCCAGCGTAGGGACTTGTTTGGAGCCTGGAGCTAGTGGTTAATAGAATAACTGCAGCTTGTAAGTTTGGTGGTTACCGTGTTAAAGCAAGAACTCTTGAGATGTAAGGAAGAAAAACAGAAAGTCGTTGTTCTGTTGGATGGGATCACTGGGACTGAAGTAGATCACAGGAAGCATCGTATTGTCTTAACTGATGCTGCTAATGGCCTTAAACCAGGAAGCCAGCTGTTCCTTTTACAGAAGTGCTCAAAGGTGCACTTTCCATACAAGGTTCCTGCACAAGCAAATACAGTTTGTAGCGCCATCGTTGCTACATAAGAAAATGCAGACAAAAAAAGGAGATCTATATTATATTCTGATGGGTGGAGGGTGAAATTAGGAGCATCACAGCCTGAAGTAAGAAGCTGCCCTGAAGTCAGCTGATAGTTGTGGATCTCTTTTCAGGCAGCAGCAGGGGGAAGAGCTTTTGGCTGCGCAGGCACCTCTTGTCACCTATATCACCGACACTCGGGGGGGATGCACATCTCTTTGTCTCTAAACTCACCAATCAGCTCCTTGACGTTGGGCAGGAGGTTGTTCTCTCAGCACCACTCTGCCAGATCAGCTGTAGATCAGCTGTCCACACTGTAACGGTTTCATCGATGGTTTGATCCATTTAATCAGCTGGGAGAAAGTAGGCAGCAGCAGCAGGAACATGTGGGCTGATTGTCCAAAATGAGCGCAGGCCTTTGGAGCTGCCAGGAGTATCTGTGTGAACCTGGTCCAGGACATTGTTGGTCCCTTTTTGATAGTGTTTGGTTCGGCTGGTCTGGCCGAGTGATGGGAAGATTTTGTAGCAGTGATTTCTCAAGATCTGCCATAAACTTTCTTTTCCGATGTTGATAATTTTGTCAGAAATGTAGCTACCGGCCGCCGCGTCTCAAACAATCCAAAGATGTTAATTTGGCAGTGAATCAAAGAATTCTGAGACTTCAGAACACTTGAGCGTAGCTTCTAAATTAACATGAGTGCTTCTTCATTCACGTCATGTCTTGTTTCCGTTTGAGTTTTATTCTGCAGTACAAAGTAGCACTTCAGTAGACGTCAGTAGTATGCTGTCAGACTGGTGCCAGAATCAAATCCCCCATGCTGAGTCCAGAGACCTGCTTAGTGGAGAAAAGGTGTGCTTGTTGAGTTCAGTGGTACTGGGAACGTTCTACATTTTAGACTAAATCAGTGTTGATAAAGTAACATGTAAACAATATATTGATTTTATAGTTTAGTTCCCAGAATGAACAAACTCTTCACAGACCACTGACCATCACCGGGGTTGTTTAGGATGCATGTTTCTGTCTAGTCATCAGTATATGGCACCATTGTAATAATCATGTTGGTCCTGCTAGCAGAGAGTCTGTCAGCCTGCGTGACCCACAGATGGGTATTTCAGGTACTGTGGGAATTAACCGAAAAAAAGCAGATTTGCCTTAAAATAGAGTCCTAAACATTTTGGCCAAGGCAAGGTCTCTCCAAATCTTCAGACTACATATCCAAACGTTTTAGCCCCACTTCTGAACAGAGTCTCTCTGAATCTAGTCCAGCACCATTCAGGCTGGGCTGCAGGCCTTTGACGGGTTCATATTTTTTGATCAACATCCCAACAAACACCAAAGTAGAAAGAAGCTGAAGGCAGGTTTTTCACGTCAGAGTGTTTATCATTGGGGATTTATTTCTGACACCAAGTAGGGGAAGGATGCACACGCCACCGTAGTGATGCTGATGCTGAACCCAGCTGACGTTAACTGCCATTGACCAAAATGTTCAAATGATGCAGGAAGTAGCCAAGCCAGCTGGTTGGGATTAAGATTTTTGAATGAACAGAAATGATAAGAACACTATTTTTTAGTGTTTATTATATTTATTGACATTGTCAAAGTATGTGTACAGAAAATGTTTTGGCACAGATGTGTTTGTTCAGTATTATGTAAGTCTATAAAATGTGTAATGAAATATGAAGTTGAACTGAGAGGAGCAGTGTGTAGGATTTAGTGGCATCTAGTGGTGAGGTTGGTGATTGAAACGCAACTGAAGCCCCTCCCCTCACCCCTCCCTTTCCAAGCGCGTCGGAGTACTACGGTGGCCTTCAGGTAATGTGAAAACATGTAGAAACATGTAGGACTATGTGGATCAAAACACAACCATGAGTATTCACTCATGAAAACATTATAATGAATATTATAGTCCATTTCTCCAAAAATCCCCCTAAATGCTACACACTGTTCATGTGAGGAGGAGCAAAATATTAACGAGGCCAGTTTATTCTTTGGCCATTTTTCTAAATATGTTACATTCCAACTTTCCAAGGACTTGAAGAGAAGCAGGGAAACTCCTGTTTTCTCCATTTTACATTTGTCTGGGAAAGCAAGATGTTTCTACATTTTCATTGTGATATCCATGTTCTCTTGTGTTGACCGTTATGAAGATTAAGATATTGTAGGCTTGCACTTTATGGAGTTTGAATATTGTTATGATCATGTTGATGTGCTGTGAGAATAATCCTTCCATGTCGGAGTTCCTCATGCCAGAGCCTCACATGGGTCACCTTCTTTTTTACAAAGACTCAAACTTGTGTGATTTCAAACATTTTCCTACAGGAACTTTTCATCTGTTTTTAACAGCCTCTTTCTGAAATGTGTCAAACATGTTGGCTGATTTCCAAAATATTGAATCAGCAGCAATAACATGTTCATTTACATGTGGAAGAATTAGAAATCCTTGCGGTGCTCTAAAACGGTACGCCAATCATGATTTTGCTTTGTTTACTTCACAAAGGAACATTTCACATGTTTTGACATCAGTCAGACTGAAGAAGTGAAGAAATGTTTTCATTGAAACTGTCAAATATTGAAAGTTGACAAGTTTGTACGTTAAGTTTCAAAAACTTATAACATGTTATTGTAAATTGTGTTTCTCAAAATCCATGAAAATATCAAATATGTGGGCACAAAATGAGCATTTAATGGAAAATATGCCCAAACAGTGACGTGACACTCTTCTCTGATCATGATTATCAATATAAAAGAAACAAATAAACGAGATAACTTTTAGCTTCTGTTGGACCGTTTGCTGGAGTGATGTTTTCTGTGCTTCATATTTCCAACGGGACCAGTTCATTAATTATGTAGCACTACTGGAATCAGTAGCACAGACAGGAATATGACTGAATATGCTTCTATTCACTCATAAACAAATACTTGTTTTTTTATTTTATGTTCTCAATTTGACGATGCGTGTCCCTGAACATGAAACCAACAGATTGTATTTCATGACGACTCAACGCAGGCCCGTGAGGCATCATGCAGAGGTCATCCTGTACTCGTACAGGATGAGAAAGCCGTATGTGAGGTGGACACTAAACGGATAAAACCCAGCCAAGTAACAGAAGGCTCCTCTGCTGCCGCTGTCTTCACATGTTCATCTTTCTCCTGATTCTTCTATTGGACCCTGATTTAGTCTCGTTGGATAAAAGCTCCACCCTGATTTTAGGCTCATCATTTTGGTTTGATATCCAACTATACCCTTTGCATTCCTGAACCCATATTGGGGTTTGTTGTCTCTTTTTCCAAACTTCAGCAGCTCCAATGAAATTTCCTAGTAGGACGTTTCTCAGCTACCAGCCTGGTCCCCCAAACGTTATGTTCCCACTCAACTAAACTACATGTCAATCACCTTTTTGTGGTGGATCATGTTTCTCTTGGAGAGTCCTAGAAGTCCAGAGTGAAGGTTAGTCGTATGGGAACACAAGTTAGGAGACAGCTACATAAAACCATCAGTAAACACCAGGTCCACAGATTCACTGTTTCTCTCCTAAAGCACAGAAGAAGCAGAGAAGCGGAGACTTGACAGTTAGAGAAAATAAAGGAGAGGATTTTAGGGGTCTTATCTGTAGAAACAAGCATCACCTGTATGAAATGTACCAGAGCACAAGAAACCAACTTGTTTGTGACAAGCACAAAAGCCAGGTCCATGGAGGCGCATGTTGGTAACACAACACAAAGAACTGCCGACTAATCAATCCTGTTTGTCCCCCGGACATACCGGGGTCATTTCTATCTTTTTATACTTACAAATATCTAAAAGAGGAGTACAGCCTTCCTTTATGGCAACATGTGTGATTTGCTTGTTATGATTTTCTGTCCGTGTCAAAATGTCAAACGTATTTTCAAAACTTCAGTTTAAAAAAAAATGCACAGATGATTTTCCATGTAAGCAGCATGTTTGTTTAGAATAGAAAGTGCCAAAGACTGGTGTGTTCTTGCTTTACCATCGAACAATGATTGAGATCAATTATTGTATCGGATGTTTTTTTCTGTGTTTTCAGATGGAGCCAATAAAGAAAAAGAAATGTGGCTTCATACAAATACCAGAGTGTTGTTATTGTGGGACTGGGAAGGATAACATGTTACAGTTAGTTTGTAAAGGCAAGTTACAGAGACACGTCCAATCACGCTTTAAAGCCGACTCGTTTTCAACAACAAAACATGTCATTTCTTTTGTTAAAAGTCCAAACTTCTCAACTTCAACCTTAATTTAATGTCAATTAAACGCCACACAAAATCAAATCCATCTCTCGACTCAAACCTGCAGCCTGTCAGACTGATTGCCCTGGTGACCGACTGACAGGCTGTACATCATACTATGATATTTCCCCGTTGATTGTCTGCAATTTACAAATACTGGTTACATACTAAGATGTAAGACGTACTAATAAATGTCACAAAGTGTTGGAGTGACTAAATATGTTGGTGAGGAGTTTCGGGTGGAGCTAATGGTTGAGTGTTGACCAATGCTAGTACAACTGCTAACCATGGCCGTCATCACAGTAAACGTGACGGGCCGGGTTGGACCCAAAAGCAACTCCGCCAACTGCCAGAGGATGATGACAGCGATCTCCGATGCCCAAGTCAGCATGTTCAGGGTCAAACTCACGGGGAAACAGTTCAGGACTTACGGCAGTGATGACGGAGGAGTCCTACGGAGAAAGTCTCTGCGGCTGACTCCAATTACAACCAACTAAATATTTAGCTATTCAATTCAGTTCTATAGAGTCATATCACAACAAGTTATCTCAGGACACTTTACACATAGAGCAGGACTAGAACACATGATTTTCAGAGTCAATTGATTTCAGTCTTAACATCACCAGGAGCAAGACTTACAGCGCCACCTAGTGGAGAGAAAACCTGCTTTAACAGACTTTACTCAGCAATCTGGAGCAGACCAGGAGCATGGGCATCTGGATTTGTAGTAGTAGTAGAGTAGACGTTGTATTAACAGTAGTAGAATTATGAACAGTAGTAGTAATATGTGTGTCCAGTCAGTTACAGTAGTAGTAGTAGTATTAACAGTAGTGCTATTAGTGGTAATAACACTTAGAAAGACATTAACTTATCTTTTTATCTTTTGGCTTAAATTGTTATCTCTTTATCTGATCTTTTCTTATTTTATATTTTACCTAACTAAGCATGTTGTCCTGTTGAGCTGTTTTTCTTGTCTTTGTGAAGCCTTAACTTATTACTCTGTAAGGCACTTTGGTCAACAGTGGTTGTTGTAAAGGGCGTAACAAATAAAGTTAGATTGGATTGGATATTAAAGGTCAAAGTCAAGGTAAACTTTATTATCCCCCAGGGGAAATTCATGTGGTCAATTGCACGTCTCACAAAACATCACAAACCAGATGACAGATAGACAGACAAAACAGTAGACACCACATTATATATATATATATATATATACAACAGAGATACAGAGACCATGAAGGATAAATAGAATAAAACAAAGAATAAATAGTAGTACCTGAGTTACATAGGGGTGAATTAAAGTGCAGCAGTGCATATTCTTGGTCTGTATAGTCTGATTGCAGAAGGCACAAATGACTTGTGGTATCTAGTGGTCTTGATTACTCTTTGCAGGATTCTGCCATTTGACCTACTACTTCTGACAAACTTGAGGAACAGGTTTGTCAGAAGGATCATCTCAAATTTGCTCCATCTTTCCTAAAACAAGTTCATTATACAGCTGGGCTGCAGATACCTGATCAACTCAAATGACCCTACTGGCTGTTTTGATAATGCGCTGCAATCTCTTGTGATCCTGTGCATGCATATTACCAAAAGTGCATATTAGTCCAAAAGACAAGACATTCTGCAGAAGAGCTTTGTAGAATAATTGGAGAACGCCACTATCTAATTTAAACACTCTTAGTTTCCTAAGAAAGAACATCCTCTGTTGCAGTTTCCGGCACTTGGTCTGTTCACACTCATTAAAACACAGCTCGTCAATTTCAATTCCTAAATATTTATAAGATGAGACCCGCTCTATCTGTTCACCATTAATTTTGGATTGAGAGACAGTTATTCCTTTCTTACTGAAATCTATCAACATTTCTTTTGTTTTCTTCACATTGACCATTAAAAAGTTGTCTGTACACCATTTGATGAAACCTTGAACCTCCCTTTCAAAGCCTTCAAGAGATGAGATGTCGGAATGTAAAAAACCAACCAGTGCTGTGTCATCAGCATACTTAAAGTAATTATGAGCTGAAGAGGATGCTTGGCAATCATTAGTATATAATGTGTAGAGGATGGGTGATAGTACACATCCCTGCGGTGCTCCAGTGTTAATGCTTTTAAGGGAGGAAATGTGAGAGTTAAATCTTACTTGCTGACTACGGTCTGTCAAGAAATCATGAATCCATAAAATAAATCCAAGGTGTAATAATTTCCTCACCATCAGATGAGGTTGGATTGTGTTAAAGGCACTACTAAAATCAATAAACACAATCTTAACCAGGCTCCTTGCATGTTCAAGGTGCTCATAAACATTACTGGTCAGGGTAAGAAGCGCATCTTCAACCCCCCTCTTGGCACGGTAGGCGAATTGGCTAGGGTCTAGAAGATGTGAAACCTCAGACTGAAGCTGGTTTAAAATATTTTTTTCAAAGCATTTCATTACTGTAGAAGTGAGTGCCACTGGACGCAGGTCATTAAATTCTTTAGGTCTGTTGTTCTTGGGCACTGGCACTATTAATTATTTTTTCCATATGCTGGGGACCACACCAGTGTCTAAGGACAGCTCATCTGCACACATTTTTAGTGTTCTACTACTAATACCATCTGGCCCACTAGCTTTACGTGGATTTATACGTCTGAAAAAAGTTTTTACCTCATCAATAGAAATTTCAATATCTGCACCCACCAAGCCTCTCACTTCCATGCTAGCCAAACACTGTTCTGTTTTAAAATCATATGTGTCAAATCTACAGTAGAAGTTATTTAGCTCATTAGCCATGTCAAGCTCATTATCTACTAAGATTATTCTTAGGCTTGTAACCTGTGATTACTTGTACCCCTTGCCAAAAGTGGTAGTATTAACAGTAGTAGTAATATTAAAAGTAGTAGTAGTACTAACAGTACAAAAATCAACATTACTGTCAAAGAATGACAATTCTACAACTTGACAAACATGTATAACATTTTCTATGTCAGCTATTGTGCGAAAGGAAAGGAAATCACGCCGACCCACAATTCTTTGCGAGAGCAACATTTAAAGTGCCACACACCTCAGTCGTTCATGAAAACTAACGATATGCTTATTTGCATATTTAACAATGACTTTCTTACAGACATATAATTGGAATTTGTTGATAAATGTGTGTGGACAGTGCCAATAATTGAATGGTATTTTTATTTATTTCAATCATGTTACAAATGTTTTTAAAACATTGAAACAACAAATGAAATGTAAATACAACAAACTGTCAAATAACAAATTCTTGATTATGAACAATATTCATGAGGTGAACAAATAAAACCTTCAAAAAGGAGTGACATAGATCTTACCCCTTCTCCATAACGCACACAATAACTTAATTTATCATATACACTCTTGTGAGTGGAAGCATAGATTCCTTTTTTTAATGTCAGTTCCAACATGGAAGTTCAATCATATTTGTGACCTGAATGTCCATACTTAAGATGAACTGTGCGCTTTTTGTAGTCCATTATTGTAGTTTCTCTCAAACACCTGTGTGGATCATCAACGGGCGCAGTATGTAAGGATCTAGGCTGCAGTCGAATAGTCTATTTTGCTTAGGAAGGTTCCTAACTGAAGAAGTGACCCGGAAGTAAACAAATGGCCGCCATGATAAGAGCTGTTTGAATTCTCTAAATGCAAAGGAAAGGAGCTCCAATGCTTCCTTTCAGAGCTCCTTTAGCATAGGATGCAACGGACCTTCCTATACGAAAGGAAAGGAGATCACGCCGACCCACAATTCTTTGCGCGAGCAACATTTAAAGTACCGCACACCTCGGCCGTTCATGAAAACAAACGATATGCCTATTTACATATTTAACAATTACTTTAATGCAGACATATAGTAATTGGAATAGTGATGATAAATGTGTGTGGACAGTGATAATAATTTAATGATATTTTTATTTATTTCAATCATGTTACAAACTTGACAAAAACAAAACTAAAACCACAAACGAAACGTGAATAAAGCAACCGGTCAAACAGGAAGGAGGAGCTGCTGGACCTGAAGCTGGTCAGTGAACCAGCTGCTTATAAAACCAACATGTGGAGAAGTGGACGATGCGCTTTTTGTAGTCCATTATTGTAGTTTCTCCAGCGCAGACGCACGTCAATCGCCGGTGCCGATCATCAGCTGTCAATCATCAGCGGCCGCGTTATAATGACGTAGCTTAGTGAAAGTCCGGTCGGATTCTCTGAGTCTTTTCCTAAATCCTTTTGAGTTCTCCTATCGCCTTTCCTTAACCCCGAGACGTTTTCCCCAGAGGTCAAGGAATAGGAGTTAGGGCCTTATTTTTTTACTATTCGACTGCACCCCTAGTTTTTTGACTGCAGCCTCTGGTTGCCATGAGTGAAATGAGAATGTTTACTGCCCTCCAGTGGCGACGTTTACGTACTACAGCACTACGCTGTAGACGGGGCTTACATTTACGTAAAGATTGAGGTTTCAGATGATGACGTATTTTAGTAGTGAGTATTCCCAAGTACAATGCACAAGTACATGTGCAGTTATTTAGAAAAAACCGCTTGGTTCGCGGCCTACTCTAGAAGGTCATAGCTGACGACGTACGTATAAAAGGGGGTGCATGATCTTTGCACACTGAGTATCTCTGATACTAACGCAGCTTGTTGAGTTGATATCGTTGCTAAGGGACGTTAGAGTGTCGACTTTGGCCCAATCACTGTTGGAGAACGATGTCACGTGCATTGAACTGACCAACCAGAGAGAGGTTGACATTACTACAACCTGTTGGGTTGATCCAAGCCTTCAGTCAGCAGACTTTTTATGTTAACCCGTTTATTTTGCCCGCTAAACAAACTATTCTGCCAATGAAACCCATTTCCAAGTCTTGCCGGATATATGTTGGTTCCTCATGGTAAGACGGAGAGTGTGTAATTGCTGCTAACAGACGCTAGCAAGGCTGCTGTCGGCTAATAAGCTAATGCTAATGCCTGGCAAATGTATCACTTTCCGTGACAGTAACGTTGCCTTTTGACTAACTTCAATAACCGGAATGTATTTCTGATGCTACATACAACATGTCATATTCCAACATGATAGCTTTGTTCGCGTAGATTTCAGGAACTCAGTTGAATTCAGTGTCATTGTGAGTGATTTACCAAACGATAACGACGTTTTGCTGCTTATATTATATAATGTGAAAAACGTCCTTAAACCTTCCTTAAAGTATACAAAATGCCCAATGTCCAAACATTTGTACCGTTCTGACTGATTTTGCCCATAATATTTTGAACATATTAATACATATTTTGTTGAGTTTGGTATGTAATCACACATGAAACCCTCCTACCCCCTCAGAACTCAGTCATCAGCTTAACACTAATTTCTATGGTAGATTCTGACATGAACAGTTAAATTGGTTGGAGGTACTAAAATCTCTCCGTTTCACAGAGGAAAGCCATGAGGACTCGGTCGAGTTCACCTCCAGTCCACGTGCACATCAGCGAAGCCACACCGGTCCACGTGCATGTGAAGAGCCGGAGGACGAGTCCTGCCAGGACGCCTCAGGTCAGACAGATCTAGCCATGTTTGCAATCACGTCTTTGCTTTTACTGTTCTCACCCTTTTCTAGCTGACGTGGAGCTCCTCCTGCTTATCCTTTCTTTTTACTTCCTGATCAAATGTAATGACGTCTCGACAATCAGTCACTCCTGCCGTAGGACACCTGTTCTCATGGATTCTCATGCAGCAGTTGGACACTGTGTTTTATAGGAGAAGACCAAGGTGGACAGAGGAACTCTCCGTCCTACAGCCAAGGTCAAAACTCGAGTGCCATGGATACCACCAGGAAAGGGCTCTACACGGGGGGCTCCATACAAGTGGGAGGTAACACATCTCAGTCACACCAGACCTGAACCCCATCCTCTAAGATTTATTCAAAGATTGTTTTTCTCTCAGCATTGTGAAAGAGCTCAGCCAGTCAAACCTTTAGTGTTGATGAACGTGTCATTTGCACCAAGGGGCCAACGCACTACCTTGAGATCACGCCATCGCTCCCTGAACCAGAACCAGAACCTGAACATTCCCAGTCTGTGCTGCGATCAGCTGACCGCCCATCAGAAGAAGAAGAAGAAGAAGAAGGGCTGCACGGAAGAATCAGCCAGTATGAGAAGAAGATTGACTGCTTACTAACTGAAGTCAGCTCTTTGAAGAATGAGGTGAGTTCCTCATGGTTCCTCTTGGACCTGAGCAGTCATTTTGTCCCCATTATATTCTGACTATTATTAAATGGTGTCATCTGTACATGTGCAGGTGGAGCTGCGGAAGAAGCAGCAGCAGCTGAGTGTCTCCCAGCGGGTGATCGTGGAGCAGGAGGAGGAGCTGAGTGTCTCCCAGCGGGTGATAGTGGAGCAGGAGGAGGAGCTGAGTGTCTCCCAGCGGGTGATAGTGGAGCAGGAGGAGGAGCTGAGCGTCTCCCAGCGGGTGATCGTGGAGCAGGAGGAGGAGCTGGCTGAGGTGACCAAGGAGCTGGAGGAAAGTGAGCGGGAGAACACGCGATTACGCCGGTCCATGGAGAAGATGCTGGACGAGGGCGACTACAACAGGCAAATATTACAATAACTACACACCTTCATAGTGCTGCTGTTACTTCTAGTCAAAAAGCTGCTTCTTCTTCTGTTCTTCTACTTCTGCCCCTGAGTTTAGTGGAAGTGGTTTTGCCCGTATCTAACAGTCATCTCACAATGACGGGACCAGTAGAAAAAAGGCTTTGGTGTCTACTTTGTGCGTATAAAAGGCAGAAATTTGTTTTTAGTGTGCGTTTGCAAAATCCGTTATTTAAAAGGGCGCTTTCACACATAATGTCAAGTGAAACAGATGTACTTAAAAACCCCAATAGAAGTTGTATTGAAAGGAGCACCAGGACCTGAATCAGGTTCAGTCAGGGATCGGCATGCTGTGTGTGACGCGGTGCAGGAAGAGTGTTTGCTGTGATGTGTAAAGGTAACGGATTGGTCTGACAGGCCCGACTTACTTAAAGAAGCTCACTTGCTCCACCTCCTGGTCCTAAATAGAAGGTTTGTTGTCCTTCTTACTGTTTAGACACAAAAGATGATTCATCAAATCACTTAATGCATTCTGTGACACATTGAGTGTACAGGTTTAACTATCTCTAACACTATCTCAAACCTGTTGTCCCTGCAGACGAGACGGGGACGGGGTGCAGCCGGACGCCCTGCACCGGAGCCTGACGGAGGCTGAGGTGGACGGGACAGCAGCTGCCAAGCAGGTCTCCGCCCTGCGAGAGTCTGTTTCCACGCTGTGTGCTGCTGCTGCTGGCGGCGTGAGTATCAAGTCCACGTTGTGGTCTTGTCGGTCCACGTGAGGGTAGCTGGTTCAACACCACAGCATTTTAGACCACCTTTGTGAGAACAGCCATGTGTTTGTGACAACGCCCAGACGTGCTGTTGATCTTGTGTGATCCGAGCCTCTAAACGTGTCTCTCTGGCTGCTGAAGAGGCCGCCTGGATCCGGCTCCGCGGTCTTGGCCCGTCAGAAGGAGCTGCTGCTACAGAAACTGGAGACATTTGAGGCGTCAAACCGAAATCTGCGTCTTCTCCTCCGAGAGCAGCCGGGCTCCCAGGTACTGGCTGTAAGGACTGTTTACACAGAGTGTGTGAGCCTGACTGACTCCTCATCACAGCAGATGTGTGTGAAGCAGAGTGACCGCCTGCCATCTTGTTTCTGAGCAGATGGAGTGGACGGGAGTGTCGGGGCAGAGAGACGCGTTACTCCAGAGACTGGCTGACACCGAGGCAGAGAATGCTGTGAGTGTGTCTGGGGTTTCTACTGTGAGAGTGAATGAGAGCCGTGCTTCCTTGTAAGTGACCTGGCCTCCCGTCTCCTCCCACAGCATCTGGTGGTGGAGCTCCAGCAGAAGGAGCGAGAGGTCACTCAGCTGTCCAGACTGGTAGATGCTGAAAAGGTAGCTGCAGTGGGATGTAGGGCAATGCTTTACTGACAGTGTTATGATGAGGATGATGATGTCATTGTGCTCTTTTTGGGGATGCAGGACAATGCAAAGAGCACAGCTGATCTGTCCAAGAGTCTGGAGTCAACAAGAGCTCGTTTACAAGGACAGCTTAGAGGCAAAGAGGCTGAGAACAACCGGCTCACTGTGCAAATAAAGGTCTGTCTGTCTGTCTGTCTGCCTGTCTGTCTGCCTGCCTGTCTGCCTGTCTGTCTGTCTGTCTGTCTGTCTGTCTGTCTGTCTGTCTGCCTGCCTGTCTGTCTGCCTGCCTGTCTGCCTGCCTGTCTGTCTGCCTGCCTGTCTGTCTGCCTGTCTGTCTGCCTGCCTGCCTGTCTGTCTGCCTGCCTGTCTGTCTGTCTGTCTGCCTGTCTGTCTGCCTGTCTGTCTGCCTGCCTGCCTGTCTGTCTGTCTGCCTGTCTGTCTGTCTGCCTGTCTGTCTGTCTGTCTGCCTGCCTGTCTGCCTGTATAATACTCATGTAGTCAGTAAATGAAGTTTGAGTTGTGAATGGAAAACAGTGACCCGAGGCGTAATCCTCACCTCTGTCCTTCCTATTGGTCCAGAACCTGGAGCGAGCAGCCAACCAGCAGAAGGCTGAGGTGGAGCGTTTGACGGAGCAGCTGGTGAGGCTGAGACAGCAGGCCGCCACCGACCGAGAGGCTCTGAAACGAGCCACGCGAGCCCACAAACAGCGAGCCGAGCGCAGCGAGGACACTGCAGGACAGCTGAGCGCCCAGCTCCTGGACATGGTAGGACCAGGTCCCACAGCAGACATGGTAGGACCAGGTCCCAGAGCAGACATGGTAGGACCAGGTCCCACAGCAGACATGGTAGGACCAGGTCCCAGAGTAGCCATGGTAGGACCAGGTCCCAGAGCAGCCATGGTAGGACCAGGTCCCAGATTAGCCATGGTAGGACCAGGTCCCAGAGCAGCCATGGTAGGACCAGGTCCCAGAGCAGCCATGGTAGGACCAGGTCCCAGAGCAGCCATGGTAGGACCAGGTCCCACAGCAGACATGGTAGGACCAGGTCCCAGAGCAGCCATGGTAGGACCAGGTCCCAGAGCAGCCATGGTAGGACCAGGTCCCACAGCAGACATGGTAGGACCAGGTCCCAGAGCAGCCATGGTAGGACCAGGTCCCAGAGCAGCCATGGTAGGACCAGGTCCCACAGCAGACATGGTAGGACCAGGTCCCAGAGCAGCCAGAGAAGGCTCTGCCCCCCAATGTACCCAGCCTGGACCTGGAACAGCCAGGAGGTCTTTCTTAATACCTGTAGATTCTGTACAGAGACCTCATGGTCCCAGTGCTGCAGCGATGTTCACATTTGTGGGTTTTTGTGTTGTGTTTGTGTCTTCAAGCTCTGGCTTCTCATTTGCATTGGCCATGACCTTAGCCAGCAAGTACCAAACATACATGTAGTGGTCTGGTACCACTACATGTATGTACCGTTACACCCCTAGTGGCCACATATGGAAGGAACACTCATTCAGTGATCCCTCATGGCATTGGTTCATTCAGTTCCCCTTTTAGAGAGCGCTCCAACCCCATCACACACACCCAATCAAGTCACAGAATCCCTGTTCTGGACTCGTTCTACTGCCCTTTTCTCTGTTTTTGCCAGGAGAAGCAGATGGTTGATGCACTGTCAGCAGCAGAGAGCTGGCAGAGTAGCCATGCCCAAGAATTAAAGGACAAGAGTCAACGGGAGATGGAGCTGTCACTGTTGAACAGGTGCCTCCAGCTGTAGAAGCGTCTGTAGTTCTGAAGATCCGACACCGTGCATCCACTGTTGATTGCATGGTGACACATAGTAGAGCTGGAACGTCTAATGAAAGTGTGACAGGTGTGTTATGTGATGCAGCCGTGTGGCGGAGCTGACGGAGCAGCTGCAGGCCACGGTGGATAAAGGCCGGGCGGAGAGAGACACCCTGCTGGATCACCTGCATGAACGCACCACAGAGAGCACCGCTGCCAGACTGGAGAACCAGACACTCAAGGTGAGACGCCCATTTAAGGAACGCTGACCTCACTGATGTGTCATACATAATGCCCTTGTTTCCATTCCAGTAGACTTGACTTCTATGACATTAGGGTTGACTGTCCTGTTAACATGACAGCTACTGACGCATCATGTGTTCCTGTCAGGCGACAACATCTGCAGTGGAGGAGAAGCTGGCCATGTCTCAGTCAGAGCTCCAGCAGGTCAAAACCTCCATCCAGCAGTACGAAAGCTTGCTGGACGGCTATAAGATCCAGGTCTGTGAAGCATCTCTTCTGTCAGCTTTTCATTCCACCTCTGTTTAACCACATAGATCCATTTTGGTCAAATCTCTATGACGACGGAGATCTGGCCAAGAAGGTAGGAAGTTCAACGTCTAGTGCACGTCACTATACAATAAGACAAAAGGTTACACAGTAAAGGCCACGCAGCAGCGGAGGAGGTTAAAGGTTGCGGATGAACCACTTTGTTTATTCACGCAAGTTGAATTATTTCAACAGGAAGTAATGAATCCAGATGGATCCAGATCCAGTCAGGTTGCTACTCTGCTGCTCGTGTTCATCAGATCCACCCGTCGCTCCTCCACAGTCCAAATATGGTCACTTCCTTCACTGGTTGCCAAAAATCCAACATGATGGCGGACAAAATGCCGAACTACAGGCTTCAAAACCGTAGTCCACAAACCAACGGGTGACGTCACCATGACGACGTCCACTAAATGTACTTTGTATTCACTGAGGAAAACTCACAGATGTTTTTCTGTCTGTTTACCAAAACTGCTCAGGTTGGAAAGACCCGGGCCGAAGCAGACGAGTACCGCGGTAGGCTGGCTGCGGCGGAGCAGGAGGTGCAGGCGGTGCGCAGGGAGGTGGAGCGGGAAATGGAGGAGGTGCGCAGAGATCTCCTGGAGCGGCTGGCGGCGCTGGAGCCTCTCCCCGAAGCCTTACAACGCACCACCCTGCAGCTGCAGGAGGCCCAGGACAAGGAGCGGCACCAGGAGAGGCTTGGCCTGGAGCTGAGCACCACCCTGACCGGTCTCCGCATGCAGGTCACCACCGCTCCCTGCATACATCACTCAGGATCAGAATCAGCGTTCACAACCCAGGTTCCAGAACAGCATCCATAAGATGATCCGCTAAATCTAAACACTGGCCTCCATATGACGTTATGCTCCGTCATCTCTAACAAATCAGCTCGGGATGAAAACATCCTGAATGATTTTGATAAACATAGTTAGTTGTGGATAATAAGTGAAAGAAACCCCAAGGATTTATGGGAATTTTTGGGCGTTGAAATCGCCAGAGGAACCACAACACAGGGCTATTAATCTCCACCAAATGTGTTGTTGAGGCAATAAATGTCAGCTGGCATTCAAATGTAGGAAATCCTATTTTACTAAATATGTTTCTTCTATTTTACACTGGTGTTAGTATGACTTCTTATACACTTTATATGTATTATTTTATTTTTTGTATATGTTTCTATTGGACTTGTTCTGTTGTCATAAATTAACTGTGTAATCTGGCTGACAAACAAGTAATGATGAGGACTTGTGGTGTTAGGTGGAGACCCAGGGCAGCCAGGTGGAGCTCCTGAGACAGAAGAACAAGGTGCTGCTGGAGGACAACCGGCAGCTGCAGCAGCGTGCTGACACCATGGAAAGGTTTGCTTCCCTCCGTTTGGTTTTGGGAGCTCTGGGGTTTACAGGACCTGGGATGGGTGATGAACTCTTGGCTAGTAAAATGATATGAGTTGGTGTCCTGGTCAACGGTTCATTCTGTCCCTTCTCATGTGTCCTCTTCCAGAAAGCTGGAGGATGCCGGCAGTCAAAATGCCGAACTTCTGACGGTCCTTGCTAAACGGGAAGATACCATCCACAGCAACCAGCTCCGCCTGGAAGAATCCAAACGGGAATGTTCTGTTCTGAGCCGACGGCTGGAGGAGGCTCTGGTGGAGGCCCAGCAGCAGGTCTGAACATCCAGGAACACCTCCTCACGCCGTTCACTCACCTCTGTATTCACACACATAGACAGACGCAGTGTCTTTGACTAGTGTGACCCTCTGTCCTAGTAATCACGTCCACTGTGTCATATTTATCTCCAGATGTCAGAGACCAGAGGACTTGCTGCCACTAAAGAACGCTCCACCCAGTCCAAGATACTGGACCTCGAGACTCAACTGAGCAGGACTACCTCAGAAATCAACCAACTGCAACGCGGCAAAGAGGAGGTGAGGCCTCTCTTCATTCTTGACTCAAATGTGTCCCAGCTGAATCGTGGGTCTCTCAGGTGTGTGTGTGTGTATGATACTCAGGTGTGTGTGTGTGATGCTCAGGTGTGTGTGTGTATGATACTCAGGTGGAGCGGCGCTACCAGAGCAGGCTTCAGGACATGAAGGATCGCCTGGAGCAGTCAGACAGCACCAACCGAAGCCTGCAGATCTATATTCAGTTCCTCAAAGCCTCCTACGCCAATGTTTTTGGGGACTTGGCCCTCGACAGCTCGCTGCGTGGCCCCTCCCCCATCTGACAGCTCGTTGCGTGGCCCCTCCCCCATCTAACAGCTCGCTGCGTGGCCCCTCCCCCATCTAACAGCTCGCTGCGTGGCCCCTCCCCCATCTGACAGCTCGCTGCGTGGCCCCTCCCCCATCTGACAGCCCGTCTGTCAGAGCTGTTTCTTTAAGAAGTGTTGGCCGTGTGAAGACGACATGATTGTTAGTTGTCTGGTTGTTTGTTTCACACCGTTTTGAACCAGCTGGCTGAAGACTAGCAGCATCTGTTGGCTGGTACTGGTATCTGGTCTCAGGGAGGTTTCTTTAGAACTGAATCGGTAGACAATAGTTGTGTCCCAACTCAGGGTCCATCCATCACAGTACGCTTCCTTCATGGTCTATGTGGGACACTAGACGTGGGGAACTAGACCCCGGACACTACACCTGGGACACTAGACCTGGGACACTAGATCTGGGACACTAGACCTGGGACACTAGACCTGATGTCATATGACAGAAGAGGCTCCTCAACGTGGTAGAAGGAAATTAGTTGGATCTGGAGCACCAGACCTTGAGACGATCACCCAGACAGACCTACAGACCTACCAGACCTACAGACCTACCAGTCCCATCAGTCCCATCAGACCCATCAGACCCATCAGACCTACAGACCAAACACCAGATGGATCGGGTGCAGAACTGAAGAGATGATGGGAGATGAAGCTACGCTAACCCAGCTAGGACCTGTCTGATGTCTAGTCACAGAAAAATGAGATGAATGAAAGAAGACTTTTGTCAGTGACTGTTGATCCCGCATCTTTACAGAGACCTGGTCCATCGTGGATTCATCAGGATCAAGCTGACCTTGACGTGTGGACCTCAGGACTCTGGTGGGAAGAGAGGAGCTGGACTCTGTTCACATGGATGATGCGTGGTGACGAGTCTGGTTTCACCCACCAGCTCCTTCCTTCCTGTTCCATGTTGTTGATCCGTCTCTATGAGGGTGTCGTGTTGACTCCACTGCTATGCAACAATCAGTTGTGACGCCTGATTAAACAAAGCTGCTGGGACTCAAATGGAAAGCTGTTTGGTCTTGAAGACGTTTTGTAGACATTAATATTATTTTCTATATATTTTCTGTGAGTTCAGCATGTTTTTGTTTGATCTTCAAGACTGAATTTTGTTGTTTATTTTCCGACTGATTTTCACCGGCTAGTTTTTTGACGCCTTGGAGCTTTTCAGATTAGATGTTTTCTTTAGATATATGATTGTATATCGAAGTCTGCCAAAAACAAAAAGGCTTCACAGTATGTTTATTTCCAACCTTTGCTCGTCATGATGTAGGTAAGATGTTTATTACCAGAATTAACAGACCACATACTGTTTTTGCGCTGCTATATACTAAAACTATTGATTAGCCATTATGTGGCACATACTGAGCTGAAGTGTATTTGTGCTCTGATTGGAGAGAGTTGGAAACATTGGTGCTATCGCTGTCCTTTGGCTGGTTAAAAACAATTATTCTGGGTTTACAGTTTACCGTTCTTCATTAGTGGAATCAATAGTTGTTGCTTTTTCATTGAGTGTATTTCATCACTGAATAATTGATATCCACTCAGGATAACTCAAGGAATCAATAAAGCAACAAAATGTTTAAAAACTGTGGAAGATCACTGATGATGTCTGTGGGCCTGTGGGCATCCAAGTAAAGTGAAAGTCAACTTGACAATGAATAGTTAGTATCAAAGATAGCAAGCTGAAGTGTCTCCTTAACTACTAAATGGACATTTAACTCAACATTCGGAGAGAGCAGTTGAGGTGGAAATGAGGCAGGACGAATAATGTATCAATGTGTAGGAGCTGATGAACAGATGATGTGTTGTCTGATAAATCCTCGTGGTAGTCAGCTGACGGAAGAAAGATGCTGGTTATCCAACTGCTTAGTGGTGGAGTTCCAGTACATTCTTTGTTAATGTAGTCGGGCCTGCAGGGAGCACAAGGTCTCAGAATAACATGAAAAGCCCTGCACTGAGTCTATCAGCATGTGTGTCTGTCTGTCTGTCTGTCTGTCCATCCATCCATCCATCCATCCATCCATCCATCTCTAGAATAAACCAAGGTAACGACGTTTGTATTGAGCGTTTTACGGTCTGAGAGCTTCGGGTCTTTCCGGTATTTTTCGTGGTTTTCCGGGCGGCTGCAGAGAATTACGTCACATTTGGTTTGCAAAAGACAAGCAGCCACCCAGGGAGCAGCAGTCTCGCATCCTTCACCGTCGATCGCCCGGACAAGCACCACTTCGTCAGCTCTTTCTACAACACCGAGGTACGGATGCCACTTCTAGTCCTGATTAAATGTTAATAACAGATGTTCGGGTTGGACGACGGACTCCTGCTGTCTTCGTCGCCCTACTGTGTTAATTAAATTTACTGCTACGGGTTCGCTAGCTCGATGGCTAACGCTAGTTAGCAGCAAACATTCATTTTGTTGAATGCTTTTTACAGTACTGGAGTTCAAATAACGGTTTACTAGCGTACCGCTCAAGCCGTCGGTGTCTTCGCTGTTGTCTCAGGTTAGCTGAGGTTAGCTGATTGCTAACGTGTATCTAAGGTTAGCTAAATATTAACGTTAGCCGCCCGACCAAAGGACTCCAGTTTGACACCCACCAACCTGCGGTACATTCACATAAATAGTTGATTACACAATAAAATGTCCATAAATGTCAGCTAGCACATAACTATTAGAGGTAACGTATCCCCGGGGGTTTGGCCGGGGAGGCTAGCGTTGCTTGCTAGCTAACGTTAGTCCGCTAGTTAGTTCACGACGTACATTTGCACAAACAAAATCACATTCAGCGAAATTAATTGAAGTAGGTATTCAGTAACAGTTTGCTCTTTGTGGGATTTTAAACAATGAATGAAATGGCACTGGACTGATAACCGGCCATGGGCGGAGGGGAGCCGGCCATGGGCGGAGGGGAGCCGGCCATGGGCGGAGGGGAGCCGGCCATGGGCGGAGCCGTTGGGACATATGATCCCGGCTGTCAGGCTCTACTCTACTGCTCTACTGCCATGTTTAATCATTGAAACTGAATATTCTCTTACGCATGGACGACTTGTGAGACAGTTTTGACTAATTTGTCGCCAGTAATCAGCAACTTAAGGAGTGGACTCAGCCTATGGACAGACTGGTATTTCCAGTAGACCCTGACAGAATATACTTTACATAAAGTTTCCTTATAGTTTGCATAAGCAGGGTTGTGGACATGACAGCTGGGCCAACACAAGACGCTATTTCCCACCTCTGGATCTGTCCAGGCAACTGGCTGTGACACGGTGGTGCCAAGTTCTCTGCATAGCTATTGTTAAAGGCATTTGAATAGGAAGCAGCAGTCTACCACCTCCACGGGAGTGAAAGGAGCACAGTTGGTATTGCAAGTCACATTTTGAACCATGAAAACATTAAAGAGATCCTTAGCTTGTAAATACTGGGGGGAGGGGAGGGAGAGAGATGGTGCTATCTGGCTGCTCCAGAACACTTAAGGTGGGCTGATGTTTAAGGTGGACCAGCAATATTCTCCTTTCAGTGACAAGCTGCTCCTCTGAGTCTCTGAGCTTTTTTATATTTAATATTTCTTTTAATTGTGTAACTGACAGCAGGTAAACATGAAGTATTAATATCCCTACTGCAAACTCTGCTCTGTATCAGGAAAACACAAAGTTGGATGTTTTCAAAGTTAATGTTAATGAACTGTAATGGTATTATTATTATTAAGTACTCCTATCAGTATTTGGTATCAGTATTACTTACA
Source organism: Eutrigla gurnardus (assembly GCF_963514095.1). Lineage (NCBI taxonomy): Eukaryota > Metazoa > Chordata > Actinopteri > Perciformes > Triglidae > Eutrigla > Eutrigla gurnardus. The sequence goes on along the minus strand of NC_139930.1, from coordinate 3,589,128 downwards.
CATGATAAATAATTGTGATTAATCCACAGCTAGCCTGTGATTGATATGATAAAAACTGTAATATTTATATATATAAGTAAAACATTTTTTTTTAATATGAAACCAGTAGCCGAACACTTTTTATTATTGATCCAGACAATAATTAACCAGCCTTTTCTAAGTTTGACAAAGTATAATCAGGACAGTTTTTACTTTCATTGGACTTGAAATTGTATGAGCAGAATCTAAGTTAGCACTGGAGCCTGACAGTATGTTACTGTAGTACAGAAACATGGAAAAATGGGACAGCTGCCTAAAATACTTCCCAGATATCCCCAGGGCAGATTCTATGTCCCTCCATGCTACCTTGCTTTGATTGGGTTTTTTTCCACAATCATCACTTGATTTCTTGTTCTCAATGTTACAACTGACTGAGGCAGCATTAGAGCTTCTATATTCCTTTTCTTCAAAGGAACGTGTCTGTGTGTGTGTCTGTGTGTGTGTGTGTGTGTGTGTGTGTACATTCAGTACGATGCATGTAATGTTGTTGGAGGACCATTCAAGGAGGTGGGGCTAGTTGTTCCTGTTGAGTATATTGACAGCATGCAGCATTTAGATGCAGCTTAGATTGCTACAGTGAATAAAACCCTACATATTTCTCATCTCCAAACTCCTTCTAAAGCTGAATGGCTTTTTCATTGTAACTCCAGGGTGACCTTGACCCAAATAACAAATACCCTCCAGTGTTTCCTTCAGGATCCTTTTCAGCAGTGGGTGCAGGCCTGCACCCCTCCCTTGCAAACAGATATCACAATAAACAGCTTTTAATACAATGTTTTTGGTAAAACAGCGCCCTTACCCGCCCATCAGTAACAGTTCAGGTGGAGAGTGGTACTGCAGCAGGGAGACAGAGGCTTCCAGAACACTAACCCACTAAACGATGATAAATCCAGATGAAGTTCTGTGAGAATTTGATGAGGGAAAGCTGCCAAAAGCAGGACAACCCCACAGTAGAAAGCTCTGGCTCTCAGCTGCTGAAACACCAACAGAACATGTAGGAGTCCTCGTATGAGCCTTCAATCTAGTTTAAATCCATCTGTGTTTATCATCTACACCAGCCGTTTACTGAGGTTACTACCAGCTGAAAGTCACCAGGTAACACGGTCACTGGTTCCACTGGAACACCATCCAGGTCTGAATGCTGGAGAAGTGTTAGAATATGGATTCTGACTGGTCTGGATGGCTGCGACAGAACCACACTAACGATGACGACATGAATATTTATTATGACGTCAGATGTTGAAGAGTCTATCGCACTATGAACTACTGACATGTTGAGAATGGGAGAGTCATGTGTTTCAAATGTTCAGTGATTCTTGAATGCGTTGACTGATGGAACATAATGCTTCCTGTGAAAGCATCTCATTGTGACCACCTACTGCTGCTTACTGATCCATGTTATACACAGATTGACAGCATACCAAGCTTTACCAAACCTAAACTCCAGGAAACATCCCTGTTTGTCTCACAGTGTGTTTGGTTGCTGGTCTTGTAGTTTGTGTAGGAAAGAAGGTTCTAGAGAAGTGCCGGCCGGTGGTGATGTTTTGCTGAGTGAAGGGAGAAGTGAAGGGAGGAGCAGGGTTAGGGAGCAGAGAGACGCATGGGCTGGGCTACATCTTGGCTTTGCTCGTCACTGCAGATGCAATGCGTCTGTCTGCTGCGGACTAGAGGAGACTTTGCTTCTTCAATCGCTACCAGGCTGTTAAGGAGTGTCCTACAGATGTACACAACGCTGCACACTGTGACTTAGTCACAGACGAAGCCTTCTGGTCAACCAGGGCACCAGAGCATCTGAGGAGCGAGACTAGAACAATCTCATGTGTGTATGATTTGGTTTGTTTATGACTTTTATCCTGTCAAACCAGCAGTCCGTCGGTATGAACATGTAATGTTTAATTGAATTTGAATGTCCTGAGTATTCGGTAAGTTGCTGCTGATCTGACCTGTGCATGTGAATGTCTTCATTTATTCTGAGCCAGGACTATCCTGACTTATTGGTGAATAGACATTAGTTGGTTTTTGCTGCATGTCTTTTGTTATTGCGATATTATTTGCATGAAAGTGTAATCTTACGTTTAAATTAGAATAGACTAAGCTATCTGTCACGCATTTCCAAATCTGCCAGCTTTCAGTGCTTCAGAAAACATTGACATATGATACCTGCTTTTCATTAGGAGCTTGTGTTTGCTCGGGCTACTGGTCCATTAATGTTGTTTTCTATATCCTAGATAGATTGCTTTTATTTAAGTGTATTTCGGATATGGGGTGAATGCTTGCAGTTGCTTGCTTAAGGATTGCTGACTAACTGTGGCTCGTTTAGCTGTTAGAAGTTGTGAACGTGTACATCATGACTTGCTAAAACTCTTCAGATTTGACTACTTGATAATCTCATGCCTCAGTAATTTAGTGAGTAAGTCATTCTCTGGTCAGGCATGCTGTAAAGCCAAGGGTACAAAGTTTAAGGCAAAGACGTTTTTTGCTATGATATCCGTCCTCGCCCTCTGTTCCTCAGCAGGGACGTCTCACAAGCCTCCCCTTTAGCTTCCATCCTTCCAGCATGGCGTCATATGACCCCTATCCATAACAGATGGGTCACCATAGTAACGGAGTTGCTAACTGAGTGACTTCATCTCCTCTGATGATGATGACTTGGGGAGGTCAATGCAATCTATGAACCTATTGGAAACATGGTGTAATCTCTCAGGCGGGGTCTAATGTTTCATGGTAACCATAACGCCCAAGTTTACTTTACTTTTCTGTACTTGGAATCAGTGCAGCATTTAGTTATGTGTTTAGATTTTTGTTTCTACCAGGAGACCACCTCCAGTTCTGAACACTGAAGGTCCTTGAAACTGCATTCTCCCTGCTGGCCATCAGGGGGCAACTCCTCTGATTGTATAGAAGTCTATGAGAAAATGGTCCTACTTCTCTCTTGATTTATTCTCTCAGTAAACATTGTAAACATGAGTTTATGGTCTCAATCTTTAGTTTCAAGTCTTCTTCAATCCAGCATGATGTTCATTTAGTACATTATGGTCCATTTAGAGTCCAGCAGACCAGAAAGCAGGGGATGCTTTAGGGGCGGGGCTACCTGCTGATTGACAGGTCGCTACCATGCTACTAATTCAGTTGTGAGCAGCTTCACGATAGTTGTTAATTTCCTCAATAACACTATTTGAATTTAATTCCATATTTTTTCATTATTCAAATTCTATTCACATTTTTAATGCTCAAATTCAGCCTATTAATATTAACAACATTAGACAGGCTTATACATTGCAAATGCCATTATCTGCAATGTGGTTGTTTTACTTCCTGTCCACTAGAGGGCATTCCAAAAACATTACCAATAAATATAAATACGAGGCAGCTTTCTTGCTAAGTAATAATTAAGCTTAGGCACAAAATCAATAACCTCAAATTGGCAACTTTAACAGAAGTATAACAACCATGTTGCCGTTCTCCTGGGGGCGTTGTGTCCCTGTTGCCATGGCTACGCCCTCCTCTATCACAGCTCTCATCAGCTCTACTTTCACTTTCTCACATACATCCTGCTGTTGGTCTCGTTCAATTTTTTTAATTTCAGCATTCGATTAGTATTGATTTTTCAAATTATATTCAATTTCTGAATTTCATTTCTACATCCCTACTTCACACCAGAATCCCCATGGTTCCAGATTAGTGCTGCACGGCACTCCAGCTGAGAATGTAGCAGTTAGCCTGACATTAGCAACAGAGAACGTCAGACACCGTTACAGCTGTGAATCACGTAACGGCTGACGTTGCTCCTGCTTCGCCGCCTACTTGATGCCGCTACCGTAAAGTATCGGCGTGGTAGTATCAGAGCACCTTTATGATTACAAGTACATGTGCACAGTATCGGACCGATAGTCCATGCTGGTATCAGTGCATCCCTAATGTTAATATTGCTCATGCTCATACCTAGATATAGGAAGGATAATGATATATTGTTCAGCCCAGTTCAGATCCAATAACATGGCTGCTCTGCTGTGTGTTTATCAGATCCTCCCGTCACTCCTCCAAAGTCCAAATATGGTCACTTTCTTCACTGGTTGAAAAAAAATCCAAAATGGCGACGGCCAAAATGCCGAACTCAAAGCTTTACAACTGTGCACAAATCCATGGTTGACGTCACCATGACGACATCCACATCTTTGACAGTCTTCTTCCAGGAAAGACTTGTATTCAAGAGAATACTGAGTGAGCAATAACAATGTAATGAGCTTTTTGAATTTAAAAGAAGTTATAAGTCCCAAACTCTGTTTTCCTATCCTCCATACATATAGACCTTGTATGAGGCCTTTTATGAATAATCAAGTTAATGTTACCGTATTTATGCAGTCATTTTAATAGTATATTATGAATACTATACCATTGCCCTTCTTTTATCCTTGCAGGCGGCTGTTGTTTCAGCTATGAGCTAGCTGGGTTAGCAGGGCAACGTTTCAAGCTGTATGCTGGCTTTGAGTGGGAGGAAGTCTGAGTCAAGTCATTTATTAATATATACTCCAGTTGCTTGAGTAATTGTTAAAGCTTCTCCTTTTGTACTGGTACCATCCATATAAAATAAAGGATATTTGTGTCTTAATATTGTGCTCCTAACGGACACCTTTGCTGCATCTTGCCAAACCAGAGGCTGTGCTAACCGTGGCAGGAACTTTGCATGGTATTTTTCTTCTGCCTGTGAAATTAGACTTTGGAAGGGTGATGACTTTGGAAATCACATGTGACTGGCATGATTCCAAGTTCCCACCCAGTATTCATTTTGAAACCTGCCTGTATCAGATGAAGATGAAGAAAGCTGGGGTTGGATAAATGCAACCAGCAGTACTGAGTGGGTAAAGAAAACCACCGCACATGAGCAGTGAGGCGAAGACCGGCGAAGGCTTTATCAGCTCACCCAACATGGAAGGAAGTGCTATCAGCAGTGTCAGGGCTGTATTTAGGGTGGGCCTCCGCTGACGGCCTGCCAGCTACCAGCACACACACAGGAATTTACACTCAGCGTCTTGTTCGTTGCACTATTCACTAAAACCCACCAACAATGGTAGGAGGAATCATAACTATCAAATCATATCTCATATTAATGGTCATACTTTATTGCTTTTATACAACCCCTGTAGAGAAAGGACTCAAACGTGTATCAACAAATGCATTCTCATTTGAACAGCCGTCTGAACGAAGGGGGCGGGACTATTTCAGTTCAGTGATGCGTTCAAAGGCTCTGGTTTTTCCAAATGACCTACTCTGCCTTTAATAGGGGTGGGACGATATGCTTTTGTTTTGGATTCAACTTTATCACGATACTTTGGTGCCGATTTGTATTGCGATTCTTAAACAAAAGTTGAATTATACTCTATACATCATGAGTCACATTCCAGAAACGATGCACAACAAATGTCAGTCAGGCTTGTGTGCAGGGTCTGCTGGCCTACTGCCGCTGGCCATTTGGCTGCTCCGTTTTTATCTCCGTGGTGACGTGTTTTTGTCGATTTTTTAAATCGTCCCGTAAGAAAAGGCGATTTATATGAGAATAGTTAATAGTGAATTTTGTTTTTTAAAGTGTAAAATCGATCTAACGACGTTGCTTTGTTAAATCTCTCCTCGGCTGCGTGTCGGCCAAAGACTCTGGAGCTTCGTCCATGTTTCTTCACTGTCCTGTCGAAGTAAAAGCCCTCACACACTTGTGGAATTGCGACTTTGTGACATTTCATAAAATCCTAAAGCAGCGTCAGCAAACATTTAGTATTTTGCAACTACAAAATCCAAAGTGCTTTTGCTGACGTCACTGTGTAGAATGATGTGTCTCTGTTAATCCCTGAGCTGATTTAAGCTCTCTGTGAACTGGGACATGTTGAGATGGGGGAGGGGTGCTGCCTGACATTCTAGACCATCACTTTCCTGGCAGTGAGTTGGCGCCACTAATGGGAAAACGCAGAATCACCAAATTTGACAATGAAAAATCAACTTTAAAATGCATAATTTAGTTGAATTTGTCAAAATCTGGATACAATTCATAAAAATCTGGGTTTTCCAAAACATAAGCGTTTGTCAGCACACCTCAGCCAAAGAAAATAAAAAACACTGCCGAGTGTCTCTACTGTGTTTTAGTGTAATTAACAGGCACACTGCTTCATCCAGCGTCTCTCCTCTTTAAAAATGAAAAGGGACTTCATAGGGCCCTCGGCTTACGGTGTATTCAGTGATACCATATTGATGTGTGTTGGTGTGGGCTCACTGGGATGCTTGCTGGTCTGGAAAGCTGATGCTGCCTCTGGCTCCGGTTAAAAAGCTCACTGCTGACTGCACTAATCCTTCCATTGAGTGTAGACATGGACCAGGAGACGGAGCCACGATCTGCAACATCAGCACAAACGCATTCATCTAGTCCACACACAGCCCCCACCCTCACAATGCACTCAGTCATTGTGCTGGCTGACCTTGGTTCTGTTGGGCGGATCAATAATCTTTGTGTTGCCTGTTGTTGGGTAGAGTCTGGCTGAGAAACGGATGATGAATTCTCAACACTTCTCACTTCTCACTGGTACAAGCAGCCAGATAACCACAGGAAGCTGTGGCAGCCTCTTGATTTGTTTCACTGCTGATTGCTTTATTTAGGCTTTGTGGATGGTTTCTATCCCAGCTGTTCAGACTGTGCTTCCCATGCTCTGTTGGTTGCCCACTTCCTAGAAATGAAGCCAGAATGAATGCCCGTTCAAGATCGTGGTTCAACAAGGTTGCTGGCCACACATTGGCCACAGTTTGAGACTACACTGACCGAGGGCCCAGACTGTCTGACTGCAGCCATTTCATTGTGTAGCGAAGCCTCGACACTGTTCACATGCATGTGGAATTTCCGTCCCCACCCCCCTTTGGCATTTGACTATTTCAGCTGCTGGACCCTTGGTTGCTCAGCTTGAGACAGGATGGGGGGGGGGGGGGGGGGGGGGTCCTGTTTTTTACATCCTGCCTCATAGATTCAAGCCAAGTTTCTGTTAAAAGATAACCTTTTCATTTTGGTGATATTATAAGTTAAATATTATATTATCTGACTCCTCACTGCTTCGGTTTGTGGCTGCTTGGGATGTACGAATGAATTTCAGGAATCGAATACAAGTTGAATAGTAAAAAAGAAATACTTAAGGAATGCTGAAATTAATATTCAAATGTGTGTTTTTTTTATGAACGTGTTGTCTAACGTTAGCACATCTCGCCCTCCTCGCCTTGGCCTCCAGCATAAACGAATGCTTTTCACAAGTCTGATTGACAATAAAGTTTTCCGAATCACAATCCGAAATAGCCGAGGCAGTGCACACACAGAGATAACCACTCATGATGCTTAATGCTGCTAGCAACCTCCACCCACGTTTCCATCAGCTGATTCATTTGGAACGAGACCAACAGCAGGATGAAGACGAGGAGGGCGCAGCCATGGCAACGGGGACACAAAGTTTGCCCAGCTGGCATGGCACTGCTTGAGCATCCGGGAGCTCAGTTAGAGCAGAAAAGGTTTTCTCCACTGCTGGGATCATAGTCAATAAAACACTCTGCACTAGATTCAGAAAATGGTCGTCGCCCTTAGTTTTTGCAAGGGTTGTTGGCCAAATTAATAAATATTAGGACAGTAAGTGGCTTATTTTAATGTATTTATTTACTTGTTGTAGTCAAGTTAATATTAATAATGCAATATGATGAAAAAGTACAAAACGTCCCACCGTCAATTCAGAAACAGTGTGTTTTCTGATCGGCCTTCATAGAGACCACCTTTCTAGAGACCACCTATAAAGAACCGAAGTCGTCGGGTAACGATCAGCGTGCACTTACTGATTGAAATGTCTATTACTTTATATACTGGCTTGTGACATGTCGGTGCCCCGAGTAGGTAAAAGGTTATAAAATATAGTTTTTTTATGTTTTCTACTAACAATGTAATGCTGTGGTGTATGTTAGAATGTACTCATGAGTCCTGTTATGGTGTGTTTCACAGAAAATGGACACCGCAGGGGCCAAAGTGCTGGAGACAGCTGAAGACATCCAGGAGCGCCGCCAGCAGGTGCTGGACCGCTACCGGCGCTTCAAAGACCTGTCGATTATGCGCCGGACGAAGCTGGAGGACTCTTACCGCTTTCAGTTCTTCCGCCGCGATGCCGACGAGTTGGAGAAGTGGATCCAGGAAAAGCTTCAGATTGCCTCTGATGAGAACTACAAGGACCCCTCCAACCTGCAGGTTTGTCTCGCTGGTCTTTATCGTTCTCTCTTGGTCCCAGAGCATAACTTTTGACAGTATGTTGCAGCAACATTACTACAGTTTTAATGTCTACATCTGTAGAACATGTCACTGTTTCTAAATAAAAGCCCTCTCGCGTCTTTCTGTGGACAGAGTCCCTTCATTTGTTAATACAAGACTTTTATTCTGAAATACTTGCAGGACAGTGTTGTGTAAATAGCTCCATAACGTAATAGAGTGCAGTACAATAGAGCTTTTTTGGTTATTGGTAATTGTTATTATTTATTTAAATGGGCATTTGCCTTTTCTGTCTAAATTACATGTTTTAAATGACATGAAACACTCTTTTGTTGAAGGCCATTGTGAAAGACAAATTCTATAGAGAAATGGCTGACAGCATCTTTAAAGTGTATTTATTTATTTTCTCCCTCCTTCCTCCCTTCCTTCCTTTGTCCATCCGTCCTTCCTTCCTTCCCTCCTTCCTTCGTTCCTCGCTCCCTTCCTCCCTCTGTTCTTCCCTTTCTTCTTTCCTCCCTACCTCCCATCCTTCCTCCCTCCGTTCTTCCCTTTCTTCTTTCCTCCCTCCCTCCCATCCTTCCTCCCTCTGTTCTTCCCTTTCTTCTTTCCTCCCTACCTCCCATCCTTCCTCCCTCCGTTCTTCCCTTTCTCTCCCCCCCTCCTTCCCTTCTTGTCTACAGGGGAAGCTTCAGAAACACCTGGCGTTTGAAGCTGAAGTCCAGGCCAACGCCGGGGCGATAATCAAACTGGACGAGACTGGAAACGTTATGATCAGCGAGGGCCACTTCTCCTCCGAGACCATCCGAGTAAGACACCCAGCGATGAATTGTGCTCACTGTAATCTGCATCTTTCTTGAGTAAACCTGTGCCATGTGATTCAGTCCTACACGCCTTACCGGACACAACAAAGACCCGTAGTTACAAGTGTCAATATGGGAGAATATATACAAGTAGGTGTTGAGCTGCTGTGACTCTTTGAGTGCTGTGAAGACTCTTCCACATCTGGCTCTTTGCTGTCCTTTCCTGTCCTTCTGTTGGTGGGAAGTGGACCAACATTTCTTTATTAATTTACCTAGGTTTTTCATATGGGTCGTGTCCCAAAGGAATAGTGCTCATGTTGATCCTTTTTACACATTTTTAACATTTTAAAAATCCCCCCCTTTCCTTCTGTGCTCTAGACTCGTCTTGAGGAGCTGCACCGCCTCTGGGACCTTCTGCTTCTGAGGACCAAGGAGAAGGGCACGCGTCTCCTGCAGGCCCAGAAACTGGTCCAGTACCTGCGTGAGTGTGAAGATGCCCTGGACTGGATCAGTGACAAGGTCAGATACTCGTTGGAAAATGTTCACAAATAATATTACTACCGGAGTGAGCAAATATTTCATATATTTTTTGTGTTAAGGGGCATTCATAGGAGCTTTCAGTCTTTTAGTTTTCATCAAGCATTTTTACTGCTCCAATAAAAGTATAAAAAAAGAAAGAGGCGCTGTTTAAAGGAAATGGAAGTAGAGTTGAAAGCTAAAAAAAATGTCCTCAGGCTAATGGTACGAATTAATCTGAATGGAGCATTAAAACCAGTGTTGAGGCGACAGGAGGGAGATGCAACGGCGTGTTCACACCAAACATGAAGCCAAGTTTGGGCTTTCATTACATTAGATCATTTGTTTATTCGCTTCACTCATACTGGATGTACCAGAGAGGAGGCGGGGCTTCCCTCCACGTAGACCCCAACAAGGTTTTCTCCATCAGGGCTGAAACCACCACTTTTGCTACTATATACATGTTGTAAAGTTACAAGCTGGATTCACTGGATCTAGCAAAATCCATGTAGATGAACCCAAAATAAACTATTTAGCTGTTTAGCTGCTCCATCAACACTCCAAATAAGGTCATCTAGACATAAATACAGCAGAGACCTTGTTGTTTGGACCACAGACAGTCTCTGGTTTCTCCACATAGTCTGGTCTGGTCTCTGGACTAATGTGAGCTACTATCTAGACCTCTGGGGAACCACAGACACAGTTGTTTTCATATGTGGTGTGAACATCAGGACTGCTTAAATGACAAGTTGACCGATGATTAGAAACAACCTTATTCCCACTGTGGACATGAAAGGCAATTATTACTGGGCTCATTACTATAGCGTTTATCAGTCATTTGACCTAAGTGTGATGTCTGTCTCAATGTTGTTAATCCACTCCCGTGCATAGGAAGCCATGGCCTCCTCCGAGGAGCTGGGCCAGGACCTGGAGCACGTGGAGCTCCTGCAGAAGAAGTTTGAGGAGTTCCAGACTGACCTGGCCGCCCACGAGGAACGTGTGAACGAGGTGAACCAGCTGGCAGCCAAGCTGATCCAGGAAGCCCATCCTGAGGCTGAGCTCATAGTTCGCAAGCAGGAGGAGGTGAACGCAGCCTGGCAGCGTCTGAAGGGCCTGGCCCAGCAGAGGCAGGGCAAGCTGTTTGGGGCTGCTGAGGTGCAGCGCTTCAACAGGTGAACGACATGGGACAACCGTTGCTCTTTATTTATTTATTGTTTATTGTAAGTGAATACAAACGTTTGTGTGTGTGTCTGATTCCACCAACAGGGATGTTGATGAGACCATCAGTTGGATCAAAGAGAAGGAGCAGCTCATGGCCTCTGATGACTTTGGTCGCGACCTGGCCAGCGTGCAGGCTCTGCTTCGCAAACACGAGGGTCTGGAGAGAGACCTGGCCGCCCTGGAAGACAAGGCACGGAGACGCTTCACAGGATGTCTACGCACGTACAGCACAGCCATGAGGTTCAACACGTCTATAAAGTTGCCCTTCTGTCTTCTGTCCCCCAGGTCAACACGCTGGGTGGCGATGCCGAGCGCCTGCAGGAGACACATCCACAAAACGCCTCTCAAATCCATCTGAAGAAGGACGAACTCATCACCAACTGGGAACAGATTCGCACTCTGGCCGCCGAGCGCCACGCTCGCCTGAACGACTCCTATCGGTAAAACACCACACACGGCTCGGCCATGACATTTGGAAATAGCAATACAGATACCAGTATAATGGAGTAATGTGGTGTATTGTTCAACTATACTCACTGTTGTGTTGTTCCCACACGCTCACTAACACCCTGCTATTCTTATTCATGTACACACAGACGTTTCAGACAATGTGTGGATATAAAACGTTAGCCATGATCCTCTAAACTGTGGAAGTATTTAGACGGTTTTCTATTTTCTTTCATAAACGTAACCAGTAAGTGACAAAATGACATAAACGAGCCCAACAATCTGTAAATGATTTCAGTTATTTCTCTGTGCTGACACAGAGATACCAGTGATTATCTTAACTAAGTTTGAAGTCCTTCAGTCAAATACTGATTCTCCAGTTGAGAGAGAGAGAGTTGCTGTGACAGTGATTAAATAAAATCTGTGCCACGCTAATCCTGACAAAAAGGCTCTATTATCTTGTTACATTTGTTTTTAGATACAATTTAATAAAATAGTGAAATATTAATCAGATAAGTTTTGAAATGTATTAATTAAAAGTAAATAAAAATGTTATTAATCAGGAATTATAAAAGAAGAATCAATAAAGTACTGGATAGACTATGGGATGAGGTGCTGCCCTACTGAAGTGTGCTCACTCTGCCCTCTTGTGACGATCCTCTTCCAGGCTGCAGCGTTTCACTGCTGACTTCAGGGATCTGACCAGCTGGGTGACGGAGATGAAAGCCCTCATTAATGCTGACGAACTGGCCAATGATGTGGCTGGAGCTGAGGCTCTGCTAGACCGCCACCAGGAGCACAAGGTAACATGTCTGATGGTACACCAGGTCACAGGGTCCTGGGATTTGATCACAATTGGAGCTCTGTTCTTGTAAAGGGCACCATTTATTTCACATGTTCACACACGGTTGTGTTTGTTTCCCAGGGAGAGATCGATGCCCATGAGGACAGTTTCCGATCCACTGATGAAGCTGGCCAGGCCCTGCTCAATACCGGACACTACGCCTCTGAGGAGGTCAAGGAGAAGGTAGGACTCCTTTCTTTCTTCTCTGTGACATCACACCCATCTCTACCATGTTGGTAATGACTCCCTGTGCTGTGTGTAGCTTGGCATCCTTGCTGAGGAGAAGGAGTGTCTGCTGGAGCTGTGGGAAGTCCGCAGGCAGCAGTACGAGCAGTGCATGGACCTGCAGCTCTTCTACAGAGACACTGAGCAGGTTGACAACTGGATGAGCAAACAAGAGGTAAGCAGACCCACCAGCTGTTTGACTGCTCCGCTGCACCATCCCTCAGAGTGTTTGTGACTGGCGTCAGCAGGGATTTCCTGCCTTGTGTGTACAGTTGAGGCTGTCGCTGAATAAGTGCTCCAAGTCCTCAGGACACAACCAACTGTCCCGTGTCTCGTCACTGTCGATTAACGACAACTTCCGGTGGAGCCGCTATCGTTTGATGATCTGTTTGATAATGTTTCGGCCTCTAGTCTAGATGATGTGATGTGCCACGTTGTTGTCCTACAGGCTTTCCTCCTGAATGAAGACCTCGGGGACTCCCTGGACAGCGTAGAGGCTCTGCTGAAGAAACACGAGGACTTTGAGAAGTCCCTTAGTGCCCAGGAAGAGAAGATCACTGTGAGATACTCCACCTGTTCCACCTATACAACATCATGTCCCACATTGCACTGTACAATCACCAGGTTTACGCTGTTGTCATGATATAGGATCCACTTTGAACTCTGTCTTGTACATCTCCAGGCCCTGGATGAGTTTGCTACCAAGCTAATCCAGAACAACCACTATGCCAAAGAGGACGTGGCGACCCGCAGAGATGCTGTAAGTACTGCTAGTTCCTCAACTTCCCTCAAATCAAATGAATAAACCAGCTCAAATATGAGCATTGGATGCTCATGGCATTGTTCTCTCCCTCCTCTGCACATTTGTAGCTGCTCAGTCGCCGCAATGCCCTGCATGAGCGTGCTCAGTCTCGTCGCGCTGGCTTGGAGGACTCTTTCCACCTCCAGCAGTTCTTCAGGGACTCTGATGAGCTCAAGAGCTGGATCAACGAGAAGATGAAGACTGCCACGGATGAGGCATACAAGGTGATTAATCGGGGGTGGAGATATTGTTGTGCATATATGTGTTTTTTCTTTCCATTCTCCAACCCGTGTGTCTCTGCTCTCTGGACAACAGGACCCCTCCAACCTGCAGGGCAAGGTGCAGAAACACCAGGCGTTTGAGGCCGAGCTGTCGGCTAATCAGAGCCGCATCGACGCTCTGCAGAAGTCTGGCCAGGAGCTGCTGGATGGGAAGCATTACGCCTCCACTGAGGTGGCTGGTCGCATGGAGGAGGTCAGCTCCCAGTGGAAGAAACTGCTGGAGGCCACTGAGCTTAAAGGTACTGGCTGGGGGAAGCATTAAACTGAAGTCATCTGGAGATAATGGAGGTTTAGATCAGATTCAACTGTACTGTCATTGTGTACAAGTACAGAGACAACGGAATGCACTTAGCAACCAGAATTGCAAAAAAAGCGCAAAGTGAGCAGTATATGACATATAGGTGCTACTGTGTATGAATACATTTGATTCAATCCGACATTAATATTGTCAAATGTGACGTGTTTAATCAAATATGCCAGTACTACTGTGTCAGTTTGTGATAGGCAACTTTATTAAATTATCTTTCACTAAGCACCAAACAACCACACAACCAGCATACCAGAACAACACATACGAAATCTGGCAAACAATTAATACAACAGTAGTGTAATTAGAAGCTTTTTATGAGAGATCAGATGTGAGTTTGGATACTTTAACACTAGATTTTTATTGATAAATATGATGAGATGATTATTTTCTTCTTGTCAATAAGGAGGTTAATACAGCCTAGTGACATAGAGGTCGGACTGGTGTCAAAAATCTGTCTGATATTCAGCAAAACACTAAATAATAATAATAGGAAGAACCAGAGAGTGAAGTCAGCCCAGAGCTCCAGGCAAGTTGAAGCTTAATCACAAATATGCACCAGGCGGTGCCAGTGATGTCATCAGTAGGTCCTAAAAGTTGTGCACTAATGTGCGTCACGTGCAATGTGTCATCTCGTCCTGTCACCCTGAACACAACGTGTAAACAAACACAATGTGCTGCCTCCTCTTACCTCTTCTGAAACTAAATCTCTTCATGTTGCTGACCTCGGATCAGCAGTACTTTGCACATGGCCTGTCACATGTAGCTCTGTTAGACGGTTTATAAACGTATTGAGTTCATCACGGTGTCACATTGCGTATTACTAATGCAATAAAAGTTGGATTTGGCACTGTGACGGCGTCAGCAAAGGCTACTGGTTAACATGTCAGAATGTGTCATCATTGCAAATTCAGGCATTTTGCATGAAATCAAATTGGATTTAGCTTGCTGGCAAAACTGGAAATCAACCCAACTGTAGAAGTGATGAAGATTAATACAGTGTTAGACAGGATGTAACTGATAAGTTGATGATGTTGCTGCATGAAAACCAAGTGCAGACATTATAGTTGACTGAACAATAGTTTTGGGTTAAATATTAAACATGCATCATGAATAAATGGAAAGGCATCTAAAGAAAGAAGAGCAGTCAGGACCTGGGTCATATGAAATCTTTTAATCTGCAAATAAATAGAGTACTCATTAGGAAGAATTATATGTTTAATGTACAATGGGCCAAGAACGGATCCCTGCAGCACCCCATTGATGGGCTAATTACGTTTTGATTGTAAATGTCATTTCTTCTATGACATTTAAGGCATCAAGCTCCGTGAGGCCAACCAGCAGCAGCAGTTCAACAGGAACGTAGAGGATATTGAGCTGTGGCTGTATGAGGTTGAGGGCCACCTGGCTTCAGACGACTACGGGAAAGACCTGACCAGTGTCCAGAACCTGCAGAAGAAACATGCACTGCTGGAGGCCGATGTGGCTGCACACCAGGTACCCAATGCTGGACATGCATCATGGAAGCACACCTGATAATTACTTTATCGTTCACTCCCAAATGCGTGAATTCTTCTCTCTCAGGATCGCATTGATGGCATAACAATCCAGGCTCGCCAGTTCCAAGAGGCTGGACACTTTGATGCTGACAACATCCGCAAGAAGCAGGAGGCTCTAGTGGCGCGTTATGAAGGTCTGCGGGAGCCCATGGCTGCACGCAAGCAGAAACTGTCAGACTCTCTGAGGCTCCAGCAGCTGTTCAGAGACGTGGAGGATGAGGAGACCTGGATCCGAGAGAAAGAGCCCATTGCTGCCTCTACTAACAGAGGTAAAACTTAGCAGCTAGATTCAATTCTATGAATAGAGTCATATCACAACAGAACTTATCTCAGGACACTTTAAACATTTGATGGCAATTCATTTATCCAGTCTACATATTAGGATCTCATGGATAATGGTGTTGATCGCAGCACTAAGATCTAGCAGGACAAGTACAGAAACCAGTCCTTTGTCAGAAGCAATCGGAAGATAACTTGTCTTTCTTTGTGTTTTCCTCAGGCAAAGACCTGATCGGTGTCCAAAACCTGCTGAAGAAACACCAGGCTCTGCAGGCTGAGATCACTGGTCACGAGCCTCGCATCAAAGCTGTTTCCCAGAAAGGAGAGGCCATGGTGGAGGAAGGTAAACTTTTCAAGCCTTGTTTAGGGTCTTCTTTGAGTTGATTGGCACCTTTTGTCACAAGTGAAGTCTCGTCCCATCATTAATTTGTGATCATTCATGTCGGGGGTCCCAGGACACTTTGCTGGTGAGGAAGTGAAAGTGAAGCTGGCTGAACTACATGGACGCTGGGACACACTGAAGTCTAAGGCGTCCCAGAGGAGACAGGACCTGGAGGACTCTCTGCAAGCCCAGCAGTACTTTGCTGATGCCAACGAGGCTGAGTCCTGGATGAGGGAGAAGGAGCCCATCGTGGGGAGCCCAGACTACGGCAAAGACGAGGACTCCGCTGAGGTACATGAAGGGGTTTTTGCAAAATATCTGCATTTTTATACACATTTTTCAGCTGTTTTGAATTGAGGTCGTTCATTGATGGCACTTTTAAGTCCGTAACTGATCACGGTACATTTATTGCAGAAGCTTCTATCCTTTTGTCCCAAATGCAGTGGTGCTGAACAGTTTATCTTCCACAGGCTTTGCTGAAGAAGCATGAGGCCCTGATGTCTGACCTGAGTGCCTACGGCAGCAGCATCCAGGCTCTGAAGGAACAGGCCCAGTCCTGCAGGGTAAGACCTGATCCCTCTTCACACCTAAAGACTACACATGTGCCCTCTGATTGCTAGACCGTGGGATTTCTTAGATAATCAAACTTTCTTCAGTTTAAGCAGAGCTCAAATCAGTGCCTCCATATATTTGTTTTCCTGAGCAGCAACAAGTGGCCCCAACTGACGATGAGACCGGGAAGGAGCTGGTCCTGGCCCTGTACGACTACCAGGAGAAGAGTCCCCGGGAAGTTACCATGAAGAAGGGGGACATCCTCACGCTGCTCAACAGCACCAACAAGGTAGACGTTGACTGCCAGCATATCTATAGAAATATCCAACATAAATGAATGTCATAGAGGTACTTTGAGTCATTCCGATGCAGCAAGCATTTGCATGATTTCTGCCACAAACTATGTCATGAACATCACTGCTCCTCCCCACTGCAGGATTGGTGGAAGGTGGAGGTGAACGATCGCCAAGGCTTTGTTCCTGCTGCTTATGTGAAGAAGCTGGACCCGACCCAGTCCTCATCCAGGGAAAACCTGCTGGATGAACACGGCAGCATTGCACTGCGCCAAGACCAGATTGAGAATCAGTAAGAATCCCACAACCTCATACATTTTGCAGTGGAATGTAGGTTACTAACTAATTTCTCCTTTCCCTCTGGATTTTTTTAGCAATTTGTCTTAAGTGTCTTTTTCTTTGGATCTTAAAGGACCATACCAGTCTAGTTCTGACTCCATTAGCACAGGTCTCCCCTGTACGGCTGCTCCCAGTTTACGTAAGTGGCCCCGGTGGAGCTAGCCGCTAATACCAAGTCCAAGAGAGTCTCATTCCGGCGTACGCCGACCTCAATAACAAGCACACTCTCTTTTCACTTCCTGCACAAGGAGCTCATGTTCCCTTGGCTGCATCCCATTGGCCAACAGTTCTCTGATTGGACCAGCAAGCAATGGGATAACATTTCCAGGAACGTATATTGAATATGGTATGGTAAAGGTGTAAGCTAGGTGGCCATGTTGTGGATGGACATGTAGTAACACTGGTACGGTCCTTTTAACCTCTTCTTTCATCAAATATGGTCTCACATCTTTCCAACTAATTGCGTTGCCCCTGGCTTCTCTCTCTTGTCTCCTCTGCTGTCCTCTCGCTGTGTTTAACACCGTAATCTTGTCCGCTGTGCGTTGCCTTGCCACTGAGCAGGCTTGTCACCAAGGAGGCCTGCAGCGTTTCTGTGCGCATGAAGCAGGTGGAAGAGCTGTGAGTAGGAACCAGCGTCCCTCTGCCTGTTCTTGTGATCGTGATGCCACTAGATCTCATTGCAGCTTCACATCCCTCCCAAACCCTCCTGTTGTGTGACACTGTGTCTACTTCACCATCTTCTGTTCCTCTACTGAATAGAAGATCCTTTCACATCCTTCTCATCCCAGGCTCGCCTATGAATGGTAGTTCTGCCATGTCATAAGCCATTCTGCGCTGCGCATATTGTACAGGCGACCTCATTGCTCAAGGTGCAAGTCAGAGAAATTCTAAAAATAATCAAAAACCTTCATTGAAATCTTCTGGGCTCCGCGGTATGGAACGCCGTTTTAGCCAATATTAAAGTGAAATATGCCTATGAAATGAATCCTGAAATAAATATGAAAATATTTATTTATTTATTAAGTAAATTGCATTGCATACTTTAGAAGTCTACCTGCTCCATCTTCTTATTTGCTTTTACCTAAATCATTTGAGGTCACGGGAATAGATTATAAATTAAGATTAAAAATGTATTAATAAATGCATAAATAAATAAGCAAGAGACCCCGCCCAAAATGGAATTTATTTCCGACTACATGTACATCAAGGACTAAACATAATTCATTAAATAAGTAAATAAATAACACGATAAAGAAAGAAAAGTCTCACTTATCAATTAAATGTGCAGGATTATGTGAAATTAAATAAATAAAAATGAACATACAAATAAATAAAATATATTTATTTGACTTGTTACTTATTTTTATTTATTCATTTATTTTTATATTTTATCATTTCCTATTGATTAGTGTCTTTTTTACATTTATTTATTTTTATGTATTTCTGCATTTCTTCTTATTTTACTTATTTAATTATTATAATGGCAGGTTTAGTCCTCTGTACATGCAGCAGCCCAGTGCTCGGCTCTTTGTTTGAGCTCTATGTCTTTACTTTGTCCCGACTTGTAAAAGCTCTGGAGGTTTTCTTTTCCCAGTGTTGCTAAAGGTTGCTATGAACAATTATTGCGCTGCATAAATATAATGTGATCAAGTAGTTAATTACCTGCTGAGCTGAATAGTGGAAAGCTTCAAACACACGCTAGTTTTCCCGGTTGCGCTTTTCTGCTCACATCGTTGGTTCATTCCGTTTCAAGTCATGTTGTGTAAAACCTGTCGGAGGCTTCGTTCTAGAGCCACATATCATCAAATAGCAACCGTCCAAAGAAGCTCTCACGTTGGAGAAGCTGGAACCACGTTTAAAGACGCATGAAATGATTTGATGAAATTCTGTGGGTTTCCAGGTACGGGACTCTGTTGGAGCTCGGAGAGAAACGCAAAGACATGCTGGAGAAGAGTTGCAAGAAGTTCATGTTGTTCCGCGAGGCCAACGAGCTGCAGCAGTGGATCAATGAGAAGGAGAGCGCCCTCACTAATGAGGAGATGGGCTCTGACCTGGAGCAGGTCGAGGTCTTGCAGAAGAAGTTTGACGACTTCCAGAAGGTAAGATCCATGTGTTGAAACGTCAGGGTTCGCTCGTTTTCTTTCCCAGAGCGGCTGTTCCATGAGAGAAAGTAGTGTGGGGGAACAAATCCATACAGCGTAGCATCGCCATATTCAGCGCTGTAATATTGTATCGATACACGGACACAAAGTATCAATCTTTTATTATATAAACTGTAAATACTGTAAATATAAGTGAAACATTTTAGTAACTTTAATAATTGCTTCTTCAGTCCACTAGATGGGGCTATGCTGTTTTTTTTCAGCAGGATTAGTAAGAAAATGGTCAAAACAAGGATGAAGTTTTGTCAGATGTGTGAGATAAAACATATCTTATTCGATAAAACGTAAAACGATGTTGAAAACTGCATAGTTTGCTGTTTAAAAAAGGTAATCCATCAAAATATGTTATTGAAACACATTGCAAAACACTTAAATTTGCAATAAGATCATATCAGGACTCAAGTATCCTAAAACCATCGTATCGTGTGTGTGTGTGTGTGTGTGTGTGTTTTGTACATACCATGTCTCACAAACGTGAACGATGTGGTCCTTGTGATCGGTCCAGGATCTAAAGGCCAACGAGTCTCGCCTGAGGGACATCAACAAAGTGGCATCTGAGCTGGAGTCTGAAGGCCTCATGGCGGAGGAGGCCCCAATGGTTCAAGCTCAGGTAGGTTGTACTCCCCTCACTTCACATCACTTCATCCACCTCCCATGTTTTACCTGCCCTTTAATGGACATCCTGTTTCATTTCTATGCAGCAGCAGCAAGAGCTGCTTGGTGCTGCTCCCGGCAAGGTTCGGATCATTTCTGTATTCACATACATTTTCCTTCATATTTAAGAACCATTTCAAATATCACAACAAGGAATAAGACCCGAGTGTGTTTTGATGCATACATTTCATTGAACAGGATGAAGCTGACTCCAAGTCTGCATCTCCATGGAAGGTACGCTTCCTCTAACTGTTAAATCTGTCTCCAGAAAATACATTCAAACATTGAGATGTTTTCTGTATTTCTACTGCAAAGATGTGCGAGCCTGTCAGTCTTGGTCTGATACTGTAACTGCATGACTGGTCAGCATTGGTTTGATGTGTGGTACTGGTGTGTCACTGCTAAAATCTACTCCAATGGTGTCCACAGACCTTTTACTGGAGGCATGGGGCTGAATGTTCTCCGTCTCATAGAACATGATGAGACATTGAAATGAAAGGGATCATCAAAAAGGCTCGGGTGCCTTTTTGATGATCCCTTTCATTGGAAAGACGTCTCAAGATGTCTCATTAATTCAGTTTGACTCATCAACGTTCAGTGTTTGGGGCTGGTTCTGGTCTAGCCATGGTTGCAGTGTTGCAGAAGAGCAACCATGGGAGTTTCCATAGCACTCTTGACTGGTGTGGTGTGTTTCTGTTTTTGTCCTCCTCCTTTCTGCCACGTTTTCTTCACCTTTGACTCTAGAATATACGCTTGGCTGTTCAAACAACGGCTAACTTTAATACTATCAAGGTAAGATAACGTGTCCACTCCGGCCTCATTGTGAATCTCTCCTCCCCTACTTCTCCTGTCCTGCATTGTGATCAGAAAGCTTACCCCGTCGCCATGGTTTCTGTCTCTTCCTGTCCCCTGAAATCTGACCTGAGTGTTCTCTTTTGTTTGGTCTCATCCCATGACATTTGTTATCATCCATTTTGTTGTATGAATTAATGATGCCGTGCTGTGCAAGCTATGTCTTCAGCATCTTTTTGTAGAGCCCGACTTGTGTGTATGCAATGTTTTTAACATGCATCCAATCCTGCACCAGTCTGTGTCTGTCCATCCCTGTCTGTGCTTGTCCAGCCCTGTCTGTGTCTGTCCATCCCTGTCTGTGCTTGTCCAGCCCTGTCTGTGTCTGTCCATCCCTGTCTGTGCTTGTCCAGCCCTGTCTGTGTCTGTCCATCCCTGTCTGTGCTTGTCCATCCCTGTCTGTCTGTCCACCCCTGTCTGTGCTTGTCTTCCCGGTCTGTGTCTGTCCATCCCGGTCTGTGTCTGTCCATCCCTGTCTGTGCTTGTCTTCCCGGTCTGTGTCTGTCCATCCCGGTCTGTGCTTGTCCAGCTCTGTCTGTTTAAACAAGTGTTTAACGTCGATCATTCTGCATGTAGGAGCTGAATAATCGCTGGCGGTCTCTGCAGCAGCTGGCTGAAGAACGGAGCAACATGCTAGGCAGCGCCCACGAGGTGCAGCGCTTCCACAGGTACTAACCTACAGCTTTGGAAGCTTGAGTTTGTCTTTTTACCTCGCTGTCAACTGTAATGTGACCAGAGCCAACTCAGAGCTGGGGAAGCAGGATGGACCTGAGTGACGCCGGGTACAAACGGTCAATCAAGAACAACCAGTTCAAATGTACTTTTTGAATAATCATTTTGTGTCAAAGACATTCTAGTTGTGGCTTTGAGAGCATGAGTACAAGTAGAACCAACGTGATGTCGGTGACACAGCGACGTCTCTGTAAAGCTGCTGGTCAGACCAGACCACTTAAAGCTGGAGCAGCAAAACCACTGAGTGACTTGGAAAGAATCTGTGTTTTTGTTTATGAATTCAACTTTTCATTTGTAAGAGGAAGAATGTGTTATTTCTTCTTTTTGAGAAGTAACATATTAATAATAAACCCAATTTCTATCAAACCAGCGACGAGTGACCAGCATCGTGGTGCTTATAGGAATAATAAACTGTACTCTACGGGTCTGGTTCAGACTAGATGAGATGTGTGTCGGTATGTTGGTCCCCGACCAATCACGGCTGCTCGTCTTTCACCCCGTGTGTGATGTCATCACTGCTCACCAGGTTAATGGAGTACCTCTGGTATATCTCCCCAGCTGTTTTCTTTCTTCACTCTGTCAAGATCGTCCCTCAAGGAACATTAAAGAGGCTGTTGTTGCCATAGTAACCAAAATGATTCCTCCATTTCACATCCACATCATTCCTCAATCTCTGATTTACAGTTGTTAAGAGATCCATCTGCGCTCCTATTGGTCAAAGTGACAGGTGAAACCTGCCAGACTGTGTGGATGTTGCCGTCGGTTGTCCTCTTCTCTGATACACTACACCATATAAAACGTTACGGCCCTGATCTGAGCCGACACAGCTGCCGGGGTAGAATAAGCTGATGGAGTCTAAACCAGAGAAGTAGATGTACCTTCTTAAAGCCTTTGCTGCCTTCCTTCCTCAGGGATGCTGATGAAACTAAAGAGTGGATCGAGGAGAAGAACCAGGCCCTCAACACTGACAACTACGGTCACGACTTGGCCAGCGTCCAAGCTCTGCAGCGGAAACATGAAGGCTTTGAGAGAGACCTGGCTGCCCTGGGCGATAAGGTCCGCTTGTCTTTCATCTGTACGACATTGTGGCTGAAAACGTAGTCCTTCCCTTGAGGCTCATGCTCACTGTTCCTACCCCCCCACCCAGGTGAACTCTCTCGGGGAGACAGCGGAGCGTCTGATCCAGTCCCACCCTGAGGCCGTGGATGACATCCAGGAGAAATGCACCGAGCTGAACACGGCCTGGAGCAGCCTGGTGGGACGCGCTGACCAGCGCAAAGACAAGCTTGGCAACTCCCACGACCTTCAGCGCTTCCTGTCTGACTTCAGGTGAGGAGAGAGCAGCGCGTTTGGTGGGAGATGCCTTTAATGTGGGCGGTACTTTTTTAGCGCTAACTCTTCATCTGTGCACAGAGATCTGATGTCCTGGATTAACGGCATACGAGGGCTGGTGTCCTCAGAGGAGCTTGCCAAAGACGTGACCGGAGCCGAGGCCCTTCTAGAAAGACACCAGGTATCCACCTTCTTCCTTCTGACCTGTACAACACTGCAGATGTCTGTGCAGGTCCTTGGCCATTTTACACAGCAACATCTTACTGTCCCTGTTCCAGGAGCACCGCACAGAGATCGACGCTCGTGCCGGAACCTTCCAGGCCTTTGAGCAGTTCGGTCAGCAGCTGCTGGTGCGAGGCCACTATGCTAGTCCTGAGATCCAGCAGAAACTGGAAGCTCTAGACCGGGAGCGTGCTGATCTGGAGAAGGCCTGGGTGCAACGCCGCATGATGTTGGACCAGTGCCTCGAGCTCCAGGTATGGTTGGAGAGTTGAGCCATGACATGACACTGTCTTGGTTCCTCCGCTGACTGACTGTTGTCCTGCTGCAGCTCTTCAACAGGGACTGTGAGCAGGCGGAGAACTGGATGGCCGCTCGGGAAGCCTTCCTTGCTAGTGACGACAAGGGTGACTCCCTGGACAGCGTGGAGGCCCTCATCAAGAAACATGAGGACTTTGACAAGGCCATTAACGTGCAGGTTAGTGAGATGTTTTGTCCTCGGGGAAAGCTTTTCAAATTGATCAGGAGTGGTGTTTTGTTAATGATTTAATGTTGCTGTACAGGAGGAGAAGATCGCTGCTCTGCAGTCCTTTGCTGACCAGCTGGTTGGAGCTGACCATTACGCCAAACCTGAGATCTTCAACCGCCGCAATGAAGTCCTGGACAGGTAACTGAGAGGAAAAGAGTGACGTTCTCTTCACAAACACTTCAACTCAATCAAAAACGAGAGAATGGATAAAAAAAATTGGATGGCCTGCCTGTCTGTCAATGACCGAGTCAACATGTTTTAAAGGTGGCGCCGGCTGAAGGCCCAGATGATCGAAAAGCGATCCAAGCTGGGTGAATCCCAGACTTTGCAGCAGTTCAGCAGGGATGTGGACGAGATTGAGGCTTGGATCAGTGAGAAGCTGCAGACCGCAACTGATGAGTCTTACAAGGACCCTACCAACATCCAGGTAGACATTTGGCTTCTACTAGCACAGGCCCAACTCACAGGAGGTTATAGTAGTGTACACAGCTAGTCTGAGAGGAGAGCATGATCCCTTCAGGATGAATTTGGTGACAAAAAAGCTTTTTTTAAAGAAACCTCCAAATCAAACCAGGAGATGCTGCTTCTCCGGGTGGTAAGTGATTCTAGGGCAGGGAAGTGAGCCAGTAGCTAACTTAAAGAGGCTAAACTGTTTGTCTTGTTTTATTGACCATGCTCTTTAACTGTGTCAACTCCCTCCCTGCGTCCTGTCTGAAGTGAGACTGAATTTTCTCCCACTGTCTTATTTTTTTTTATAGCTGTCCAAGCTGCTGGTAAGTTTGAGTAGTTTGTCAGCTGACTAACAACCAAGCAGGTTGTCCTCCATGTGTCCATGTCCTTGCTGTATGTGTATGTGTGTATGTGTGTGTGTGTGGGTGTGTGTGTAGACGTGATGTAGAACAAGCTCTCCGTCCATCTTGAGTTTGTCCCCCTGCAGCACTGTTGAGTGCCAGCTTCTTTTTCATCTTTTTCATTTTGTTCATTTAAAAAGACATGGCTTGATTCGTTTTCCATTTTTGTATTTCATCCAAGGTTTGTTTTGTCATCGAAGTCTCCTTGTTGTCGGGTGTGGCTTCCCTTTGTGTTTTCAGTCCCTGAGGGGTTCTCTTTAAACTTGCTTCAGGTCTTGACTCCACAGTCAAACTCTTCAAACTGGATCTGGAAATGAAACTACGACGAGTCCTTCCTGATGTCTAGCACAGCAGGCTGAGAGTATGGCGCTGGTGGCACGCGGACAAATTGTAGATTTTGGAATAGCAGTTGTGGGCTCTGTGTATGATGTTTTAAAAGACAGTGGGTGGTTCTCAATGTCAGGGGTCCCTCCTTGGTGGGACCTGTCCCTCCTTGGTGGGACCTGTCCCTCCTTGGTAGGACCGGTCCCGCCTTGGTAGGACGGGTCCCGCCTTGGTAGGATCGGTCCCTCCTGGGAATTCAGTACATTATAGTTTCTAGTAGTATTGATTTTGCATATATACCTATTTCAAATAAATAAAATCAACAGATTTGTACAATTATTATGATTTATGAAAGTTTAAAACTCAAGGCAACCAGACTCAAGCCGATTCAGGGCTCCTGAGTGGGACCAAAAAGTGCAACTAATTATTTCCCTTGGTGTGCCGAACATTCAGCTGGTTTGTTTGTGTGCAGCGTAAAGTTCTCACAAACTCTGCATGGAGGCCTCGTAGATCTGATATGAGTGAAGATTCAGTCACATGATTGGCTTTTTCTCACCTCAGATATGTTCAGAAACAGATGTTGCTGTCGGCTGTGGTGAAATAACTAAATGAGAATTAACTTGCATTAATTCAGGAGATGCGTCGTACACAGAGGATTGTGGTGTGTTTTAGGAAGGAGGAGATTACACACACACGCATCCTTCCAACTCCTGTGAAAGAAGGACTCAGTTCTTCATCCTGGACTTGGAAGAGTCCTTGGGTGGGATTCGATGACATAGCGTCCTTGGAATTATGCTGTTGAAGGATCCTCCCTTGACATTGAGAAACACCCAGTATTGACTCAGAGTCCTGTAGGCCAGCTGAGAAGATCATGGAAATGTAGAAATATTACAAACATGAAGCAACTTTGAAGCGACTCTTCCTTCAGTAGGTTTTCAGAGTTAGCTGCGTTGCAGATGTTGTCGTCTACACTGCCGTGTTGTGTTCTTCACTAGTTTGTCATGTGTGTCTGTTGATGTCCGACACGTCGTCTGTCCTGTGTGATGTCACTTCTCATATTCCATATTCATGACCGCTTTAGAAGCGTTATGAAGCCGACATGACGGTTGTTTGGCGTCGGCCTCCTAACGCTTCACATAAAGGTTTGTCACTCAAACTGTATTTCAGCTCTTGGTCCGAATGTAAGTATGGAAGCAGTGCTAGTTGTTAAGTGTGCATCTCGATTTAAGTAGAGTTCTGGCATGTTTTTTGTCCACCTGGTGATTCTCATGCCCCCCCCCTGCCTGTGTGTGCTGTCAGAGTAAGCATCAGAAACATCAGGCGTTTGAGGCCGAGCTGCACGCCAACGCAGACCGGATCCGTGGGGTCATCGATACCGGCAACACCCTGATTCAGAGAGGAGCCTGTGCCGGCAGCGAGGACGCAGTCAAGGTACAATAAGCAAACCCTCCCATCAAATCTACATGAACACAACATTAGATTAACAGGCAAAGAGCAAGACATCATAGGATAGAATTCCTGTGAATTTTCATGGAAGGGCATATCCAGTTTTTGGAATTTGAATTCAATCTAAACTTTAAGATTTTTCACTAAATATCTTAACTAAATAATCCATAATTGTATAATTTTATTATGAATATAAAATGGCCCCAATCCTACGTTGTACTGATATCTCTAGAACATTTAAGCTGGAGCTGATTAACGTTACTGGTCAGAAAAATCCCCATTAGATTCATTAGAATCTCCAAGTGAAGTGAGGGAACGTGATCTTGAATGCAGCAGTGGAGTGAAGAAGTGAGGATAGGTTGAAACATGACCCGTGTGCTCCTCAGGCACGCCTCGGCGCTCTGGATGAACAGTGGCAGTTCCTCGTCAACAAATCTGCAGAAAAGAGCCAGAAACTCAAAGAAGCCAACAAGCAGCAGAATTTCAACACCGGCATCAAGGACTTTGACTTCTGGCTGTCTGAGGTGAGAATCTGCGCGTGTAAAATCTCTTTGACACACCAATGTACAGGAGATGACGGTCTGATGCACGTTTGTTTCTCAGGTGGAAGCTCTCCTTGCCTCTGAGGATTATGGCAAAGATCTGGCCTCGGTCAACAACCTGCTGAAGAAACACCAGCTGCTGGAGGCTGATATTTCTGCCCACGAGGTGTGTAGCTCATTATTACAAATGTGCTTCAGTCTCACAACCCAAAAGACCTCATTACATAGATCCAGAGTTACAAGCCCACCTCCCTCCCCCCTGCAGGATCGTCTGAAGGATCTGAACGGCCAGGCTGACAGCCTGATGTCCAGCAACGCCTTCGACACCTCGCAGGTGAAGGACAAGCGCGACGCTGTCAACGGCCGCTTCGCTAAGATCAAGAGCATGGCTGCTGGCCGCCGCGCCAAACTCAACGAGTCCCACCGCCTGCATCAGTTCTTCAGGGACCTGGATGATGAAGAGTCTTGGATCAAGTAAGAGACTCCCGCTGGGAGCATGTTATCAGGGATCCATGCCTCTGATGTCTAGGCAGATAAAATGATGCGTCTTTGATGAATGTGACTGCATAAGCACAGTTAGCCTGCTGGTTTGCTAACAGCTAGCAGGCAGAGGAAACGGAAAGATGACACTTCTAAACACAGGAAGTCTGTATGCCGACCAAAATAAAACGTGCACGCATCTCATCACCACACAGGGAAAAGAAGTTGCTTGTGAGTTCGGAGGACTATGGACGTGATTTAACGGGAGTACAGAATCTGAGGAAGAAACATAAGAGGCTGGAGGCGGAGCTGGGAGCACACGAGCCGGCCATTCAGGTAAGAGGCTCATCCACGTGGTGAGATTCTGCTATTTAGTCAAAAGTATCACTTTGAAGGACAAAAATGTGCTCAAAGTATCCCTATGACGGACATTTCGACTAAGGCAACCTGAATCTCACGTCATATTAATAATAAAATAGTAATATTTCTGAAGTACCAAGCCTGTTTTCAAAATGTGAGGAGTAGAATATAGTATATTTGTACTTCCCACCTCTTCATCCTTCATCAACGGTCTGCTTGTTACGTGTTCGTACCTCACCATCCATATTCAGACAGACTCAAGTTCTCCAGCATTCAGACCAGGATGGTGTTCCAGTGGAACCAGTGACCGTGTTACCTGGTGACTTTCAGCTGGTAGTAACTTCAGTAAACGGTTGGTGTAGATGATAAACACATATGGATTTAAACTAGAACTAGAACTACTATTTAAGCTAACTGAAGGCTTCTACGAGGACTCCTACATGTTCTGTTGGTGTTCCAGGAGCTGAGAGTCACCAGGTAACACGGTCACCAGGTAACACGGTCACCGGTTGAACCCAAACACCGGTGTGTGTGGGTGTGTGTGTGTTGAATATATCTTTGTGTGTGTTCCCAGTCGGTGCTGGACACTGGGAAGAAGCTGTCTGATGACAACACCATCGGTCAGGAGGAGATCCAGCAGAGGCTGGCTCAGTTTGTAGACCACTGGAAGGAACTCAAAGACTTATCTGGAGCAAGGTAAGTCTGCTGTCCCTGTTCTGGAGGACCCACCGCGTCCATGCAGATAGAAACGGTGTGTAATGTGTGTTTTGGCTCCAAGGGGACAGAGGCTGGAGGAGTCGCTGGAGTACCAGCAGTTTGTGGCGAACGTGGAAGAGGAAGAAGCCTGGATTAATGAGAAGTTGAATCTTGTGGGCAGCGAGGACTATGGAGATACACTGGCTGCTGTGCAGGTGCTTTCCTCTTTTGTTATTTAACATTAAATGTGTTTTTTAACTGTATTAAATGATGAGTTGACTCAATGCCAATGAAACCTTTCTTTTTCACAGGGCCTGCTGAAGAAGCATGAAGCATTTGAGACTGACTTCACTGTTCACAGGGACAGAGTCAACGATGTGTGCACCAACGGGGAGGAGCTCATCAAGAAGGTACTGACTGAAGCATCAAGAGGAAATACCATAGAAATACAAAGGAGTAGAAGGGACATTCGTATTGAAGTCAATGTAGCTGGATGTTCAGATGGATGTTTTTTTTTTTTTTTTTTTTTACATATGTTGTGTGTTTCCAACAGAACAACCATCACATAGACAACATCAGTGCCAAGATTTCGGCTCTGCGAGCCAAAGTGTCTGACCTGGAGAGGGCAGCAGCTCAGAGGAAGGCCAAGCTGGATGAAAACTCTGCCTTCCTGCAGTTCAACTGGAAGGCCGATGTGGTGGAGTCCTGGATCGGTAAGACTTGATGGAGTCTTCCTTCTTAAAAAGGAAAGGTCCTTGTGGTCTTCAGTGGTCACATGAATCGCAGAACATTGGGATGAGTCTCGTCCAGCAGTAAAAAAAAGTTAATTGAAAACGGCCACTAGCAAACTGTCACTTTGTGGATTTAGATTGTTTTGTGCTGGAAGAAGCTAATTTAATGGTATACAGTAAATAGCATCCACCTGGTCTCCTAAACATGACCCTCCCTCACAACTAAACTACATTCTGTGTTACCTTTCGCTTGACCTATCACAAATTAGTTTCAAAGAGTCCTAGAACTCCACGTAGGGAGGTCTGGTGGTCGGGTCAGAAAACACAGGACTTTAACCCGGACACTGATGGTAGTGATCCACGAGAACCAAGTGGTTTAGTGGTCTCAACCTAACTATGTAGTTTAGTGGTCTCAACCTAACTATGTAGTTTAGTGGTCTCAACCTAACTAATTGTGTGGGTAGCCTGACCTAAAGGTCTGGTTTGATGTCCATCATGTCCGACTGTGATGTTTGTGTTCAGGTGAGAAAGAGAACAGCCTGAAGACGGATGACTATGGCAGAGACCTGTCCTCGGTCCAAACTCTGCTCACCAAGCAGGTACTCCATCCATCCAAACGGCATTCTACATGTTCCTCCACACCTCTTTCCATTCACGCCACCGCTTCTGTCTGCAGGAGACGTTTGATGCTGGTCTCCAGGCCTTCCAGCAGGAGGGCATCACCAACATCACAGCTCTGAAGGACCAGCTGCTGGCCGCCAAGCACGTCCAATCAAAAGCCATCGAAGCTCGGCACGCTGCCTTGATAAAGCGCTGGAACCAGCTGCTGTACAACTCAGCCGCTCGCAAGAAGAAGCTGCTGGAAGCTCAAGAGCACTTCAGAAAGGTCAGGAGGCCAGACGAGATTTTTCTAGACAAAGCACAACTAAGCTCATATTAGTGTTACTAGCGATACAAGAAAGTAACGTGACATCCAGCCGTTAAACAGCGCCTGATACACTGAAAGTGGCGTTGCTAAGGAAAGTTGGTGTGTGCCAGCGGGGCAATGATAACCCAGATATTTAGGCAGGATGTGGCATCAAAGTCACAGTTTTGGTATCGCGTCAACACAACTTGGTTTAAGCATCATGGCGTTTCCACAGGTTGAGGACTTGTTCCTGACGTTTGCCAAGAAGGCGTCGGCCTTCAACAGCTGGTTTGAGAATGCAGAGGAGGATCTGACGGACCCGGTCCGGTGCAACTCTCTGGAGGAGATCCGGGCGCTGCGTGAAGCCCACGAGGCCTTCCGCTCCTCACTGAGCTCAGCTCAGACCGACTTCAACCAGCTGGCCGAGCTGGACCAGCAGATCAAGAGCTACCAGGTGGTGTCCAACCCCTACACCTGGTTCACCATGGAGGCCCTGGAGGAGACCTGGGGGAACCTGCAGAAGATCATCAAGGTCTCCACATTAAAGATTACACATGCTTCCACAGATGGAGAGAACCTGCTCATATTCCTTTCAGTTTCTCCTCCACCTTTATTTGTGCTATTTATATTTCCAGAGGCGTTAACTTCCTGGTTTCTGCGTTCTCTTCCCTCCTGTAAATGTGAGCGTAGGAGCGAGAGCTGGAGCTGCAGAAGGAGCAGAGGAGGCAGGAGGAGAACGACAAGCTGCGTCAAGAGTTTGCACAGCACGCAAATGCTTTCCACCAATGGCTGCAGGAGACCAGGTAGAGACGTGCTGCTCCACACATTCACAGTCAGCATTCAGCATGACGATGCCTTCACACTGCTGGACCCCCAGCCAATCACAGCAGCACTCAGTAGGGCTGCACCATATGGGAACAAAACTCACATTGCAACATTTTTATTTATTATATATATTTTATGTATTTTTATTTCTGCAATATATAACCTGCAAAATACAGGAATGTTCACCCTAAATGTTTTTAAAGTAACTTGAGGCGCTTTTGAAGCTGAAGCTAGAGAGGCTAGGTTAAAATAAAAAATGTATAGACAAACTCACTGCTTGTATAGATCAGAGGTCACATTCACTGAACATTTTATATTATTTGCCGATTTTATAAAAATACATTTAAAAAAAACCACGGTCTTGGAGCTGGTCTGGGACCACCACGGGTCTACAGATGGAGCCTCTGCAGTCTGGTAAATCCAGTCTGTGGTTTGGCTGCAGGGTCCAGGCATGAGAAGTCGTCTCAGTAAAACTCATTGAGTTCATCATGGAAGCATGGCAGGCCGACCGAGATGATCACTCCTACTGGATTAGGTCATGAGAATCATGGGAGTTTTCTTTGGATCCAGCAGCTAAGGAGTTGTAGGAGATGTGACTGTTAAATATATACATATATTATATATAAATGATGCTTTCTAGCAGCTTGCTGTGTTTCCACTGTTGTCTGTCACATGCTAACGTGTTTTTGTTTCTCTCCTCCTCGATGCTTCCTCGCCGGCTCCTGATCAGAACTTATCTTCTGGACGGGTTAATATCACTTTTCTCTTATTTGTTTGTGTCATGAGTGCTGAGTGTGGAAAGTAAATCTTTGATGGCAGAAGTGGCTTCGGGGCTCAGTCTTAAACCTCCTCCATGTACATGTATTATTTCCTGCTTCTTGTCTGACGTTTAATCCCTGCTCCTCCGTCCTCTCTCTGACTAGCATAGCGTATCGACGGGTTATCTGTGTCTATCAGTACCAAGTCTCTGATGACCTCTGTGGAAGGTCAACCTCTTTGCAGCCTTGCTGTTTCCTGTTGCTTTGTCTGACCCACGCGGTGCCTTCAGGGCTGTGTGACCTCCTCTACCTTCCTGCTGTACTAACAGAGACCCTCAAACGCACCACACCAACCAGAGACTGGCTAGTTGTCACCTTGGTTACGTTGTGTACTTCAGGGATGGAAACTGCAAAGAATTGGCTTCCAGTGTTCATAAACACACCGTGTAAGCTTTAGTGGTATTACACATTATGGGCTGGCATCGTTGGAAGATGTTCCATAGGGATACTCACTACTGCTGTGGATCAAAACCTCATGGTGGACCACAACCAGGTTTCAGGGTGCACCAACAGAAGTGTGCTGCAGTTTCCAGTCCTGAGTGCAGTAGGACTCGCATGGTTTGGGTCACCACTAGATGTTTGGGCATGAACGCAGCTCCACTGGCTTAAAGACAGTTGTAGTTTCCTCTGGGAGCACCGGGTCATACCAACCGTGTGTCAGAGGGAGAGCAGTGTGGTTCAGACCGTGCTGCTTCCTTTCTAACATCCGTCTGTGTTGGCATCAGGTCGTGCATGGTGGAGGAATCTGGAACCCTGGAGTCCCAGCTGGAGGCCACCAAGGTAAATATCACTCGGTGTCACTCAGAGCGTGAGCCGTTAGCTGAGGTGTGGATGACATGTTGATGACATGTTGATGGTGTATTGTAGCGGAAGCACCAGGAGATCCGGGCCATGCGCAGCCAGCTGAAGAAGATTGAAGACCTGGGTGCAGCGATGGAGGAAGCACTCATCTTGGACAACAAATACACAGAGCACAGCACAGTGGGCCTGGCCCAGCAGTGGGACCAGCTGGACCAGCTGGGAATGAGGATGCAGCACAACCTGGAGCAGCAGATCCAGGCCAGGTACCCAGCAGCACACACACATTCACATTCACAGCACTGTAGTTGAGGCAGGAAAACAGACGATGCCTTCAGAAATCCAAATGTCACCGAGTCTGACATGTAAACACTTCCGGTCACAATGTTTCAAAAGTAAAAACCAGCTGCTGCTGCTGTGAGCTCATGTTCCTTCCTCTTGCAGGAACACCACTGGAGTGACAGAGGAGGCTCTGAAGGAGTTCAGCATGATGTTCAAGTGAGTGGCTTCGACTTGACGTCGTCATGACCGGTTTCTGCGTCCGCTCTGAAGTTCATCCTCATCTCCACATGTTTATTTGCAGGCATTTCGACAAGGAGAAGTCTGGCCGTCTGAACCACCAAGAGTTCAAGTCGTGTCTTCGCTCGCTCGGCTACGACCTGCCCATGGTGGAAGAAGGAGAACCTGATCCTGAGTTTGAGGCCATACTGGACACGGTGGATCCCAACAGGTCTGTCACATGTCCAGGAAATGAACGTGACATGGGTTGTATGGCGTATAATGTGAAACTTAATGTAGGAGTTTTGTCTGACGTCCCAAAAATGCCTCTAAAACGTAAAAAGAAAGTATGAACGTGGAGCTGGACTCCATTGTTTTTGTCTGGACCAGAGGCCGTATAAGTGGCTCCGTGGCTGAGTAAGTCAGTGATGTAGTTGCACCGTTGGTCAGTGATGTCACTAAGGGATGTTGCTCATGAAGCTGTTAGCACAGACGCCAGATCCAATATCAGCAGCCTGGTTTCAACCCGTAGAGGGAGGACATGGATGTTTCTAACAATATGGTTTGGAGGTCACTCTTCACCACACTTGTTTGCTGTCTAACAATGAGGTGTGTGTGTGTGCAGAGACGGCAACGTGTCCCTGCAGGAGTACATGGCGTTCATGATCAGCCGTGAGACGGAGAACGTCAAGTCCAGCGAGGAGATAGAGAGCGCCTTCCGAGCTCTCAGCACGGAGAACAAACCCTACGTGACTAAAGAAGAGCTCTACCAGGTCAGATGGCTTCAGGTTTCACTCTGGACTCGGGTCTGAGGTCCCAGTCTCACGCAGGTCTAACGGTCCCCTTCTCCCTTTCAGAACCTGACCAGGGAGCAGGCGGACTACTGCCTCTCGCACATGAAGCCCTATCTGGACAGCAAGGGCCGCGAGCTGCCGACAGCCTTCGACTTCGTTGAATTCACCCGCTCGCTCTTCGTCAACTGATCCCTCGCCCCCCAGGGACCAATCGGGATGCGTTTCCCACACACTTCCACACGAACACGCAGCTGAAACTGCATGATTGTGGCACTAGGAATACTCACTAATCACCACTTCATGTGCTATCTATTTATCTCGCTCTACCTTTAACTCTTTGTGCTTCTCGTGATAGCAGAGTGGCTCTGTCGACATTTGACTGTGATCGTTTTAGCTTGTGCTTTCAATGAATTAAAGAACCTAATAGTGACAATAATGTTGTTAATGACACCTTAACATCTGCAGTGTGCTTTAATAAACGCTACTGGTTGGAACTGGAAACGTCTACTGTTTTATTTCACACTTGACATGAATGAGTCCCATGCAGCAGTGTCCATCCGTCTCATTCTGCCTCCTGATTGGCTATCTGCTCCAGCTGGCTGCTCTCTCTGGGGCTCTGCTCCGTCAAATCGTGGCTCAGCTGCCAGATGCTCACCGTCCCATCCGTCCTCCCCACCGCCAACAGGTGGGGGTTCTGCTGGTTGAAGGCCAGACAAGTTGCAGCCTGATCTTCACCTCCCTGCTCGATGGTGGCTGCTGGCCTCAGGGATCGGCGGCCCAGGTCGAAGATCTGGACCTCACCTGAGAGGGAAACACTCATTAAGGACACATCTGTCCGATACCTTCAAGTACTGTTGCTAGAGGACTGAACAGATCCACCACAGGACGGTTTGAACATTAAGTCCAGGTCGTGGATTTAGCTAGCATAGTTAACAAGAAGGACAGAGTCAACACATGAAGCTAGAAGATTAAAGCAGGACAGGAATCGCTCTGAACTGGTTCTGGATAAGCAAAACTCCATTCATAAAACCAGGAAAACAACAGGTTCTAATTAGCAACCAGATGTTCTGATAAAATGACTCATTTCATCTGGATTTATTATTTAATTTTAGTTCTGGACGCCTGTCTCCCTGCTGCAGTACCACTCTCCGCCTGAACAGTTAGTGATGACCGGTGGGGGTGCTGTTCTACAAGAAAAGTCTAAACACTGTTTAATGTGATATTTACTATCGGAGAAATCACAAACTCAAGTATAGAGACATCAGAGTACTGAATACATGGACATTTTTAAATGAATACAATTTAATTTTTAAATCACAGAAAATAACTTTCCATGTTCTGTCATTATCCATCACTTTTCCTGACATTTTAGATTTTGGCCTTGGTATCGTTTTAGAATCCAGATACTTTGGCTGGTTGTTACACCACTAGTTCAGAGTGTGTGTGAGGCTGGTTCATGGCTCCAATCTATTTTATCACAAAGAACCAGTCTGACCTCTAACCCAGCTTCAAACCCACAGACTCACACCGTTTTCGTGCTGTACCTTGTCCAGTAGCTGCTGCAAACACCAGCGGTCTGGTTGGAGACCACTGCACCTGAAACACGTAGGAGTCTGAAACCCTGAGGGAGAGCAGAGGCTCGGCCTGCAGCAGAGAGTGGAGGTGGACCAGACCCTCGGTCCCGGCACTCACAAACAGGTTCCTGCAGACGACAACACGAAGCACCTGTAAGAAGCTGCTGATTGTGTGTGTGTGTGTGTGTGTGTGTGTGTGTGTGTGTGTGTGTGTGTGTGTGTGTGTGTGTGTGTGTGTGTGTGTGTGTGTGTGTGTGTGAGAGAGAGAGAGAGAGAGAGAGACCTGTGGAAAGGGGAGCAGTGTATGGAGTGGACGGGGCCGCTGCATTGCCGAAACAGGAAGACCACTGGGGCTCTCAGTTGCACATTCTGGCCTTCGGAGGGCGCTGCAGCCAGCGTCTGGGAGGAGAAGGAGCATCTGAGCAGCAGGCCGCCCTCAGAGCCCACCAAGAAGGTGTCGGAGTCCCAGGGAGACACAGCCAGGGAGGTGACCCCCACAGAGCTGCTGCCTCGGGCCTATGGGCAACACAAAACTCCATGGTCATCACCCTGCAGCACACCAGACGCCATTAGAAAATGATAGAAAATGTTTGGTTATTTTCTCAGGACTTGTGTGAGCTTTCGATACAGCTGGCAGGAAAACATCAAGCATGACGTGATTCTGTCGCAATTAAGTATGGAGGATCCAAAATGCACTGTAAGTACCTCACCGGACTGTAACTAGGAACCAATCTGTCCGGTGTTGTTTCTGACCGCGTGTCGCACCGCAGACTGGTGTTTCTGCTAAGTGACGGATCCTGAATGCTCCCTGCAGATTTATAGATATGAATAAATCACTTATTATTATTTAGTTTAATCCTTTGCCTTTTAGAGAGAGGGAGGGAGCACAGACTAAAGAAGTGGACGTCGTCATGGTGACGTCACCGTTTGCTTGTGGACTACAGTTTTGAAACCTTGAGTTCAGCTTTTTGACCGTCGCCATCTTGGATTTCTGGAAACGGTGAAGGAAGTGACCATATTTGGACTGTGGAGGAGCGACGGTTGGATCTGGATCCATGTGGGTTCTGGTGTGAAGCTGCTAACAAAGTTAGCTTCATAATTCAACTTTACAGCTAAGTGTCATCTTATTAGAATAAGATCTAGTATCTGACTGCAAGTCTAGTCTGACTGCATTGATAGCGACCTGTCAATCAGCAGGTAAGCCCCGCCCCCTAAAGCATCCCCTGCTTTCTGGTCTGGTGGACTCTAAATGGACCATAATGTACTAAATGAACGTCATGCTGGATTGAAGAAGACTTGAAACTAGAGATTGAGACCATAAACTCATGTTTACAATGTTTACTGAGATAATACATCAAGAGAAAAGTAGGACCATTTTCTCATAGACTTCTATACAACCAGAGAGGAGTCGCCCCCTGGTGGCCAGCAGAGAGAATGACAGTTTAAGGACCTTCAGGTTTAGCTTCACTGTTTAGAACCGGAGGTTGCTGCCTGGGAGGGAGAGGAGGGAGGAACAGGATGAAGAGCTCAGTTTGGATTCAGTGTTCTTCCTCTTCCTGAATCTCACCTTGAAGCTGCCATGAGGAACCTGCTGGGGGACTAAAGCGTAGGCAGCAGTCAGGACCAAGTAGGCCTGGTCCGGGTCCACCGTCCACAGCAGCACCCGCCCTCCTGAACCAGCACTCAGCACCCCCAACTCTCCTTTCTTCTGCAGGGGCACCCAGGCAACCTACACACACACACACACACACACACACACACACACACACACACACACACACACACACAGACACACACACACACACACACACACACACACACACACACACACACACACACACACACACACACGACACACACACACACACACACACACACACACACACACACACACACACACACACACACACACACACACACACCAGCAACAACATGAGACTCATGAAGGTTCATAGCAATGCCAGTAGTTTTATTCTGTCTAAACTCTCAAGCCTCTGAGAACAAAGAGCAGAACACCAAACCGGTCTCCTGGCATCAAACGGGTCTGGGCTACAGGTCTCCTGGCATCAAACAGGTCTGGGCTACCGGTCTCCTGGCATCAAACGGGTCTGGGCTACCGGTCTCCTGGCATCAAACGGGTCTGGGCTACAGGTCTCCTGGCATCAAACGGGTCTGGGCTACAGGTCTCCTGGCATCAAACGGGTCTGGGCTACAGGTCTCCTGGCATCAAACAGGTCTGGGCTACCGGTCTCCTGGCAACAAACGGGTCTGGGCTACCGGTCTCCTGGCATCAAACGGGTCTGGGCTACAGGTCTCCTGGCATCAAACAGGTCTGGGCTACCGGTCTCCTGGCATCAAACGGGTCTGGACTACAGGTCTCCTGGCATCAAACGGGTCTGGGCTACCGGTCTCCTGGCATCAAACAGGTCTGGGCTACAGGTCTCCTGGCATCAAACGGGTCTGGGCTACCGGTCTCCTGGCATCAAACGGGTCTGGGCTACAGGTCTCCTGGCATCAAACGGGTCTGGGCTACCGGTCTCCTGGCATCAAACAGGTCTGGGCTACCAGAGTCCTGTCAGCAGTGGACCGAACTGATTGGAGGATAGCGGCGTTCCAACAGAACTCACCTGGTAAACTGGCTCTCGGTGGCTGTCT